>NC_133529.1:50679900-51306400 GCF_048544455.1 Silene latifolia | reverse complement strand
TAAGAAATTATAAACTTGAAAACAACGGTAGGGTTGCGACATATATATGAAAGAGTATACAATAATGATGTATTTGTCGAATCAAATATATTACGTGGTCTAATAATGAACCATTTTGATTAGTTGATAATATTTGTTGAGAATTGGACGACAGATTCCTTTATTTGTATTTTTTTTTAGGGTTAAGGCCTAATTTATGTCGAGTAGACCTTGTTGCTTTGTTGTACAAATTTTTAATTAAAGTTGTAGGGAGGGACTTATGTCACCACAAACAGAGACTAAAGCAAGTGTTGGATTTAAAGCTGGTGTTAAAGATTACAAATTGACTTATTATACTCCTGAGTATGAAACCCTAGATACTGATATGTTGGCAGCATTCCGAGTAAGTCCTCAACCCGGAGTTCCACCCGAAGAAGCAGGGGCCGCAGTTGCTGCCGAATCTTCTACGGGTACATGGACAACTGTATGGACCGACGGACTTACCAGTCTTGATCGTTACAAAGGACGATGCTACCACATCGAGCCTGTTGCTGGAGAAGAAAATCAATATATTTGTTATGTAGCTTACCCCTTAGACCTTTTTGAGGAAGGCTCTGTTACTAACATGTTTACTTCCATTGTGGGTAATGTATTTGGGTTCAAAGCCTTGCGTGCTCTACGTTTGGAGGATTTGCGAATCCTTGTTGCTTATGTAAAAAATTTCCTAGGCCCGCCTCACGGTATCCAAGTTGAAAGAGATAAATTGAACAAGTATGGCCGTCCCCTATTGGGATGCACTAATAAACCTAAATTGGGGTTATCTGCTAAAAACTACGGTCGAGCAGTTTATGAATGTCTTCGCGGTGGACTTGATTTTACCAAAGATGATAAAAACGTGAACTCCCAACCATTTATGCGTTGGAGAGACCGCTTCTTATTTTGTGCCGAAGCAATTTATAAAGCACAGGCTGAAACAGGTGAAATCAAAGGGCATTACTTGAATGCCACTGCGGGTACATGTGAAGAAATGATCAAAAGGGCTGTATTTGCCAGAGAATTGGGAATTCCTATCGTAATGCATGACTACTTAACAGGTGGATTCACTGCAAATACTAGCTTGGCCCATTATTGCCGAGATAATGGTCTACTTCTTCACATCCACCGTGCAATGCAAGCTGTTATTGATAGACAGAAAAATCATGGTATGCACTTCCGTGTACTAGCTAAAGCATTACGTTTGTCTGCTGGAGATCATATTCATGCCTGTACCGTAGTAGGTAAGCTTGAAGGGGAAAGAGAAATCACCTTAGGCTTTGTGGATTTACTACGTGATGATTTTACTGAAAAAGACAGAAGTCACGGTATTTATTTCACTCAATCTTGGGTTTCTACACCAGGTGTTCTGCCCGTTGCTTCGAGAGGTATTCACGTTTGGCATATGCCCGCTCTAACCGAGATCTTTGGAGATGATTCCGTACTACAGTTTGGTGGAGGAACCCTAGGACACCCTTGGGGTAATGCGCCAGGTGCTGTAGCGAATCGAGTAGGCCTAGAAGCATGTGTACAAGCTCGTAATGAAGGACGTGATCTTGCTCGCGAGGGTAATACTATTATTCGCGAGGCTTGCAAATGGAGTCCTGAGCTAGCTGCTGCTTGTGAAGTATGGAAGGAAATTAAATTTGAATTCCAAGCAATGGATACAATCTAAACTAAGTAATCACTGTTCGTCTCCTTAATTTAATTGTAAATAAAAAAACTCGGCCCAATCTTTTATTAAAAGGACTGAGCCGAATAAAACTATTCCATTTATATGTTTATTGTATCACTCTCTATTTATAGAGACGCATTTAGATATATAAGCAAGATCTAAAAAAAATGGAAGAATAAACAACCCAAACTTTTTATTATTGTGTTGGATCCCCAATTAATCCTACGGATCCCTAGGATTGGCAGAATTGGCATATTCTTATATATATTTCGTCGATTCGGACCATGCCGGTAGATATCACGTCAAGTATAAGAACTCCTTCATATCCATCTTGTATATTGTCCTTTTCGTTCCGTATTGGAATAGAATTATTACTTTTCTATATCTTGTATCTATAGTCTTTTTACCTTGGTGGATCACGTTATCATGTCAAAAAAGTCTGGAATTCTGGGTTACTAATTGGTGGAATACTAAGAAATTGGAAACTTTTTTGAATGATATTCAAGAAAAGAGTTTTCTAGAAAAATTCATGGAATTAGAAGAGCTGCGCTTGTTGGACGAAATGGTAAAGGAATACCCGGAAATACATATACAAAAACTTCGTATCGGAATCCACAACGAAACGATTCAATTTATCAAGATGTATAATGAGGATTGTATCCATATGATTTTCCAATTCTCGACAAATATAATATGTTTCTTTATTCTAAGCAGTTATTCTATTCTGGCGAATAAAGAACTTATTCTTATTAATTCTTGGGTTCAAGAATTCCTATATAACTTAAGTGACACAATAAAAGCTTTTTCTATTCTCATTTATTAACGGATTTATGTATTGGATTTCATTAAGCCCCACGGTTGGGAACTAATGATTGGCTCTATCTACAAAGATTTTGGATTTGCTCATAATGATCAAATTATATCGGGTCTTGTTTCCACTTTTCCAGTCATTCTTGATACAATTTTTAAATATTGGATTTTCCACTATTTAAATCGTGTATCCCCATCACTTGTAGTGATTTATCATTCACTGAATGACTGAAAAGAAAAAAGATAATAAGGATATAAATAAAATTATAATTTAAAATAATGTTTTTTTTTACATAAACATAAGCAAACCATTCAAAATCATACTTTATCTTTCCATTTTTAACCATCCAAGGCGGGCCGATCTTTCTATATTCCAGTAATATTCTTTCTTATTTCGTTAAATTAAGTTTAAAGAAGTAAATAGCAGAATCGCGGATAGGAAACTATACTAGCAACCTACCCAATTTATCGTAGAAATTTTCGGGATAAATGATTGGACCATGCAAATGCAAACTATAAATACTTTTTCTTGGATAAAAGAACGGATTACTCGATTCATTTCCGTCTCGCTCATGATATATATAATGACTAAGCCCTTCAGTTCAAATGCGTATCCCATTTTTGCCCAGTAAGGCTATGAAAATCCGCGAGAAGCGACTGGACGCATTGTATGTGCCAATTGCCATTTAGCTAATAAGCCCGTGGATATTGAGGTTCCCCAAGCGATTTTTCAGGATACTGTATTTGAAGCAGTTGTTCTAATTCCTTATGATATGCAATTAAAACAAGTTCTTGCTAACGGCAAGAAAGGGGGATTGAATGTCGGGGCTGTTCTTATTTTACCTGAGGGATTTGAATTAGCCCCAGCCGATCGTATTTCTCCAGAGATGAAAGAAAAGGTTGTAAATCTTTCTTTTCAGAGTTACCGTCCCAATAAAAAAATTATTATTGTGATAGGTCCTGTTACTGGTCAAAAATATAGTGAAATCACCTTTCCTATTCTTTCCCCGGACCCTGCTAATAAGAAAGATATTTACTTTTTAAAATATCCGATATATGTAGGTGGTAACAGAGGGAGGGGTCAGATTTATCCTGACGGAAGCAAGAGTAATAATACAGTTTATAATGCCACAGCAACAGGTATAGTAAAGAAAATTTTACGAAAAGAAAAAGGCGGATACGAAATAAGCATAGCGGATGCCTTGGATGGACGTGAAGTGGTTGATATTATACCTCCAGGACCAGAGCTTCTTGTTTCAGAGGGTGAATCTATCAAACTTGATCAACCATTAACGAGTAATCCTAATGTGGGTGGATTTGGTCAGGGAGACGCAGAAATAGTCCTTCAAGACCCATTACGCGTACAAGGTCTTTTGTTCTTCTTTGCATCTGTTATTTTGGCACAAATTTTTTTTGTTCTTAAAAAGAAACAGTTTGAGAAAGTTCAATTGTCCGAAATGAATTTCTAGATTCGTGGATTTATGAACATAAAGATCGTAACAAGAAGATAATTCGTATTGACAATTCTTTGACAATTTTAGACGATCAAAAAAAATTCTTAAAAAGTTTATTTATATTTTTGTCTACATTTACAATAAGTCTGAAATTTTTACTTTAATAATACATAGTTATAATATAACTATCGCGAAGAAAACTATTTGACTTTTTCACCTTTTTCAATCGAAATTGGAATGATGGATCAAAAGTTTTTTATTTTAATATATCATATTTCAATGTCATAGAGTGGATCAAAAGTTTTTTATTCCAGAATAAAATTCGACTAGATACTAGCCTAAGCAGAAAATATAACGAAAAAAGATAAATTGAAAGGAAAATTTTTTCTAGGGGGATTCCTTGCCTTCCCGGTCTTCGACACACGACAAGTAAAGTATGCTTAAGCTTAAAATGCCTTGTCGTGTGTCAAAATAATAATGAGTAATGAGTCTTGATTACATTCGTCAAAGACTTAGGAAGAATTTATCATTTTTCGTTATTTAACCTTTTTTTAGATTTTTTATTATTGGTAAACGTATAATTGAAATTTAAAGGAGTGGACAAATTGAGGAAATCAAATTTATTGAACAAATGAAACTTCTTGCAGTTTATTTAATCTATAAAAATTGATAGTCTATTGTGTCATTGACTAAATTAAAATATTCTCTTTTCTCGAACAATTTACGAAGGGTCATTTAAGTACTATCGAGGAATAGATGTTCTGAATGACCAAATCTATATCTCTAAAAATAAAAAATAAAGGGGGCTCTTTTCTCATTTATACGAAAGTATTTTTGATGATTTATGATATTTTAATTCTTAATTTAATGGGACCTTCCCCTTCGTTGTTTGTCTAAGTCGAGGGGGAAGGAAGGTCCCGTTGAGTTCTTATACTTTCATATCTATTCTTCGGTTCATCCAATTACTATAGCGATGAGCCCAATCCAGAATATGAACCATAAAAGAAAATACCTATTAAACCGATCACAAGAATACCAGCTACAGTACCTATTATCCAAAGAGGAATCCTTCCAGTAGTATCGGCCATTTAACCCACTTCCCTCCACATTTCATCAAGTGGTCGTGCTAGAGACATAAACAGTCATTGATAATTATGAAACGAGGGCCTTCCGAATGAGATAAGAGAGTTTCAACTCTATTCTAATTCTTTATATTTAATGTTGCTTTGGTTCTTTTTATTTAATTGTTAATTGAAAAAATAATTGGAAAATAAAACAGCAAGTACAAAAATAAGTAATAATCCCTAGTAAAGACTGGTACGATTCAATTCAACATTTTGTTCATTGGGTTTGATTGTGTCGTAGCTCTATAATTAGAATTCGGTTTTGTTTATCGTTGGATGAACTGCATTGCGGATATTGATCCCAAAAAGAAAAGGTAGGTACAATAGTCCGTGAACAGACCAACCATCGCATTTGTAAAAATTGGATAGGTTCGATCTATGGTCATTGTGCCTACTAAAAGGATCTGCTAAATTCATCGAGTTGTTCCAAAGAATCAAAACGGCCTGTTATTAATGGAATTCCTGTTGGAATATGTGTCCTCCGACAATAATGCGATCACGACTGTTGATCATGATGATCACATGTTTAAATCTCATTATAAAGAATACAATTGGGAAGTAATTTTCTTGTCAACAACAATGGTCAACATATATCGGTAATGATTGGCTGACTAGAGTTTGACATTACTGTCGTGCGACGGTGGTGATCAGTTGACCCCCTAGGTCATACCTATAGGGCGACACTCTTAATTGATCATTTAATTAATCGTATAACGTTACGAGTTAATTAAATTACTTGAAAATTGACGGACGATTTTGGAAGTAAAATTTACGTATCACATTGGAATTTGATTAAATGAGATACGGTCTGAGTAATCGAATTGTATTATTACTCAGATGAAATTATTGTTTAAAGAAACAATTAAAATTGAATGAATTATTATAAATACAATTTGTTGTGATTTATAATTGGTAAAATATTTTGGTATAAGTAATTATGAATTACTAAAGTCGATTTTTGTATATGACGTATTTTTATTAATACGTTGATTTTTAATATGTTAAAAATACATAGCAATTTTATGTGACATGTGACATGTGACATGTGACATGTGACATGTGACATGTGACATGTGACATGTGACATGTGACATATTGACAAATTGACAAAAATAAAATGGATTCCATATTAACTATATGTACCGAAAATTAGAGGAGGATTAAGCTAATTATATGTTGATTATATTAGTGAAGGGCATAATGATTACCTACTAATCTAGCCATGCAACCCTATTGTGCATTTTGAAGACAAATAGGTGCATGCATTGGCTCCCCTCCCCCTCCTCTTGTCCGGTTTTTTAGAGAGGAAAACCACTTGGTTTTTCCTCTCAATTTTTACCATATACACAGTAATGTTATTGTCTATTATTCATTCATTCATATCATCAAAATATTTTTAGAGAGATAAAAATATTCCACTTCCTCTTCTCCTCTCCTAACTAGTTTTGGGAGATTATAACCAAATTATTTTGGGTCATTTTTCTACAAAAATTAATATTATCTAGTATTCATAGTATTAATTTTATTAAGAGTAAGCTTTGGGTATAAATCCTTGGGAGAGATCCTACACTTGGGTCTTTGTTCATCCAAAAGGAAAGCTCAAGAACAAGAGAGAAAGGTGATCTCTTTTGTGCCCATTTGAACCGAAAATCCAATGTAAGAATGGATGTTTGTTCCTTATTTTGTTTATTTGTTTGCATGCATAAGATCATTAGTTAATTTTATGACAAATTAAATTATAACATATATGAATATGTAAGTATATAGATCTACTTTTCCTTCAATCGGTATCAAGAGCCATGGTTGTTTGCATGCAAATCGGTTAAAAGTTTTTCCGAGTTATAAGAATAACATATAAAACTTGAATAATTTGTGTTATTATGATATATCAAGAAATTAATTCATGCATGCTAAAATTTCTGGTCCTAAAATGTTTTAGGATATTTTGGTTAATTTACGGATTTTTATTGTTCATATTATACAATAATGGCATTTAAATTTGATTTTATGAGTAAAAATGTCATTTTCGGTCT
This sequence comes from Silene latifolia, assembly GCF_048544455.1. NCBI lineage: Eukaryota > Viridiplantae > Streptophyta > Magnoliopsida > Caryophyllales > Caryophyllaceae > Silene > Silene latifolia. The sequence continues at coordinate 51,299,292 of NC_133529.1, read as the reverse complement.
AAAATTAGCTATACTTCGAATTTCCCAGTGATTTTTGGATATGTTGTCACATATATTATTTTGAGATAACCTGTAAATTTTCATAATTTTTGGACTTCTTATGCTCGAAAAATGGATTTTTCATTATTAAATTAGGATTTAAGTGATAAATAGGTTAATATGAGATAAATTACGAATCTGGTCATAGATATTTAGTATGTTGTCACATGCAATTTTACAAGATGTGTGTAAAATAATAGGCTATAGTGAAGTCTTTTTGCATGATTTATGGATTTTTGAAGAAAAATAGCATAAATAGTGACATTATTAGTGAAAAATTAATAAAACATAATCTATGACTAAGGAAAAACGTCCAATGTTGCATTTTATTATCTTTTTCAGATCTAAAATTGAAAAGTTAATGAATATAATTTTTCTCATGTTTTTATGATTATTTAGTTAAAACCGATAAACCGCAACATTGTTTTTCCGGATAAATTTCGAAATTTTTAACCTATGTTTTTGAACATTATGAGTGTCATGGTATTTTTCCAGAATGTTCATGAGTTTAAAATTTCAAATTTCAAATTTATTTGAAATTTAGTGATTTATTTGAAGTTTATAGCTTATTTTTGTAATTTTTGGTCTATTAATGAACAATTTTAGAAATATGAGTTAATTATGGTCATATAATTAGTGAAGACTAATTTTTGAGTCCTAAGAGGTTAGGGTAATTAACTTATGCATAAATATGAATTTATGTAATTTTTGTGATTATAAAATGTTGAAATCACACAAATCCGTAAAAACCGAGTAATATACGATATTGGCTAATTAAAGGCGATTTAGCATAAAATTGGGCATGTTCATACATATTATAATGCTGCATTTTCTTTATGATTGTCATAATTTTAATTTATGTAATTTTTGAATTATGTAACTTTTACTTAGTATGGCCTTAGATTTTAATTGGTATTTCCCGAAATGTATGGGAATATCGATTCGGTTGTAATTTATTGTGATCTCGTATCACCGTTTTGTAATTTAATAGATTTATTTTATTTTAGTTACAAATGTATAATAGGAAATTATGTAATTTATTATGTAATTTTATTCATTTCGGAGTTCCCAAAGACGGATTTCTTCAAGATGGCGATACATAAAGACGGTGTTACCTCGAGATGCGTGCCACAACCGAAGTTCAAGGGACCAATGGAGTTGGTTTCCGAATATGTAATAGTTAAATAGTTTTTCTATTTTAGGAAAGGCCATACTAGGATTTATTTTATGTTTGCATTTTATTTATATGTCACATGCATCGCTAAATCGCCATAACTAAAACATGCATCATCTTCTTTCATCGAGTTTATCGACCGTGTCAATTAGAATTATCGTAGTTCACCGCTTTAGTTCACTTAAAACGTGATAGATAATAAATTGACATGACCTCTCGCTAAAACAATTAATTGAGACATAGCCTTACCAAATAGTAGAAACCATGAAAACCTATTTTGCGAGGGAGTGCGCTCGGCCCTACCGGGGTACAAAACTTGTTACGTAGGTGAAGTGGGTGATAAATGTCTATCCACCGAATTCATGTTGATAAGGGATGAATCGGCCCTACCGTGCCCGAGTTGATGTGGATTTGGATCATGGACACATTTATTCGAAATTTGGATTGAGCTCAACGGAAGTATTCGTGACCGTAGTCGCATGTGTTCCGGGCTATAGATAAACATTAGAGTAATTTTATCGACCAAGAGTTCTAAAAGTAGAATCGATTAAACGTTAATCCACCGAGTTATATTGATAAAGGATGAATCGGCCCTACCGTGCCTAAGTCGATATGAATTTGGGTCTTGGAATCATTTATCTAGTTGGGTAGAGGTCACTAGAAAAATGCATAAAACTTGTTTAAATTAAAATTTTTACGAGTATTATTATTAAAACGACATTTGTTTTACTCCTTCTATATTGTTTTGTAGACCACTTCTTTTCTCATAACAAATGGCAACACCAACCCCTAATGCCACGCCTCTCGCTAATACATCTTGGCTCCGATCCGTCATGGATCGATGTAAACTTGAAATGAATGGGTCAAATTTCTCCGATTGGGATGCCCAACTCAAACTAGCCGCCCAAGGTGACGACAAGCTTCGTTACCTTACCGAGGCCTCTCCACCCGAACCTACTACTAGGTCGACCGCCGCCACTAGGGAAGCATATGAGGCTTACCAAAAGGAGTCCGCCGCAATGAAAAATGTCTTGATATTTGCGATGGAGGCGGATCTCCAAAGGAGAGCCTTTAAAATGGGCAATGCTAATGAGATTTACTCCAAGCTTATGACAATGTTTTCACAAACTCCGCGGATCGTCCAATATGAGGCGGCCGCGGCATTCTTTGATCTCGACTTCAAAGAGGGCCAAAAGGTTAGCCCTCATGTGCTCAAACTTATGGAGCTTGTCGAGACCTTGAAAATTCAAAAGGTTGAAATCCCCAAAGAACTCATTGTAGATAGGATTCTACACTACTTGTCCAAAGTCAAAGCGTATGTTCAATTCCGGGTGAATTTTAACATACAAGATAAGGATGTGTCTCTTGAAGAATTGCACAAGTTACTTGTGCAAGCCGAGAAGGACATGGGGTTAAATGTGAACCCACCAAAAGATGTGCTTAACATAAGCACTAAGAGTAAGGGGAAGTTCAAGAAGAATGGGAGGAAGGGTAAGAAGCAAGCTCCCACATTCACCAAAGCTAGGACTTGTGAAGCTAGCACTTCGAAAATCAAGAAGGGTCCTCTTGATAAATGCCATTATTGTAATGGTATGGGACATTGGAAAAGAAATTGTTCCAAATACCTTGGTGATATTAAGGCTGGAAAGATTACTCCAGTAGGTATATGACTATCCTTCTTTTATGTTTCTAATTCATCTATGGTATTATGATGCAAAGTTGTGATTATGTATCTCCCTTTTTATTGTAAATAGGGCCTCCACCAAGCAAAGACAAGGGAAAAGAAAAGCAAGCATGAGAAACCATCAAGAAGCTAGGGATAGCTTTAATGGAGCTTTGCTTTTCATTGTCTTATTTTAAATTATGTTTTGGATTTTAGAACCTTAAGTTTCCGTGTTCGACATGGAAAGGTATTTTGGATAATGGGTTGTATTTTGGATAATGGTGACTTGGTTTGCAACCCAAGTCACCCGTTTTATCATTTTATCCTTTTGTTCTAAAATCCGTATTTAAATGCTTGCTCTTAGAAACATATGATTGTTCACTTAAAGTGATCTAATAGACAAATATAATGACGGGTTTCATTATATGTCCACATGCTTAAGGCTTGTGTATGATCATTTACAAAGTGATTTTGAGTCTATGAACTCTCGTAAAGGAATGTCAATCACCAAGTACACTTACGAAATCTAAAACCATTAGTCAACCTATGAGGTAGTTCTCCTTATACTTCAAATCATTATTTGTGTCTCATATGCTATCTTTGAATCTCTAAGTGTATTTATTCTAAAGATAGAGTGGGAGAAAAATGAGGACACAACACACGAGACAAGATAAATTTGTGTACTTGTGTAAATGAGATCTACGCAAGGTAGAATGATTTGAATGAAGGGTATATCTATTCACATAGTATACCAAATAGATGAGATCTATGGTCTCAAGTAAGTTCTATATGACTAAAGAGACCAAGTGAAGTAATCATAAGAGTATATTCTCAAGATAACTACACGAGGAGACCAAAAGAAATTTTTGGAACAAAATGACTAATGTAAAGTCTTAACAAGGTTTTGACTAGTTTATGATAAATTATGACCAATAGTTTCAACCTTGAGATTTACTTAAGAGCCTAAATGAATCAAGTAACATACTAGTTATGATCGAATTGCAAAGATTGATATACCGATATCTTCAATGGCCAAGTTTTAACCACGCAAATGTCATTACTTAACCTCATTATGAAAAGGTTAAACCTCCTTCTGAAAGGGTATTTCGAAGGACGTGTTCTAGATATTATTTACATTTGAATAATGACATCGCTACACATCATTATGATATGTGTGAGTTAGAGATTAAAATCTTTTTCCATAAGGTTAAAATAATGACCACTTCAAAATAAGTATTTTGAATGGATATGATGGGAACATATATGGTTTTATCTTAATAACTTGGCAATGCAATTTATATTTCAATTCTTGAAAAGTTTCGATTGAGAAGTCAATTTCGAAATATGTGGAATTGAGTGGGAGTTAGGAAATTATCATGTGAAGACATGGAATTTAGTGGGAGCTATCATCCTTTGAATGTTTACAACTCACCACTCATTGAAGAATGACGAGCTAATACCTTCCTTCATAGAGGAAGTTTTGAGTTTTCAATTCTGGATGAAAATGGACTATGATGAATCCAATTACATCAAGGGATGTTGGATAAGTATTGGGAGATACACATCGAATCAACAAGAAACATAGGTTATTCATCTAAATGAAATGGAATTGCCATTAGCAGTCATGGTCGTTCCTTGAACCTAAATATAGTTGATGACATGATTAAAAGTTACTAATGTTTCCGCCATTAGAATAATCAGGCACATGTCCAATGGTGTATCATATGCATAAGAGCATGATGATACATTGGTAAGCCACAATAGAAACGTCATGGATTCTCGAGTAGAATCCGATGAGCGATTTCGGTGTTTGACGGAATGCTCTATTGTGTGTCAAGAGGTTGCACATATTATAGAAATCCGAGCACATGCAAGGATTTATGAGAATCCTTAACCTTTCAAGCTAGAAAGAGAAATAAGAAGTTTTGGAAAGATACTTAGTTAGAGAATAAGTTGCTCAAGACTAATCTTTCCTAATATGCTAGGACTTGTAAGAAGTGCTAGGCTAATCACCTTGACAAATTGTTGCAAGACTCTACAAAACATATACCTAGTGCATTGTGTGTGGATGGAGTACTTGATCAGTACAAGTTATTTCATTCACCACAAATTCGTTCGTTATGTGATAATCAACAAGGAAGTTCTTTCAAGTTAAAGAATCGAAACCAAGGTCGGGAACCTTGAATTGTACTTGGTAAGGTTCAGGCTATGAGAAGAACATGAATTTAAAGGAAAATGCAAGTGTAAGAAGTTTGAACACATGGACACATGGCATGTTAAACTTCTATTGTAATCAATAAGTGTTTACACTTACGATATACATCACAAGGTTGTAATATGATATTGACTACCCGAGTGTGATGTCGACATTTGTCGTTTGAGTTATTATTAACTCACCTTATACTTTGTTACATCCAAACGGGTTGTGGAGACAATTGAACCCCGTTAAAGTGAACACGGATTAACATTGTATTTGCCCATAGTTACTTACATGAGGTGACGTCTCGAAGTGACTAGAGTGTGATGCGATTGATGGCAAGTTCAAGTGCCATAGAGTCATGTGAGATGACTAGTCGATCACATAGGCACTCGTTAGGAACATTTTGTCGGGCCTAATGACCGCTTATAGAGTTCTGGCAAATTTATATAGCCTGGTCGTGGCGAGAGCTGCTATAGTATTCTAATGAGTCGATTCTTTTGACTAAAGACCGTTCACCTAAGATGGCACGATTTCGATTAACTTTGATTTGTGTTACTACGACCTTCGTAAATGGGGTCAAATGGGCATATTTTGGGTTATGATGGTTGTGGCTAGTCGAAGGGAATGAGTGCGATAGGAATTGTCCACCCCTAGTCGGGGTTATAACAATATCTCGGGGCCACTCGAGGAGTAATGAACTGGAAATGCGTGGCCACGCTCGGAATGTATCCATGATGGATAAATCCGGTCAATCGATTATTCTCCGGATCGAGGAAACCACTCTCGATATGATCACTTGCAAGTACGACCGAAAGACACCTTGCATTGAGTGGGAGATAGTAATAGGACAAGAGAATTGGTGACGCATACTTGTCGAGGACAAGTGGGAGATTGTTGGAATATGTGTCCTCCGACAATAATGCGATCACGACTGTTGATCATGATGATCACATGTTTAAATCTCATTATAAAGAATACAATTGGGAAGTAATTTTTACTGTCAACTGGTCAACATATATCAGTAATGATTGGTTGACTAGAGTTTGACATTACTGTCGTGCGACGGTGGTGATCAGTTGACCCCCTAGGTCATACCTATAGGGCGACACTCTTAATTGATCATTTAATTAATCGTATAACGTTACGAGTTAATTAAATTACTTGAAAATTGACGGACGATTTTGGAAGTAAAATTTACGTATCACATTGGAATTTGATTAAATGAGATACGGTCTGAGTAATCGAATTGTATTATTACTCAGATGAAATTATTGTTTAAAGAAACAATTAAAATTGAATGAATTATTATAAATACAATTTGTTGTGATTTATAATTGGTAAAATATTTTGGTACAAGTAATTATGAATTACTAAAGTCGATTTTTTTATATGACGTATTTTTATTAATACGTTGATTTTTAATATGTTAAAAATACATAGCAATTTTATGTGACATGTGACATATTGACAAATTGACAAAAATAAAATGGATTCCATATTAACTATATGTACCGAAAATTAGAGGAGGATTAAGCTAATTATATGTTGATTATATTAGTGGAGGGAATAATGATTACCTACTAATCTAGCCATGCAACCCTATTGTGCATTGTGAAGACAAATAAGTGCATGCATTGGCTCCCCTCCCCCTCCTCTTGTCCGGTTTTTTAGAGAGGAAAACCACTTGGTTTTTCCTCTCAATTTTTACCATATACACAATAATGTTATTGTCTATTATTCATTCATTCATATCATCAAAATATTTTTAGAGAGATAAAAATATTCCACTTCCTCTTCTCCTCTCCTAACCGGTTTTGGGAGATTATAACCAAATTATTTTGGGTCATTTTTCTACAAAAATTAATATTATCTAGTATTCATAGTATTAATTTTATTAAGAGTAAGCTTTGGGTATAAATCCTTGGGAGAGATCCTACACTTGGGTCTTTGTTCATCCAAAAGGAAAGCTCAAGAACAAGAGAGAAAGGTGATCTCTTTTGTGCCCATTTGAACCGAAAATCCAATGTAACAATGGATGTTTCTTCCTTATTTTGTTTATTTGTTTGCATGCATAAGATCATTAGTTAATTTTATGACAAATTAAATTATAACATATATGAATATGTAAGTATATAGATCTACTTTTCCTTCAATTCCTTGTCGGTTCTCTGTGAAATATTCATTTGGGCCGAGGGCTTCCAAACACATCATAAGCTAAACCTGTGCTGACGAATAACCAACCCGCAATGAATAGGGAAGGTATAGTAATATTATGAATGACCCAGTATCGAATACTGGTAATAATATCCGCAAAAGAACGTTCTTCTGTGCTTCCAGACATGCTGAGCTCCACATATTTTTGTACAGTTAAAGGCAAATTAGTAAAAGATGAAACCAGTAAATTTACATTTATTTTACAGAGAATCTACATCTTTGTAAGATTGCCCATATTGTACCAAAGGTGTCTTTAGAGTATACCGAATCGGTATAACTATCCTTCTTCTGACACACAAAGAAGCGAAGTAGGAGATAATTTTTATCTTCCCTTTTTCTTATTTGTCCATTTTTTCTTATTTGTCCATATGGAACTAAGCACCATTAAAAATTTTTTTTATATAAAATTTATCAAATACAAAAGTCTTTCTTTATGATTGTATCAATTTCAGGTTATAAACCGAGGATCCGGGGAAGTGAGACTGCGACGGTTGAATAATTTGTGAAAAATGCCTAAGAATATTATATCTATCAATTAAATTAGACGCAAAATGTATAAGTCTCCTTTTCACCTTTATTTATAGAATAGAAAAGTTTATCGGGAATTGTTTAATTTTAAGAAATTTTTAAATCCTCAAAAAAAAAACACAAATTAATCAATATTTGTGATGCATCCTTTTTTATTCTGGTTCTTGCTTTAGATCCAAGGGTTTTTTACCTAACTATATATAAATAAATATAATATTTATAAGTAATGTAAAACGTATAACGGTAAAGATAATAACCAATTACTAGTCTTAGAATCGAGTTGGGCGAAATAAAGATTTCATAATCTAATTGCTTTTTTGTTATTCTAAATATTTTTTAGATGGATAAACTCCATTGCTGAGTCTAATGAGTTCCATTTTCATTTAAAAGCGTTATCTAAAAAAAAGAACAAACTCGAAATGATTTTTCCAATTTATTCTCCGTATAGTGAAAGCAATTTTAAGTGTCATTTGTAAATTAAATTCTATGCCAAAGTTCTTATTTTTTTACTATTAGATTGATTATTTTATTCAAGAGTTTTTCAAAAAATCCGTTGATTCAAAATCACGAGATGTGTAGATGTCACAATAAGCCGTTTCTTTTTTTTTTAGACCGCCCTTACTTTCTTTAATGTAATAGTTGATTAATTAAAAACTTTCAATTGAACTTATTATTATTATTATTATTAAAATATAAAAAATATAAATTTTAACTATACTTTTTTTTCGTCAAACCTCTCAAAACAAAATATAATCTTAGGTAAGTACTTTATAAACATATGCATAAAAAGAACATATTCCATTTAGTTCCTTCATTCCTACTCTAACTAGTTATTTCGGTTTTTTACTAGCGGCTTTAACTATAACTTCCGTTCTATTTATAGGTCTGAACAAGATACGACTTGTTTGAAATTAAGTGAATGAACAACTCACAAAATCTTTCCGTCGGATTCTTTTATAACTTATAACTGGCAATTGACATTTTTTGGTTAGTGAGATTCCTGGGCAATTCCGATTAATATTTAGAGATCGATATTACCTTTATTTTATTTTTTCAAATGAATTGAAATGATTGAAGTTTTTCTATTTGGAATCGTTTTAGGTCTAATTCCTATTACTTTGGCGGGATTATTTGTAACTGCATATTTACAATACAGACTTGGTGATCAGTTGGACTTTTGATTAAAAAAAAAATTATTAACCTCCCATGGATTCGATAAAATGGGTCAATTTTATATTCCTGTTTATTTTTTTCAGTCTAATTATAATTTATGAATTCAAACAAGAATGAAATCCCGCTCTGTAGGATTTGAACCTACGACATCGGGTTTTGGAGACCCACGTTCTACCGAACTAAACTAAGAGCGCTTTCTTACCACAATAGATTTTTTTGTAACCTAAAACTCTATCTACGCCCTGTATGCATATGATATCGATTATATCGAGTGTCATAAAAAACGAGAGATTCCATATGTCCAATTTCAATAAATTCCTCCTTACTTCTTAGAGTAAAAGTAATTAGGTAGGGATGACAGGATTTGAACCCGTGACATTTTGTACCCAAAACAAACGCGCTACCAAGCTGCGCTATATCCCTTTCAATTCAATTGGTTCCAATAGTCTAATTCTAAAGAATCCTTGTCTTGTTTTCCATATCCTTATTTTTTTACCATAAAATTACACGATTTATCTTGCCAGTCCATGTCTTGTTTTTTGCCATTTTTTTTAACTTAGTGCATTTCGTTTAAAAACCCAAGTGATCCTTGACTATCTATATATACATCTGCTCATAGATTAGATCTGCATTATCTTTAAAAAAATTAAATTTAAGATTAAGAAGGAGGGTTTTCAATGCGAGATCTAAAAACATATCTTTCCGTCGCACCGGTACTAAGTACTCTATGGTTTGGTTCTTTAACTGGTCTATTAATAGAAATCAATCGCTTTTTCCCCGATACGTTGACATTTCCTTTTTTTTCATTCTAGTTATTTACACGCTAACGGGGTAATGAAAATTAGAGAAAGAAGCCATTTTCTGTGACTAATACCTCCTTATTTTTTTCCTTCGAGTCTGAACTCAGGTTGTGGTGAAGTTGAATCTACTTTTCTTCTTTAATTGTCCTTTTATTTTAAAATAAAATGGCAATTAAAAGGGGGGATACAAATAACAAGGTGGGTTTAGCATAAGAGTATTATACATGATACTTTAAAAAAATACTGTGAGTAGAAATATAGTTAGAAAAAGTTTGAGTTTGATTACATACTATCTATTTCTTAATTTATATACTTTTTTATTATTACTCTATTGATTGCAATGAACTCGTTTTAATTGTATTTTGAGTTAGCAACATCTATATTTTTTATTTCCTTTCTTCTTCACTTCAGGTCGAAAAATATTTGTTTGAATTTAAAATCCCAAAAATAAAAAGGAGGCTCATGGCTAAGGGGAAAGATGCCCGAGTAAAAGTTATTTTGGAATGTAATAGTTTTGTTCGAAAGAGTGTTAATAAGGAATCCAGAGGCGTTTCCAGATATATTACTCAAAAGAATCGACACAATACACTTAATCGGTTAGAATTTAGAAAATTTTGTCCCTATTGTTACAAACATACAATTCATGGAGAGATAAAGAAATAAAAAAGATCGAACCGAACGTCTGCCTACCCTCCTTTTAATTCAATGAAGGGGACAAAACTTTTTTCATTATAATTATATATTATTTACTATTTTTTTTTTATTATTATATATAAATAAATAATATTAAAAAAATAAATATAAAGATAAATATACAAACCTAATCCTATTTTGGCTGGACCTAAAAATTTTTTAATACGAAGTAGGATTTTTGGTATAAGGCAGAAATTAAACAAACTATGGATAAATCCAAGCGACCCTTTATTAAATCTAAGCGATCTTTTTGTAGGCGTTTGCCCCCGATCCAACCGGGGGATCGAATTGATTATAGAAACATGAGTTTAATTAGTCGATTTATTAGTGAACAAGGAAAAATATTATCTAGGCGAGTAAATAGATTAACCTTGAAACAACAACGATTAATTACTATTGCTATAAAACAAGCTCGTATTTTATCGTTGTTACCTTTTCTTAATAATGAGAAACAATTTGAAAGAAATGAGTCGACTACTAGAACTTATAGTTTTAGAACCAAAAAGAAATAAAAAATGAAAATAATAAAATAATATGCTTTTTATTTATTTAATTGATAAAAATGGAATTGAATCAAAAAAGGAATATGAATATGAACTCAAATATGGATTGCTGCTTTGTTATAAATTATTAAAAAACCCGATACTCCTGATTTTTAATCGTATCGTAACGTAAAAAAAATCGGAAAAATATTTTAATTTTGAATGGATTTTTTGATTTTTATTTATTTATCGTATTTTATCAGACTAATTTATACTCTATACTCCCGGAGAATAAACTCCGGAGAATTTCATTTAAACATTTTCGGGGCATTCTTTCCAATCTTCTTTTTTTATGATTTCATTTGAAATCATATAAAGACAATTTCTATTTAATATAGCTATTTGTGCAAGTACTTTACGATTAAGAAGCAACTGTCTCTTGGACAGATCGTTTATAAATTTGCTATAATTATAGCATACCCTATTTTCTCGAATTACTGCGTTTATCCGAGTGATCCATAAACGCCGAAAATCTCTCTTTTGCCTACCTCTATCCCGAATTTCTGTTGAGCAATGGTTCGAGTAAGTCTTGAATGAGCCCCTCGAAAGGTTGATGCAAACAAACGCATTTTTGTTCTACGTCTCCGAGCTATATATCCTCGTGTAACTCTAGTCATTGAATAAATGAAACTTTGAAGAATAACTAATTGATTTTTTTTCGTTGAGTTATTCTTTTCTACCCTCCTGGGCTATTAATAACAAAACGGATTGTTCCAATGTATAAAAAAAAATCCCAATGGTTTTTGCTGCTATAACCTTCCCCACCACCTTTTTTCGACATTTCGTCTTGAAACAAGACAAAAAACTAAAATTTTTTATTAATGTATCAAAGAAAAGTCAATAAATATAAATTTTATATTCTATTTTAATCTAGATAAATAAAAAGGAATATAGTGGGTTCCTTCGTTTCTATGGTTCCTTCTTAAACGGTCAGGTCCTCTCTATACACCGGAGCTCCTTTACTTTAACTTCATTTCTATCTATTGATAACTTGTACAGTTCAAACTTTTTTGGCTCTACCCATGAATTATCCAAGAATGGGTCTTTCACAATTAGATTCACCTATACAAGAATGGCGGTATTTCATTTTGAAAGTTAGGCGGATAGTGACCCTAATAGTCCGTTCTTACAAATAAAGGGAACATTTTTTTTCTCTTAATAAAGGGATTCCCCGCTAAATGGATAACGTTAACGCTACCAATGGGAAATTTATTTGGCTTTACACTAATATAAACCACAAATTTCATACACAATAGATGAATAGATCTTTTTTTTAGAGAGTCACTTGAGTTTTTCCATTTTATCCTATTCATCCGTATGGATCATTGATACTGGAAAAATTTTTAATTTTCGTTTGCTTTTGTTCCAGATCATAATCTGAACGAGTCACACATACACCCTAGTACATGTTCCACGGCGCTCAGGACATCCCCGAAGAGCGGGGATTTCGTGACATTTCGATTGGGTCATCTTGTGTTTCTAATAAGTTGTTTAATAGTTGGCATGCTGAATTATATACATAATGAGCTGGTTTAGATTAATCCTAACCGAATGGATTTCTAGTTAATAGAATCTTAAGATAAACCCAGTGATAAGATAAAATTAATTATAAAAAACTAAATAAAATATTTAACTATTTTTTTTAGTCGACCGCTACAAGATCAACAATTCCATGAGCTTGGGCTTCTTCTGTTGACATAAAATCATCCCTTTCCATATCTTCGGATACAACCCATATGGTTTTGCCCGTTCTTTGTACATAAACCCTTGTGAGTGTTTCGCGCAATTTCAAAAGTTATTCCGCTTCCAAGATAAATTCTCCCGTTTGAGCCTCGTAAAACGAACTAACAGGTTGATGAATCATTACCCTGATGGTATGTATACCTTAAAGGGGGTTATTATATCTCGCGCGACGAGGCGAAGAGAAAAATAGAAAAATATATTTGATTATATTATAGAATTGAATTGAACAACCGTACGTGCATTTTTTCACATTGCGTACGGCTTTACAATGGAATTTACTTTTTTCGTTAAAGAAACAAAAAAAGGATCGATCTGATTCCGATCAGTAAATGATCCAATTACCACCCTTCTTTTCGGAGGAGTTTAAAAATACTACGATGGCTCCGTTGCTTTATCTTTATTTCGTCTATAATTCAGCAATCCCAAAGTTTCTTTTTTATCCGAAAAAAAAATAAGGAAAAAAAGACTTTTTTGTACTCCCAATAAAAAAATAGGGGATATTATTCATCTCATACTATCCCTTCGATACAGAATCTAATGAGAATAAAAAAGAGAAGATTTTTTCTCATATCGAATTCAAAGTGCCATGCTATTATTACTTCATTTTTAATATGGTGAAGGCATAGTATTCTTTTTTCTCTCAAATAAAAAACTCATTGGCGCCAAGCGTGAGGGAATGCTAAACGTTTGGTAATTTCTCCTCCGACCAGTATAAACGATCCCATTGAAGCAGCTAACCCCATACATATTGTATGTACATCTGGTCGCACTAATTGCATAGTATCATAAATAGCTACACCAGATATTACCCAGCCGCCAGGAGAATTAATAAACAAATACAAATCTTTGGTATCATCCTCGATACTGAGATATACCATAAGACCAATAAGTTGATTCGAGATCTCGCTATCAACCTCTTGGCCTAAAAAAAGTAATCTTTCTCGATAAAGTCGGTTGATTAGGAAAAAATTTCATCCCTTAGAAACCGTACATGCACCTTTTTATGCATACGGTTCAAAAAAATTGTGAAAAAAATCAATGTGTAGATTTGATTCGTTTTTAATTTTGGTAGAGGTTTTCAAAATTATAATAAAAAATAAATAAATTATAAAAAACTCGACTAAAAAAAAATATAATTTACTAAACTTATCGAACTTCCTTTTCATTGATGTATCAGTTCATCGAGATCCAATCCTAATCACGATGTCATTTTCTTCTTCTTGAATGGGCCTTTTTAATTAATTCTTTTAGGTTTATGCTCTACTCCGGGCAAAGATCTCCCCGATTTCGATTTGCACATATAGGACAAATTTTTCCAATACCACATTTGGTTTTTTTATCTTTTCTTTCGTTAAATTAAATATTCAACATATTTTTTACTTTTTTCGAGTTATTAAGAAAAAAATACCATTTGTTTATTCTATAAATATTTTATATTTAAAATCAAAACAGTTAGTTCAAAGTTAACGTAAATAAAATGTATAATACAAGTAATAATCTTCAATATATTCCCAATTTCAATTGGGTTTTTAATAAAAGGAGCCTGGATACTTCATTTTTTTGTCCAACCGAGTCAACCATAAATTATTCTAATTGATATTGATAATGTTAATCTGAATCTTCCTAAAATTCAAAACATGATCGAATTGCCTTTCACGCTCCAAATTTATATTTATTATGATTCAATCAATCTTTCTTAGGCGAAAGGGAGGATATCTCAACCGGGAGAGAGAACGGGGAAATCCCATATGACCCAATATATCTCACAAGTCGCACTATATGTCAACCCAAGATGCATCTTCGTCTCCAGGACTTCGAAAGGGAACTTTTGTAACACCAATTGGCATTAAATAAAATAAAAATTAAGTATTATGGTTCACTTTGATGTGGAAACGTAATAATAGAATTATTATCTTCATAATCTCAACCTTGATATCATATGTTATGTATAGATCATAAAAGTTTAGTTTAAAATGAAGACAGAATAGAATAAATAAGGGAAATTTCTGAGGAATAGAACCTTCCAATAATCATCAAGTAACAAAGTATTTACGGATACAAGATGGTATCAACTTCCCATTGCGTATTGATACTTATCGGATATAGAATAGATTTGTTTCTCTTTGTTCCTACAAACATAATTGTTCTATTATTACCACTAAAAGAGAACAAATATGAACCCTTGTTCCGAGATAATCCATTGAATAAAAGGGGTACATTGCATAATCACAGTCTTTTCTAATGCAATAAAGTTACATAGTGTCATTTTTCTTTGAGTAAAGGGGTATTTCCATGGGTTTGCCTTGGTTCGTGTTCATACTGCCGTATTGAATGATCCCGGCCGGTTGATTTCTGTCCATATAATGCATACGACTCTCCGTTGCGGTTGGGCTGGTTTCGATGGCTCTATATGAATTAGCCGTTTTGATCCCTCCGATCCCGTCCTTGACCCAATGTGGAGACAGGGTATGTTCGTTATACCTTTCATGACTCGTTTAGGAATAACGAATTCATGGGGCGGTTGGAGTATTACAGGAGGGACTATAACGGATCCGGGTATTTGGAGTTATGAAGGTGTGGCCGGAGCACATATTGTGTTTTCTGGTTTGTGCTTTTTAGCAGCTATTTGGCATTGGGTGTATTGGGATCTAGAAATATTTTCGATGAACGTACAGAAAACCTTCTTTGGATTTGCCTAAGATTTTTGGAATTCATTTATTTCTTTCTGGAGTGGCTTGTTTTGGTTTTGGCGCATTTCATGTAACAGAGGCTTGTATGGTCCCTTTAATCTGGGTATCCGACCCTTATGGACTAACTGGAAAAGTACGACCTATAAGTCCGGTATGGGGTGTCGAAGGTTTTGATCCTTTTGTTCCAAGAGGAATAGCCTCTCATCATATTGCAAAGCGGGGACATTAGGCATATTAGCAGGTTTATTCCATCTTAGTGTCCGTCCGCCTCAACGTCTATACAAAGGATTACGTATGGGCAATATTGAAACCGTTCTTTCTAGTAGTATTGTCTTTTTTTGTCTTTTTCTTTGCTTTTTTGTTCTTTGGAACTATGTGGTATGGTTCAAAGAACTACTCCAATCGAATTATTTGGTCCCACTCGTTATCAATGGGACCAGGGAAACTTTCAGCAAGAAATATACCGAAGAGTAAGTGCTGGGCTATCTGAAAATCAAAGTTTATCTGAAGCTTGGGCAAAAATTCCTGAGAAATTAGCTAATAATCCGGCAAAAGGGGGATTATTTAGAGCGGGCTCCATGGACAATGGCGATGTAATAGCTGTTGGATGGTTAGGACACCTCATTTTTAGAGATAAAGACGGACGTGAACTTTTTGTACGCCGTATGCCTACATTTTTTGAAACATTTCCGGTCGTTTAGATAGATGGGGACGAAATTGTTAGAGCTGACGTTCCTTTTCGAAGAGAGGAATCTAAGTATAGCGTTGAACAAGTAGGTGTAACTGTTGAGTTCTATGGTGGTGAACTCAACGGAGTCGATTATAGCGACCCCGCCATCACAAAAAATATGCTAGGCGTGCTCAATTGGGTGAAATTTTCGAATTAAACCGCGCTACTTTGAAATCTGATGGTGTTTTTCGCAATAGTCCAAGGGGTTGGTTTACTTTTGGACATGCTTCTTTTGCCTTACTCTTCTTCTTTGGACACATTTGGCATGGGGCTAGAACTTTGTTCAGAGATGTTTTTGCCGGTATTGACCCCGATTTGGATGCTCAGGTGGAATTTGGCGCATTCCAAAAACTTGGGGATCCCACTACAAGAAGACAAGGAGTCTAATAGAGGATTTTTCCTATATTTTTGGTGTGATTTGATATAGGATACTAAAAAATCTTGATTGAAATCGCTGCCCTTTTTTGTTT
The DNA here is from genome assembly GCF_048544455.1 of Silene latifolia. NCBI lineage: Eukaryota > Viridiplantae > Streptophyta > Magnoliopsida > Caryophyllales > Caryophyllaceae > Silene > Silene latifolia. Next base: position 51,282,633 of record NC_133529.1, on the reverse strand, counting down.
TGACTTTTTATCATTATCGAGAAAATAATCTCGAGTAAACAATATGGAAGCTATAATTGTAAACCACAATCAAATCTATGGAAGCATTGGTTTATACATTTTTATTAGTCTCGACTCTAGGAATCATTTTTTTCGCTATCTTTTTTCGGGAACCCTCTAAAGTTCCAACTAAAAAGGTGAAATAATTTTTCATTAGCTTAAATGAGCCTTCGATATCATATAATATCGCTAATATCGAAAGGCTCATTACTTCAACTAGTCCCCGTGTTCCTCGAAAGGATCTCTTAATTGTTGAGAGGGTTGCCCAAAAGCGGTATATAAGGCATACCCAGAAAAACTTACAAGTAAGCCGGATATTAAGATGGCGACTAGGGTTGCTGTTTCCATTATTATATAATTTCAAGACCCCAATGGATCTATGATAAAATCATTTATTTACAATGGAATGGTATACAAAGTCAACAGATCTAAAAAAAAGGATTTATGGCTACACAAACCGTTGAGGGTAGTTCTAGATCTCGTCCAAAACCAACTACCGTAGGGGTTTTATTGAAACCGTTGAATTCGGAATATGGTAAAGTAGCTCCTGGATGGGGAACTACTCCTTTGATGAGAGTTGCAATGGCTTTATTTGCAATATTCCTATGTATTATTTTGGAAATTTATAACTCTTCCGTTTTATTGGATGGAATTTCAATGAATTAAATCCACTCAATAAAAAGTGCATTTTATATTTAGGGCTACGCTTTGTATTTTTAACGCCCTTTTTTGGTAGTTCGATCGCGGAATTTCTTTCTTTCTGTATTTCCGGAATATGAGTGTGTGACTTGTTATAGTTGATCCTATTGATAGTACAGAGAAGAGGTCTGTCATCTTATCTTGATAGAGATGGTTCCCATTCGTCGGATATATTTTTTGCATCTGAAACACGGAATATCTAAAATAGATGAAGAAATCTTTGAACTATGATTCATATTTGTTTAATATTCAGACCTCGCGATCGGATTCAATCAAATTTTTGTTTTTCAAAAAAATCGAAATATTTTTATTCTTTTTATTTAATAAAATAAAAAATAAATAGACAATTTCTTTTTTTTATACCTCTTCTATTGATTGAATAAGTGATGATCCAATGGTTCTTACTCAAGGAATCTTTGGGATTAGCTTTTAGCTTTTTCGGAGTCATCGTGGTTATAGTATGAATCTGGGGTTTCAATCAATTCATAGGGTCTTAACAAGAAAAATGCCTATCACTGATAAAAAAGCCACATAAAAATAAAAAAACAAAGATAAAAAATAGGAAAAGAGAATATTCAAGAGGTCAGTAACAATTAACAAAAAGATGGATGAGCCGACTTGATATATTGGCATTATCGCCCCAAAAACAAAAACTTTACTTTCGGATTTTTATTCCTTCATATCTTCCGAAAAGAAAAAATAAAGAGATTAAGAAGCTTTAACCTTTATTTGGGTGTGTTTGCTTGAGCCGTACGAGATAAAATTCTCATATACGGTTCTTAGAGGGGGGCTTTTAGCGCTTTACCTATCTCAATAAAGTCTATGATTGGTTCGAAGAACGCCTCGAGATTCAAGCGATTGCGGATGATATAACTAGTAAATATGTTCCTCCGCATGTAAACATTTTTTATTGTCTAGGAGGAATTACGCTTACTTGTTTTTTAGTACAAGTAGCTACGGGGTTTGCTATGACTTTTTACTATCGCCCAATCATTACGGAGGCTTTCGCTTCATTTCAATATATAATGACTAATTTTGGTTGGTTAATACGATCAGTTCATAGGTGGTCGGCAAGTATGATGGTTCTAATGATGATCTTGCATGTATTTCGCGTGTATCTTACCGGTGGCTTTAAAAAACCTCGCGAATTGACTTGGGTTACGGGCGTGGTTACGGGTGTATTGACCGCATCCTTTGGTGTAATTGGTTATTCCTTGCCTCGGGACCAAATTGGTTATTGGGCGATCAAAATTGTAACAGTGTACCGACGCTATTCCCGTAGTAGGATCGCCTTTGGTAGAGTTATTACGTGGAAGTGCTAGTGTGGGATAATCCACTTTGACCCGTTTTTATAGTTTACATACTTTTGTATTGCCTCTTCTTACTGCCGTATTTATGTTAATGCATTTTTTAATGATACGTAAACAAGGTATTTCTGGTCCCTTATAGAAAAGGGGTATATCATAGATATTTTTAATTTATCATTTTTTGGGGGGGATAAGAACAGTATTTCATTGCTACATGTATGGATTATTGAAAACAATAATCCATGTATTTGGACATTTTCCTTCAACTCTCTAATATTGTATTTAATTATTTAACATACACTAGTTGAAGGTAATTCTCTAAAAAAAAATGGATTATGGGAGTGTGTGACTTGAACTATTGATTAGGCTGTACAGGTATATGGCCCTTTACTGCCACATTGTAATTCATAATCCAATGTGTCTTTTGTCCAACCACCGTATAAGTAAGTCCTATACAGAGGATAGTCGTATTCATAAATTATTTGAAGAACTAATGCAAAGGTATAAGGGGAACCGGTTTTGAACAATGTGCTAAATGTCGCTATCAATCTTTCCTCTTTTGATCCAACAAAGCTCAAGAGACTTTTTGGGAGCTGCATAGGAGTCATACACGGTTCCTCAAGCCTCCAATCAGTCCATATATCATAAATAAGAAGTTGAGCTAACAAACAAGGAAGATTGGTGATGTGAACATTATTTGCGCACATTTAGTCCCCTACTTGAGCCTATTTTGCACATTATTATAGCGTCTCATAGCCGTTTTACCCGTCAAATGCTTCCTATTTTGCTTTCCTATTGCTTTGTGTTTGATTTGTAGGAAAGTAGACAATTAGGCGGAAATTCCCGTCCCTTGAGCTTATTTGGAAGGACATTGACGATCTTGGTTGAACGAGTATTGAAGGAAAGGCAAGAACTAAAGACTAATTTCACAAGAATGAGAAGTGAGTGAAAAGAAACATTCTGCCGAAGAATCCGAGCGTCCAAAGAAAGAAGACGCCCGTCCAAGACAAACAATCCGAGTGTCCCGCGCCGTAAGCCGCTCGTCCCTCCGTGCAAGAATCCGAGCGTCCCTTCCCATTGGACGAGCGGACCACTGCGTCTTCAAAGATGCCCATCTCTCCAAAATACTTGCGATTCCTTGCTTGGAGTTTAGAATAGTTAATTATTAATTTAGCCTTGCTTAACCTAATGATGCTCCACTATATATAGCCCATTTGTAAATAATCAAGGCATCATGTTTTAGAGTAAGGAGGCTTCCACATTAGAAAATTCTCTTAGAATAGATTAGGACTAGATTAGAATAAAATACTCTTTAATCTTTCCATAAATTACACATTAATCTCTCCGGGACCCAACTCTTCCTAAGAACCGTAAGATATAAACCAACTCGGTTCCTCCACAACATTAATTGCTTGCAACTTTGTAAACATGTTTGTATGATCAACACCATGAATCCCCTATGACCCATGATATCCTAGCACTTTTAATCATTTGTTTACATCCTTCCTTTTATTGCTTGGTTTACTTTATTGCTTTTATTAGTCTAGAACACAACTACAAACCAAAATCAATTGTGACACTAGCATAAATTGAGATAGATAGACTTAGAACCCAAAGCACACCGTCCCATGGATCGACCTCGACTTACCGCTAACTAGTTGTTTTTTGAGTATTATAAATGTGTTTGATTGGATAAGACCCGACGACATCTAACCCATCAAAATGGCGCCGTTGCCGGGGACGGTGCTATGTGATTAAGTTCTTACTTGTTTGTCTATTTTGATTTTGCTTTCACCTTGAGGAACTTGTTCCTCAAGGATTGTTCTTACCGTTTTTGTGTAGTTTCCATCCTTGTAGTTGTTTCCTTGTCTTAAGCTATGATGGCTGAAGACTTGACATATGGAGTATGTGGTGGATCTTTTGAGTATGACTATGGGTATGGGGAGTTTGAGAAGCAAGTCAACACAAACCTACCTTACTATTTGTACAATGAAAATCCTAACTACTACCCCAATTTTTCCCACCAAAATCACCACATCCAATATCCACAACAACCACCCACTCAATACCCACTTCATAATGACTTTCAATTGCCACAATACAATCACTTTCAAACCCACCCACAACAAGAAGATGAACCCATTCAAAATGTGATTCTCCAAATGATGGGAGATCAACAAAACTTCTTCAAACAAATGCTAGAGAAGAGCCAAAAGAGGGACAATGTTCTTCAAGGCATTGTTACCCAAGGTGAGGAATTGGAGATGCAAATTGCCCAAATAAAAGAATCCCAAGCAATCACTCCCCACCGTTCTTCGGACATCGACCATGAATGTGAAATTGAAGTAGTAACTTTTGACATGAAAAATGAAAAATGGGAAGAGCCAATCTCCTTGAGCTCTTGTGAGTATGAAAGTGTGGTATTTGATGAGGAAGATATGAGGTTGAGTAAGCCAAATACTCTTAACCTTTGTGAGTATGAGGGTGTATCATTTGATGTGAACAATGAGGTGTTGGAGAAAGAGTTAATGAAGAGAAGTGAAGCCCCTATCTATGATTCGTATGGAGATAGCGATGATGTCAAACCTATGAAAGAAGCTTATGCGGAATATGTGTCTTGCATTGAAGAAGAGGAATGGAGTTGTAATATCACCTTGCTTGAGGAGCCTATCCTTGAGACGTTCGAGATATCATATCATGAAGATGAATGTCCTTTCCCTATTTCTCATGAAGACTACTTAACACCTACCATGGAGCCAATGATTGTTGGAGAGGATATGGTGGACCTTCTTCAAAAGGTCAAAGCATCATACAAAAGCTACTTGGTGGAAAAGCTCAAAGAGAAAATTGCGCGTGAAGCTACTTGTGGAAATTTGGCACCCACAATGTCAACTTCTGAGGAACTTGGTCATCAAGGTCATGATAATTCTCCTTCTACTCTTGAAGGATTGATAAATTCGAATGATATCATCACCACAAAAATTGAAGGAGAAGGTGGTGAGTTAAAGTCTCCGGACGAATATGAACCATACTTCTTACCATATAATGACAAGAATCATGGGCTAATTGGTTTGAAGCATCGTGAATATCCAAGTGCCAAGAAGAGGAAGAAAACAAGAATGAATGACAATTTCCCTTGGCCAAGCTTCGTCTTGAAGTTAAGCAAACCATACTTATGCTTATTTGGGGCTTGTTCACAAGCTTTCGATCTTCTATTAAGAGCATTGAGCTCTATGGACAAGAATTTCTACAATTTGAACTAGTTTGGTAGAGTCCTATCTCAAACCACCATTTGTAAGATATTTCTTGAAATTTTACTTTGTATAATATTGTACATTTTCGCATTTTTGTTTAATTCCTTGCATGAGAATAGTGAGAGAGAGAGTTTTCTTACATTTTTATTGAGCAAAATTTCAGAAAAGATAAGGAGGAATAACAATTGGGCACAAGGGTGTCATCTCGCAAAGAAAAGAAAGAGAAACAGCGAGAAGACGCTCGTCCAGAGGGCTGGACGCTCGTCCAAAGCCTTCCTCAGGAAACTGTTAAGCGCTGTATTGAAATCCGGGCGGATTTGGCGAAAGACGCTCGTCCACGAAAAAGACGCTCAGATTCTCCTTTAGACGCTCGTCCTGAAAGACACCTGAAGGAAATTTTGGGACTGTACCGGAATCCGAGCGGATTCTATAAAAGCCGCTCGTCCAAATTCAGACGCTTGTCTTTTGTCTACCTCAGAACAACTTAAGCCCCTGTAACGAAATCCGAGCGGATTTTCTGTAAGACGCTCGGACCACCTGAGACAAGACGCTCGTCTCGACAAGGAAGACGCTCGGATTCTTGCATTTTCCTCGGATAATCCGTCCAGGCCCCACCCGAAGCCGCTCGTCTCACCCCTCTTTTCTATAAAAACGCCCCTTTTCTCCCTCATTTCCTCACCCTATCTAACCCTAAATCACTCATCTTCATCCCCAAAACACTCCCCTCACAATAAAAGCCAACAAAACCCCAATCTTCCCAATTCAAGATGATGAATATCAAGGGCAAGGCTAAGAAACTTGTTGAATCCGCCGCTAGAAAACGCAAGGGCTCGTCTTCTTCATCCCCACAAGAATGGATGCCGCCAAGGAACTTCTGCCCCATCATAAGAGAAGGGATAGAGCAACTTGAGTACTTCCCGGAGGTACTCTTCACATCCGATGCCCACCGAAAAAAGTTCGTCAAGTTGCTAGGTATGCACTATGAACCTACTCAGTTTATCGATACTAAGGTGTTAGAAATCCTTGGGATAAGGTACCACACCGAAATGTTCTTTGATGGATTAGGGATTGGGAAATTATTCCATGTCCATGAGGAGACGTACCTTAGTCTCACCCTGGAATTTTTGAGTAGCCTCCGTATTGTCACGAACACTCGAACCAACGTGAGTATGGAGTTCCGGTTGTGCAACCTAGACCATAGCCTCGCACTTGATCAATTTGATCACATTTTCGGTCTTGTTGTACCAACCGACTATACCGACAAACCCGCCGATTTCGATGTGGACCTACTTTGGAGGGCTATTTCCGGGAGGGATTTCATTCACCAAAAGCAATGCTATACCTTCGCTATCCAACACCCGGTGATTCGGATCACCGGACATTTCGTAGCCGGCACCATGAATGGGAGATATGAACAAGATAGGTGCACTCTCATTGATTTAACATTCCTTGAGTCCTATCTAAATGTTCGGGGGACGAGACGATACAACTTCAATACCCCCCTTGAGGTGCTTACAAGGTTCTATGACTTTTCTCAAGGGAACACCCAACTCAAGACCTTCGTGATGGGAGGTCTAATTACTATCTTGGCTAACTTCCTTTGCCCCGGGTTCAACGCCTGTGGGACTTATGCCCCTCTTGAGGGGAGTACTTTGATTGATGAGGACGTCGTCTTCAACCACCACCGGTGGTGTGCCTACACTCAAGGCGGGAGTGTAGAATGGTTCACAAAAGGGTGCTCCTCCATTATACTCTCGGGGTAGAATATAGCCGGTACCGACCCGAGGTTGAGCCCGTATTCAGCTAGGCCGAGCTACCTTCTCGACATCCAAATCATCGGCAACCCCCCTCAAAGGGAAGAAGCACCCCGCCAACCACAACAACCTCGTGGGATACTGGTAAGGCCCATTCCCCCACCCTCTTATGTGCCTATCCCACCGTACCCTACTTCTTATACGCAATTCGAACCACAAATCCCCAATACCCCGGGTATTCATTACTTGATGAACCTTATGAATAGAGTTGATCTCGGGGTGCATGAAGGGAGGGTCGATAACTACATAGCCCTTTATCCCCAGTACTATCAAATGGCACAACAAGGGTACATCGACCCTAATGGCCCTCGGCCCTCTTGGGCCCAACCACACCTTTTGTTCCCTAATCAAGGGGACCAAGCCGGGTATTTTGGTGGTCAAGGTGGAGGATAATCGGGCCAAGGAGGAGGGTATGACCAAGGAGGAAGCTCTCACCGGTATGGCTACCCCCAAGATGATGATGACGAGTGAAAGATGCCTACCTCATCACCTCCATTTGTATGATACTTTTCTCTCCCTCTCTCTTTTGTATATACATTGCATCTAATTTAGCTTTTACTTGCACATTTGTATTATATTTCATATTGCATATACATTAGTTAGTTCATATAGTATATTTGCATTGTAATATATCTCACATGATTCATGTAGTTAGTTGCATATAGACTAGAATTCATGCATAGTCACTAATGACCAAACCTATTCATTTCTACACTAGAAATAGTGTTTAAATCGGTTTGGGGAGGTTTGATCATAGGTGACCATAGTTTACTAGAAATCATGCATCATTTAGTGTAATGTAAATTCCATTCATTTGTTATATATGTCATATAGAATTGCATTTAGTTAGAGCATGCATTCATTCATATCATATCATTGCATTTGCGCTTCAATTTCCATAAAACTTTAAAAATCCAAAAACATGTATTTCTTTTTCATTCCTACACCTACATGTACATTGAGGACAATGTCCAAAATAAAGTGGGGGATGGGAATTTATATTCTAAAATTGATAATAATTGAAAATTTTTGAAAATACAAAAACATGTCTTTTTGTTTCATAAATCATAAAAACCATAAAAATTGAAAAATTGAAAAATCCAAAAACATGTTCATTTCCTTTATAGTGTAGTCTTGTATATATTGTTGTATATATTGTGTTTGTTCACCCTTGTTCACATTGATTGACTACGCCACATCCGAGACATGAGGATATTGAAGACCGCATGGTATGATCTTTCCAATCTCCTTTTTCCTCTTTATGTTAATGACTATGTGGCTTTATTTTGATTGATGCGGTAGAAACAATGTGAATTTAGGACTTGCATTTAGATTATTTGGCATATTAGTTGGTAGAAGCATATGCATTAGGATGTATATATGTTAGTTGCATCATGGCATGTAGTTGCATGTTAGAAAAACTTTGTGAAAGCATCTATTTGGGAAACTTTACAAGTGTATATAAGGCCCTTGTAGATACTTTTTCTTCTTAAGACTTTGCTTTTTAGAATACTTATAAAACACCCTAGGATGTGTCATGCTAGTATCCTTTGACCCATGGATTAAGGCCTAGTCAAGAGTACCTTGTGGTGTGATAACTCCTTGGCTACCGTTTATTCCAAGGTGACTCTTGAAACCATGGAACCTTCATCCATGTTCTACCATACATTTTGTCATCAAAGGGAATGGGCACAAAAAAAAATTGTTCAAAAATTTGAGTTCAAGAAATGAAAAGAAAAGAAAATAAAAAGTTTGCAAATGCATCAAAAGAAAAGAGGAGCAAAAATAGAACTCCTATGCTTCAAATATAAGGCACCCTCACTACATATGGGGTGACTTTGAAAATGTTCAAAAGAAAATGCAAAAAGTTGAAAGTTGTCAAGTATTGGAAATGCCAAAAATCAAAAGAAATGGCAAAAGAAAGTGTTCTCAAATGTTATATGCCACAAGAAATTGGGGGGAAAAACAAACAACAAAGCAAACTCCCAAAATGAAACTCAAATACTATTGATCCCTTTTATCCATCGTATCCATTTTTGTGCATGGTAGAGAGGGGACGACCCTTATTCTTGTCTACGCAAGAAGGGGATTTCCGTGATCCTCCAGTGTTTCTAACACCATAGGGAGTCTATTCTTGACAAAAGCATTTAACGTTTGAGGACAAAGGTACCCTAGCTTGACACAACTTGGAGGTGATTTATTGGTATCCTTCTAGGCTTAGTAGTTTGAAGAAATTGCATCTATGAAGGAGTGTGTACCCTTGAATTGCTTCCCTTGTAGATAATTTCCGCCACTTAGATGAGGAAAGTGGCTATTCTTTTGTAGATGCATCCATTCCTTGATTTTGTGTGCTTTAATGTTTGGATGTATCGCCATTTTGGCAAGCCCCACCTTGCCTTGCAAGAAGGCATACTACCTCATGGTTGTCTTGTTGTGAGTTGAAGAGGCGGAGTGAGACCCGCTAATTGTCTCATATCGGCTATATTAGTAGGATAGTTTAAATAAAGGTCTAGTTTTAGTCACCTCATTACTCGGGATGAGTAAAGGTCCGGTTTGGGGATATTTGTGTTGGGAAATGTGTCCTCAACAATAGTGCGATCACATGATTTAAATATCATTATTAAATCTCATTTTAAGAATACATGTGGGATGTAATATTTTACAAGTCAACTGGTCCACACATATCGGTAATGATTGGTGACTAGAGTTTGACATTATTGTCGTGCGACGGTGGTGATCTATTGATCCCCTTAGGTCATACCTATAGGGAAATACTCTTAATTGATTATTTAATTAATCGTATACCGATATGAGTTAATTAAATTGCTTAAAATTGACGGATGATTTTGTGAGTATAAATTACGTATCTTATTGTAAATATGATTAAATAAGACACGGTCTAAGTAATTGAATTATTTTATTACTTGGGTGAAATTATTGTTTAAAGAAACAATTGAAACGGAATGAATAAATTATTATAAATACAGAATGTTGTAGTTTATAATTTGGAAACCATTTTGGTACAAGTAATTACGAATTACTAGTCAATTTTGTATATGACATATTTTATGAGTATGTTGATTTTTAATATGTTAAAAATACATTACAATTTCATATGTCAAGTAACATGTCACATATGTTACAATTGACAAATGACAAAATAAAATGGACCATCCATTTTATTTTGTATGTACCGAAATTATAAGGAGTTAGTGGAATAAAATTGTGTTAATTGTTTAGTGGTAGACACAATGATAAAAGCTAACTAGTAGGCTTGCATGCCTAGTCTCTTGTGAAGAGCAAAGATGAAAGCTATTGGGCTACCTACCCAAGGCCAAAATTTCGGCCAAAATGAAAAGGAAAGAAAGAGTTTTCTTTTTCCTAATCAAAAAATTCATTCATACAACATATAATTTTCTAGTGTGAGAAAATTAATATACTCTCTAAATATTGTGAAATCTAGAGAAATAAACTCACAAATATTACCACCTCTTGATCGAAATTTCAAGAGTGAAAATACAATTTATATTGTATCAATTTTATTGTAAAACCATTATTATTACTAGATCTAAATAGTATTGGTTTATTAAGATGTATTCCTTGGGTATATGCTTTTGGGAGGGATTCTACACTTGAATCCTTGTTCTTCCATTTGGAAAGCTCAAGAACAAAAGAAAAGGAGATTTCTTTTGTGCCCATTTGAACCGAAATTTCAATGTAAGGATATGATTTCTTCTCTTTTATTATATTGTTTGCATGCATAAAATCCACATTTAATTTTATGACAAATTAATTTTGACATATAAGAGTATGTTAGTATGTATATGAATCTACATTTCCTTCAATCGGTATCATGAGCCACGGTTGTTTGCATGCAAATCGGTTAAAAGTTTTTCCGAGTTATAAGAATAACAAATAAAACTTGTAAAATTTGTGTTATTATGAGATATCACGAAATCAATCCATGCATGTTAATATTTCTGGTCCTAAAATGTTTTAGGATATTTTGGTTAATTTTTTCGGATTTTATTGTTCATAATTTACTATAATGACATTTAAATGTGATTTTATGAGTAAAAATGTCATTTTTGGTCTAAAATTAGCTATACTTCGAATTTTCACTTGGTTTTTGGATATGTTGTCACATATATTATTTTGAGATAACCTGTAAATTTTCATAATTTTTGGACATGTTATGCTCGAAAAATGAATTTTTCATTATTAAATTCGGATTTAGGTGAAAAATAGGTTAATATGAGTTAAATTTCGAATCTGGTCATAGAAAATTAATATGTTGTCACATGCAATTTTACAAGATGTGTGTAAAATAATTGGCTATAAAGAAGTTTTTTTTTTTGCATGATTTATGGATTTTTGAAGAAAAATAGCATAAATAGTGACATTATTAGTGAAAAATTAATAAAACATAAATCTATGACTTAGGAAAAACGTCTAATGTTGCATTTTATTATCTTTTTCAGATCTAAAATTGAAAAGTTAGTGAAAATAATTTTTCCATGTTTTTATGATTATTTTATTAAAAATCGATAAACCGCAACATTGTTTTTCCTAAAAATTTCAAATTTTTAACCTAAGATTTTGAACATTATGAGTGTCATGGAATTTTTCCAGAATGTTCATGAATTTAAATTTCAAATTTTGAATTTATTTGAAATTTTGTGATTTATTTGAAGTTTAATAGCTTATTTTTGTAATTTTGGTTCATTTATGAACAAATTTGTAAATAAAGGTTAATTATGGTCAAATTATTAGTGAAGACTATATTTTGAGTCCTAAGAGGTTAGGGTAATTAACTTATACATAAATATGAGTTTATGTATTTTTGTGATTATAAAATGTTGAAATCACGCAAATCCGTAAAAACCGAGTAATATACGATATTGGCTATTTAAAGGCGATTTAGCATAAAATTGAGCATGTTCATACATATAATAATGCTGCATTTTCTTTATGATTGTCATAATTTTAATTTATGTAATTTTGAATTATGTAATTTTACTTAGTATGGCCTTAGATTTTAATTGGTATTTCCCGAAATGTATGGGAATATCGATTCGGTTGTAATTTTTATTGTGATCTCGTATCACCGTTTTGTAATTTAATAGATTTATTTTATTTTAGTTACAAATGTATAATAGGAAATTATGTAATTTATTATGTAATTTTATTCATTCCGGAGTTCCCAAAGACGGATTTCTTCAAGAACGATATACATAAAGACGGTGTTACCTCGAGATGCGTGCCAAATCCGAAGTTCAAGGGACCAATGGAGTTGGTTTCCGAATATGTAATAGTTAAATAGTTTTTCTATTTTAGGAAAGGCCATACTAGGATTTATTTATTTTATGCTTGCATTTTATTTTATGTCACATGCATCGCTAAATCGCCATAACTAAACATGCATCCTTATTTTATCGAGTTTATCGACCGTGTCAATTCGAATTATCGTAGTTCACCGCTTTAGTTCACTTAAAACGTGATAGATAATAAATTGACATGACCTCTCGCTAAAACAATTAATTGAGACATAGCCTTACCAAATAGTAGAAACCATGAAAACCTATTTCGCGAGGGAGTGCACTCGGCTACCCCGTGGTACAAACCTTGTTACGTAGGGGAAGTGGGTGATAAATGTCTAATCCACCGAATTCATGTTGATGAGGGTTTCATCGGCTACCCCGTGCCTAAGTTAATGTGAGTTTGGACAATGGACACATTTATTCGAAATTTGGATTGAACTCAACAAAAGTAATTGATAAGGGTTTCATCGGCTACCCCGTGCCCTTGTTGATGTGTTTTGGGCTATAGATAAATATTAGAGTAATTTTATCGACCAAGAGTTCTAAAAGTAGAATCGATTAAAAGGTTAATCCACCGAGTTATATTGATGAGGGTTTCATCGGCTACCCCGTGCCTAAGTTGATATGAATTTGGGTCTTGGAATCATTTATCATAGTTGGGTAGAGGTCACTATGTAAATGCTTTACTTGTTATTTACAAGTATTAATATAACGATAAATGTTTTGTTTTCCACTATTCCATTATTATTGTTCTATTTCTTTACCACAATTCATATACGATATCATTTCGATCTTGACTCAAATCTCCATTATAACATCGTAACTAAAGACAAATATGAATTTGCTTCTAAAACCTCATACGAACCATTGCTAAGGATCTCTTGTAAAGAGTATAGATTAAAGTTATTCATTATCAAACAGGTTTTGATTCTTGACTAACACTTCTACTTACAATGGATTATGTTTCATTTACTTAATTGAATTAAGTACCTTGAAGCGATAAATTGTTTTGGTGATTAGATTTTCAGAATTCGTAATTGACCAAAATAACGCAACCACTTCAATGAAAGTTTTAAGACTAAAACGAACAAATGAAGAGTAATCTTCATGAATTCAATTTTGCTTCTCAAAGCAAAGACTCATTGAAATGAGTGGGAGCATTCTCTTAAACCGTTAAGATGAGGACGAGGTTAAAGAAGTAAAATTAGAATGGAATTAAAACAAGGTTATGTTAAAGGTAAAGTTGTTGAGAATGACGATACTAAACCTATCAATCCCGACCGATAAAGTTTCCATTGTCTTAAATGTTGGACACGAGAAAGGAAACTACCCCAAATTATTGAAGAATCAACAAGTTAGTTGTGGGACATCTAATGGGACCTTCTTCTTTAAATGTTTATTTGATTAAACATAAATTTTTGCTAGTCCTACTTCGTCAATATTAGAAACCGGTGGTGGTTTTCATCATTATGTTTGATACATGAGATGATAAGAATATGACGACTAGCGACAATAATGTCGAGAGATAGAGTAATTGTGTACTCAATCTAGTTTTTGGATTTAAAGTTGTACTTAATTGTGACTATTAAGTGCATAAACTCTAAATAAGAATATAAACTTGTTAAGATACAAAAGAGGTTTTCACTTTTGTGACCCTATACACCACGATTTGATGTATGGCTAGCCCATCATCAAGGTGAGTATATTCTAAACCAAACTAGAACGATATATCATGAAGATGATGCAAGACTCAAATTGGTAACCCAAGATTAAACCTTAAATTTTGGAATGATGAACGTAAAGAGTTATCGAGTACTCTTGAAACCATTAGATTGTTAATGGTATATGCGTATCTTGTATTCAAAGCAAGATGTCTCGTGCCTTTTGGTTGAAAAGGAGATCGAAGTTATAAATCATTGATCCATAATAGGTTGATCATTCTCTTTTACCAACGATTTAAGTTGACGCTAATGTGTTAACTTAATAAGGTAAATAGAAAATCTTTAAAGAAGTTTAAAGAGTTAAAGAAATCACGATTTAGTCGTGATGGGATTATCAAAGTGAAGACTTTGATATAAGCCAAAGCATTAATCTCTCTTAACACACATTATGGGACAATGTGTGGTTGGATAAGAAATCAAACGCTATTCGATATGGTTTGGACTTCGATCAAGTTACTTTGAGTTACTTGATCCCTTGGGGATTTTATCATTTTGTCTAAATTATGTTCCACTAAATCATATGAGATATGAAATGGTAAGGGTACCATATTTGTAAGTTTTCACAAGAAACAAATGCTCATTTTTTCTTTTCTCACGAAAATCTGACGGGTTTTGCGGCTCGTGAAGCTGTCTTTCTAAAATACAAGTTTATTTTAGAAGACAGAGTGGGAGAAATTATTCAAAAGCCACAAAGAATGCCACAGAGAATGTTATGTCGCAAGAAACTGGTCTTTCTTGGCTACATGAGACGTTTTGTGTAAAATATTGTTTCTTTAAAATCTAGGAGGTTAAATTCGTCACTTGTTAAAAATGATGAATTCATGCTACTTTTAAGAAAGTAAAAAGCTTATAACTTACAAAAGAAATTGGTTGATTCAAGTTGATTACTTCTAGAAAGTAATGAACATATGACTTACATAAGAGTGTTTAAGTCACAACTCAATACAAGGCCTAGAGCCGTGAAAATCCGAAACGAAAGGGCTTGATTAGTGACAAAGGGTTTTGCACTAATAAAGAAATATTTCAAAGCAATATTGGTTGCAAAGGGTTTTGCACTAGTTGAATTGCTTAAGTCTATTTGGATCTTTTTAAGGATTGTGTTTCATTATGAGGTTATGAAATACGTAGCAAGTGAATCTAAAACCCGCTTCTTCAATAGAAGGAATGTATTCAATACATATCATGAGTTTAGTAGATTCTTGCAATCCTAAGATAATGTGAAACTTAAGAGAGGGTCTTAAGTAGGACATCAATGAGTTAGAATCAACATTTTGATCATGTGATAAAACATTTCTCGATAAGTCAAGAAGTTGTGTTTATACATGAAGTTTAGTGGGAGTTACGGAAATTTTAATTAGTCCGATATGTTGATGACATATTGATCATTGAGAATGATTTAAGACTTTTGGAGTATTATAATACATCTGGAATATCCGGATTTATGAAGATAAATCCACATGATATTAGCGTCTGTAAGAAGTTTTATGTTGATAAGATTCATGACTAGTTCAATTAATTGAACATATTTGATTGATTCCATTTGCTTCCGCTGCCGGATCAATTAAATGAGTAATGATGTATAACACTTCATATACTTTGAGTATGATGAATTGTTTTCAAAATCGAATTTAAGTAATCTTTACCAAGTAAGCTATAAAGATTACCCTTAAGTGCTTGCAGAAGCATTAAGGAAGTAAAGCAAAGTGTTTATGATGCAATATTGTGTAAGGGTGTTACACAAGTGACAATTGACAATTGAGATTGCGCATGGTTTCCGACAAAACCATAATCAAAATACATTAGGATGGTTAAGATGCATTGTGGCAATGTTAATTAAGAAGTAGATTTTCTAGAATCGTTCTAGGCAATAAAGAACAATGAGTGATGTTTATAACGGAAATTGAGTACACTTGTGATCATGAGATGTGCAAGAAGGATGAGTCCCGCACACTGTGAAAACAGTGGGAGCTATTCTTAGGCTAGAGGGCCTATGTCTTGATTGGATCTCGACACGTACTCAGAAAGTTTTGTAATGCAAATGTATAAATTACAAAAGGAAAACGAGTATGTAGTGAGGTTGAGTAAGGTACAAGAAATTGATAAAACCTACTAACCAAAGCCTTCTTAAAGGCTAAACATGATGAGTCATGTCATTTCAATTGAATTGAAATGAACAACTACGTACAAGATCAAATTAGATTATAGAACATGAAATAGTAATCAGGCATTGACTATTCATGTGTGATAATCGCATTTGTCGTTCGAGTTTTATTTTAAAACTCTTTTATTATACTTTGTTACATCCAAACGGGTTGTGGAGACAATTGAACCCCGTTAAAGTGAACACGGATTAGTATTGTATTCGCCCATAGTCACTTGTATGAGGTGACGTCTCGAAGTGACTAGAGTGTGATGCGATTGATGGCAAGTTCAAGTGCCATACAGTCATGTGAGATGACTAGTCGATCACATAGGCAGACTGTTAGGAACACTTTGTCGGGCCTTATGACCGCTTATAGAGTTCTGGCAATTTATATAGCCTGGTCGTGGCGAGAGCTACTATAGTATTCTAATGAGTCAATTCTTTTGACTAAAGACTATTCACCTAAGATGGCACAGTTTCGATTAACTTTGATTTGTGTTACTACGACCTTCGTAAATGGGGTCAAATGGGCATATTTTGGGTTATGATGGCTATGGCTACTCGAAGGGAATGAGTGCGATAGGAATTGTCCACCCCCTTGTCAGGGTTATAACAATATCTCAGAGCCACTCGAGGAGTAATGAACTGGAAATGCGTGGCCACGCTTGGAAGGTATCTATGATAGATAAATCCGGTCAATCAGTTATTCTCCAGATCGAGGAAACCACTCTCGATATGATCACTTGCAAGTACGACCTGAAAGACACCTTGCATTGAGTGGGAGATAGTAATAGGACAAGAGAATTGGTGACGCACACTTGTCGAGGACAAGTGGGAGATTGTTGGGAAATGTGTCCTCAACAATAGTGCGATCACATGATTTAAATATCATTATTAAATCTCATTTTAAGAATACATGTGGGATGTAATATTTTACAAGTCAACTGGTCCACACATATCGGTAATGATTGGTTGGTGACTAGAGTTTGACATTACGTCAAGTCGTGCGACGGTGGTGATCAGTTGGTCCCCTTAGGTCATACCTATAGGGAAATACTCTTAATTGATTATTTAATTAATCGTATACCGATATGAGTTAATTAAATTGCTTAAAATTGACGGATGATTTTGTGAGTATAATTTACGTATCTTATTGTAAATATGATTAAATAAGACACGGTCTAAGTAATTGAATTATTTTATTACTTGGGTGAAATTATTGTTTAAAGAAACAATTGAAACGGAATGAATAAATTATTATAAATACAGAATGTTGTAGTTTATAATTTGGAAACCATTTTGGTACAAGTAATTACGAATTACTAGTCAATTTTGTATATGACATATTTTATGAGTATGTTGATTTTTAATATGTTAAAAATACATTACAATTTCATATGTCAAGTAACATGTCACATATGTTACAATTGACAAATGACAAAATAAAATGGACCATCCATTTTATTTTGTATGTACCAAAATTATAAGGAGTTAGTGGAATAAAATTGTGTTAATTGTTTAGTGGTAGACACAATGATAAAAGCTAACTAGTAGGCTTGCATGCCTAGTCTCTTGTGAAGAGCAAAGATGAAAGCTATTGGGCTACCTACCCAAGGCCAAAATTTCGGCCAAAATGAAAAGGAAAGAAAGAGTTTTCTTTTTCCTAATCAAAAAATTCATTCATACATATAATTTTCTAGTGTGAGAAAATTAATATACTCTCTAAATAATGTGAAATCTAGAGAAATAAACTCACAAATATTACCACCTCTTGATCGAAATTTCAAGAGTGAAAATACAATTTATATTGTATCAATTTTATTGTAAAACCATTATTATTACTAGATCTAAATAGTATTGGTTTATTAAGATGTATTCCTTGGTTATATGCTTTTGGGAGGGATTCTACACTTGAATCCTTGTTCTTCCATTTGGAAAGCTCAAGAACAAAAGAAAAGGAGATTTCTTTTGTGCCCATTTGAACCGAAATTTCAATGTAAGGATATGATTTCTTCTCTTTTATTATATTGTTTGCATGCATAAAATCCACATTTAATTTTATGACAAATTAATTTTGACATATAAGAGTATGTTAGTATGTATATGAATCTACATTTCCTTCAATTTGATGTGAACATTATTTGCGCACATTTAGTCCCCTAATTGAGCCTATTTTGCACATTATTATAGCGTCTCATAGCCGTTTTACCCGTCAAATGCTTCCTATTTTGCTTTCCTATTGCTTTGTGTTTGATTTGTAGGAAAGGAGACAATTAGGCGGAAATTCCCGTCCCTTGAGCTTATTTGGAAGGACATTGACGATCTTGGTTGAACGAGTATTGAAGGAAAGGCAAGAACTAAAGACTAATTTCGCAAGAATGAGAAGTGAGTGAAGAGAAACATTCTGCCGAAGAATCCGAGCGTCCAAAGAAAGAAGACGCCCGTCCAAGACAAACAATCCGAGCGTCCCGCGCCGTAAGCCGCTCGTCCCTCCGTGCAAGAATCCGAGCGTCCCTTCCCTTTGGACGAGCGGACCACGACGTCTTCAAAGATGCCCATCTCTCCAAAATACTTGCGATTCCTTGCTTGGAGTTTAGAATAGTTAATTACTAATTTAGCCTTACTTAACCTAATGATGCTCCACTATATATACCCCATTTGTAAATAATCAAGGCATCATGTTTTAGAGTAAGGAGGCTTCCACATTAGAAAATTCTCTTAGAATAGATTAGGAGTAGATTAGAATAAAGTACTCTTTAATCTTTCCATAAATCACACATTAATCTCTCCTTAATTATTAAGTAATTTAAGTTTATTATTGGGTAATTAGAAGATCATTTGGGTTTATTGGGAGATTGACAACCTTCCATCAATCATCAAGTACTTCTATTATTCTTTGCATTATTATTTGGATCATCTCAAGTTTGGTATAATTCCTTTACTCTTTACTCTTTATTGTTTATCTCCTCATTCTCTTATCATGTTTATACTTGTTGTAATGATTGACACCATTAATGACATGTTTTCCATGATAATGAGTGAGTAGTCTCTTAGCTAGGATTAATGGGTAATTAGGGAAACCAACATGGGGTTTGATTCATGCTTAATCTAATATGTTCACATAATTAAATTTGCTTGCTTGTTGTGATGTCAAGCTATGCACATGTTATGTTTGATGAAATGCTAAGCCTATGAATCCTTACATTTATACCCATCTCTTATCTATTCAACTTGACTTGTAAGATATAAACCAACTCGAGTCTTGTTAGACCATGCATAGAAGTTGATTAGGAGGAAATTAAGTCGACTTGTAGGTGTTGTACAATCTAATCGATTCGGCTCCGGGACCCAACTCTTCCTAAGAACCGTAAGATATAAACCAACTCGGTTCCTCCACAACATTAATTGCTTGTAACTTTGTAAACATGTTTGTATGATCAACACCATGAATCCCCTATGACCCCATGATATCCTAGCACTTTTAATCATTTGTTTACATCCTTCCTTTTATTGCTTGGTTTACTTTATTGCTTTTATTAGTCTAGAACACAACTACAAACCCAAATCAATTGTGACACTAGCATAAATTGAGATAGATAGACTTAGAAACCAAAGCACACTGTCCCATGAATCGACCTCGACTTACCGCTAACTAGTTGTTTATCGAGTATTATAAATGTGTTTGATTGGATGAGACCCGACGACATCTAACCCATCAATTGGACTATTAGTTTACTTTATCATTTCTTTTCTTTATGTCATTTTCAATTTCAGTATTGTGTAAGTGTAACACCTCCATACTCCAAGTGCCTTACCAGGACCACTCAGGTATGAAGACATTACCATCTCGGTTACCCGAGGCAATGATAATCAAACAACAATGAAGAAACAACGTTTATTATAAATAATTTAGCGAATAGTTACAATCCTCAAAACCAAACTAAAAGTACGATACATTATTCTCAAACTGACTGTTCTAACTGAAATGTAAATAAACTAAAGGCTACAGCGGAAGACTCCTATCATCATGTCGTGGCATCCCAGCTATCCCAGTACTCATCTCAATACCTGCTCAATATCTGCTCACCATCCCCGAATGGATCACCGCAGGTTTACAAAACAACACCGGGGTCAGTACTAATCACACAATTCAATATAAACAATAATGAAAAGGTAAACAAACAGCTTAACTGCCACACACACACAATCACGCCAAATCCAACCATCTCAATCACTGACTGTCCACTGGACCAGCCCTGCCAGTGGGGGACCGCAGCCGTACCCACCAAATCCCCGCTCCACATAACAGTGAGCGATAACCCTGTCCATTAATGTGCACATCCCTTCTGTGGCGGGTTCCACAGAAGGCGAAACTAGGGCGTGAAGCCACTCCCGCAAGTGACCCCACTCAGCCGATAACGCATCTCGAGAACCATCAACAACGATCACCACCACCACCACAATCACAATACAATTATTATATCAAACAACCAAATACAATACATCAACCAATATCCCATTATGGGACTAATACTGAGTAGGAAATCCTACCTGGTATGCACACAATCAGACAGCCTCTACATCTGAATCAAAAAGCCTCCTCTATGAACCCTCCTCCTATCATACAACACATAGAGGCTACCAAATCACATACTACACATAAAACCCCCAATCTCTAAATTAGGGTTTAACCAAAACAAAGGAAAGTCAACAAAAAGGGTACATAGATCTTACCCTCGACGCAAGGAACTCAACGGTATAAACAACGACAAGAACTGACCGTCTGAACTCCGTGAATTGCTAAGAATGCGATTAAGAAGATGAACTTGCTTGCTTTCTCTCTTAAACAGGAATTTAGGTTTTGTAAAAGTGATTTAGAACAATGACGACGATGCTTAAATACCTTAATCGCATAATTAACAAAACCCGAGAAAACTTCCCGTAAAAACCGGCTACTCGATCGAGTACCCAAGGATACTCGATCAGTACCCCCTACTCGATCGAGTGCCCCACTACTCGATCGAGTACCCAACAGTCGAAAACTATTTTATTTCGCAACTTATCCTTACTCGACAGAGTAAGGCCTACTCGATAGAGTACCCCAAGACTTATAAATACGGAGTATTACAGTCTTCCCTCCTTAAAAGGAACTTCGTCCCCGAAGTTCAAACCACTACCAAACAAAGGTACTCCCGCAACATTCCCGACTCAACCATTAAACAAAATTCGACATAAAACGTGTTACTAACCCAACTAATCCCGACAAACATCCCGACACAACATATAAAAGGGGTATAAAGCTCTTAAAAACTGTTCGCGATCATCTCCTACCCCCCCTAAAAGAAACAAGGTTACGTCCCCGTAACCATACATACCTGATCAAAAAGGAAAGGGTAACGCTCTTTCATGATATCCTCTGCCTCCCATGTAGCTTCCTCGGTCTCGTGGTTAGACCAAAGGATCTTGAGCAGAACTGTCTCACCACTCCTAGTCTTTCTAACCTTTCGGTCAAGAATCTGCTTAGGTACCTCAAGATATGATAAGGACTCATCTAGCTCTAAGCTCTCTGCCTCTAACACATGTGACGGGTCACTCACATACTTTCGCAGCTGCGATACATGAAACACATTATGCACTCTCTCTAATGCAGCAGGTAAAGCCAGACGATAAGCAACCTCTCCAACTCGCTCTAGGATCTCATAAGGACCGATGAACTTCGACTCGCTTGCCCTTCTTCCCAAATCTCATAACCCCACGCATAGGAGACACTTTCGGAAGAACCTTATCCCCAACCTGAAACTCTATATCCCGGCGATGTAGATCTCGCATAACTCTTTTTGCTGTCTTGAGTCGCTCTCATCCGTTCCCTGATCATCTTAATCTGTTCCACCATCTCATGTACCATCTCTGGTCCTAAAACCACTCGCCTCAAAGACTATCGTCCCAACAGATTGGACTCCTACATCTCCTCCCATACAAAGCCTCAAACGGTGCCATACCAATACGGGTGTGATAGTCATTTGTTGTAAGAAAACTCTATCAAGTCCAATCTCTGTTCCCGGCTACCACCAAAATCCATCACACAAGCTCGCAACATATCCTCAAGAGTCTTGATTGTTCTCTCGTCTGCCGTCGATCGCGGGATGAAATGCTGTACTCATCTTCAAAGTTGTTCCCAACGATTTCTGCAACTCCTTCCAAAACCTCGATATAAACCTCGCATCTCTGTCGGACACTATGTCCTTAGGGACTCCATGTAACTTAAGCACGTTCTTTCGATAGGCCATAGCCAATTGTGCCTTAGTCCATGTATCTTTCATTGGGACAAAGTGAGTGACTTGGTCGACGATCCACTATCACCCAAATCATGTTGTTACCTTGTTGACTCTTTGGCAAACCCACAATGAAATCCATGGAAATGGATTCCCACTTCCACTCCGGTACCTCTAAAGACCGAATCTTACCTTGTGGTCGTCATTGTTCCCCTTTAACTCTCTGGCATGTCAAACAACGGGACACAAACTCAACTGTCTCTTTCTTCATCCCAGGCCACCAAAACGTTTTCTTCAAATCTTTATATAGCTTGTCTCCACCTGGATGAACCGAATATGGTGTACAATGTGCCTCTGTCATGATAGTCTTTTTCAACTCCTCATCATTAGGAACACACCACCTACCATCAAACCTCAAACTACCATCTCATATGAATAGAAAACCGGACACTGTCCCTTTCTCTACTCCAGCTCTCCACTCCACTATCTTAGGATCCAAAGCCCGCTTACCTCGAATATCATCATAAAACTCAAGTCAGTCTTGTCATATCACCCATGGCATCTCCTTTCTGCATCATGTGTATCCCAAAACTCGCTACCTCATCTCTCAGCCTCATCAAAGATAGAGCTGTACACAAAGAATGTACACTCTTCCTACTCAAAGCATCAGCTACAACATTGGCCTTCCCTTCATGGTAGATGATTTCCTTGTCATAATCGCCAATCAGCTCCATCCACCTCCTATGTCTCATGTTCAACTCCTTCTGCGTGAATATGTAGTTGAGACTCTTGTGATTAGAAAATACCTTAAAGATTGCTCCATAAAGGTAATGTCTCCAAATCTTGAGAGCAAACACCACCGCACCCAACTCCAGATCATGAGTAGGGTAGTTCTCCTCATAAGGCTTCAATTGCCTAGAAGCATAGGCAATCACTTTACCATTCTGCATCAACACACATCCCAGCCCATTCTTCGAGGCATCTGTATAAACCTCAAAGTTCTCGCTCCCTTCAGGCAATGCTAAGACAGGAGCTGTGGTCAAACGCTCCTTTAATGTTTGGAACGCCGTCTCACAACTCTCATCCCAACGGAACCTGTTCTCTTTCCTCATCAACGCTGTCATAGGTCTAGCTATCTTGGAGAAATCTTTCACGAACCGTCTGTAGTATCCAGCTAAACCCAAGAAACTCCTAACCTCAGCAACATTCTTTGGTGCTTCCCATTTTGTCACTGCCTCTATCTTCGCCGGATCCACAGCTACTCCATCTTTAGAGATTACATGCCCCAGAAAAGCAACTTTCTCTAACCATAACTCACACTTGGACAGCTTAGCATACAACTCATGATCTCTCAACGTCTGCAACACGATCCTCAGATGCTCCTCATGCTCCTCCTTAGTCTTAGAGTAGACTAAGATGTCATCGATAAACACCACTACAAACTGGTCCAAGAACTGTCTGAAAATTCTATTCATCAGATCCATAAACACTGCCGGCGCATTAGACAACCCAAACGGCATCACCACATACTCATAATGGCCATACCTCGACGTGAAAGCTGTCTTCGGTATGTCCACCTCTCTAATCTTCACCTGATGGTACCCCGACCTCAAATCAATCTTAGAAAAGACTGTTGCACCACTCAACTGATCAAACAGGTCATCTATCCTTGGCAAAGGATACTTGTTCTTTATCGTCACTCGGTTCGACTCACACCTCCCGTAATCTATGCATAACCTTAAACTCCCATCTTTCTTCTTCACAAAAAGAACGGTGCTCCCCACACGATACGCTTGTTCTAATGTATCCCTTCTCTATTAGATCATCCAACTGCTTCCTAAGCTCCTCCATCTCCTTAGGACCCATACGGTACGGTGCCTTAGAGATTGGCCCCGTCCCTAGTTTCAACTCAACGGTGAAATCTATCTCCCTCTTCGGTGGCAACCCCGGAATCTCCTCGGGAAAAACATCTGCAAACTCTCCCACCACTAGTATCTCATCAACTGTCGGACTCTCTATCCGGTCATCTCTCACATGGCATAAGATCAAAGGACACCCCTTCCTCGAGATAAGACTTCAAGGTGACAACAGAATCAACTTAACTTTGGGTTTGACTAGAAACCCACGATAAGACACACTAACACCCTTAGGACCTCTTAAAGACACTTTCTTTTGATGACAGTCTATCTTAGCTTTATACTTTCCTAACCAATCCATCCCGACTATCATCTCAAAACCGTTAAAAAAGGAAACTCCAAAGCAAGTCTACAGGAAATCAACTTGCCCAACTATCATAGATACATCTCTAAACAATCTCCCACAAGATACAGACTCACCCGAAGGTATAAAAACTTGCTCACTAACGGACTCATATACCCTCAAACCCAACTGTTTAACATGACTCGAAGACACAAACGACTGAGAAGCCCCGAATCAAACAAAACAAAGGTAGGAATACCATTAACAAGGAATGTACCGGTGATAACGTGCGCATCTTCCTCACCGCTTTCTTCTCCATCATGAATAACTTGCCATCGGTCTTCGCCCACCACCCGGACAAGATCTTGGGTCAAGTAGTCGGCTTAGCACCCGACCCTTGATTGTTGTTGTTGTTCGCTGGTGGTTTCGATAAGAATTACCGCCGTTGCGTTGCCTCCACTCTGTAACTCGACCTCCCGGTTTGGCCATGATCCAGCCCGGTGCATTTGCTCGCGAAGCTCATGCGAGTCTCTGGAAAGATCCCGGTGCACTTGTGCACTCATGTCTCTTGTGGCCTACACCACCACAACCATAGCAGGTCACTCCCCAACTATTACTCACACTTCCACGGCCACGCCCAAAGGAAGCCCCAGCACTGAACCCAGACCCAGAACAAAATCCCTTAGACTGGTTGTGGTTGCCTTTCTTGTGATTAGATTGGCCACCACCCTCGCTCTCAGACTTCCTCTTCTCACCACCTAACCTCTCCTGAGCCATCTCCACCAACCTCTCAGCTCTCCCAGCCCTCTCATAAGCTTCCTTAACATCAGTAAGGACTCCCACGGGTAACTTATCCATAATCTTAGGGGTCAACCCCCTCTCAAACCTCAATGCCAGATTCTCCTCACTCAAACCCATGTCCTCAGCATACCTAGACTTCTCATTGAACAGCCTGTAGTACTCAGCCACAGACATCTCAGCGGTCATCTTAAAACCATCAAACTCTTCTCTCAACTTACTCCTCACATGTTCCGGTACAAACTCCTTCCTCACAGCCCTACGAAACTCCTCCCAAGGTATAGCAGATAACCCTTGGTTTGTATATATCTCCTTGGCACTCACTTTCACTGTATCCCACCACTTACCACCGCCTCCCTCGGATAGAACGCAGCTGTTCCACCTCATCTCATCGGACGAGTGAACTAAATCCAATATGTTCTCCATCTCTCTCAGCCAACTATCAAGAAGGTTAGGCTCCCCAACCCCCTTGTATTCTTTCGGGTTAAACCTCGCTATGTAGAGTCTGATTTTAGAATGATCAACCTCCTTCTCCTTATCCTTATTCTTATCCTCATTCACTTTCTTTAGGGTCTCAGTAAGAGCATCCTGGTGCTCTAACATCTTAACTATGTCATCCGTGGTCATAAGCTCGGCTCTCGCATACAAAGCGCCTCTCTTGGGCGATCTTGAAACTATACATATAAGAAAGGGTAGATATGAACACACGTACTAAACTTCAAAACACGAAAACACGCCACCCAGGACCTACTCGATCGAGTGCCCAAACATACTCGATCGAGTAACGGGCTACTCGATCGAGTACCCTACATACTCGATCGAGTACCCAAACATCGACCCTAAACAGGACCTTCGATCTCTTACCTACTCGACCGAGTAGCTAGGCTACTCGATCGAGTGACTCCCTACTCGATCGAGTACCCTAGTTACTCGATCGAGTACTAAAACTCGATTCGAACTCAAAATCGTCAAAAACCCACCCGATCGAGTCAGTCCCACTCGATCGAGTCATGCTAATTCAGAAACGCTACCCGCATGATATATCATATTCTAACATGCTATAAACTTTATAAAACCAACATTATATCATAATTACGCATATATTACTACGCATCCTTTCATACGATCTACGAAATCATTATATCATGCTATTAAAGCCACATTGTAAACATCCAACATGTTATTCCAACAACAAGTCGACACATATATCACTTTTCTTTCACATTCTCAACTTCTCCTTCAACACCCAACAATCGCACACTTCATCACATTGTTACACAAGTTAACCAAGCACACAAATGACTCAACAAACACTTTCCCCATGTGACCGGTTCAAAGTTGTAGGGCAACCCCGCGACTTTAAGACGTCTCCCAAGCCTTTGCATTAGCTCCTACAACTTTTACTCCGGGTTCATTTTAATTGACTCCCTATGTTCATTAGGTTCATTGGTTACTGAGTTTCGGATCGTCGCTCGATACCATTTGTAACACCCCATACTCCAAGTGCCTTACCAGGACCACTCTGGTATGAAGACATTACCATCTCGGTTACCCGAGGCAATGATAATCAAACAACAATGAAGAAACAACGTTTATTATAAATAATTTAGCGAATAGTTACAATCCTCAAAACCAAACTAAAAGTACGATACATTATTCTCAAACCGACTGCTTCTAATCAAAATGTAAATAAACTAAAGGCTACAACGGAAGACTCCTATCATCATGTCGTGGCATCCCAAATATCCCAAGATTTCATCTCAATACCTGCTCAATATCTGCTCACCATCCCCCGAATGGATCACCGCAGTTTACAAAACAACACCGGTCGATTAATCACACAATTCAATATAAACAATAATGAAAAGGTAAACAAACAAATTTAACCGCCACACACACACAATCACGCCAAATCCAACCATCTCAATCACGATTGTCCACTGGACCCGACCACGCCAGTGGGGGACCGCAGCCGTACCCACCAAATCCCCGCTCCACATAACAATGAGCGATAACCCTGTCCATTAATGTGCACATCCTCTTCCGTGGCGGGTTCCACAGAAGGCGAAACTAGGGCGTGAAGCCACTCCCGCAAGTGACCCCACTCGGTAGAACGCATCTCGAGAACCATCAACAACGATCACCACCACAATCACAATACAATTATTATATCAAACAACCAAATACAATACATCAACCAATATCCCATTATGGGACTAATACGAGTAGGAAATCCTACCTGTATGCACACAATCGTATCGACGGTCTCTACAAATTTGAATCAAAAGCCTCCTCTATGAACCCTCCTCCTATCATACAACACATAGAGGCTACCAAATCACATACTACACATAAAACCCCAATCTCTAAATTAGGGTTTAACCAAAACAAAGGAAAGACAACAAAAAGGGTACATAGATCTTACCCTCGACGCAAGGAACTCAACGGTATAAACAACGACAAGAACTGACCGTCTGAACTCCGGAATTGCTAAGAATGCGATTAAGAAGATGAACTTGCTTGCTTTCTCTCTTAAACAGGAATTTAGGTTTTGTAAAAGTGATTTAGAATAATGACGACGATGCTTAAATACCTTAATCGCATAATTAACAAAACCCGAGAAAACTTCCCAGTAAACCGCTACTCGATCGAGTACCCAAGGATACTCGATCGAGTACCCCCTACTCGATCGAGTGCCCCAGCTACTCGATCGAGTACCCAACAGGTCAGAAACTATTTTATTTCGCAACTTACCCTTACTCGACAGAGTAAGGCCTACTCGATAGAGTACCCCAAGACTTATAAATACGGAGTATTACAGTAAGTCCTTGGCTGCCGTTTTTATGTCCCTTTAGCAGCTTATTTTGTGTCCCTTAGATGTACCTTGTAATCAAGGGTCAAGATTATAAGCCTTGGTCTATATAAACCAAGCTAGACACAAGAGAACATCAGATTTGAATGAACCTTAATACAAGTGAAAACCTAGTTTTTCTCTCTAAAATTCTTTGCTTAATGCTAGAAGACCCTCCTTTGCTTAGTGCTCGGGGCTGAGTGAGTTCATTGCTAGGTGCTTGAATAAGCTCTGAGTCTTAAACCTTGGCTTTGTGCTTGGTTTAATTCATATCCCATTCACTCAACTCTTAGCATTTGAGCAACTGTTTTCAAGCTTAAATTCTGTCCAAAATCGAGTCTTAGTAGTTTTATTCCAAATCGGTTATCAGAGCTTTGGTTAACAAAAAAAAAGCCTTTCTTTGTGAGTTCATTATACCCTAAGCACATTAAAAACACAAAAAAACAACCATGAGTGAAGAAAGGCTTGCTGGAATTGAAACACAAGTTACTCAACTTTCTGAAAAATGTGATTTGTTGCTAGATTCTTTCAATGCTATCATGGCTAATATTCCAACACCACCAAGAGGAAGAGGACAACCACCTAGAGGAAGGGGTAGAGGTTGTGGCCTCATGGGAGGAGGACGAGCTCATGGTGGCCGTGAGGAAGAGGAGTTTTCAGAGTCGGAGGAATCCATGGCCGAGGCATTTGAAGGAGAGCCCAACAAAGACTTAAAGGTAGAGATTCCCGATTTTCATGGTAGTTTAAACCTCGAGGATTTGTTTGATTGGTTTAGGACCAATGAAAGAGTCTTTGAGTTTAAAGGTTATTCCGATAGCAAAGCTTTTAAAGTTGCAATCTTGAAACTCAAAGGCTATGCTTCCCTTTGGTATGAGAACTTAAAAAATCAGAGAAGAAGGGATGGTAAGGAACCTATTAAGTCTTGGTTAAAACTGAAAAAGAAGCTTAATGAGAAGTTTATACCTAAAGAGTACACTCAAGATATTTTCATTAAGCTCACACAACTTAAAGAAGACCAACAACCACTTGAGTCATATCTTAGAGACTTTGAACAACTTACTTTGCAATGTGAACTCAATGAAAAGCCCGAACAAAAGATTGCTAGGTTTGTTGAGGGTTTAGATACTAAGATTGCTCATAGGGTTAGAATGCAACAAGTATGGTCCTTTGATGAAGCCGTCAACTTGGCTTGAAGGGTTGAGAAATTGGGTAAGGGGAAGGCCACAACCACCAAACCACCCGCCAAAACAGCCCCCTACAAACCCCCAACCGGTGTCAAAATCAATGAACCACCCTCTCAAAACAAAACCTCCATACTTGACAAAGGAAAAGCACCCGAAACCACACAAAAAAAAACCATGCCTCTCAAAAAATGTTACCAATGCCAAGGTTATGGTCACTAACCTAAGTACAACTAACAGAAGTCAGCGGTAAGTAGGGTCGATCTCCACAGGGAGGCGGTCACTATCTACTTGTCAACTCGGTCTGTCTAAAGTCACCAGAAGGGGTTTGATTTGATTTAACTAAACTACTAAGATTAAGGCAAGAGAAAAGGTTAAGAGGAAATAATAAGAGATAAAGGAAAACTAGGATTGTCGGTTCATCGATGAATGTCAGTTAATTATAGCTAAAGTCACAGATCAGTCGATGTGTCGGTCTAAGGGGCAACGAATATCTCCTTCCGGTCTCAATTCGCCCTAAAATACTATTAGCTTAGCTTCCGCCCTCACTAAAGCATCCTATTGTTCACTGCAGGTCTCACCCCTTCCAACCTTCCAGTCTAGGTCAAGGCTTACCAAGGTTAAAAATGGCTAAGTGCATCGATTCAATTAGCTAGATACAATTATGAGCAGTGATTAACAACATAGAAAAAACAACAACGACAGATCTGTAAATCTAATTAACAATTAACAACTATCCATCGACTCCCCTAAATCCTAGCAGGGTAATTAGCTAGACATAGTAATAAGTAGAACAAGAGCGAAAAATAAAGGAATAATTAACATCATAAATTAAGAAGAGAGTAAAGGAAGAGAAAGAGCAAAAGGGAAGAAATTACAGATTAAGAGATCCGGCAAGGAATAGAGAATAGAAGTGTTTAACAGTGAAAGGAGAGAAAAGAAATGTATGAAGTGTAGAGAGTTGTCCCAAGCAGTCCAAAGGAGTGCCAAAGATAAATATGACCTAATCCCGACTTCCTTTATATAGGGAAGTCATTATTAACATAAAATAAACCTAACACGGGATAAAAATCCCGAGTATATAACCTAATCACTCGATCGAGTAACTTTAAATCACTCGATCGAGCAAATCCAAGCTAAAACCTCTCGATCGAGTACTTTAGGTACTCGATCGAGCACTTATCAAAAAGGCCCCATTCGATCGAGTAGAAAAAGGAGTCGATCGAACATAATTGTACTCGATCGAGTAATTTCCAGCGCACAATTCCTGCTTCGCGCACCGAACTTCAAACGGCTGCCATTTCTTCCTTACTTGAGAAAACATGGCGTTTCCGGTGGCGTTGGAAAGCTAAGAGGACAAGCTTTCATCTACCTTTAGAATCACCTGAAAATCCTTTGTAGAACTAGAGATATGGCTCTTCAAAGTAGACACAAGTAATTTGAAGTTTTTCCTTTGCTCGCCTAGCTATCTTACTTCTTTGCGCATCACAATTAGTAGTTTCCAAGCTCCGACTCAACTCATCTCCTAAATGCATGCATAAGGACATGTTTTAGGCTTGATTATGCTCCTTTTCGGTTCATACATGTAAATAATACAAGAGAAACCAAAGTAGACATTTCGGGGGACATTTGTAGCTAAACACTACACAAAATGCATTGAAATGCGTGCAAATAAAGTACAAAATACCTATATAAAATGCACGCATCAAATCTCGCCAAACCAAACCTTTGCTTGTCCCCAAGCAAACTAAATGCAAACTAATGGAACGGAAAAAGAAAGCTAAGAGCGAGCTATAACCTGTCTACTTGAACCAATTTAATGCAACAAAAATCAACAGTTACAGCTACAACGCTCAACACGCAAACGAGTTATAAGAGGTCCATAAATAAAGCTGACCTATCGAACTTGCAAGACCAACAAAATCGGACTCTCACGTGATCACTCTTCTCTCATGAAGCAAAGGGTGAATTATATATATATAAGAGATAAAGACAAACAGTCACTCACCTAAACTGCGACCTACATAACATGCATGCAACAAAAATGATAGACGATTCAAGTACTACACATACATTCTAACCAACAATGTCCGTCTCAGCCGAGGGCTTACAAATGATATGGGAAAGTGAGGTTTAGGTGAGAAAAGGCAAAACAAATTATGGAAATGTGAAGGTAAAGCGTCAAGCTAGTTCCTAAACAAGGCCATATAAGACCATCCGAATCTCAACTGACTGTAAAATAAAGTACAAGTGCCCTTCATTGGCACAAAACTCACTGTCCAAATACACTATCTCCTCAAAAATATATGAATAAAACAGAGGAGTGGGACCGTCACAAGGTAGAAATAAACACAGTCGGTCTCTTTATTTTTCAAACAACTCAACTTCTTTCCTTTTTTTTTTCTTTTTTCTTCTGCACTGTTTTCACGTGTTTTCACTTTTTTTTTGATTTTTCACTTTCTCCTTTTTTTTCTTTTTTTTTCTTTTTCCATGTTACTTTTTCTCATTTTCCTTCCGCATTCTTTCTTTTTCTACCATCTCCGTACAGATAAGAATGAGCCAAACTCGCAACAAGATAGATATACCACAAAAATTACACTAAACTAGCTTGACTTGCAGGCTAAATTTGAGTGTAGCTAATGGGTCAAAAAGGCTATATTTGGCTAAAGTGGAGCTAAATGGGTGAAAATGAAAGAAATGGAAATTGTAAGCTCCTCCCTGCATGTGACACCGACCACAAACCCGAATGTATGCAATCGACAAGAAATCGAATTTCATAAAAGTGCAAAAGTGATAAACATGCTATG
This sequence comes from Silene latifolia, assembly GCF_048544455.1. NCBI lineage: Eukaryota > Viridiplantae > Streptophyta > Magnoliopsida > Caryophyllales > Caryophyllaceae > Silene > Silene latifolia. Next base: position 51,250,227 of record NC_133529.1, on the reverse strand, counting down.
CAATGAGTACTACTCTCAATTCCTATGTAAACCGGTCATGAATGTCACCAGTTATTAGGCTCTAAAACTCAGAAATTGTAAAGTAGGTTGCCAATTTATTAGGTCAAGTCTACACAGTCAGCTATATTTTTGACATTAACTCGTAGATATGCGCAGGATTAAACTAATAACTGTCAATTAGATGCAAGGCTTAAGTAAAAATGACAAGTTAATGTGCAGTTTCATCACGGAAATCTACCGTTCCGACTCAACCTATATGAAAAAATAAACGTGAATATTTTATTAATTTTCGTTTTTAAATTTTTGATTTTTCGATTTTTTTTTTTTTTTGAAGAAATAAAGAACAATGCATATGAAATATGAAAATTAAACGTGATAACAGGAATGCAATAAAAGCTGAATGCAGACACAGATATGGATGCATAACCTCCCCAAACCAAACCGTACAATGCCCTCATTGTACCCAAAAATAACGAAGGAAATGCAAACTAAAGGGAGAGAGTGGAGATGCAGAAAACTCACAAGATAACGCGAAGTAGGGACCTCCCCAAACCAGCCAGCAACATGGGAGGTCGCTAAATAGCTCCAGAACAGCGTCACAGGAAGCAAATCAACCAAATTCTACTCGATGGTACTCGATCGAGAGAAGTTAGTACTTGATCGAGTACAAATAGCTGCCAAAGTGTTCGATCGAGGAAAAGAATTACTCGATCGAATGGTCCTGCAGGCTACAAATTTCGACTAAAAACCAAGTCCAAAATTGTTCACATTCTATGGTTATAAAAACCAATTATTAAGCACGCAACAAAAACTAAAATGTTTGAAAAAAAACAACTAGAAATAAATCTCCGGGTTGCCTCCCGGGTAGCGCTAGTTTCAGACAGGTCCCAGCTCGACCTTCTTTTCTTCGAGCCTCTCTAATATAGCCAGGTCAAAACAGCTCAAAGCGCGCAGCAACCGATCAAACAGCTGCGCATGTGCTACACAGAACTGTAAGTAGCACCATAGTAGAATAATAGCATAGGAAAATAAAAGGTACAACCATTTAAGCCTAACAAATTTCCTATGACAGCTCCTAAATTTGTCCACAAAATAAAGGAGCTCGGGAGCAATTAATAATAACTTAGGGTACCGTTTCAGGTTAACAAAATTAAGATGACAAGAACGGTGAAAAACTGTTAAATTAATTGACCAACTGGGAGGGGGTATGGCATTAAAAGAAGAAACACGAGTATTACGAGGTAGCGTACTATTAATATTAACAACAATAAAATTATCGCTAATTACCTCAGGTGGGTTGCTCTCAATGTCGGAATCACTGACAAAAGAATGTATTACCTCATCCGTGCTAGGAGCAATTACCGACTCAGCTGTCTTCTCGTCATCCTCCTCTGTGGATACCGTCCCGTAAATCGCAGCCTCAAGCGCATCCAGCTCGGCTTTGAAAAGGGGAGATTCACCGTAACCATTATCATCATCAAAATCGTCATCTAAAATGAACCCAAGTGACGTTGCAATGCTCTCTCTGGCCGAACTAGTCGATCGAGCAAAAATAGAACTCGATGGAGAGCTTCCTTCCTGATTTTCACTCGATCGAACACAATGAACTGCTCGATCGAGGACTTCCTCAACACAACTATTCGATCGAGTGGAATCAACTGTTCGATCGAACGTTTTCTCTCGTAATCCACTCGATCGAGCACTATTACTAGCTCGATCGAGTGATCTTTGCAGTGCATCGCAGAAATCTTCATAACTCGCTTCATTTTCGGATAGATCTTCGTACTCCGAGTCATATAAACTATCAGCAACGATAGGTAACTCGGGTCCTCCCTGGGAAAGACCACTCTCCGCGTGCCTAAAGGTCGTCTCAGCGGCTAGCTGAGCTATTTGAGACTCAAGCTCATCGATTTGAGCGTACGTATGTCTATCATACTCTTGCTTTTTGAATGCAAGTGTCTTGATCAAAGATTTCAGCTCCGCAATCTCTTCTTTCTGTCTATCAAGAGAAGGAGATTGTTGTCGTGGTGGCCAGATAAATGGAGGCTGTTGGTAGCCTCGTTGATAGGGCAGAAGTGGCGGCGCAATTACAACAGATTGATTAGCTTGTCTACGTTGCTTGAATGCATAAACCTCGTCATTTTCAATAAGCAAAAAGTCGCATTGTGCTCAAGAAGACCACATCTCCCGCAGTAAATCACCTGTTGCGCCATATAATGGAACATAGGTGACGGTTCAAAGGTACTCAAGCCTTCCCTTTGACGATCTTTTAACTAGAACTGTCTAGGTAGGACCTGTAGGACCTATCAAAACAACACTTAAAGAAAAAGATTAGAACGGCCTCAAGGGATAAATCCCTTGAGGCTAAAGACATGCAAAATTTAAACAAGTAAATAAATAGTTACCTCCCCAGCAACGGCGCCAAAATTTGATACCGTCGTTAGAGTACCAAAAATAAAACCTAAGTACAACTAACAGAAGTCAGCGGTAAGTAGGGTCGATCTCCACAGGGAGGCGGTCACTATCTACTTGTCAACTCGGTCTGTCTAAAGTCACCAGAAGGGGTTTGATTTGATTTAACTAAACTACTAAGATTAAGGCAAGAGGAAAGGTTAAGAGGAAATAATAAGAGAGAAAGGAAAACTAGGATTGTCGGTTCATCGATGAATGTCAGTTAATTGCAGCTAAAGTCACAGATCAGTCGATGTGTCGGTCTAAGGGGCAACGAATATCTCCTTCCGGTCTCAATTCGCCCTAAAATACTATTAGCTTAGCTTCCGCCCTCACTAAAGCATCCTATTGTTCACTGCAGGTCTCACCCCTTCCAACCTTCCGGTCTAGGTCAAGGCTTACTATGGACATGGCCACCTACACGCCAAGCCAATCTGTGGACGTATAGCGGTCTTTTGAAAGCCACGCTCGGCGGCGTAAAAATGCTTTCGACCGGATCGTTTTAGATCGGTCGGTTTCGTCTCGGTGAGGGTCTCGAAATGATTAGAGATGTTCGGATTCGCCACCAAGCATTTGTGGGATGCTTGGAACCCGTTCAAAGTCCACTTTATACCTCGGTCAAATCGAAGCACAAAGCAGCGTTTGACATAGGTACTAAAGATAAGGAAATCGTCCCTCTTTAGCATCCTATCTCTAGAATGACTCTCGTACGCCCTGGATAAGGTCGTCCACTATCCAAAGTTTCTGAGTAAGAGGTGAAGGTACGTATTGGGAAGCCCTTTAATCAGACACCCAATCCCGCCCGCGGTAGCGGCCTCTACTGATCGATCTTGGTTGGTTGAATGCAAAAGTTGATAAAACGGTTTACATGCATGAATGCCCATCCAATAATTTAAACCTAACATGTGGGAGCTTTCTAAGTCAGTTGATTTAATCCAAGTATCAAGTATACGATGTCGAGTTGGATTAATGATTGATTTGCATGCAAGACGGAAATTAAACATCCATTTACCGTATTAGGTTTAGGGTGCATAACGTGATCCATTTGTGTTAGTAAGGCATTTTGCAAATATGAGTTTGAATAAACAAATAGTCATCTGATCCGTCCTATATCCGGGCTAACCGGAGTCGAGATCGTCCTGGACTAATGCTGGAAAGGGAACATGCCCTATACCAGACGGCTACATGAGGCGCGAGCCAACCGGCGGTATAAGGGGCCTCTCTCTGGTTTTGAAAATGAGAAAGAAAAGGCCTGCTTGAGGCGCGAGTCAGCCTACGGTTATATGCCGTGTTCTGACTATTTGAAAAACGTTATAAAACGTATAAAAGAATGAGTATTTGAACCCGGTTTGACTTGAAAGGGTTGTTTAGACCGCATTTGTTGATTTGAAGAACTAGACTCGAATAATCATCATTATTTTGATAATATTCGGTGTCATGTTCGACTTGACAAGCTTGAAATGCATAGTTTTGAAAATAACTATGAAATAATTGTTTTAAGTTCATTTGAATGTAATTAGTCGATACTCGTCATCGTACCCGGGTTAAAATCCGGCATGGTATGTAGAACCAAGGACGACTTTGTGTTGGTGACTAATATGTTTATTTTAAAAGATGTAAAGAAATGAGGAGAGGCTTTAAAATACCTCCCAAAAATGAAATAAAAGGGTTTAAATACCTTTTAAATGTCATTAACCAAATATTATCACCGAAACACGGATTTAACCGTCATGGTATATGGAACCAAGAGTGAAAAATGTTTTATGGTTAAAACAAATGAAATAGAATAAAAAGGGTTTGAAAATATTTGAAATGGTAAAAACCGATTGCAAATATGAAAATGAATTAAAGGGAAATGACGAGAACAAACAAGGTTGATCTCTGACCTGGATACCCCATTTAGGCGCGGGCAAGCCGGCGAACCAAGGGGTTTCTGTCTCAGGCCAAAAATCAGTTTTGGCTCGTTTATTCCATGTTTTGGTTCATGTTATGCACGTTTTAGCATGTTATAGTCATGAAACAAATGAAAACATAATAAAAGAGGATTTTTACACCCTCATACTTACATGTTTGGTTATGGCGAGTAACCGACGAAAGTGTAACAACTCGTTTGATCGGAAAAGACTCGGTTTAAAACCGTTTTGGTAAGTAAAAAGTGTGTTTTAAGTTTAGTGACGGTGTAGTGGTCGAAGTGGTTGGTCAAGTGATTTAATGCACGATGACGGTACCAAACAATGTGTAAGGCTTTTATTTACGATCGGTAGGTCGTAAACACGCGTCAGATTGTGACTTAAGAAGTCGAGTCGAGAGTTTTAAGGGAGAAAAGAGGGGGGCGGACACTCGCGTGTCTCTCAAATAGGGGCATTTGAGGGGTATTTATAGGAAAATGAGTGGTTGTGTGAGTTTTGAGCGACGTGGCCACTTGGGCTGCTCAAAGAGGCGCGAGCCACGTCGCGGGTCTTCGAGGTGAGTTGTCGCTTTCACACAAACGCAATCATGATTTGTTTTATCCTAGGTTTTGTAGTCACATGTTTGGTACTTGACCATTCATGAATCCGGGAAAACTTAAGGTAGAAGGTTTGAAATATTTTGTTTTTGGTGGTTGACTCGGTTTGACTCGTTGTTGGAGTCGGGATTTGAATTTTTGAGTCGGTTTTTGGTCCGAAATCGGTTTTGACTCTAGTTAGTGTCATTGCGACCCCGTCGTCGTGCATTAAACACTCCAGGTATTTTTGAAATGTTTTGAAATGTTTTATTTTCGAAATCGTTTTAAGTTTTCCGACGTAAAGTTGTACACAAACTGTCGATCTAACGCCGCGATTCCAAAATATGTTATAGTCCGATAATCATCGGGTGTTTGTTGGAGTCTCAGCAGATACTGGATATCTACAGAGCCCCCACTTTGACGGAGGCTTGGACAGGACGAAAGTCAAAGTAGAGTCCCCAGGTCAATCGAAGATTACAACCTGGAGACCCAAGCGACGTCGAGGCGGCTCGAAAGGATTCGGGCCAAGGACGTGCCGTCGGGAAGGGCGACGCCAAGGCGACACGAGGGTACGAGTCAAGGATCTGTCGTCGAGAACGGTTTAGAGTCTGTCGACTGTCTGTGCGGGTCGTTGAAAGTCCATTAGACTACGTACAAAGGCTCGCCAGCCATAAGAAGGAGTCATACCTGAGGCGTCTTCGGATATGTCCTTACACGTTTGCGGATAAATGCTCGCCAGCTGTGATAAGGAAATGTACCCGAGGCATCTTCGGGATGTGTCCTTGAGTGTTTGCGGACAAAGGCTCGCCAGCCATGATAAGGAAATGTACCCGAGGCATCTTCGGGATGTGTCCTTGAGTGTTTGCGGACAAAGGCTCGCCAGCCATGATAAGGAAATGTACTCGAGACATCTTCGGGATGTGTCCTTGAGTGTTTGCGGACAAAGGCTCGCCAGCCATGATAAGGAAATGTACCCGAGGCATCTTTGGGATGTGTCCTTGAGTGTTTGCGGACAAAGGCTCGCCATCCATGATAAGGAAATGTCCCCGAGGCATCTTCGGGATGTGTCCTTGAGTGTTTCCGGACAAAGGCTCTCCAGCCATGATAAGGAAATGTACCCGAGGCATCTTCGGGATGTGTCCTTGAGTGTTTGCGGACAAAGGCTCGCCAGCCATGGTGCGTAGTAAGGCTCGCCAGCCATGGGGCGTAGTAAGGCTCGCCAGCCATGGCAGTCGGTTAATGGACCGTGAGCATAGACGCGTCGAATGGGCTTGTTTTGAAAGTAGCGAACTCATGATGCCGCTGTGGAAATAGTGAAGTCGAATTTTCACTATCACTGTTTTTGAAATGAGCGGGTTCCACGAGGAAGTCCCTGCTGGTATAGTGAATTTGGAATCTTCACCGTTCGTCGTTCTTTTGAACTTGAAGTGGCGGTTTTGATCGCCGTTGAATTTGAATTTTGAAGGAAATAGCAAATTTTAATTTTTGCTATTACGTTTGAAGTGACGGTTTATGTGCCGCCGTTGACATTTGATGGAAATAGTGAATTTGGAATCTTCACTATTAATCGAAGTGACGGTTTATGTGCCGCCGTTGACATGTGTGGCGAAAATAGTGGAATTTAATTTCCAACCATTATTTTTGGAAATGACGGTTTCAATTGCCGTCGTTTGAAATTTGAAGAAATAGCGGACTTTGGATTCTCGCTATTATTTTTGAAATTTTTGAAGGAAAATAGTGAATTTTGATTTCACCATTATTTTCAAAATTGGCGGTTTTGAACGCCGTTTGTTTGAAGATTTGGAAAATAGCGAATTTAAATTTTCACTATTTGTTTTTGAGAAAATGACGACCTTTAATATCGTCAATTAAAATTCGAAGTTTAATATGTGAAATTGGGCCAAAGCCCAAATTTCGGTGAAAAAGCAAGGGGAGGCCTGATTGAGGCGCGAGCCACCTTGCGAACCAAAGGGGCTTCCCCTTTTTTCCTATAAAAGACGCGAGATCAGGTTGCATTTCATTCCTCATCCGTCTTCAACCTTCGACACAAAATAAACCCAAGAACGCCATTGTTGGTCATTAAGCCTGCTTCCATTCGTGCCATCAACAACAATGTCATCTCAAGGTATGTATTTCCTCTTGAATCCATTTAAATTCGCTGACCTTTTAGCTTGATTGAATTAGGGCGAAATTTACCCTAGAAAATTGATTTTGGCGTTTTTGATTTAGCCCATCTCGAGTGAAATTGATGATTGCATTAGGTTAGAAACCTGTTTAGGAGTATAGGGGTGCTTTTAGTTTGCATTTTGGTCCCCGTTCCCGCTCCCTATACTTGAAAAACGTGAGTGAGGTGAAAAACCTTCTCATCTCGCAATGCCAAGTTTATTTGCTTGGATAGTGGGTCCCACTAGGTTGTATTGTAGTCGGGGAAGACCCTTTTTGCCATTGTGGACCTCTTTTGGGTATTGTGGGCAAAATTGGATTTTTTTGCCTTTTGTGACGGTCTTATGTCTGACAAAATAAGCGCCTGTTTGGGCTTGAATTGAGTCAGTTTGCCTTGAAATGGACCTTATTGGTAGTTTAGGTCATCTTGGGGCGCGATAAAATCACGCTTGCCCTTTTGTGGTCGTTTTTGAATTTTGACCGGCTTGTGCTCAAATCAGCGCATGAGTTGCCTTTTCGAGCCGTGGAAAAAATTCCGTTGCATTGGGAATATATTTTGGTTTGTTGGCGGACCTTGTATGGGTCTTGAAATGCCATTTTTTTTGTGGTGGTTTTGACTCGTCTTTTGCCTGAAAATATGGGCGAGTCGTTTTTGTGCGTTTTTTGCTTGTTTTTTTGAAAGGTTTTGTTTGGTTGGATTTGGGCGGGATTGCCCTTGTTTTGCTTTGCAGGTTGTGTTTGTTTTGGGTTTGTCCATTTTATGCCGTCATAATGCCGAAATTTTGGCTGACGTTCTCTGTTTATTCTTTTGATCGCAGGGTCCCATTTAGGACCTATGGTGTCCGTTGTTGAGGTACTGGAGGAGGAGGATGATCCTGGAGGAGCTGCAGTGACCGAGGAGGCTTCCGGATTTGAGGCGGTGGTGGAGGATGCTTCCGTAGAAGAGGAGAGGCGGCTGATGTGGTCGGCTTGTCCTTTTCATTGTGGCTCATAGACAGGATGGCTGATGATTGGGGGTCAGAACCGGGGTGGTGCATCGTATCACGGTTCTTGGCCTCCTTATCATCCGAAGTCTGCAAGACACTGTCTTCATTTTTGTCGTGGAGCAGGAACGAGGTATTACCGTCATGGTAACCACCTCTGCTTCCGTTGTTGCTCCTCTGCTTCTTATGTTGCTCCCTTTCTTTTCTGTTTGAGAGGATAGAGAGTGCTTAGTTCGGTAGGTGGCAGATAGCCCCGCCGTTGTCTTGGGCCGATGTCTGCGTATGATAGACGGTTGTTTTAGGCCGGTCTCGTATGATAGATGTCTCAGATCTTTGGATCCTGTTTGTACGGTCAGTTATCCGTATCAAACGTGTGTCGATGTATTTTGCGTGAGGCGGTTTGTATATATATGTGTTTTTTGGATTGTGGTTCATTTTGTGATTTTTGGCTTTTTTGGCTTGTGTTTCGGAGGAGCACCGTCGGCTGTCAATTCTCCTTTTGCTTCGCACCAGTTCCTGCATCCTTAGTGTAGAAAACAGGCAACAGATAACACGTATGCATAAACGTAAACACGTAAAAAGCGTTTGAACAAAAACTAATCAAGATGACTTGGAGTTAAAAATTGAAATGTGAAAAATTGAAAATTTGCGACGAGTCGTCACGTTTGGATTCCCAAGAGGAATAATTTGAAAATTGAGCAATTAACTCGTGTCTTGAATTAAATTGCATTGGAAATTATCGAAATTGATTTGTGACTCGAAAAATTCAAACTCAAACCATCAGGGTGAGTTTTAGAAATAGATTTTTACGCGTATATTTGATTTTTGATTTTTGAGGTCAAGACTCGAATTTGTGAGTGCTTGAATTTTTGAGGAAAACTGATGTCGTGTTATCAATTTTCGATTTTATTTGGATGGGAAATTGCGCAAAAGTATCCATGAAAAATTTTCGGAATTTCGACTCACATGGAAACGATCCGTCGCGGATCGGGGCGACTAGCCCTTCCCCCCTTAAAAAAAGAAAGAAAAATCCGTATGTTTAAAGCTGCGTCATGGAAACTGTGTCGGATTTCGTAAAACGCGAAACAAAGAAATGTGAGTGTGAGGAAACACAAAAATGTCCTGGATTATCCCGAAGAGGCGCGAGCGTCCTGGCGGGAGGTTTGAGGTGTCAGGAGAAAACACAAGTTGAAAGAGACAAGTCAACAGCGGGAATCCTGGGGAATCCTCAAAGAGGCGCGAGCAGCCTGGCGATGGAAGCCGGCTCTCCCCTTTTTCTGAAAAACGCGCTGATCATTTTTGTATAAATAGGGACGTTTGCGCTTCATTGTTTCATCATCCGAAACACGAAATCATCTCTACAAAACCTCTTCTTCTTCCACAAAAAATATTTCATGGATGCTTTTGAGAACGCATTGCGACAATGGTGCCGGGATTTGTCGCCTCCCGAAAAGTATCAACTCATTTGCATGGGAGTTGGTCAATTGTTGGTGCTTCGTCAAGTCAAGGTGCAACCTTCATTTCTTGAAGCATGTTCTCGGTTTTGGGATTCGAAACATCATGTTTTCGTTTTCCCGAAAGGTGAGATTTGTCCTCTTACCGAAGAAGTTGGAGCCATTGGTGGGTGGCCGGGTTGTGTTCCGGTGCTTCCTCCGACTCGGTTGTGCTACAAGGAGAAATTCCGTTCCATGTTGGGCTTGTCAACAAGCCAAATCAACTCCCTTCTTGCTCCTCATGGTGTGTATATGTCGGCTCTTATCAACATCTTTTCAAACCGATTAGATGCTAATGTCTCGGAGGTGGCTAGGAGAAGGGCTCTTGCCTTTTGCCTTGTCCATGTGTACCTCTTTGTTGATGTTTTTAAGAAGGAGGGGCCAAAATGTTATGGTAGCATGACCCTTGTTCATGTGGTTGAGCAAATGGAGCATGGTAGAGATCCATCATGGTTGGTGCTTGGAGAGATCATCCAAGCTTTAGACAAGGAAGGCTCTTGTGGAGAAGCTCCCTTCTTCGAATCCCCAAGGATCCTCTAAGTGTGGCTATTGGAGAGGTGATGCGTGTCCTAAATATGATGTTTACACCCCATTTTACACGCATTTCAGAGCTCAATTGAGTAGTTTATGCTACTATTTCCCTTGTTTCGTGTATTTCTTCCTTTTTGTGTGATATTGCAGAAATATGAAGATTTCAGCGGAAAATAAGCCAAATCCGTTCCTAAGTGTTTAGAATAGCATTTGACATGAAGTATTGACTCGAGGAATGAACTTGGCGCGCGTTTCAAGGCCTAAAGATAGCAAAAGCATGGGTGCGTACAAGTTACAAGCATTTGACAAGCAAAGAAGCACCTCACGATATTGCAGCCTGATTCAGATGGCAATATCTTGAGTTCTAGAGCAGATAATCGAGTGATTCCAACTGGAGATGAAATCTTATCCTCTTAGATTTCCAACGCCGCGAGAATCGCTTTATTCCGTTAAGTAACGAAGAAATGGCAGCTGTTTTAAGATCGGTGCGCGCTGCAGATATCGTCAGAATGCATTCCTGTACATCGCCTGTGGTCGATCGACTGTTCCCAGTGGTCGATCGACCACCCCACGATTCTGACGCGCAAAATAAAATTAGAAGACGTGACAAAGCCCATTATAATTAGGTTTTGAGGATTAGGTTACTGATAATTCCAATATAACGTAACTCTTCCTCAGGATTCATTATCATCTAGTTCCTAAAATACAGTAGCTATTTTCGTAGTTTAGAATTCCCAATAAAGTTCGCATCTTACTTTCGGATTCATGGCTTGTTCCTTTGTTTCGAAAATTCTAGACCCTTAATTTCCGTATTGTTTTATTCGTTTCATCAGAATTAGTTCTTGCTAGTTTAGAATCCCTAAGCCCTAATTTTTCTCTTATGCGGTTTTACTGTTTATTCAATTTAATTATGAATTCCATTATTCGCAACTTTAATTTCGTTTTCGTTATTAATACCATTATGAATAGCTAAATACCCCGTGCTAGGATGTAGGGGAACTATAGCGTAGATGGCATTAGAATAGGTGATCCCGAATTAGGGCTTGGTCGATCGACTGGCTTAACTAGTCGGTCGACTGAACCAGTTAGTCGATCGACTGGGGTAGCTGGTCGATCGACTGACTTCGTGTCTGATTAGCACCGTATAATTCGTTAAGTGCAATATTTAACAATGAGACCGAGAGGAGACTTGTTACATGCTTAGTTTTGACCAACCCGTAGATCGAAAAATAGGGAAGGGCATTAATTAACGAGTTGAGACGACTAAATTGCTGAGATGAAAGATAATGTAATTTAGGCTTTAGGAATAACTAATCGGGGCGAGAGCTGGCATTAGTGAGACTTAGGGACTAGTAGCATAGGCCGAAAGGAGCTACTAGTTAACTTGGACCGAGAGGACTTGTTTTACCCATCCTACACGACTGTATTTCGGACATACCTAGGATTATGCGCCATCGCAGCTATAGTGAACCGACCGTCTTAGCTTCTCTTTTATCATTGTTTACATCCCTTTTTACTTTTATTTGTTTATTTAGTTATTTTAGATTTAATTCATATCAAAACCCCCTCAACTGTTACCCTTAGACTGAAATAAAAAGCAACTATTATTTCCCTACCTCCCTGCGGATCGACCCTGTTACCACTAGCTTCTGTTAGTTTTAATAGGTTTTATAAATATTATTTTTGGTGCACACATCGACAAGCATCAAATTTTGGCGCCGTTGCCGGGGAGGCAGCGCTAGTTTTAGTTGTTTTTTATTTTAGTCTGTGTTTCGCCTCAAGGGAAGACTGAGTACCTTGAGGCAGTTCTTACCATTTCCTCTAGTGTTGTTTTGTTAGGTCCTACAGGTCCTATCTACAGTACTTCAGAAGGGTCCACCCATGTTCCATTCTCAGGAGCAGCATGTGCCGTTTTGTGGGAGATGCGGCGGAGCGGGACACATAGCCGATGCATGCAGGAGCCCTAATGAGAAGATGTTTGCTTTTCATCGATTTAAGTACGACAATGCGTATAATTACACTCCTACTTCACCGCATCAACCATATGTGCCTCCTTATGTAGCCCCACCACCATCCACTCCGTCACAAATGAGATTCGAATAATGAAGTTGCGAGAATGACGAGTCTAGTGCAAATGTACTTATGGTGGAGGTACAGAAAAGTAATGCGGCGAATGAGGTCTTAATCACGGAGCTGAAATCTCAATTTGCTACATTAGATAAGAATGCAAATTTGAGATACCGATTCAATTTCACTCTCGAATCGGCGTATTGAGACCGTACATGCAATGACGCCGAGGAGCGGGTCTACTCTCGATGGACCCGAGAAAGTCTGCTGAAAAAGGAAGAAGAAAAAGGGCGAGAAAAAGACGATCAACAGAATCACGGTCGATCGACCACATCACCCATCGATCGACCAAGATCGCGCAATGATGCGCTTTAAGTCCCGAGGAAGCCGATCGATCGATCCGAAAACGCAGCTGATGATGAGCAATTTCGTCCTCCAATGCCAGACAACTTGAGGGATTTCTTGTTTCGGGGTACGACGACTCCGAAATTATCGAGGCAAGATCCAGATGTCGATGGGTCCATTCCGATTCAAAAGTATGACCTTACGACGGTCAATGGTTCATTCCTGAGATGGACTGAAGAAGGTTCGAGCTATAACAAGGATAAAGTAGTGGATTTTCAGCCTAAATCCACCGATGCCGGTATGAGAGACCTAGAGGAGAGGGCTAAGTTACTTTTGCAAGCCCCATATCCAGAGAGGCTGGTAACAACGAAGGATGAGGTATATTTTGAAAAATTTAAAAATGTCATTCATAGTCTTAATGTGCAAGTACCCTTTCTTGAGTTGGTAAATCAAGTTCCCGCTTATATGAAATTCATGAAGCAGCTTTTAAATAAGAAGCGGAAACTTGATAGGGTCGAGTCTGTTAATTTAACTGAAGAATCTAGCTCTTATTTGGCTCACACTTTGCTCCACACAAGTTAGCCGACCGGGTAGCTTTTCAGTCCCTTGTAATATTGGTACCTTCTCAATTGAGAAGGCATTATGTGATTTAGGGGCTAGCATTAGTGTCATGCCTTTGAGTCTTTCTAGGAGATTAGGATTGACTAGATTTGCGGTCACTAATATGACAGTGCAAATGGCTAATCGTTCTGCGGTCCAGCCCGTAGGAGTCCTAGAGGATATTCCTGTGCAAATAGGAAAATTCTTCTTCCCAGTTGACTTTATTGTGTTAGACATACCCGAGGATGCCCATATCCCTATCATTTTAGGTAGACCCTTTTTGCACACTGCTGGTGCAATTATTGATGTTGGCTCAGGGACACTGACCTTTTAGGTGGGGAAGCAGTCCATTAGTTTTGCCCAGACTTATAGGAAGCAAGATGTTATGTGTCTTGTGACTTGTAATGCGATTTCTACTCGTAAGTCTTATGTTGTAATTACTGACACTCCTCCTTCATTGCCTGTACCTATTCCTGTTATGACACCTCCGCCCCAGATTGGGAGCGAATTGGAGGACAATTCTTCTGTTTTCGATATTGCAGGAACTGGTTTGGGGAAGAAAGAACCGCTGGTCGCTCCAGCTGTGAAGGAGCCCATTGTTCAGAGAGGTGGTTTGGGATGTCTAAGCTATGCAACTGACGAGGAGCCAGATGAGGAGCCCAAGAAGAAGGAGCCAGTCAAAATTTCGGAGTCGGATCTTGAGTGTGAGGAGCTAGAAGATGATGGCCATGCTTGGGAAGATGCTAGAGATGATCCATTGAGTATTCCAGTCGGAGTAGAGTGGAGCCCAACTTCTGAGATGAGCACTGCGGAAGCTACTTCATGTAGACAGAAGCCTTGGTCGGAGATTTTCCGCAGTTTCCGTTGATCTATTCGTTTCTTAGACCTTTTAAAGACTATTTTATTGCTTTTTGACTATTTATCGTTTTTCGTGTGCGCGAGACTTCGCATTTTAATTTGTTTGCTTAAGATTTCATAGACTTTAGACTGTTACTTTGGGTTTAGCGCAATTGTGGGCGCGTTATTATGTGTATTTGCAGGTTTAAGACCATATTAACTCAATTTATTGAGTTAATTCGTGAACAGAAACTGTTCACGTCAGGTAACTTGGTCGATCGACTGGCTAGAGTGGTCGATCGACCGACCTTCGCAAAGACATAAGCTCTCAAGCTTGTTTCAGTAACTTGGTCGATCGACTGGCCAAGGCGGTCGATCGACCACTGTAGCTGCTATACCTCGTTCTTTTAATTAATTCTTTACACATAATTACCGTTTCAATTTTGCTTTCTCGGATTACACGCGGTATGTTTTGTCTTTTAGGTACTTTATGGTAGCACTGCTGGCTATTGAAACCTCCTAGCTCACGCTGGTTTGGGAAGGTTTCCTTTTGCGCTTAAAGTCTTGTGAGTTTCCGAGTTCCTTTTCATGTCTTATTTGGTTATTTCTCGCAAAATCCCATTTTCTTTTTGCTTCTTTATACATGATTTTGCACAATGGGGACATTGAGTGATTTAGTTTGGGGAAGAGGGTTTTGCATTGCATTCACATGTTTTATTGCATTTTTATTTCACGTTTAATTATTCTGTTTGCATTGTTATTTAATTTCTCCATATATACAAAATTTCAAAAAAAAAATTGAAAAATTTCAAAAATTCAAAAATTTCACATTTATTTTAGCATATAGGTCGAGTCGGAACGGTAGTATTTCAATGATGACATTGCATTTGCATCTGTTTATGCCTAAGCCTTGCTAATTGACATGTTATTAGTAGAATCATTTTGCATAATCTACGAGTTTTCATTAAATATCTTGCTGAGCTTTAGACTTGACTTAGATTTTTGGCAAACTACATCATTTTCTGAGGTTTAGAGCTTATAACTGGTGTCATTCATGACCGGTTTATTTAGGAATGTGAGTAGTTACTCCTTATGAGACATGTTATATCAATATGCATAAATATGAACTTAATCTGCTTAATACCTGTATGCATTCAGTTTGTGGTTTGTTGACACATGTGGTAGAGGTTTCCCTTTATTCATTTTACCCATAGACCCCTCGTAGCCAAATTTAGCCTTTCGTCCCTTAACTACATCCTATATTTAGCCTGCCTTTGTCAAGCTAGTGGTCTTAGTTTTTGGGAATGTGTTTATTGCGGTTTGGTTATTTTACTCTTTATTGAGATGTTGGTGAAATGGTGAAAGGAAAGAAAGAAAGAGAAAAAAAAAGAAAAAAAAAGAAAATAAAAACAGAAAATAGAGAAAAAAGAAAAAGAGTTCGAAAAAAAAAGAAGAGGTCAGTCGATCGACTGAACCAAGTGGTCGATCGACTGAGTACTGCAGCAGAAAGAGAAAATTCGAAAATCACATGTTGCAATTGTTATGAGTTGGTGATTTACACTCCCATAGTGTATTTATATCATTTGGGGAGTTACATCTATTGGAGATTGTGAGTTTAGTGCTTCTAATTAGCACCGGTTTTATTGAAAATCTTGATTTTGAAGTTGGGATGTTCCCGTAATTTGGTTTAGTTGTTACTAGCTTGGCTTTAACTCCTCATTTCCAAATTTATCTTAGCCCCTTCTTACCCATACCTCACATATCCAAATTGTGCCTCGGCATGTGTCATGGTCATTTGTTTGGTTGGAATGCATATGTACGGTTGTAGAGATTATTTTCATATTAGATTGCAGGCATGTTCTTATAGGTCGTAGTTAGGTGAGAGTCATTACAAAATTACTTCTTTCTATCTTTACATATACTCACCCGTATTTATTGTGTGATATGAGCGACCCGTGAGAGTCCATAATGATAGGTCTTGCAAGGTTGACGGTTCAGCAGTTTTTAACGACTTCATAACTCGTTTGCATGATTCGTATTGCTAATTGATTGTTAGTTGTTGCATTAAACTGGTTTAGGCTTTATAGTTGCATTTCGCTCTGAGATTGAGCGCGTTCCATTAGGTTTTAAGATCGAGTCTAGTTCTTGCTTGGGGACAAGCAAGGGTTTGGTTTGAGGAAGTTTGATGCGTGTCCTAAATATGATGTTTACACCCCATTTTACACGCATTTCAGAGCTCAATTGAGTAGTTTATGCTACTATTTCCCTTGATTCGTGTATGTCTTCCTTTTTGTGTGATATTGCAGAAATATGAAGATTTCAGCGGAAAATGAGCCAAATCCATTCCTAAGTGTTTAGGATAGCATTTGACATGAAGTATTGACTCGAGAAATGAACTTGGCGCGCGTTTCAAGGCCTAAAGATAGCAAAAGCATGGGTGCGTACAAGTTACAAGCATTTGACAAGCAAAGAAGCACCTCACGATATTGCAGCCTGCTTCAGATGGCAATATCTTGAGTTATAGAGCTGATAATCGAGTGATTCCAATTGGAGGTGAAATCTTATCCTCTTAGCTTTCCAACGACGCAAGAATCGCTTTATTCCGATAAGTAACGAAGAAATGGTAGCGGTTTTAAGATCGGTGCGCGCTGTAGAATTCGTCAGAATGCATTCCTGTACAGCGCCTGTGGTCGATCGACTGTTCCCAGTGGTCGATCGACCACCCCATGACTCTTACGCGCAAAATAAAATTAGAATACATGACAAAGCCCATTATAATTAGGTTTTGAGGATTAGGTTACTGATAATTCCAATATAACGTAACTCTTCCTCAGGATTCATTATCATCTAGTTTCTAAAATACAGTAGCTATTTTCGTAGTTTAGAATTCCCAATAAAGTTCGCATCTTACTTTCGGATTCATGACTTGTTCCTTTGTTTCGGTAATTCTAGACCCTTAATTTCCGTATTGTTTTATTCGTTTCATCAGAATTAGTTCTTGCTAGTTTAGAATCCCTAAGCCCTAATTTCTCTTTTATGCGGTTTTACAGTTTATTCAATTTAATTATGAATTCCATTATTCGCAACTTTAATTTCGTTTTCGTTATTAATACCATTATGAATAGCTAAATACCCCGTGCTAGGATGTAGGGGAACTATAGCGTAGATGGCATTAGAATAGGTGATCCCGAATTAGGGCTTGGTCGATCGACTGGCTTAACTAGTCGGCCGACTGAACCGGTTAGTCGATCGACTGGGGTAGCTGGTCGATCGACTGACTTCGTGTCTGATTAGCACCGTATAATTCGTTAAGTGAAATATTTAACAATGAGACCGAGAGGAGACTTGTTACATGCTTAGTTTTGACCAACCCGTAGATTGAAAGATAGGAAAAGGCATTAATTAACGAGTTGAGACGACTAAATTGCTGAGATCGAAAGATAATGTAATTTAGGCTTTAGGAATCACTAATCGGGGCGAGAGCTAGCATTAGTGAGACTTAGGGACTAGTAGCATAGGCCGAAAGGAGCTACTAGTTAACTTGGACCGAGAGGACTTGTTTTACCCATCCTACACGACTGTATTTCGGACTTACCTAGGATTATGCGCCATCGCAGCTATAGTAAACCGACCGTCTTAGCATCTATTTTATCATTGTTTACATCCCTTTTTTACTTTTATTTGTTTATTTAGTTATTTTAGATTTAATTCATATCAAAACCCCCTCAACTGTTACCCTTAGACTGAAATAAAAAGCAACTATTATCTCCCTACCTCCCTGCGGATCGACCCTGTTACCACTAGCTTCTGCTAGTTTTAATAGGTTTTATAAATATTATTTTTGGTGCACACATCGACAGGCATCAAGAGGCTAAGGTATGTAGAGCCTCCGGTTGATTCTTCTTCTTATTCCTTCCGTCACCTTACCATGAGGAAGAAGTTGTACCCGGACAGTTTTGCTTCCACCGAGGCTTATTGGGCCGCGAGATTGGCGGAAGAGGGTGGTCCTCACATCCGTTGGGTGGTGCCGTGGTGGCACTTGAGGTCCTTCACGGGGTTGCCCGCTTCGGGTGCTAGTCCTCGTTCTTTGATGGTGGTGGGTTTGAAGGTTGCTTCCTACATTTATCCCGAAAGGCTCATGAGGCAAATGGGGCGTCAACAAAAGGTGCCCGCTCAAGAAACTCTTGTCCAAGAGAATGTTTTCCGGAACTCCGAGCTTGTGGAGGTCTTCGAAAGATGGTGGGCCACTCGGCCGCTTTGGGAGGTACCAAACCCTGTTGCCACGACATGGGTGACTTCCGCCTATGTCAAGTGGTCACGTGCTCCGTCCTTGGAAGAGCGATCCAAATTCCGTAAGGACGAGGTTGTCGACTTGAAGTATCGAGAGGTTGGCAAGGCCAACCGTGCCTTCTTCGAGGGGTATGTTGATGGAGTTAGCCCGGATGTGATGAGACCACTGAAGAGGAGGAGTTCGGGTCCCAAGAATATGGTGGGCCGTGCATTGGCTCTTTTTGGGTCGAACATGGGGTCTTGTGCTAGACCGGAGGCCGTCGCCGTCTTAGATCCGTTGAGGATCCATTCTGTGGAGGAAGTCCATGCTAGGCGGGCCAACAAGAAGAGCAAGGGGAAGATGTACCCCGAAGGAAAAGGCAAGGGTAGAATGGAAGAGTGAAGACCTTCATTACCCACTTTATTATTATGTTGTATTATTGTTGTGAGTTTTTTATTATGTTGTACTAGCTAGTTATTGTGTGTTTTGTGCTAGTTTTATTATGTGAGGTGGTTTAGTTGACACCTTAGCTTTGACAAGTTGTAGACTCGTCGAGCTTTATTTGTTGTTGAAATTGTAATCCCTCCCATTATTAATTAAATAAGAGGATTACTCATGTCGAAAATTGTGAACGCTTGTTTCTTCCATCCATTCTTGTAAAGGCAATTCGATTTGAATCGTCCTAAACATTTGCACTTGGGAATGTGGGATTTTGTGGGAAGGGAGAAAGGCTTATTTTTGCATTTTTTGGGGAAAGGGAATGTTTTTCCCTTTCTCTTTTTTGATGGGGATGTTTTTTATATGTGGGGATGGTTGTATCCTTCTTGTGTAAGAAAGGACTGCCTACGTATTCACCTGGGGGAGGTGAAATCAAACCATGATCGTAGTTCGAAATGTTTTGTAAATTTTGATTGGGTTTTGTGGTTGTATCCCTCAGGCGTAAGAGGGACTGCCTACGTATTCACCTGAAGAGGTGAAATCAAACCATGCTCGTAGTTCAGAAGGGTTTTTTTTGTTTTAGTGCAAATGGATGTTGCCTTTGACAGATCAAAGGACATTCGAAACGGGCAAGGTGCCGCCGCTTAGACTCGATAAAACATGCAATTTCAAATCAGAACACGTTGAGGAACTTGACTTGAAAAGGGGTTGATGTGGTTGCTAGTTGTAAAACTAGGCTAGGTTGTTGGTTGCTATGGTTCAAGGGTAGTATTTCTTGAGTTGGTCCAGGTTGGTTGGGTTTATAAAGTCCTCCCCATCTAGGTCACTCAGTCTCACTGCGCCCCCCGAAAGTATTTTCTTGACAAGGTATGGCCCGGCCCAGTTGGGTTTAAATTTCCCCCTCGGATAGACGGGTAACGGTGCTCGAACCGACTTGAGGACCAAGTCGCCCTCCTTGATGTTCCTGGGTTTAACCTTCTTGTTGAATGCCCGTTGTATACGTCGTTGGTATAGCTGGACGTTGTGCAAGGCGTTGAGTCGCCGCTCGTTTAGAAGAGTGAGTTGTTCGTACCTTCGATGGGTCCATTCCGCCTCAGGGATTTGACTCTCCAGTAGGATGCATAGAGAAGGGACCTCTAACTCTACCGGTTGAACCGCCTCCATACCGTATGCTAGGTATAAGGGAGTGGCGCCTGTCGATGTTCGGATGGAGGTTCGGTATCCCCAGAGTGCGAATGGGAACTTGCTCGGCCAATCGCGGTAGTTGTCTTGCATTTTCTTGATAATGGTGACAAGGGTTTTATTAGCCGCCTCCACCGCTCCGTTAGTTTGGGGACGGTAGGGGGATGATCGATGTCGCTTGATCTTGTATTTGTCCAGTAAGGCCTGAGTTTCCGCCCGGAAGTGAGAGCCTTGGTCGCTGATGATTTCATGGGGTACCCCATACCGAGAGATGATGTTGTTTTGAATGAACTTGGCCACTTGTTTGGCGGTCAAGACTGCATATGACTGCGCTTCCACCCATTTGATGAAGTAGTCGATGGCGACGAGGATGAAGCAATGCCCCTTGGTGCCTACCGGGTTGACTTTCCCGATGATGTCGATGCCCCAGGTCGAGAAAGGCCAGGGTGACGTCATGGTGTATAAAAGGGATGGTGGTATGTGTTGTATGTTGGCGAAGATTTGGCAATTGTGGCAATGTTTGACGTAGTTACGGCAATCGGCTTCCATGGTTGTCCAGTAGTAACCTAGACGTTTGACTTTTTGAGTAAGCATCACTGCGCTCATATGAGGGCCACATTCTCCGTTGTGAACCTCTCCCATGACTTTTTTGGCTTTGTGATGGTCAATGCAAAGGAGGAGAATTCCTTGGGGTGTTCTTTTGTATAGTTGATTTTGGTTTATCACGAATTGTGATGCGAGCAAACGGATGGCTCTTTGTCCTCTTTGATCAGAATTGGGAGGGAATTCGTTTTTGTTTTTGTAGTTGAGGATGGCTTGGTACCAAGGTTCATCATGGCTTTCCTCGTCGTTGTTGATGGCACAAACGTGAGCTGGGTCGCTCCTTCTCTCGACACATAGGGGCATCGATGTCATGTCGTCAGGTATGTTGATGAGCGCGGCAAGTTTTGCCAGGGCATCAGCAAATTGGTTTTCCTCTCGTGGCAAGTGGAAGTAGTCAATTTGGTCGAAGAACTCAGCCTCTTGACTGATCTTTGCTCGGTAGGGAGCTAAACTGTCACTTCGGATTTTCCATGACCCAGACACCTGATTGATGATGAGCGAGGAATCGCCGTGGACTCTCAGTCTCTTGATGCCAAGTGTGATGGCTGCTTGTAGGCCGATGAGGCATGCTTCATATTCAACGGCATTGTTGGTGACGGCGAAGTCTAGTTTGACCGAGATCGGAACATGTTCTCCCTCCGGTGATATTAGAAGGATTCCCACCCCGAAGCCTCTCTGATTAGATGCACCATCGAAGTATAGATCCCATGCGTCAGAATCAGCACAAAGGATGTCTTCGTCAGGAAGTGACCATGTGTCGGTCGTTAGATCCTCGTTGATGGGATTCTCTGCTAGGAAATCGGCAACCGCTCTTCCCTTGATAACCTTGAGGGGTACAAACTTGAGATCGAACTCGGACAGCATGAGTGTCCACCTAGACAGCCTTCCGTTTACTACGGGTTTTTCGAAGATGTATTTGACCGGGTCCATCTTGGAGTAGATGTGGACCGTGTAGCTGAGCATGTAATGCCGCAGCTTCTTTGTTGAACATATTAGGGCAAGGCATGTCTTTTCCAGTTGGGTATACCTCGTCTCGTACTCAATGAACTTTTTGCTAATGTAGTAGATGGCTCGTTCTTCGTTGCCAACTGCCTGTGCTAACATTGCTCCCATGGCTGTGTTTATGACAGTCAGATACAGGGATTGAGGAATCCCCGGTTGAGGTGGCATGAGGACCGAAGGCTTGGATAGGATTTCCTTTTTCCTGTCGAAGGCTTTTTGACAGTCGTCGTCCTAATCGGTGTGATCGGAGGCGCGCAGTTTCTTGAATATTGGTTCACAAATCATGGTGAGCTTGGCAATACAGCGGCTGATGTATTGGACCTGACCGAGAAATCCCTGAATCTCCTTCTCGTTCTTAGTCCGAGGCATTTGCTGAAGGGCTTTGATTTTGGTTGGATCAATCTCAATGCCTCTTTTGCTGATGACATGTCCCAAGAGTTTTCCGGAGGTGACCCCGAATGCACACTTCTGAGGATTTAGTCTCATGTTATATTTCCGCAGACGAGCGAAGAATTTCCGAAGGGCGTTGATGTGGCCGTCTCGTTCTCTGGATTTGACAATCATGTCGTCGACATACACCTCTACCTTCTTGTGCATCATATCATCTAGGAGAGTGGTAGCGGTTCTTTGATTGGTAACCCCGGCGTTGATAAGACCGAAGGGCATGACCGTATAGCAATATGTACCCCACTGTGCAGTGAATTTTGTCTCGTGCATGTCTTCCTCAGCCATTTTAATCTGGTTGTACACAGCATACCCGTCCATGAATGATAGGAGAGCATGCTCGGCGGTATTGTCCACCAGAATGTCAACATGTGGCAAAGGGAAGTCGTCCTTTGGACTCGCCTTGTTAAAATCCCTGAAGTCGACGCAAACCCGAATTCTTCCGTCTTTCTTTGGTACGGGCACAATGTTGGCCACCGAATCAGAGTATTCAGACAATTTGATGAACCCATCCTTGAACTGTTTATCAACTTCTTCCTTGATTTTCAGGGCCCATTCAGGACGCATTCGGCGTAGCTTTTGTTTCACGGGTTTAGCTCCGGGCTTAATGGGTATCCGGTGCTCTGCAATTTCTCTGTCAACCCCAGGCATATCTCTGTACGACCAGGCGAATACGTCCTTGTACTCGTGTAGGAGGTCAATGAACTGTTGTCTTTCCGAGGGGTCCAGGGTTGTCCCTATCCTAAGTTCTTGAGGTGTATTGTTGGTTCCTACGTTAATAGGTTCGGTCTCCTCAATGATGGGGGTTCTGGTTTCCCGTTTGTCAAGTTCTTTGGCTAGGTGAGGTGGGTAGTCACTCAAGTCAAATTCCTCATAGTTATTCAGAATTGCATTGTAGTTAAAATGAGACGAGTAATGAGCAAACTTAGCGTTCATTAAGTTGACACGAGCGAAAAGCTCGGAAAGGACAGACATCTCGTGGTCAGTCAGAGGCGACACAACAGAGGAGGCGGCCCCTGGAACAGGCTTCAGGTTGTCACCTTTCATGGGAGTGGGGGTGACCCTAGTAGACTCAGCCTTTGAATCAGCCACGACTTTGTGATAAAACAGTGGGAAGGGGACCTTGACCGGACATCGAGTGTTAGGAGCTATGACAGACTCGACTCCGACTCGGACTCGGTCATTCTCCGCTTCACTTCCCTCCTTGAACATAGGGCCTTCTCCAGTTGTGATCTTGAGAATGCGGCCTTGGCGATCGGTCCACTTGACGGTTTTCCTCTAGCCCTGTGTAGCTTTTTCCGGGTCAGTGTCGGAGATCAAGGCGGTTGGGTCAAATTGATTGTCCTTCAAGGCGATGTTGATGATGTCCTCATAGTCGAGGTGCTTGATGTTATCTTCTCCAAAGAGGAGAGTGACAGCTTGTCCATCGAGGCATGACGATGGCTTAGACTCTGTTGAAGCAGCTTCGGTGTTGTTGGGGATGAAGTAGCAGTCCTGGAAGACTTCCACACCCGGGTACCTGGCCTTGGCCACAGGGTCATAGATCGGCTCCGGAAAGCCATGGTAGAGCTCGGATTCTCCCTCGGGGACAAAGTATCCGTTGAGGGTCAGATGATAGGGACGGAGGATAACTCCGTGCTTCTTGCGTTTTCGAATTAGGAGGTTCATCTCCTGGATATCTTCATCGGTAGGTTCATATCCCAGTCCAAAGGGAATGTTGGGGACCTTAGCCTGTTTCAAGGGTGGTAAGGTGCTCTTCAGTGGATTGAGGGGTAAGCCCGGGAAGTAACCCTGGCGCATCATGATACGGTTGACTGTGAGTTTAGCAAATGGGTCACAATCAAAGGGTGTTGATTCATCAGTTATGGCGTTCACAGCTTGGAATCCCCACATTTCATTATTATCCTTCTCAATGGCTTGGGAGGCTATTCCCTTTCTCATGACAGCTTTGATCGGGGAAGCAGGAATTGTTATTGTTTTCCCGTTGAAGAGGACTCTGATTTTCTGGTGGAGAGTTGAGGTAACCGCCTTGACGGCGTGAATCCAGGGACGTCCCAAGAGAATATTGAAGGAGGCGTCGATGTCGACCACCTGAAAACTGGTTTGTCCTTCCAGCAGTCCGGTTGCGACGATCAGAGTGATGAGCCCCGCGACCTTGCGACGAGTGCCGTCGTAGGCGCGTACTCCTTGGTTTGTCGAGACCAAATCAGCTTTCTTAATACCCAGCTTGTGAGTAGTCTTGAGAGGGATGACATTCACTGTGGATCCGTCATCTTCAAGGACTATGGGCACATTCTTCTTGAGGCACTGTACGGTGATATACAGGGCCAGGTTATGATTGGCTCCGAATGGAGGGATATCCTCGTCAGAGAAGACGACAGGGTTGTTCAGATCAGGGGCGTCCCTCGTCATATGTACCACTATTTCTTCAGGGGAAGAGGTGGAGGGCACGGTTAATTTTCCCAAGGCTTGCGGCAAAGCCTGCCGATGCTCAAAAGATGTTGCGATCAGTTGCCAGATCGAGATCTCGGCTTTCGCTTTCTAAAGCTGTTTGAGGATTGAGTTCTCAGGAGCCCTTGGTTGAGTGTCTCATTCTGGGACGACTTGGTCATTCGTTGTTGGAACGACCATTGGATTGTTCGGGTTCTGATAAGGGCGTCTGGACCGGGTGAGGTGTTCGATCTCTTTCGCCCGTTTTTCTTTCCCTGGGATGATATAGACATCCTCAACATCATCTCTCCAGATGCCATTAATTTCAGAGTCTCGAGGGTACCTTGGAGGGGTATTCCTCGGTGGGCAGTTCTTGTGAGGGATATTTTTGTGGGGGTGATTTTTGTGAGGGTAGTTATTTTGAGGGTGATTATTGTGAGGGTAATTATTGTGAGGGGGATTTTCGTGAGGTGCATGCCAGAATGGTCGCGGGAGCAATCCGTCCTGGTGTGGGTAGTTTTGGGCGCTCGGGGGACTCTCCCTTGGGCGCGGTGGCAGAGGATTGAAGATAAGTCGACGGTAGGCATCGTCAAGTCGGGTGATCCTCTCGGAGAGGCTGGCTATGGCTTCCTCAACTTGTTGGAACATAGTGAGCATAGTGGCAGCACTGAACACAAACACCCCGTCCGAGGGATCTTTCTCCAAAGCATTCACCTCGCCATCAACTGGCGGGATGAGGTGTGAGCAGTCCAGAGTTGGCTCATCGTCGGAGATGGCGTTGATTCCCAGAGGATTTGTTTTGTTGTTTGGCTTAGTCGGTGGGGGTAGAGGCAAATCTCCTTTCTCAATCATGTCTTGGATGATGTGTTTGAGTTTGAAGCAGGTTTCGGTATCATGCCCTTTCCCTTGATGGTACTGACAATAAGCATTGGGGTTCCAGAAGTGG
This sequence comes from Silene latifolia, assembly GCF_048544455.1. NCBI lineage: Eukaryota > Viridiplantae > Streptophyta > Magnoliopsida > Caryophyllales > Caryophyllaceae > Silene > Silene latifolia. The sequence goes on along the minus strand of NC_133529.1, from coordinate 51,224,957 downwards.
GATTTCTTAGCATCGGCCGGATCCGGGGTGGGTCCGATCGGTTGTAATTTCCCCTGGTCCATGAGCTTCTTTAGAGCACTTGCATAAGTTGACCCTATATTAGTGAACACTCACTGGGGGCGCTCGGCTCTCTTAGCAGATGGTTCAACGAGGTTAACCTCATCGATCTTGTTCGTTTGGTCGTAAGGGCGAGATCCGGTTGACGTGGATCCCTGGTAGCCTCTGCCAGTAGTCTTGGCAAAGACACCCTTCTGGAGGTCATCTTCAATGCGTGTCCCCAGAATTTGCAGATCCTGGAAGGTCTTGATATTTTGATACCTCAGCAAGTTGCCATAGACTGGGCGGAGATTGTTGACGAACTTTTCCACCAAAGTTTATTCACTCGGTTTACTGACCAATTGAGTACTCACCCTCCTCCAACGGGTTAAGAACTCGGTGAACCCTTCCTTGTCGTTCTGGGTTAGCACTTCGAGAGTACGGGTATTGGCCTGGATTTCGACATTGTCGGCATATTGTTTGGCAAACTCAACCACGACCTCATCCCAAGTAGTAAGGTTTTTCGGATCAAGGGAGTAGTACCATTGTCGAGGGATCGGTTCCAAAGAGGACGGAAAGATCCAGGTAAAAAGTTCCTGTTTGACCTCTTTTATGGCCATGTAGTCTTTGAAAGCACGGATATGATTGATCGGGTCCTCCACTCCTTTGAACTTTGGCACATCAGTTAGAGTGAAGTTGTCGGGTAATTGATCCCCAACAGGTTCGAACCTTCGGTTGTTCTCAAGATGGATATTGTTGCCCTGGGCTAGGAGCTGCTGTTCCAAGAGCTTTAACCTCTTCTCAGTTTCAGTCAGAGGTGGAGTATTATGTTCTCCCGTTTCTTTGTTTTCCAGGGCGTCGATACGGGTCTCGACGCGATCCAGGGTGACCTTAAGAGCGGTGAGCAGGTTGGCTAGCTGATCAGTCGTGACATCTCTGTTGTTATCATTGTTGTTGGACGAAGCTGAAGACGGGGCCATGGCTCTGAGGCATAAAAACGGCTCACATTACAACTCAATCCGACACGGTTCAGAGACTGAACGCAGACAACGCAAAGGACGAGACAAAGATCAGACTCAACAAGACGAGGCTGACCGTGTGTGGTTCCTCGGTGCTGATTCGATTTATGACGTGACGGTGTTGACCGAACTTTTAACATGAGTCCAACATAACGGCGCGACGCCATTGGACGGGTCTCGTGGTGAGACGACTCATAAGTAAAGACCCATAAGTATGTTTTCTTCGACTCGATAGACACGAGGCGGAAATGGAATGGTGGACTGAAGTTTTCGAAAATATAAATTTTCAAAAAGATTCATTCGTCGCTTTAATGGACGGCTTCCGAAGATAGAGATCTCCGCAAGTCGGTCGGTTGAAAGGGTTGTCTTAAGTTTATTTGCAAAAGACGGTTCGAGTTTGAGTCGGCTCGGAAAACAATGTATTGTTTCCCAAGACGGTTTTGAAATTCAAAATTTTATGTGTTTGAAAATCGGGTTTGAAATGTTTGAAGAGGTCTCGGGGACGGTGTGTGGTCCTCGGGATCTCGAAAGTGTCTCGAGAAAAGGGTGTGTGCTTTTCTCGGGTTTTGAAAGAGCCATTGTTGGCGCGAAACGGGTTAAAGTCCGTGTCTAGGTGCGGCGATTATAACGGCGTAAAAAAGTGATTTAAAATGGTTGTAGAGAAACCGAGTTTGAAAATTGTCATTACGACGCCCTAGAAAGGCGTGTTGAAATGGTTATAAAAACCGGGTTTAAAAATCGTCATTACGACGGCCTAGAAAGGCGTGTTGAAATGGTTATAAAAACCGGGTTTGAAAATCGTCATTACGAAGGCCTAGAAAGGCGTGTTGAAATGGTTATAAAAACAGGGTTTGAAAATCGTCATTACGATGGCCTAGAAAGGCATGTTGAATGGTTATAAAACCGGGTTTGAAAATCGTCATTACGACGGCCTAGAAAGGCGTGTTGAAACGGTTATAAAAACCGGGTTTGAAAATCGTCATTACGACGGCCTAGAAAGGCGTGTTGAAATGCAACGGTCGGCGAAAGACCGAAGTTTGAAATGGCCATTATAACGGCGCAAAAAGGTGTTTTTTGAATGTTTGAAAATGACACGGAAGGACTTATGATCAAGTAGCACATTAGCACTCACAGTTTCATTATATTATGCATAATGCTGACACGGGTTTTGGCTTAGAAGGGTGGGTTACACACCAAGCAATCAAACCCCGATTTGCGAGAGGGATACCAATCCAAACAAAATGTGTAAGGAGGGTGCCCTAGCCTCGTGCTCGAAGGTGATGAAAGCTCTTTGATGAAACGGAAATGTGTAACGTCAATGGTATGCTTGACTCAATCGGGATTCGAAACGCGGGGATGAGAAAACTCACGCCGACGAGACGAGCCAATTGGCCGAAAAGGGTTAGGTTATGGGCCCGGACAAGGAACCCGACCGTGACCGTAATATCAATTAATGCATTCCAACCAAGACCTCGTTCGAGTCTCACCATCTGGGGATCACAAAGACGTAAGTGTCCTAGTTATCCCCAGCGGAGTCGCCAATCTGTGGACATGGCCACCTACACGCCAAGCCAATCTGTGGACGTTTAGCGGTCTTTTGCAAGCCACGCTCGGCGGCGTAAAAATGCTTTCGACCGGATCGTTTTAGATCGGTCAGTTTCGTCTCGGTAAGGGTCTCGAAACGATTAGAGATGTTCGGAGTCGCCACCAAGCATTTGTGGGATGCTTGGAACCCGTTCGAAGTCCACTTTATACCTCGGTCAAATCGAAGCACAAAGCAGCGTTTGACATAGGTACTAAAGATAATGAAATCGTCCCTCTTTAGCATCTTATCTCTAGAATGACTCTCGTACGCCCTGGATAAGGTCGTCCACTATCCAAAGTTTCTGAGTAAGAGGTGAAGGTACGTATTGGGAAGCCCTTTAATCGACACCCAATCCCGCCATGAGCGCCTCTACTGATCGATCTTGGTTGGTTGAATGCAAAAGTTGATGAAACGGTTTAAATGCATGAATGCGCATCCAATAATTTAAACCTAACATGTGAGAGCTTTCTAAGTCAGTTGATTTAATCCAAGTTTCAAGTATAAGATGTGGAGTTGGATTAATGATTGATTTGCATGCAAGACGGAAATTAAACATCCATTTACCGTATTAGGTTTAGGACGCATAACGTGATCCATTTGTCTTAGTAAGGCATTTTGCAAATATGAGTTTGAATAAACAAATAGTCATCTGATCCGTCCTATATCCGGGCTAACCGGAGTCCGGATCGTCCTGGACTAATGCTGGAAAGGGAACAGGCCCTATAACAGACGGCTACATGAGGCGCGAGCCAGCCGGCGGTATAAGGGGCCTCTCCCTGGTTTTGAAAATGAGAAAGAAAAGGCCTACTTGAGGAGCGAGTCAGCCTACGGTTATATGCTGTGTTCTGACGATTTTAAAAACGTTATAAAACGTATAAAAGAATGAGTATTTGAATCCGGTTTGACTTGAAATTGTTGTTTAGACCACATTTGTTGATTTGAAGAACTAGACTCGAATAATCATCATTATTTTGATAATATTCGGTGTCATGTTCTACTTGCCAAACTTGACATGAATAGTTTTGAAAATAACTATGAACTAATTGTTTTAAGTTTATTTGAATGTAATTAGTCGATACTCATCATCGTACCCGGGTTAAAATCCAGCATGGTATGTAGAACCAAGGACGACTTTGTGTTGGTGACTAATATGTTTATTTTGAAAGATGTAAAGAAATGAGGAGAGGCTTTAAAATACCTCCCAAAAATGAAATAAAAGGGTTTAAATACCTTTTAAATGTCATTAACCAAATATTATCACCGAAACACGGATTTAACCGTCATGGTATATGGAACCAAGGGTGAAAAATGTTTTATTGTTAAAACAAATGAAATAGAATAAAAAGGGTTTGAAAATATTTGAAATGGTAAAAACCGATTGCAAATATGAAAATGAATTAAAGGGAAATGACGAGAACAAACAAGGTTGATCTCTGGCCTGGATACCCCATTTAGGCGCGGGCAAGCCGGCGAACCAAGGGGCTTCTGTCTCAGGCCAAAAATCAGTTTTGGCTCGTTTATTCAATGTTTTGGTTCATGTTATGCACGTTTTAGCATGTTATAGTCATGAAACAAATGAAAACATAATAAAAGAGGATTTTTACACCCTCATACTTACATGTTTGGTTATGGCGAGTGACCGACGTAAGTGTAACAACTCGTTTGATCGGAAAAGACTCGGTTTAAAACCGTTTTGGTAAGTAAAAAGAGTGTTTTAAGTTTAGTGACAGTGTAGTGGTCGAAGTGGTCGGTCAAGTGATTTAATGCACGATGACGGTACCAAAAAATGTGTAAGGCTTATATTTACGATCGGTAGGTCGTAAACACGCGTCGGATTGTGACTTAAGAAGTCGAGTCGAGAATTTTAAGGGAGAAAAGAGGGGGGCGGACACTCGCGTGTCTCTCAAATGGGGGCATTTGAGGGGTATTTATAGGAAAATGAGTTGTTGTGTGAGTTTTGAGCGACGTGGCCACTTGGGCTGCGCAAAGAGGCGCGAGCCACGTCGCGGGTCTTCGAGGTGAGTTGTCGCTTTCACATAAACGCAACCATGATTTGTTCTATCCTAGGTTTTGTAGTCACATGTTTGGTACTTGACCATTCATGAATCCGGGAAAACTTAAGGTAGAAGGTTTGAAATGTTTTGTTTTTGGTGGTTGACTCGGTTTGACTCGTTGTTGGAGTCAGGATTTGAATTTTTGAGTCGGTTTTTGGTCCGGTGTCGGTTTTGACTATAGCAAGTGTCATTCCGGCCCCGTCGTCGTGCCTTAAACACTCCAGGTATTTTTGAAATGTTTTATTTTCGAAATCCTTTTAAGTTTTCCGACGTAAAGTTGTACACAAACTGTCGATCAAACGCCGCGATTCCAAAACATGTTGTAGTCCGATAATCATCGGGTGTTTGTTGGAGTCTCAGCAGATACTGGGTATCTACACTTACCAAGGTTAAAAAAGGCTAAGTGCATCGATTCAATTAGCTAGATACAATTATGAGCAGTGATTAACAACATAGACAAAACAACAACGACAGATCTGTAAACCTAATTAACAATTAACAACTATCCATCGACTCCCCTAAATCCTAGCAGGGTAATTAGCTAGACATAGTAATAAGTAGAACAAGAGCGAAAAATAAAGGAATAATTAACATCATAAATTAAGAAGAGAGTAAAGGAAGAGAAAGAGCAAAAGGGAAGAAATTACAGATTAAGAGATCCGGCAAGGAATAGAGAAAAGAAGTGTTTAACAGTGAAAAGAGAGAAAAGAAATGTATGAAGTGTAGAGAGTTGTCCCAAGCAGTCCAAAAGAGTGCGAAAGATAATTATGACCTAATCCCGACTTCCTTTATATAGGGAAGTCATTATTAACATAAAATAAACCTAACACGGGATAAAAATCCCGAGTATATAAGCTAATCACTCGATCGAGTAACTTTAAATCACTCAATCGAGCAAATCCAAGCTAAAACTTCTCGATCGAGTACTTTAGGTACTCGATCGAGCACTTTTAAAAAAGGCCCAATTCGATCGAGTAGAAAAAATGAGTCGATCGAACACAATTGTACTCGATCGAGTACTTTCCAGCTCACAATTCCTGCTTCGCGCACTGAACTTCAAACGGCTGCCATTTCTTCCTTACTTAGGAAAAAAGGGTGTTTCCGGTGGCGTTGGAAAGGTAAGAGGACAATCTTTCATCTCCAATTAGAATCACCTGAAAATCCTTTGTATAACTTGAGATATGTCTCTTCAAATTAGGCACTAGTAATTTGAAGTTCTTCCTTTGCTCGCCTAGCTATCTTACTTCTTTGCGCATCACAATTAGTAGTTTCCAAGCTCCAACTCAACTCATCTCCTAAATGCATGCATAAGGACATGTTTTAGGCTTGATTATGCTCATTTCCAGTTCATACCTGTAAATAATACAAGAGAAACCAAAGTAGACATTTTGAGGGACATTTGTAGCTAAACACTACACAAAATGCATTGAAATGCGTGCAAATAAAGTACAAAATACCTATATAAAATGCACGCATCAAGATCCTTGTGTGTGATGAGGATGAGGAGGGGACGGACCATGACGAGGCTGATATGGACATGCCGGATGCGGGTCTTAGCTTGGTTACTTGGAGAGTGATGCATACCCAACCCCAACCCTTAGAAATGGATCAAAGACAACAAATCTTTAGGTCTAGGTGCACCATTAAGGGAAGAGTTTGAAATCTTATCATTGATGGGGGGAGTTGTACTAATGTGGCTTCTAGTACTCTCATTGAGAAGCTATCATTACCTACACAAGACCATCCTAATCCTTATAAATTGAGGTGGCTTAACAAAGGAGCTGAAGTTAGAGTGGATAAACAATGCTTAGTATCCTTCTCCATTGGTAAAACCTATTCAGATGAGGCTCTTTGTGATGTTCTACCTATGGATGCTTGCCATCTTCTTCTTGGGAGACCTTGGGAGTTTGATAAGGATTCGGTACACCATGGGAGAAACAACACTTACACCTTCAAGTTTGGCTCAAGAAAGGTCATTTTAACACCACTTCCACCCGTCCTTAAGCATACTACACCACCATCCGTGCTGGAGCCTTCAAGAGAGGTATTGTTGATCAATGAGGCCGATATGCTACAAGAGTTAAAGGGTGATGAGGATGTCTATGCTCTTGTTGCAGAAGATGTGGTTTTTGGGCAAAATGTTTCACTTCCTAAAGAGGTCCAAAAGCTTCTACAATCCTATGAAGATGTGTTCCCAAATGAGCTTCCAAGTGGCTTGCCTCCTCTTAGAGGCATTGAGCATCAAATTGATTTCATTCCGGGTGCTACATTACCAAACAAGGCTGCCTATAGAAGTGATCCTAAGGCTACTCAAGAGCTACCATAACAAATTGGAGAACTTGTGAGCAAAGGCTTTGTGAGAGAGTCCCTTAGCCCGTGTGCTGTCCCGGCCCTCTTAGTGCCAAAGAAAGATGGGTCTTGGAGGATGTGTACAAATTATAGAGCCATCAACAAAATTACCATCAAGTATAGGTTCCCCATACCTAGGCTTGATGACATCTTAGTGATGTGACCATAATTAGAGCATATTTAGTCCCCGAATTAGCCTTGTTCCCATGCTTTTTAGTGCATATTTGGGTCATTTATTGTCTTTTGTTCTTTGGTTTGCATATTCTTTGAGGTTTTGTGTCCTTGGTAGGAAAGGAGTGCAAACCTTGCATTTTCATGGCAAAATGAGACTAAATTGATTGAATTCAAATGACCAAGCATCAAGGAGAGACAGGATTAGAAGACCTTTGTACATATTATAGTAGATGGGCAATGATGAGAAAAGATCCTTGCATCCCCGAGGAAATCCCCAAGGATTTTATGAAGAAAAGGGAAGAAAAGAAGAAGAAAGCACGCTGCATGACAATCCGTGCGTCTTCCCGAGAAGACGCCCGTCCACCAAGCCACAATCCGTGCGTCTTCCTTACAAGACGCCCGGCAAAGCAAGAAGCCTTAAGACGCCCGACTTCTCCCAAAGACGCCCGGCCCGGACCACCGAATCCGCCCCGTCCCGTGCCTAAGACGCACGGATTCCAAGGCAAAGACAAATTGTTTCTTCAAGCTTCAAAGAAAGATGCCCATCCTTCTAAAAATACCGGCGTTTCCTTAAGTAGGGACTTAATCGTCATTTAAGCCCTTAGTTAACCCTAATTCCTACACCTAATCCCCACTATAAATACCCCATTAGTCTAATTGGAAGAGCATGTTCTTCTTAGCAATCTTTAGTGTAGTTAATATCAATCAAATCTCTCTTTAGTTTTGTAATCAACAATTAATCAAGTTTTAATACAAGTTTTATTTCCTTAATCTCTCTTTTGTTCATCCTTTATTTTGGGTAATTGAAGATTATTTGGGTTATTATTGGGAGATTGACAACCTCACAGTCAAGCATCAAGTACTTCTTTTATTCTTTGCTTATTATTGGAATCATTAGTAGGTATAATTCTCTTAATCCCTTTTTAATTATTGCTAATTACTTTCATTTGTTCATCATGAATCACTTTGTTGGTATGATTGACAACCTTGCTAGCATGTTCAACATGATAATGAGTGAGTAGTCACCTAGCTAGGGTTAATGGGTAATTAGGGGAAACCAACATGGGGAATGATTCATGCTTAAATTAATATGCTTTCATGGTTTATTTGCTTGCTTGTTATGATCTCAACTCATGCACATGTTATGTTTGATGAAATGCGAGCCTATGAATCCTTGCATTTTTTACCCATCACCTATCTTTTCAATGAGACTTGTAAGACATAAACCAACTCGAGTCTCATTAGACCATGCATGTTGTTGAGTAGGAAAGACTAAGTCGACTTGTAGGTGTTGTACAATCTAATCGATTCGGCTCCGGGACCCAAACTTTCCTAGGATTGTAAGATATAACCCAACTCAATCCATCACAACAATAATTGCTTGCTTATAATTTGAGAACATGTTTTTATGATCAATTCCCATGATTCCCCTATGAGCCCATGACACCCTAGTGCCTTTTATCAATTGTTTACAACCCTTTTAATTCATCTTGCTTGTTTACTTTCATTGCTATTTAGTTTAGTGACCTTCTACATCAAACCCCAATTGTGACACCCCTAAGACACCACTAGTTGCAATAGAAATCTCATCTAAATTCCCGTCCCTTGGGATCCGACCTTTACTTGCCTCTTTACTAATTGTAGAGTTGTTTGTGAAGTTATAAATTGTGTTTTGGTCTAGGTGCTCCTAACGACAAGTTACCGAAAAGATTGAGTCCGACCAAAAATGGCGCCGTTGCCGGGGACGGTGTTAACTTGATTTAGATTTTCTTATATTGTTATTAGTTGTGTCTTTCTTTTCCTTGAGGAAGTAAAACTCCTCAAGGTTTGTTCTAATTGTTTTCAAGTTGTTTGATATTTTACATGTCTAGAAGGTCACAAGGTGATTTGTTACCTTTTGATCGTGAAATTGAAAGAACTTTGACAACCAATAGAAGACTTGCTATGAGAAATTTGAGAGGTATTGGTGAGGTTGTAGATATTCAACCAACTATTGAGTTCATCAACCCTTTTGCAAGAGAAGGTGAGGAGAACGCAACACAAAATCAACCCAAAATGCCTAAGTTTTCATCACATTCCGTACCCACCGAAGAGAACCTACCCAATGGTACTCCCACACCACAACATGTAACCTGAAATTTTATTGCCAAATCCGCATTTATCCAATTAGTCGAAAGAAGCCAATTTGGGGGGATGCCTAGTGAAGACCCTCATTCTCATATGAAAACCTTTTGTGACTATTGTGATGCGATTTTTCAAACCGGTGTAACTGAAGACCAAATTCGATGGGTCTTATTTCCTTTTTCTCTCATTGGCACCGCGAAACAATGGTTGAAAGGCCTTGGTAAAGCTACACTCGGAATTGATTCTTGGAACAAATTGGCTCTAGCTTTCTACAAAAAGTTCTATCCACCGGAAAAGACTAAGATGCTAAGAGCCCATATTACGGGTTTTAAGCAAAGGGATGAAGAATCTTTGTACGAAGCTTGGGAGCGGTTCAAAGGAATTTGTCGCTCATGTCCTCACCATGGACTTAGCGAGTGGTTCTTGGTACAACAATTTTCGAACGGTCTTTATGAAGATTCAAGGAACATTCTCAACATGGGATCAAATGGAATGTTCACCGAAGTTGATGACAATCAAACTTAGAACAAAATTGAGGAAATGGCGGTCCATAACTCACAATATAGTAGGCCTCGCAAGGCTACTAGAGGAGGAAAGCATGAAGTGGACTCCATTACTCAATTGGGTGATCAACTTAGTGCTCACATTGATACCATCAATTTGAAGTTTGAAAAAGCTATGGCTAAACTTGAAGAAGCCTCAAAATCACCAAAGCATCATGTTAATGCCATGACGGCATCTTCATCAATCCCAAGTGGGATATGTGAGAATTGTGGAACTTTGGGACATGACCAAAGTGAATGTAGGGGAATAAATGAACAAGTGAATGTTTTCCAAGCATACAAGAGTGGTACCCCTTATTCCAACTATTACAATGAAAACACCAAATTCCATCCAAATCTCTCATACAAAAGCCAAAATGTTCAAAACCCTCAAACAACATACACCTCACCTCCCATGAGAAACCAAAATCAAAGACCCTTTTACAACCAAAACCAAGGTTACCAAAATCAAACTCCATACAATCAACAAAATGACCAAGGTTTTGATGTTCAAAAAGCGGTCCTTCAAATGCAAAAGATTCAACAAGAATTTTTCACTGAAATGCAAAAAGATAGTCAAGCAAAAGAAACCACCATCAACAACATCCTAGCTCACACCAAAATGTTGGAAACCCAATTGACTCAACTAGCATCTTCAAGCTCACAAAGACAAAAGGGGCAATTACCACCTCAAAGTAATCCCCCAAGACATGAAACGGTTAGTGCCATTCACTTGAGAAGTGGTACGAGGTATGAAGCACCGAAGAAGCAAGTTGAGGATGAAGTTGTGAAAGCTAGTGACAAAGAAGAAATTGTGCAAAACTCCAAGGATGGAGAACCATCAAAAGAAGAAATTTCAAAGAAAAATGAAGACAAGGTCAAGGAGAAGGAGCCCATTGTGACTAGACTTCCTTTTCCAAGTCGTCAAGCCATGCCCAAGTTTGATGACCAACTTGGAAAATTTATGGAAATTGTGAAGAATTTGGAAGTCTCGATTCCTTTCACGGAATTAATCAATCACGTGCCGGCCTATGAAAAATACATGAAAGACATCCTCACAAAGAAGAAGTCGATCTGGAAGCTTGAGACTATCGCCTTCACTAAGGTGAGTAGTGCAATATTTCAAGGAAGTTCACCTCCAAAACTCAAAGATCCGGGAAGCTTCTCAATACTGTGTACCATTGGCGACACCACGATCAACAAAGCCTTATGTGATCTAGGGGCTAGTTTGAGTGTTATGCCGTACTCGGTGAGTAAAAGGTTGGGGATGGGAGAGCTTAAATGCACCAATATCACACTCCAAATGGCCGATAGATCGACGAAGACACCATTAAGGATATGGGAAGATGTTCCCGTGAGGATTGGGAAAATTTTCATCCCGGTGGACTTTGTCATTGTTGATATGGAAGAAGACTCCAACATTCCAATCATTCTAGGAAGACCTTTCTTACACACCGCGGGTGAGGTGATTGATGTGAAACATGGAGAGCTCACTCTAGAAGTGGGAGATGAAAGCATAACTTTCAATCTTGACAAGACCATGAGAGCTCCATGTTTGCATGAACCATGTTTTATGATTGATCATTATAGCCGGAAGGATGATAGGAAGAAGTCGGAACTCCAATGGAAGAAGAAAATTGAAGATGCTCCATTCAAAGAGCAAGTGAATTGTAACAAAGAGAGCTTGAAAAGCTCACCAAAGTCAAGCAATGAAGAGGATGGCCTCATTGGCCAAGACAAGAAATTGGGAGAGTTGTCTCTATCAACTCAAGAGATCTTTAGTGATCAAGTAGATGAAGTGTGTGGTCTTTGGGACGACGAGTTTGAAGGGATTTTTAATCCCTATATTGGCAATGCTATCGATCAAGACCGACAACAAGGGCAAAGATCTATTGAAGATCTTTATCACGATAATGAACAACCTTTTGATTATTTCTTCAAGGTGTTGAGCAACATCAACAACACCTTGGACATGCCCCCATGACATCTCACTAAGGATGAAAGTTTGGTGGAGTCCTCCCTAAACCACCATTTGTAAATATTTCTAACTCCCTAACTCGCATTTCAATTCTTGTATTGCATTTTTGTTATCTTTGGATTTTTATACTTTGATCAAGATAATTATCATGTTTGAGAGAAGTGAGGGAGGGACTAATGATTTCAAATTGATGTGTAGTGCTTTAGCTTAGTGTGGGGATAGCAATTGCCTAGGCTATTCATGCCTTAGTAGTGCCCCCACAATGAAGAAAACGAGATTTTGAAGAATGAAAAGTGACAAGGGATATGCAAAGTACACGGATGGAACTGAATCTGGGTAAAAGGGGTAGAATCCGAGCGGTTTCAAGAGAATCCGCCCGTCTTCAGGCAATCCGGGCATATTTGTCAAAAGAAGCCCGTCCTTCATAAGCTGAATTTTTGAAATTTTGGGACTGTTAGCAAATCCGGGCGTCCTTCAAGAGAATCCGCCCGTCTTCAGAAAGACGCCCGTCCTGAAAGGAAAGACGCCCGTCTTTTTGGCTGAGAAAAAGAAGAAAAATCCCTGGAAAGGAATCCGCCCGTCTTCTGTTTAGACGCCCGTCCCGCATTTACAAATCCGAGCGTCTTTATTGAAAGACGCCCGTCTTTAGGCGAGAATTTCTCAACCCAGAACAGACAGAATCCGGCCGTCCCGAAGGAAAACCGCTCGTCTTCCCTCTGCATTTCAAATTTTTCGGGTCTTATATAAACCCCCTCCCACATTCATTTCTTCATTTCTTCATTCAAAACACTACCCATAAACCCCAAAACTCAAAACCCTCATCCTCTCCATCACAAAAACAAGATTTCCACAACTACATTTATCAAAATCAAATCAAAACATCCTTTTAACAAAAATTAATCACTCCTCTTTCAACAAAAATCAAAACCAAGCACCAAAATCTTCAACCTTTGAGTCGATTTTTGAATTCATAAAGGCAAAGCCTTTCATCTTTAAATCGATTTGGGTATACTTGGAAATTGAAGATTTTCACTCTTTTCTTGGTTTATTCATCAATGGCAAGGACAAAGGGAGCAACAAAAGCAACAAAGGCAAAGGCACCAAAGACAAAGGCACTCTCAACAAGACAAAAGTGTCTTCAAGCAAAGAAAGCCTCATTGGCTATGGTGGTAGCTAGCTCAAACTTGGAAGTGCAACAACAACAACCTCCCTTGGAAGCAACAACATCTACTACTCCGGAAATTGCTCAACTTTCGAACTATCCGGAGGTAATTTTCATTTCCAAAACCCATAGGGACACTTTTGCCAAGTATGCTAGAAAATCATTTCTATCCACCAAGTTTATTTGTGAAGATGTCTTAGATAAGTTGGGTGTCCTTGAGCAAACTAGAGCCTTCTTTAAAGCCATGGGGTTGGAAGAATTGTTTACAACAAAAGAATTGACATACCCCCCCCTAACCTTAGAATCCTTGAGTTCTTTGAAAGTTAACAAGGTAGAGACTATGAAAAACATCGAGTTCCGCCTAGCTAATGTTAGTAGGCGCATCTCCTTTGAGGAAATGAGTAAAGCTTTGGGTCTTAGTGATTCACCTAGTTATTTCAAGAATGTTGGCAAGTATGACCCCGCTCCTCTTTGGGAGGCGATTTTCGGAAGGAAATTTGAGAACTATCATGCTAGTCGCGCTCTATTAGTCCACCATCCGGGCATTAGAGTGTGGCACAACGTCATAGGGAATACCATCATTGCAAGAAAAGACACCAACCACTTTACCAAACTCGATTTTGTTCTTCTTGAGTCGGCCTTAAACATTGGAAGGGAATTCACCAAGCCTTTCAACTCTCTAAGGCTTTTGGTGGATAGATGGCTAAATGTTGATTGTGGGAAGCAAGGCACTACCGTTATTGTGAATGGAGGTCTAGTCACTATTTTAGCTAAATACTTTGATCCGAACTTCAACAATGATAGCAAGTATGTGGCGAAAAAGGGTGGTCATCTCATTGATATTGATACTATGATTAACAAATACAAGTGGGTCTCTCATAACCCTCTTGACACCAAGTATGGATGGCTCACAAGTGAGGCTAGATCTTTTACTTTGACTTCAAAGATTTGTCGTTTGAGTGTCCACCGGACCAACTATCTCCTTCCCCTCTCAAAAGAGGCCGAATACATTATCCGACAACAAAGGGGTGAAATTGAAATGCCCTCCTCTTCCATTGTCACACCACCCTATCCTTTCAACTACCAAGAGTTCAAACCCGAAGGTGTTGAAGCAAGCAAAGATTATATGACTCTTCTTATGCAAGAGATGCACAAGCAGGCCTTCAAAGACCGGGAAGATGCTTACTTAGCCCAATATCCACCCCTCCTTCACTTAGCTAGGCAAGGACTACTTGATCCTTCATGTCCTTTGCCTAGTTGGGCGGATAGGGAAGTCTTCTTTCCGAGTGCATCTAGGGGTGAGATTCCGGGTGACAATGAGGTTGTCGGTGATGAGGTTGTTGATGATAACATTGATGAAGAGGCTAGTGATGAAGAAGAAGAGGATGATGAAGAAAGTAAGCAAGGAAGTGAAGAGGGAAGTGGTGATGAGTCCACTTATAGTGAGGAAGATGATGATAGTGATGATATGGTGGAAGATTAGCAAGCTTTGGAGGCTCCTACCCTCTCGAGGTTTGTTCTACTTCTTTCTTTGTTTTATTTATTTATCTTGATCATTGTTGGAGTAGTCCTAGCAACATAGAGGACTAACACCTCGGCCCCATTGAGGTGTTCTTATCTTATTGTTCCCACTTTTGAAAATCCAAAATGACAAATTTAGTTTCATGCATTGCATTTGTGTGCATGAACTACACCCAACCTTAGGACATTAGAAATAGTGTCTAACTCGGTTTGGGGAAGTACATGCATACACAACGGGAGGTAATCTAAATTATCCTCTCCGTCATAAACAAAAACCATGCATCATATAGTATAGATTAGTGTAGCTTGCATTTAGTGTAGAAATCATGCATCATGTTTGCATAATTTCCCATCATTTTGGCCATTGAGGACAATGCCCATATTAGTGTGGGGATGGGGAATTCTAACTTAACTTTTATTCAAAAATCCAAAAAAAATTGAAAAAACCATAAAAATTTGAAAAATTGAAAATCCAAAAACAAGTTCATTTCCTTTGTAGCGTAGTCATGTATATATTTTGTATATATTGTGTTTGTTCTATCCTTGTTCACATTGATCGACTACGCCACATCCGAGACATGAGGATATTGAAGACCGCATGGTATGATCTTTCCAATCTCCTTTTTCCTCTTTATGTTAATGACTATGTGGCTTTATTTTGATTGATGCGGTATAACAATGTGAACTTAGGACTTGCATTTAGTTTATATGTCATATTAGTTGGTAGAATCATTTGCATTAGGATGTATATATATTAGTTGCATCATGGCATGTAGTTTGCATGTTAGAAAATTTTGCGAAACCGTCTACTTGGGAAACTTGACAAGTGTATATAGGCCCTAGTAGATGCTTTTTGTTCTTAAGACTTTGCTTGTTAGAATACTTATAAAATACCCTAGGATGTGTCATGCTAGTATCCTTTGACCCATGGATTAAGGCCTAGTCAAGAGTACCTTGTGGTGTGATAACTCCTTGGCTACCGTTTATTCCAAGGTGACCCTTGAAACCATGCATCCATCCATCCATCATCCATGTTCTACCACATTTTTGTCATCAAAGGGAATGGGCACAAAAAGAAATCAATTTGAGTTCAATGAAATGAAAAGTGAAAGAATGTTTGCAAAAATGCATCAAATGAAAAGAGGAGCAAAAATAGAACCCCTAAAGCTTCAAATATAAGCCATCCTCACTACATATGGGGTGACTTTGAAAATGTTCAAAAGAAATGCAAAGAAAAAGTTGAAAGTTGTCAAGTGTTGAAATGCCAAAAAATCAAAAGAAATGGCAAAAGAAAGTGTTCTCAAATGTTATATGCCACAAGAAATTGGGGGGAAAAACAAAAATGAAAGCAAACTCCCAAAGTGAAACTCAAATTCTATCGATCCCTTTATCCATCGTATCCATTTTTGTGCATGGTAGAGAGGGGACGACCCTTCTTCTTGTCTAGGCAAGAGGGGGAATTCCGCGATCCTCCAGTGTTTCTAACACCATAGAGAGTCTACTCTTGACAAAAGCATTTAACGATTGAGGACAAAGGTACCCTAGCTTGACACAATTTGGAGGTGATTTATTGGTATCCTTCTAGGCTTAGTAGTTTGAAGAAATTGCATCTATGAAGGAGTGTGTACCCTTGAATTGCTTCCCTTGTAGATAATTTCCGCCACTTAGATGAGGAAAGTGGCTATTCTTTTGTAGATGCATCCATTATTTGATTTTGTGTACTTAATGTTTGGATGTGTCGCCATTTTGGCAAGACCCACCTTGCCTTGCAAGAAGGCATCCTACCTCATGGTTGCCTTGTTGTGAGTTGAAGGGGCGGAGTGAGACCCGCTAATTGTCTCATATCAGCTATGTTATTAGGTTGATTTAAATAATGGTCCTAGTCTTTGTCACCTCTTTACTAGTGACGAGCAAAGGTTCAGTTTGGGGATATTTGGTGTGACCATAATTAGAGCATATTTAGTCCCCGAATTAGCCTTGTTCGCATGCTTTTTAGTGCATATTTGGGTCATTTATTGTCTTTAGTTCTTTGTTTTGCATATTCTTTGAGGTTTTGTGTCCTTGGTAGGAAAGGAGTGCAAACCTTGCATTTTCATGGCAAAATGAGACTAAATTGATTGAATTCAAATGACCAAGCATCAAGGAGAGACAAGATTAGAAGACCTTTGTACATATTATAGTAGATGGGCAATGATGAGAAAAGATCCTTGCATCCCCGAGGAAATCCCCAAGGATTTTATGAAGAAAAGGGAAGAAAAGAAGAAGAAAGCACGCTGCATGACAATCCGTGCGTCTTCCCGAGAAGACGCCCGTCCACCAAGCCACAATCTGTGCGTCTTCCTTACAAGACGCCCGACCAGCAGCAGCCAGAAGACGCCCGACTTCTCCCAATGACGCCCGGGCCCAGACCACCGAATCCGCCCGTCCCGTGCCTAAGACGCACGGATTCCAAGGCAGCACAAATTCGTTTCTTCAAGCTTCAAAGAAAGATGCCCATCCTTCTAAAAATACCGGCGTTTCCTTAAGTAGGGACTTAATCATCATTTAAGCCCTTAGTTAACCCTAATTCCCACACCTAATCCCCACTATAAATACCCCATTAGTCTAATTGGAAGAGCATGTTCTTCTTAGCAATCTTTAGTGTAGTTAATATCAATCAAATCTCTCTTTAGTTTTGTAATCAACAATTAATCAAGTTTTAATACAAGTTTTATTTCCTTAATCTCTCTTTTGTTCATCCTTTATTTTGGGTAATTGAAGGTTATTTGGGTTATTATTGGGAGATTGACAACCTCTCAATCAAGCATCAACTACTTCTTTTATTCTTTGCTTATTATTGGAATCATTAGTAGGTATAATTCTCTTAATCCCTTTTTAATTATTGCTAATTACTTTCATTTGTTCATCATGTTTCACTTTGTTGGTATGATTGACAACCTTGCTAGCATGTTCAACATGATAATGAGTGAGTAGTCACCTAGCTAGGGTTAATGGGTAATGAGTAGAAACCAACATGGGGAATGATTCATGCTTAAATTAATATGCCTTCATGGTTTATTTGCTTGCTTGTTATGATCTCAACTCATGCACATGTTATGTTTAATGAAATGCGAGCCTATGAATCCTTGCATTTTTTACCCATCACCTATCTTTTCAATGAGACTTGTAAGACATAAACCAACTCGAGTCTCATTAGACCATGCATGTTGTTGAGTAGGAAAGACTAAGTCGATTTATAGGTGTTGTACAATCTAATCGATTCGGCTCCGGGACCCAAACTTTCCTAGGATTGTAAGATATAACCCAACTCAATCCATCACAACAATAATTGCTTGCTTATAATTTGAGAACATGTTTGTATGATCAATTCCCATGATTTCCCTATGACCCCATGACACCCTAGTGCCTTTTATCAATTGTTTACAACCCTTTTAATTCATCTTGCTTGTTTACTTTCGTTGCTATTTAGTTTAGTGACCTTCTACATCAAACCCCAATTGTGACACCCCTAAGACACCACTAGTTACAATAGAAATCTCATCTCAATTCCCGTCCCATGGGATCCGACCTTTACTTGCCTCTTTACTAATTGTAGAGTTGTTTGTGAAGTTATAAATTGTGTTTTGGTCTAGGTGCTCCTAACGACAAGTTACCCAAAAGATTGTGTCCGACCACTTAGATGAGCTTGGTGGAGCTCAATTATTTTCAAAGATTGATTTAAGGCAAGGCTATCACCAAGTAAGGATCAAGGAAGGAGATGAATGGAAAAGGGCTTTCAAAACTAAACATGGGTTATATGAGTGGCTTGTGATGCCCTTTGGTCTTTCTAATGCACCAAGTACCTTCATGAGACTCATGACCGAGGTACTTAGACCTTACTTGGGCAGATTTGTGGTTGTTTACTTTGATTATATCTTGGTCTATAGTCCTTCAAAAGAAGAGCATCTCAAGCATTTGCAAGTGTTGTTTGAAACTCTTAGAGAGCACAAGTTGTATGGCAAGCTAGAGAAGTGTTCTTTTATGCAAAATGAAGTCCAATTCTTGGGCTTTATCATTTCTGACTGAGGTATATTGGTTGATCAAGAGAAGGTTAAGGCAATCAAATCATGGCCTATACCTAAGAACATCACAGATGAAAGGAGCTTCCATGGGTTGGCATCATTCTATAGGAGGTTCATCAAGGATTTTAGCACACTTATGGCTCCTTTAACCGAATGTATGACGAAAGGGGAGTTCAAATAGGGGGATAAGGCTGGAACATCCTTCAATATCATCAAAGAAAAGCTTTGTGAGTTTCCTATCCTTGCTTTGCCAAATTTCAATAAGTTGTTTGAAGTTGAATGTGATGCTAGTGGCATTGGCATTGGGGTTGTCCTTATTCAAGAGCACAAGCCAATTGCTTACTTTAGTGAGAAATTGAGTGGTGCCAAGCTCAATTATTCAACCTATGATAAGGAGTTCTATGCTATTGTTCGAGCCTTAACCCATTGGAGCCACTACTTGAAACGACGACCATTTGTCCTATATTCTGATCACGAGGCTCTCAAATACATTAATGGCCAACACAAGCTCAATCATAGGCATGCTAAATGGGTGGAGTTCCTACAATCCTTCAACTTTTCAAGCAAGTATATAGAGGGAAAAGACAATATAGTGGCTGATGCATTGTCTAGGAGGTTCATTATGTTGAGTTTCATGGAGCAAAGGGTCCTTGGGTTTGAGTACATGAAAGAGTTATATGTGGAGGATCCGGAATTTAAAGAAGAATGAGAGCTCCGCCAATCTGGCCGGATCAAACTTGGAAGCAAATACTTGGTTCAAAATGGGTTCTTTTTCTTTGGAAACAGATTGTGTGTGCCTAAGGGACCTTATAGAAGCTTATTGATAAGGGAAGTTCACTCCAATGGTCTTGTCGGGCACTTTGGCATTCAAAAGACCTATGACATACTCCAAGAGCAATTCTATTGGCCTAAGATGCTTGGGGATGTCGAAGATGTGATCAAGAGGTGTGCTCCTTGTCAACAATCAAAATCCTATTTCCAAATAGGCCCCTACACTCCTTTGCCGGTTCCAAATCAGCCATGGGAAGACATAAGCATGGATTTCATTGTTGCTTTACCAAGAACTCAAAGAGGGAAGGATTCAATCATGGTGGTTGTGGATAGGTTTAGTAAAATGGCTCACTTCATTGCTTGCAAGAAAATCGAAGATACAACTAGTGTGGCCGAGCTCTATTTTAAAGAAGTGGTAAAGCTCCATGGTATTTCTAAGTCCGTTGTCTCGGATAGGGATTCTAAATCCATGAGTCATTTTTGGAGGACCTTATGGAAGCTACTCAAAACAAGGCTCTTGTTTAGCACCACTCATCATCCTCAAACTGATGGACAAACTGAAGTTACCAACTAAACCTTGGGAAGAATCCTTAGATGCATGGTTGCTAAGTCATTGAAAGATTGGGACCTCAAACTAGCTCAAGCCGAGTTTGCCTTCAACCGAGCACCCTCCACAACCACGGGCAAGTCTCCATTTGAGGTGGTATATGGCGTAAATCCCATGATGCCTACTGATTTGGCACCCATCAAGAGGAATACCATTGATTATGATGCTAAGAAAAGAGTTGAACAAATGCTCCATGTCCATGAACAAGTCAAGAAGAAAATTGAGAAGGCTAATGAGGCTCATAAGGCCAAATACAAGGGTGTTAAGGGAACGAAAAGCTTTGAGCCCGGAGATCTTGTTTGGATACACTTGAGGAAGGAAATATTTCCAGAAAAAAGGAAGAATAAGCTCATGCCTAGAGCTGATGGTCCGTTCGAAGTCCTTGAAAAGTTTGGGTCCAATGCATACACGATTAATCTTCCCGGAGAATATGGAGTCTATGGAACCTTCAATGTTGGGGATTTAAGTCCTTATTATGAAGAAATTGAGGATGATGATGTCGAGGATTTGAGGGCAAATCCTTTTCAAGAAGGGGAGATTGAAAAGAAACAAACCGAGAAAGCTCCTAATTCACCCGATTTTGGACCTTGTGCTAATTTAAGGTCTACCATGAAATCCGTCTAAGAAGTCATGCCTCCAACCGTCCTAATTCTTATCTTGGGTGATTTTGGGACGGTTTTGTGTAGGATCTTTTATCTCCAAAGGCTACCATTCAAAAATTATTTGAAGAACTAATGCAAAGGTACAAGGGGACCCGGTTTTGAACAATGAGCTAAATATCGATATCAATCTTTCCTCTTTTGATCCAACAAAGCTCAAGAGACTTTTTGGGAGCTGCATAGGATTCATACACGGTTCCACAAGGCTCCAATCAGTCCATATATCATAAATAAGAAGTTGAGCTAACATACAAGGAAGATTGGACCATTAGTTTACTTTATCATTTCTTTGCTTTATGTCATTTTCAATTTCAGCATTGTGTAAGTCCTTAGCTGCCGTTTTTATGTCCCTTTAGCAGCTTATTTTGTGTCCCTTAGATGTAACTTGTAATCACGGTCAAGATTGTAACCCTTAGTCTATATAAACCAAGCTAGACACAAGAGAACTTCAGATTTGAATGAACCTTAATATAAGTGAAAACCTAGTTTTTCTCTCTAAAGTTCTTTGCTTATTGCTAGAAGACTCTCGCTTGCTTAGTGCTAAGGGCTGAGTGAGTTCATTGCTAGGTGCTTGAATAAGCTCTTAGTCTGAAACCTTGCCTTTGTGCTTGGTTTAATTCATATCCCATTCACTCAACCCTTAGCATTTGAGCAACTGTTTTCAAGCTTAAATTCTGTCCAAAATCGAGTCTTAGTAGTTTTATTCCATGAGATTGCTCGTATGATTGAGCAGCAAGATGCGGTCATGGAGGCACTCAAGAACGTGGGCAAGGGCGGTGAGAAACCGGTGGATGCATCCCAACTAAGCACCACTATTTCTCGCTTCCACTCCTCTACTTATGAGGGCACCGGTGAGCCAAAGCTTCTCGAAAACTGGCACTGCGAGATGGAGAGTCTTCCAGAGGTCGTGAAGTGTCCGACGGAGATGGCGGTAGAACATGTTGCATTCTACCTAAGGGGTGAGGCCGGGGTCTGGTGGCAGAATGTGAAGGAGGATTCTAGAGCATACTACAAGGAACATGGATACGATGATATACCATGGGCAGGCTTCAAGAGAGCTATGAAGGAGCATTTTGTGCCGGAGCACATCCGTCACAAGCTGAGAGCTGAGTTCGATTCTTTCACCATGGCTGATGATATGACCTTCATGGAGTATTATCGCCGGTTCATAGAGTTGTCACGCTACGCAGAAGATATGCAGTTGGGTCAACGGGGATTAGCTCTTCGCTTTGAAAAGGGTGTCGACACCAAAGATCATGGATAGACTACCAGTTGGGGTACTCACCGATCTGAAAGAGGTATATGCACGAGCTGCGCAGGCTGAGAGGTTAGTGGACTTGGCCAAGGAGACTAAGGAAAGGAATGCTAAGAAGAGAAAGGCGTAGAGTGAGAGTGGCAACCAGTCGAGCCACAAGAGGGGCAATCACGGTCAGGCTAGGGCTTTTTCTGGAGGGACTGGGTATGCAGGGGGATCTCGAGCTTGGGGAAGAAGTGGTGGTCGGAGTACTAGGGATAACTCAAACCTTACCTGCTTCAACTGTGGCGGAGTGGGTCATAAGAGGCATGAGTGCACCAGTGCTAGAGGACGTGGAGGCTTTCCGGGGACTTATTAGGGGAACTTTTCTCAGGCTCTGAGCCAAAGCTTTGCTAGCATAAGGCCATATGGGTCGTGGGGCAATCGTGGAGTGCAGAACAACAACATGGCGGCTACAACCGCAACAATAAAAGGTCCTATCGGCATCCGAGCAACAATGTGACGCAGAATTCGGCAGCCAAGCCGACTACTTTTAATACCACGGTCCAGGGTGGAGGTCAGAAAAGCAGTGGAAAGCTCTTTATGATGGGCAAGCAGTGAAAGAGTGAGTGTGCCCATATGTCTGAAATATTGTATAACCGATTAGTTCTACGTGGCTACAATGTTCTCGTAGGAGCCGCTTGTAGTCTGAGTCCTAAATGAATTAGGATTCGGGTAGTCTTAGTCGGTCCTACAGAGTTACACACTAGATGAGCTTTGGGCAATATTATAATTAATATAGATTTATTATAAAGGCAATAAGAATAATTAAAGATTATTCTATTAAACTTTCCTAATCCTAGATGGTCCAGGGTTCTCCTTGAACTCCTCATATATAGAGATATAAGAGGAGATGTTTGATGATCAGTTTTTCTAAAAAGACAAAATCTCAAGAGAGAAAGAGGGAAGAAAATTGCCCTTAAATTTGTACTAGCATACATACTCATATCGTGTGGATACCAGTAGAGGCGCAACACTTGGGGCATTATTGTGAGACGGTCTCAGAGATTATATTTCTATTCAAGGAGTTGTGATTTGGGTTTTTTTATACTTCTTATTATTAGCATATTATTGGAATTTTTCCGCATCCAAGTAAGTTTGCTAATCTCCCCTTTTATTTAATCTTAATACTTAACATGCATGAGATCTTGGGAATTCTGTAATTCAAATCTATTGAAAATCGTTACAGAACCCTTTAGTGGTATCAGAGCGAACATGTATTGTTAAGTATTAGATTAAAAGGTTGCGCCTTTAGATATAATAGTTGTATCAATGTTTTTGTTCTAGAGTTACAAGATTATGGCTTTTTAAATTGAATTAGTTCAATTAATGCAATTGTTGTATATTGTTAAACATTAAATTTAGGATTATATCATAATATATGTTGACTTGTATCGTAATATTTGATATTATGATGTATTCCTCTAATTCGATTAAAATAATCCTAATTTAATTGATTTTAACAAAGCCCTAATTTTTTGTTAGATGCCTATTTTAAGAGTGTCTTAAAATCTCCAATTTGATTGGATCTAATTAGATTAGATATGTAATAAACCCTAATTTGATTAGCTGATTAAATTGTTTAATCAGTTTTTAATTATTCGAATAAATAATAATTTACGTATTATTGCTATTGGAAATCTTAATTGAAAAACGGAAATTCGTGAAATTTATTTTTAACCTATTTTCTTTTTAGAAGTAATAAATAAGTGAAGTAATATAATGATTTTTTGAGTTTATCTATAAAAGGAGATCTTATGAAAAATGTAACCGACTCTTTCGTTTTGTTGGGTCACTGGCCATCCGCCGAGAGTTTCGGGGTTAATACCGATATTTTAGCAACAAATCTAATAAATCTCAGCGTAGTGATTGGTGTATTGATATTTTTTGGAAAGGGAGTGTGTGCGGGTTGTTTATTTCAAGAATAGGTTGGATTCAACCAGTTGTATCTTTATTTTCTTTAGAACTAGGGACGAAAGGTGCATGATTTCGCGAATTACTTCTGAATAAAAAAAAATTATATGTAAGAACCATAGCATTTCGCGAGTTGTTGGTAAATATACTTTGATTCTCTATCAACCAAGAATGTGGGCCCATTAACATGGTTAAAACTAAACAGTTTGAAGTCCAGGTGCAGCAGCGTATTCATTCTACCACTATGTTAATACTGAGATAGTTAAAAAAAGTTAGAAATTTATCGATATGGAGCACTCGTGGCGATAAAAGTTTTATTATTTTTTTTTATATTAATGCCAAAAAGGCTGAGTCGACGACCTACATATAAAAAAAGAAACTTTTTTGGATTTGAAGAAAAAAACAATTTTGCTGACAATTCATTTTTTGTTTGGTCAGAAGAGTCCTCCAAATATTATATTATAGTTTTGATTAGGGATCTGTTTCAATTTAATTTTGTTAATATCAACAGAGAAGAGAGGATAGGTTCATTACATTCAAAAACATATGTAAATTTATGATTGAAGTAATTGAGCGTGAGAGCCAAATGAATTGAAAAAATCAAGTTTTGTTCGGGAAGGGATCATGAACATTTTTAAATGAATGGAAAGATAATCTACTTTCATTAAGTGATTTATTAGATAATCGAAAACAGAGGATCTTGAATACTATTAGAAATTCAGAAGAACTGCGTGGAAGGGCCATTGAACAATTGGAAAAAGCCCGGGTTCGCTTAAGGAAAATAGAAATAGAAGCGGATCAGTTTCGAGTGAATGGCGATTCGGAAATAGAACGAGAAAAAATGAATTTGATTAATTCAACTTATAAAACTTTAGAACAATTAGAAAATTACAAAAATGAAACCATTCATTTTGAACAACAAAGAGCTATTAATCAAGTCCGACAACGGGTGTTCCAACAAGCTTTACATGGAGCTTTAGGAACTCTGAATAGTTGTTTGAACAACGAGTTACATTTACGTACCATCAATGCTAATATTGGAATGTTTGGGTCATTTGAACGAAAAAACTGATTAGTCCTTCTCTTCCATCAGTAGGTATTATTTTTTTGTTTACACAAAAAATTAAGAAAGACTCATGGTAACCATTCGAGCCGATGAAATTAGCAATATTATCCGTGAACGTATTGAAAAATATAATCGAGAAGTAAAAGTTCTAAATACCGGTACCGTACTTCAAGTGGGTGACGACATTGCTCGTATTCACAGTCTTGATGAAGTAATGGCAGGTGAATTAGTAGAATTTGAAGAGAGGACAATAGGTATTGCTCTGAATTTAGAATCAAATAATGTTGGTGTTGTATTAATGGGTGATGGTTTGCGATACAAGAAGGAAGTTCTAAAAAGCAACAGGAAGAATTGTTCAGATACCCGTGAGTGATGCTTATCTAGGTCGTGTTATAAATGCCTTAGCTAAACCTATTGATGGTAGAGGTGAAATTTCAACTTCACGATCTCGGTTAATTGAATCTCCCGCTCCCGGTATTATTTCGAGACGTTCTATCTATGAGCCTCTTCAAACCGGGCTTATTGCTATTGATTCAATGATTCCTATAGGACGAGGTCAGCGAGAATTAATTATTGGGGATAGACAGACTGGTAAAACAGTAGTAGCTACTGAGATACGATTCTCAATCAACAAGGGCAAAATGTAATATGTGTATATGTAGCTATTGGTCAAAAAGCATCTTCTGTGGCGCAGGTAGTTAATATGTTACAGAAAGGGGAGCAATGGAATACACTATTGTGGTAGCCGAAACGGCATTCCCTCGCTACATTACAAAGATTTCCTCGCCCCTTATACCGGAGCGGCATCTTTGAATATTTTATGTACCGCGAGCGACACACTTTAATAATTTATGATGATCTTTCCAAACAAGCACAAGCTTATCGACAAATGTCTCTTCTATTACGAAGACCGCCGGGCCGTGAAGCGTACCCAGGTGATGTTTTTTATTTGCATTCAAGACTTTTGGAAAGAGCTGCTAAATCAAGTTCTTTTTTAGGTGAAGGAAGTATGACCGCTTTACCAATAGTCGAAACCCAATCAGGGGATGTTTCGGCCTATATTCCTACTAATGTAATTTCCATTACTGAGATGGACAAATATTTTTATCCGCCGATCTATTCAATGCTTTGGAATCGGACCAACCATTAATGTGGGTATTTCTGTTTCTAGAGTAGGGTCCGCGGCTCAAATTAAAGCCATGAAACAAGTAGCTGGTAAATTAAAATTAGAACTGGCACAATTCGCAGAATTAGAAGCCTTTGCACAATTTACTTCTGATCTTGATAAAGCTACTCAGAATCAATTGGCACGAGGTCAATGATTACGTGAATTGCTCAAACAACCTCAATCTGCCCCTCTTACGGTAGAAGAACGGATAATGACTATTTATACCGGAACGAACGGTTATCTTGATTCATTAGAAATTGGGCAGGTAAAGAAATTTATTGTTGAATTACGTACTTACTTAAAAACGAACAAATCGCAATTCCAAGAAATTATCTCTTCTACCAATACATTTACTGAGGAGGCAGAAGACCTTTTAAAAGAAGCTATTCAAGAACAGATGGAACTCTTTTTACTTCAGGAACAAGCATAATGTATTGTAAAATTTATACATTATATTATTATATTTATATATAATATAATAAATATATAATATATATGAAAAAAACGATCTTTCTTCCTAAAAAAATATATGGAAAAAATTGCGTCCAATAGGATTTGAACCTATACCAAAGGTTTAGAAGACCTATGTCCTATCCATTAGACAATGGACGCTTTTCATTTCATTCCGACCATTCCTATTTTTTTCGTTTTTGACTTTGACTATTTTCTTGTTCTGAAAAAAGAATCGGATTGTATGAAAGATGATATTTAATTTTTAATTGTATATTCAACGCAATAACGACCTATTAATTATTATTAATTATTATAGAATAGAGCGGAGCGGGTAGCGGGAATCGAACCCGCATCGTTAGCTTGGAAGGCTAGGGGTTATAGTCGACGCTGGTTTTTAATTTTGAGCGTCTCTAATTCAAAACCGAACATGAAACTTTGGTTTCATTCGGCTCCTTTATGGAAAATGGAGGAATTCCCAGATAAAAATTTTAGGCGGGCACTAAAAAAAATTCACCCATAACATTGATGTGACTCATATTTGCGCACAATTAGTCCCCTAATTGAGCCTATTTTGCATACTATTATAACATTCCATAGCCATTTTATCCGTCAAAACCTTCCTATTTGCTTTTCTAGCGCATTTCATATGTTTTGTAGAAAAGGAGATAATAAGCCAGAAATTCCCGTCTTTCGTGCATATTTGGAAGCTTTTTGATGACATTGGATGGACTAGTATGAAGATGAGACAAGAATGATGACCAAGGATGTAGAAATAAAGTGTATATAGAAGGATCAAAGGGTTAAGAGTAAGGATCTTAAGTATTCAATACATGTCTTGAGTTTTGTAGATTCTTGCAATCCTAAGATAATGTGAAACTTAAGAGAGGATCTTAAGTAGCACATCAATGAGTTGGAATCAATGTTTTGATCATGTTATAAAACTTTTCTCGATAAGTCGAGAAGTTGTGTTTATGCATGGAGTTTAGTGGGAGTTACGGTAATTTTAATTAGTCTAATATATGGATGACATATTGATCATTGGGAATGATTTAAGACTTTTGGAGTATTATAATACATCTTAATATCCGGATTTACGGAGATAAATCCACATGATATTAGCGTCAAATAAGAAGTCTTATGTTGATAAGATTCATGACTAGTTCAATCGAGTTGAACATATTTGATTGATTTCAATTGCTTCCGCTGCCGGATCAATTAAATAAGTAATGATGTATAACACTTCATATGCCTTGAGTATGATGAATTGTTTCAAATCGAATTTAAGTAATAGTTACCAAGTAAGCCATAAAGATTACCCTTAAGTGCTTGCAGAAGCATTAAGGATGTAAAGCAAAGTGTTTTTGATGCAATTTTGTGTAAGGGTGTTACACAAATGCCAATTGACAATTGAGATCGCGCATGGTTTCCGACAAAACCATAATCAAAACACATTAGGATGGTTAAGATACCATTGTGGCTATGTTATTTAAGAAATAGATTTTCTAGAATCGTTCTAGGCAATAAAGAACAATAAGAAATATTTACAACGGAAATTGAGTACACTTGCAATCATGGGATGTGCAAGAGGGATGAGTCCCGCACACTGTGAAAACAGTGGGAGCTATTTTAAGGCAAGAAAGCCTATGTCTAGATTGGATCTAGACACGTACTCAGAAAGTTTTGTAATGCAAATGTATACATTACAAAGGAAAACGAGTATGTAGTAAGGTTAAGTTAGGTACAAGAAGTTGATAAAACCTACTAACCAAAGCCTTCTCATAGGCTTAACATGATGAGTCATGTCATATGTCATTTCAATTGCATTGAGATGAACAACTACATATAAGATGAAAATGGATTATAAAAATATGAAGTAGTAATCCGGTATTGACTATTCATATGTGATAATCACATTTGTCGTTCGAGTTTTTAAATCTGAAAACTCCTTTTATACTTTGTTACATCCAAACGGGTTGTAGAGACAATATTGGACCCCGTTAAAGTGAACCTGGATGAACATGGTATTCGCCCATAGTCACTTGTATGAGGTGACGTCTCGAAGTGACCAGAGTGTGATGCGATTGATGGCAAGTTCAAGTGCCATACAGTCATGTGAGATGACTAGTCGATCACATAGGCAGACTGTTAGGAACACTTTGTCGGGCAGTGACCGCTTATAGAGTTCTCACTACTAGAAAAAATGCCAAAGTGACCATTGGAAATTGACCTAAGAAACCAATATAGAGATGGTCTCAAGGTCAAAGGTCTCTTAGGGTAAGAGACCATGTAAATAAAAATGGTTTTTTTGAATAAAAGTTAGAAAGCATCCCTCATAGATAAATGGTTTCTTTGTCAACTAAAAAAGAGACCATTAAAGTCAAAAAAAATGGTTTCTTAACTCAAAATTACAAACCAAACAACAACGATAGATGGTTTTTTTCCTGAAACCAAGGATTAGAGAAGTATGGTCTCTTTGATTTTTTTATTATTATTTTTTTCGCCTGACATAGTGCACTGTTACATTACATATTAGTGCCATAATGAGTCGATTGTGCGCATACTTGTGTTCCATGCAACAAAACAGACATACCATCCTAATTTAAAAAGAAACCATATATATAAAATAAAGTGTACCGATTTTACAATCACTTGAAGAAAGTAATATTTTGTGCAACAAATACAAAAAAAGATGACAATATTTTCTTAACAAATTACATAAAAAAATCTAACTCTCATTGATCAACTTCGGTTCCATCTTCATCCTCCTCTACCTCCTTTCGTTTGAGACCAAATGTAATCCACATTTCCCTAACCTACAAAAAAATAATGTTCATATCAACTAAGAAACATTACTAATAGCTGGTTTAGAAAATTCACGAAGAGCATAATCAAAGGGTTAAAGCCCAGACAATAGATTAAGCATTAACTAGGAGACTTTGCTCCCTCCTACACATTATAGTTCAACAATAAATTTAGAAAGTATGAAGAATAGAACCCACAATTTAGCAAATTCATCATTTACCCTTGTGCAAAAAAGAGCATATTAGGCATGGCGAATTGGCCTAACCTAAGTCAGTACTTGATAGCTAGTTTAGAGTCAATTTCCGTTCCACCAGGAACCTGATTTCTTAAATGACATGATGCGGCCATAGTTGTGCTTAACTTGGTAAATCCTATAGAACCTCATCACAAACACCCCATTCAGTTCAGTGGTAGCTCACATATGAAATAGGAGGTTTAAACCCTGGCCCCGTTTTCTTTCAAGGTCCGTCACTGTTTCATAAATCCTTCGTTTGAAAATGGGCAAGGCGCACCGAGTCGCTAAGGGGCAGAGGCGATGAGGCACAAAGCACAAGGCGATGGTGAGCCTTGTCTAAAAGGCGCAACTAAAACGCACGGAGGCGTTTTGGTTTGTGCTTGATGCGTGTATTTTATATAAGGTTTTTACCTCATTTTTACACGCATTTCTGTACTATTTACATGGCATCTAGCTACAAATACCTCCGAATAGTCTACTTTGGTTTGTTTTATGTAAATTGCAGGAATAAACCAAAGAGGAGCTAAATCGAGCCTAAACTCGTCCCATTTGCATGCATTTATGGAGAACAAGGAGCCGGAGCTTGGAATCTATCACTTTGAAGACGTATGAGCTGGTTTCGGAAGGTGTCATAGTGTCTAACGTGCCAAAATAGCTCGATCGACTACTTTTCTAGTCGATCGAATGCTTTATATATTGAAGGTTACTCGATCGAGCAGTTCGAGTATTCAATCGAGAACACATTGCAAGGAGCTACTCGATCGAGTGGTTTATTTCCACTCGATCGAAGGGTTTGACGCTTAGTTGCTCGATCGAGTGGTTTATTTCCACTCGATCGAGTGGTTTTACCCGTATAAGAGTTTTTCCGCCTAATTTCGTATGGGATTTTGTAATTAGGCTATGGATTAGGTTTAGAGGAGGATTTTCGTATACTACTAAATACAGTAGACTGCGTAACTCTTCCTCATACTATTCACTTCTACTTGATCGACTTCTACTGCTTATTGATTTTTACCTTTCTTCTATACTTTGGTACTGAGATTCGGATATGTAATTGGTATTATTTCTCATTTTATTTCTTAATCGTATTTATCATTTTATTTCTATCTTCTTCCCACTACTTCCATTATTGTTTTATTTAATCTTTCATTCTTATTATTATGTTTAATCCTTGTTATATATATATTATTATTGTTAACTCGATAGTAATGTGTAGCTAATTCCCTTTTGCTAAGGCTAGGGGATCCATAATTATGAAGGGATAGTGATTGAATTATTAGGTTAATGTTGGTGTAGTCCTTGTTGTTAAAAGCTGCACTTATTTGTATCTGTCTAATTTAGTCGACGCAATTAGGCATTTAAATCATAGTAAACTTTGACCTAGACCGGAAGGTTGGAAAAGGCGAGACTCGTAGCGAACATTAGGGCACTGTAGTGAGGGCGGAAGCTAAGCTATTTGTGCTTTAGGGCGAATTGAGACCGGAAGGAGATATTCACTGCTCCTTGGACTATACTTGCATTGACCTGAGACCTAAATTACTTGACCGAATGATCATGGTGAACCGTCTGTCTTAGCTGCTTTCTTTATCTGCTTAATCCTTTTTCTCTGCCTTTTTCTCTTTCTCATTCTCGTTAGTTTAGAACAACAACCCAATTAAAACCCCCATTTTGGTTACCGTGACGAACTTAGACAAAGCTGACATTTTCCCATCTCCCTGTGGAGATCGACCCGACTTCCCTAGCTATATTAGTTAGAGCCAGTTGGTTATTTTTTATAGGTATACGACTGCCCTGTGAGTGCCTCATCCAAGGTGCGCTTTTTTAAACTAAGCATGAGTCCAACTACAAATTCCAGTTCCCAAAGACTGATCACTGAGACAAAGACTGATCACTGATAAAGATCTATAAATTCATTTGGAAGCCGGCAAAATTGCACACAAGAACAACAAACCAATGGCAGAGTACTTAGCTATATGCAACTCTTAAGCCATATAAAGTAGAGATATACCTGCCCTGGATAACTCGCCTACTTCAATGAATCTCTGAGCAACAGCCAATGACATTGATGCTATTAGTTCTCATGGTAAGCTCTTAGAAAAGTTCATGCACATAATAGATAAGATAATCGTATATTATTAAAAAAAATCGTTTGCTTAATAGATAGATGGTAGCTACAACTTCAGTCAACTTGGGGCATATTAATTGGAAATAAATATCATTTAGTCATTATTATTATTCACAAAAATCACTATGACAGAAGAGCAAATATGTAAAAATACTAGACCATCTGATAATCAGTCATTAGCATATTGTGGATAAGTAGGTTCTATTATTGTGGACAAGTAGGTTGTGTTTATTTCACAAGATCAGGTAGACATGGAAAATTGGCATGAGCCGAGTAGTAAATGAAGTTGTAAATGATACCTGGTTCAGAACGTTAGAAACAATTTAGGCCCAAAGAAAACAAGCCGATTCTTAATTGATATGTTGTGGCCATAGTTAGGCTGAACTTGGTGAATCCCATGATAACCCGATCTCATACACCCTTAACCTGCAATAAAACAATCCACATGGACCAAAATTACTCGAAATGTATTACGCCTTTTTCATTATATATGGCCATAAAACTACCCAAAAAGCGAAACAATAATGGTAGTGACAATTATTATTGATGCAAAATAATGCCCCAAGTATCTAAAAACAATTCCTTGTCGAGATCGAATGTTAAAAAATAAAAAAAAATTAGCAAATACTACCGCAACAAGTCTCGGATTAAACTCTAATACAACAAGTATGTGCAGAGAAAATGAAATTCAATCATATAGCTAGCTAGAAATCAATAGACCAAAGTTAAAGAGAACATAAAAACTAAAATTCAGTCTTAAGGATATCTTATAAGATAGTATGGAGGACTGTAAAGTCTTTTTTTTACTAGGGAATTGTACTGCCTTTGCATTAAAGATTACGAAAACAGTAGCAAAAGCACTTTAGAAATACCGGCCCTCTACTTGCAATCGTTAATTAAACAATAGCCTACCTACATTATAATTCAAATAGGCTCGCAACTAAAATTGAAGGAGTTTGCATTTACAATTGTACAAACTTAATGGGCATATTTACCACTTATGTGTATCTGAACTGTTACAATTCAGACCCGTCATGACTGATACAAACAATGAAACTGCAAGTAGTTTCTATTGAGAAAATTGTGAGGCTGCAAATAGATACACAATACCTTTAATTTGGTCATGTCAAACAAGCCGGCGTTGTAATATCACTAGAGGTCACAGCTCTTTGGAAGCCAACCCAATAATACGACACGTTCTTTCTTTCCCAACTAAACAAAGTAACCCAAATTCAGTTGCAATCCTAATTGTTACCTAGTTCATCCGTCTTATAATAATGGAAAACTACGGATTCATAGAAGGCTTACTCTGAAATACAAGATTCATGCCCAAACAAATACATTACCAAACTCTTCAGATAACTAATGAGGAAAAAAAATCAAAAACTAAGATAAAAATGAAAATGAAATTAATTATCAAATACTAAATTAGGGTAAGATTAATTGAGTATTTAAGTAACACCAACAAAAAAAAAATTCGAAAAACATACAATTGGAGGAGTAAACCCTAATTTTGTTATAAATAAAATTGAGATTTGGGGGAAAAACTCTTACAACTGAACGAACTGAGGCTGAAAGCCTAAGGTATGACAACGAGTGGATGAATGGCGCTGGAGGAGAGAGGCTAACGACGACCCTGCGAGGTATGTGGCGGTGGTTGGCAAGTGAATGCGGGTAAAAGTGCGAGACCGGCTGAACTTTTGAAGAAGTATATGACGAGAAAATTGGGTTTTGGGATATAACAGTTATATAAATAATACAAATATCCTTTTTGTAATTTTTTTTTAACTTTTTTTTTCAAGAGATCGTTTATTTATTTAGAATGGTTTCTTTGTTTTTTTTAGTGGACCCCTATCATACATAAGACACCATTCACCTATCAAGATAGGTGTTTTTCACCAAAGAGACCATGTTGAACAATTATTGGTTACTTTTCAATGGTTTCTTTTCCATAAATTCTAGTAGTGTCTAGCAAATTTATATAGCCTGGTCGTGGCGAGAGCTACTATAGTATTTTAATGAGTCGATTCTTTTGACTAAAGACTATTCACCTAAGATGGCACAGTTTCAGATTAGCTTTGATTTATGTTACTACGACCTTCGTAAATGGGGTCAAATGGGCATATTTTGGGTTATGATGGCTGTGGCTAGTCGAAGGGAATAGTGCGATAGGAATTGTCCACCCCTTTGTCAGGGTTAAAACAATATCTCAGGGCCACTCGAGGAGTAATGAACTGGAAATGCGTGGCCACGCTCGGAAGGTTTCTATGGTAGAAAATTCCGGTCAATCAGTTATTCTCCAGATCGAGGAAACCACTCTCGATATGATCACTTGCAAGTACGACCCGAAAGACACCTTGCATTGAGTGGGAGATAGTAATAGGACAAGAGAATTGGTGACGCACACTTGTCGAGGACAAGTGGGAGATTGTTGGAATATGTGTCCTCCGACAATAATGCGATCACAATTGTCGATCATATTGATCACATATTTAAATCTCATAACAAGAATACGAAAGGGATGATACATTACATATATAGTCAACTGGTCCACACATATCGTTAATGATTGGCTGGCTAGAATTTGACATTACTGTCGTGCGACGGTGGTGATCAGTTGATCCCTTGAGGTCACACCTAAAGGACGATTCCCTTAATTGAAAAAGGTTAATTAATTGTATGACGATACAGATTAATTAATTCCTTAAAATTGAACAAATTATTATCATAAGAGAGAAAATGACATCTTATTATAATATGATTAAATAAGATTTTATTTAGTAATTTAAGAAGTTATATTACTAAAATTAATCGGTGTTTGCGAAACACGCGAGATGAGAATGATAAGTTAGTTATAATTACAAGATGTTGTGAATTATACTAACTAGTATTTAAATGACCATTTTATGTGAAAGTAATTTTGAATTACTAGTCAATTTGTTAAATGTGATTTATTTAATTTGTAAATGATATTTAATTTGTTAAATATGCATTTTAAATTAAAACATGACATAAGACATGTCACATGTCACATGACATACAATTGTACAATTGACAAAAATAAAATGGACTCCATATTACACATGATAACCGAAAATTGGTGGGCAATTTTAGAAGTTTTGTCTTATTCATTTGTCTTATTCATTTGTCTATAACATTTGATAGTGACTTGACTATGACAAAGGCTTACATTTATTAGTCTTGTGAAGACAAAAAGGAAAAAGGAGAAGGTCCTAAAAGCCCCCCTACCCACCTGTTTTGTGAGACATAATTGAGAGATTTTTCTCAATTTTTCATTCTCTCATGTTTTTATGGAAAAACACAACACTCTCTCTCTTGTTCTTCATAAAAATTATTTTTATGAATCTAATTTGTACAAATCAATCACTAATAATACTAGTAGTAGTATATGAGTATTAGTAATCGATTTTAAGGTAAACCACATTACAAATATCTAGTACATATTATTTTGTGGGATTTTGGGATAGTCTTGGGAGCTACTTATTGGAGGGCTTCTATTTTGAAGTCATGGATGATCATACTAATGTATTTTCTAGCTCAAGAACAAATGAAGGTAGGAGACCTTCATTTGTGCCCATTTGGCCGAATTTTTGATAGTAAGATTGATGATTTCTTCTCTTACCTTATTTATGTTTGCATGCATAAGATCAACAATTTATTTTATGACTAAATAAATTAATTTATATATGAATATGTAAATTAATGAGATTAATAATTCTAACATACTCGACTGGATGTTGCAAATGCTTTGAGCATATGCTGCAAATACCTGTCAAACCCAGGACTAGTGCATTGGGTTGGAGTGAAGAACATCCTTAAGTACTTGGGAAGAACTAAGGACAAGTTTGTGGAATACGGTGGAGTAGATGATGAGTTCGTTGTTACTAGTTACACAGATACGAGCTTCCGTAGTGGCTTAAGATGACTTCCGCAGTTAGTCTGGTTTCACTCTTTGTCTCAATGGAAGAGTGGTGTACTGGAAGTGTTCTATGCAAAGCACTCTCGCAGTTTCTATGTCTGAAGTCGAGTATATAGCAGCGATAAATGCACAAATGTGGTTATTTGTGTTATGTTCATATACCTATTATTAGACTCTTCTAATAGTGAACTAATTAACTTGTTAATTATATGTTCTTTAGATCTAGTGCATGCATAACAAAATGAAAGATTTATAAGAAAAACAATGTCCCTTACATTGATGGTTGGTTCGAAATATAGGGCACAAGTAAGGTCACCTTCCTTCACTTGTTCTTGAGCTTAATGTGATGGATGATCCTCCTAAGACTCCAAGTATAGAAGCCACTCCAATAAATTGCACCCAAGATTAATCCCAAAAATTTCTACTAATATTAACTAGATATATAGTAGAAATGTTCCCTTAATATTACTAATACTTCTAGTATTACTACCTCTAGTAATAGATTGATGTGTATTAGTATTTGTGAGAGTTTTTAGCAATTGCATGTGAGGGAAAAACTAGAGAGAAAAACAAGCAAAACTACAACAAGAAAAATGAGCAACAAAATGCACATTTTAATGAGCCAAAACCGGTGGCCTCATGCATAGGTAGGAATCTTTTGCTTTTGTTTTTTTTACTCCTTTGTAAAGTCTAGGTAGAGAAGTTTAAGATGTAGGTATGATTAAAGTTTGTATGTAGTGTCACTATCACCCTTTAATCAAAACCAACAAAAACAAAAGAGCATCTTTTGCTCTTCCATATGACCGAAAATTTGGACCCATTTTGGTCCATTTTTGCCTTTTGTCATTTGTCCCACAAATGCTTATAAGTCATATGTTTAACAATCTTACATAATTAATTATTAATGTAACTATTTAACACTTAAATATTACAATTAATAATATAATATACACTCCACTTTTTGAGTAGTATACTACCATTATATCAACATATAATGGGTCCCATAAATACTAGTTAGTTAAAATTACAACTTCTTGTAACCTTAAATAACTAATTATCTCTACCTCAAAACCTCAACTAATTTAGTAATTTAACACTTAATTACTAAATTAAATCTTATTTAATCACATTACAATAAGACGTAAAATTGCACTCCCATATAATTAAGGAATTAATTAATCTGTATCGCATACAATTAATTAAATATCTATTTGGGCCTCATCCTATAGGTGTGACCTAAAGGGATCAACTGACCACCACCGTCACACGACAACAATGTCAAACTCTAGTTAGCCAATCATTACCGATTAATGACGGTCAGTCGACTATATAAAGAATCATCCCTCACGTATTCTTAGTATGAGATTTAATTATGATATAAAATCATGTGATCGCACTATTGTCGAGGACACATTTCCCAACAATCTCCCACTTGTCCTAGACAAGTGTGCGTCACCATTTCTCTTGTCCTATTACAATCTCCCACTCAATGCAAGGTGTCTTGCAGGTCGTACTTACACTTGATCATATCTTGAGTGGTTTTTTCGAACTGGAGATTAACTGTCTGACCGAAATTATCTGCCATAGATACCTTCCGAGCGTGGCCACGCATTTCCATTTAACTACTCCTCGAGTGGCCTTGAGATTTCAAACAACCCTGACAAGGGGTGGACAATTTCTATCGCCCTATTCCCTTCGTTCAGCCACAGTCCATCATAACCCAAAATATACCCAGTTTGACCTCATTTACGAAATCGTAGAGTATAAATCAAAGCTAATCAGAAGTTGTGCTAACTTGTGCGAATAGTCTCTAGTCAAAAGAATTGACTCATAAGAATACTATAGTAGCTCTTGCCACGACCAGGCTTTATGAATTACCAGAACTCTATAAGCGGTCACGCCCGACAGTGTCCCATACTGATCTGCCTATGTGATCGACTAGTTATCCCATATGACTCTATGGCACTTGAACTTGCCATCAATCGCATCACACTCTAGTCACTTCGAGACGTCACCTCATATAAGTAACTAGGGGCGAATACCATGTCAATCCAGTTCACTTTAATGGGGTTCAATTTGTCTCTACAACCCATTCGGATACGACAAGGTAGCGGGTGAGTTTAATGAAACTCAAACGATAAATGTGATTATCACATATGAATAGTCAATACACTATTACTACTTCATATCTTATAATCTTTAGTGTATTATAAACACTAGTTTAGATGCAATAAAAGCTTGGGAAGTAGATATTCCCGATATCCATATATTCCAACTTTATAAATTGTTATTTCCTTCCATTTAATGCCATCTCTAATGACATGAATTTATCTAAGTATATATCTAGACTACTTACTAGACGTGGGCTCTTTAACTTGAAAGATGCTCCCACTGTTATCGCATAACTTGTGATAAAGTCATTTGTAGAGGGATTCACCCTTAATCCCTACGTTGATCATTTTATCACTATTTTCTTAGATTCCTTTTTTAGTATTTGCAATGCACGAAACTAAAACACTTTTCTTAGTTTCTAACTCCTTAGTCAATAAAGTAGCCTAGGATTTCGAAAAATCCCTTTTGGAGACTAAAGTTTGTGCAACCCTTAAGCACTTAACTTAGTTTGTCCACAAAACATATGAACAAGTCTTCAATTGTTCTTTAAGACTTTCACAAGACCATCTCATGAATTAACTTATTGTTGACTTATCATGCTGCTAGCATATGGTTCATCACAGCACGTGCGTCTGTTGGCATACATGATCGTACTAGTGGAGGAAACATTAGCAATCGATTTCATGTGATCAACAACTTAATAGGTTTAATGAATAACTATGACTCCATCATAGTATTTCCACTTCTATCAACATGAATATCCTATTTAACCTTGTTGATTTTCAACAGATATGAAAGATCTTATCGTCATAAGACTCTCAACTCTATGCCAATATTCTCTTACATAGATTCAAAATCTAGAATACTTTGCATCCCTTTCCAAGTCTCCTAATCACTCTTGCCAGAAGAGAACATTGGCACATTATTCTCAATAAGTAATATGTGATCAACATATAAGACATGGAGAAACAATTCTAGCTCCCACTTAACTTCATGTATATCATGATTCTTCAATCATGTGAATGAAACAATTCACTATTATCACATGAACGAAAAGTATAATCCTTTAATGCTTGCTTAAGATCATTCTAAGATCACTTAAGAAAGCTACGCATAATATGTTAGGATTCTTAGATCTTCATCTAAGATTTTGTGTTTCAAACACTTCCTTCTCTAAATTCCCATTTTAGAAAAGCGAATTTTATTTGCCATTTTTCATTAAAATGAAATGCGGCAATTCCTAACACAATTTATCTTGATCAACATCTTCATGTAAATCTTATGCATTTATGTACTCTAAAGCTCTTTTTACTTTTGAGTAGACCCTCGCCTTAAAGTAAATCTACTTATGAGTAACCATTTTTGGATTGTAATGCGATGGCTCGTATGTAACAAGTTCATGATACTATCACTTTCACAAAGTAATATTTTTAAACAATAAGACATGTGCGATAAACTCCCACTGAACTATGCTCCCATTCTATCTTCATAGACTATAGTTCAACTACACTCCCACTCTATAATTCCATTACTTTCACAAAGTAATATTTCAACTATAAGAGATGTTTATGACGATTCAATCTACTCCCACTCTATCTCTCAGAAATACATCTAACTTCTTGAGAGATAGCTTTGTGAGTTACAAACATATATATTTAACGGAGTATTAGGAGTTTATCTAGACTATGTATTAGCTCTCAAAAAGCATCCTAACATGGCAGCTTGATAATATACGAGTCTTATCCATGTCATTTGTTTAATAGACTCTCTATTCTAGGTATCTCCTGGTTGACCATTCGTTTAGAATAATATGTCCATATGGTATCGTAAATTCCCTACTTGATGAGTTCAAAAACTTATTACAACTTTATAATTGATCTTACATAAGTAAGTTGTTACTTTTAGTAATAACGACATAAGGAGAATCAAATTCATAGCTTATGGACATATAATGATCCCATCATCATAATCATCTATTGAATCAATTTGAGTTGTTTATCTAATGTTTCTCTACGCAAGTAATTAATGATGATGATTTTAGAACAAATAATCATAATAAAACAAGTGACTTGGGTTGCAAACCAAGTCACCAATATCCAAAATACAACCCGTGTTTAAAGGATACAAGCCAATTTCCAAGTCACACAAGGAAATCAAAATAGTTCTAAAAACTTCAAATACATCATAAAATTAAAGACAAAGCAAATAAAAGCCAAGCTTCCATTGACCCATCACCACGGTCGGCTACTCTAGCTTCCCACATGATCCTCTAGGCTTGCTTCTCTTTGCCTTTGTCCTTGGTAGGAGGCCCTATTTACAATAAAAAGGGTAATTATCACAACTTGTATCAACATACCAAAGTTGAGATTGGAACATAAAAGATAGGGATAGTTA
Source organism: Silene latifolia (assembly GCF_048544455.1). Taxonomy (NCBI): domain Eukaryota; kingdom Viridiplantae; phylum Streptophyta; class Magnoliopsida; order Caryophyllales; family Caryophyllaceae; genus Silene; species Silene latifolia. The sequence goes on along the minus strand of NC_133529.1, from coordinate 51,184,812 downwards.
TATACCTACTGGAATAACCTTTCCAGCTTTGATGTCGCCAAGGTATTTGGAACAGTTTCTCTTCCAATGCCCAACACCACAACAATAGTGGCACTTGTCCCCGGAGGGGCACTATACTTGGGCTTGGAGGTACTACCTTCACAAGCTTTAGCTATATTCCTGTTGGGAGTTCGCTTCTTCCCCTTCTTCCCGCCTTTCTTGAAGGTTCCCTTGCTCTTATGATTGACATTGAGCACATCTTTTGTGGTGCTAACACTTAGCCCCATGTCCCTTTCGGCTTGCACAAGCATTTTGTGCAACTCATCAAGGGAAACTTTCTTATCTTGCATATTAAAATTCACCCGGAATTGAACATATGCTTTGATTTTGTTGAGGGAATGAAGAATTCGATCAATTACGAGTTCATTGGGAATTTCCACCTTATGCATTTTCAAGGTCTCAACATGATCCATCAACTTGAGCACATGAGGACTCACCTTTTGGCCCTCTTTGATGTTAAGATCAAAGAATGCGGAAGACTACTCATATTGTATGACCCTAGGAGCTCGTGAAAACATGTTCACAAGCTTCATGTAGATCTCATGAGCGGTGCTAATCTTTATAGCACTTCGTTGGAGTTCGGCCTCCATAGCAAAGATGAACACATTTTTGATCGCGGCCGACTCCTTTTGGTAAACCTCATAGGTTTGCCTAGCGGCGGGGGTGGACCTAGCATTAGGTTCGGAGGGAGATGCCTCTGTAAGGTAACGAAGCTTGTCGTCACCTTGCGCGGCCAAGCGAAGTTGCGCGTCCCAATCGGCGAAATTAGACCCATTCTTTTCTAACTTACATCGATCCATGAAGGATCGGAGCCATGACACGTTGGTAAGCGTGGTGGAACTAGTAGATGCGGACGTGATAGGAGTTGCCATTGCGGTTGATAAAACAAATTTGACTACAAAATAGGAAATGAAGGAATTAATTATCATCTATCATTTTAATAATACTCGTAAATTTAACTACAAGTATTGCATTTATATAGTGACCTCCACCCAACTACATAAATGATTCCGAGATCCAAATTCATATCAACTCGGGCACGGTGAGCCGATTCATCCCTTATTAATATAACTCGGTGGATTAACTCTTTAATCGATTCTACTTTTAGAACTCTCGGTCGATTAAAATTACTCTAATTTTCATCTTTAGCCCGGAACACATGCGACTACGGTCACGAATACTTCCGTTGAGCTCAATCCAAATTTCGATGTAATAACATTTTACTACCCCACTTCGCCAACGTAACAAGGTTTGTATTACGGTAAAGCCGGCTCAACTCCCTTATGAAATTGGGATTCATGGTTTCTACTATTTGGCAAGGCTAATTCTCAATTATTATATGTGAGAGGTCTTGTCAATTTATTATCTATCACGTTTTAAGTGAACTAAAGCGGTGAACTACAATAATTATAATTGACACGGTCGATGACTCGATATGATATGCATGTGTTGTTATGGCGATTTGGCAATGCATGCAACATATTAAAAGAAATGCAAAGCAATAAATAAAATTCCTAATATGGCCTTCCTAAAATAGAAAATCAAATAATCTATTACATATTCGGAAACCAACTCCTTTGGTCCCTTGAGTCTTCAAGTGGCACGCCTCCCAAGACACCGCCTTCGTCGGATCACCTTTCCGAATGGCACCGTCTTTGAAGATGCTCCATAATTACAAATAATAATAAAAATACAAAGCTATTCCTATTATACATTTGTAAAATGGAAAAACTAATAAAAAAATAAATAAAAGTGATACGAGATCACATTAAATTACAACCGAATCAATATTCCCTTTCATTACGGGTAATATCGATTAAAACTAAGGCCATACTAAGATAAAATTACATAATTCAAAATTATATAAATAAAAGACATTCAACAATTGAAATATGCAGCATTATAATATGTACCTATCATGCCAATTAATGTGCCAAATCGCCCTATTTAACTTATGTTGTACATATAACCCGGTTTTATGGAAATGCGTGATAATAACCTTTTAAAATCACTAATTAACACTTAAATCACATTTAAGCTTAAGTTAATTATCCTAACACTTTTTAGGACTCAAAAATTAGTCATCACTAAATTTTTTGACAATAATTCATCTTGATTTAATTTTATGCTCATTTTTTACCTTAAAATCATAATATTTATGAAATAAATCCAAATTAATTTATAAAAATTTCAAAATTTGAATTTTAAATGTTTGAACATTCTGGAATAATTCCATGACACTCAAAATGTCAAAAATCATGGTTAAAATTTTCGAATTAATTTTGAGAAAATATAGTTGCATTTTATTGGTTTTATCTCATAAAATATTTAAAGTATCCAAAAATTACTCCAATAATTTTTAAAACTTCAGATATGATTAGTGGGATATATATGCAACTTAAAATAATTTTCTCAAGCCATGCAATACGTTTTAGCTAATTTTGCTAAAATAGTCACTATTTATGCCATTTTTACTCTAAAAATCCATAAATTATGCTAAAGGAGATATTTTAATCTCGAAATTTACATACTCTCTGTAAATTATGCATGTGACATCATATTAAAAAATCATGACTTAATTCGAAATTTAACTATTTTTAACCATTTTACCTCTATTAATCCATTTTTATCTCATAAAAATCATAAATTATTTACACACAACTTGTAAAATATGCATGTGAGGTCATATAAAATTTCCAAGGTTAGAAACTTAGTTTAACTATTTTTATCATTTTAATTCCCATTTTAGTCATAAAAATGTAATAAAATGACCGAAAATCATTAAAATGAGTAATAAATTTCCATAAATCATAAAAATGACCTAAAAATATTTTAGGACCAGAATATATAACATGCATGGTGATTTCGTGGCTTATACTTATAAATCACAAATTTTTAGTTTTATATGTTAACCTTTTGTTAAATATGCATTTTAAATTAAAACATGACATAAGACATGTCACATGTCACATGACATACAATTGTACAATTGACAAAAATAAAATGGACTCCATATTACACATGATAACCGAAAATTGGTGGGCAATTTTAGAAGTTTTATCTTATTCATTTGCCTTATTCATTTGTCTATAACATTTGATAGTGACTTGACTATGACAAAGGCTTACACTTATTAGTCTTGTGAAGACAAAAAGGAAAAAGGAGAAGGTCCTAAAAGCCCCCCTACCCACTGGTTTTGTGAGACATAATTGAGAGATTTTTCTCAATTTTTCATTCTCTCATGTTTTTATGGAAAAACACAACACTCTCTCTCTTGTTCTTCATAAAAATTATTTTTATGAATCTAATTTGTACAAATCAATCACTAATAATACTAGTAGTAGTATATGAGTATTAGTAATCGATTTTAAGGTAAACCACATTACAAATATCTAGTACATATTATTTTGTGGGATTTTGGGATAGTCTTGGGTGCTACTTATTGGACGGCTTCTATTTTGAAGTCATGGATGATCATCCTAATGTATTTTCTAGCTCAAGAACAAATGAAGGTAGGAGACCTTCATTTGTGCCCATTTAACCGAATTTTTGATAGTAAGATTGATGATTTCTTCTCTTACCTTATTTATGTTTGCATGCATAAGATCAACAATTTATTTTATAACTAAATAAATTAATTTATATATGAATATGTAAATTAATGAGATTAATAATTCTAACATACTCAACTGGATGTTGCAAATGCTTTGAGCATATGCTGCAAATACCTGTCAAACGCAGGACTAGTGCATTGGGTTGGAGTGAAGAACATCCTTAAGTACTTGGGAAGAACTAAGGACAAGTTTGTGGAATACGGTGGAGTAGATGATGAGTTCGTTGTTACTAGTTACACAGATACGAGCTTCCGTAGTGGCTTAAGATGACTTCCGCAGTTAGTCTGGTTTCACTCTTTGTCTCAATGGAAGAGTGGTGTACTGGAAGAGTTCTATGCAAAGCACCCTCGCAGTTTCTATGTCTGAAGCCGAGTATATAGCAGCGATAAATGCACAAATGTGGTTATTTGTGTTATGTTCATATACCTATTATTAGACTCTTATAATAGTGAACTAATTAACTTGTTAATTATATGTTCTTTAGATCTAGTGCATGCATAACAAAATGAAAGATTTATAAGAAAAACAATGTCCCTTACATTGATGGTTGGTTCGAAATATAGGGCACAAGTAAGGTCACCTTCCTTCACTTGTTCTTGAGCTTAATGTGATGGATGATCCTCCTAAGACTCCAAGTATAGAAGCCACTCCAATAAATTGCACCCAAGATTAATCCCAAAAATTTCTACTAATATTAACTAGATATATAGTAGAAATGTTCCCTTAATATTACTAATACTTCTAGTATTACTACCTCTAGTAATAGATTGATGTGTATTAGTATTTGTGAGAGTTTTTAGCAATTGCATCTGAGGGAAAAACTAGAGAGAAAAACAAGCAAAACTACAACAAGAAAAATGAGCAACAAAATGCTCATTTTAATGAGCCAAAACCGGTGGCCTCATGCATAGGTAGGAATCTTTTGCTTTTGTTTTTTTTACTCCTTTGTAAAGTCTAGGTAGAGAAGTGTAAGATGTAGGTATGATTAAAGTTTGTATGTAGTGTCACTATCACCCTTTAATCAAAACCAACAAAAACAAAAGAGCATCTTTTGCTCTTCCATATGACCGGAAATTTGGACCCATTTTGGTCCATTTTTGCCTTTTGTCATTTGTCCCACAAATGCTTATAAGTCATATGTTTAACAATCTTACATAATTAATTATTAATGTAACTATTTAACACTTAAATATTACAATTAATAATATAATATACACTCCACTTTTTGAGTAGTATACTACCATTATATCAACATATAATGGGTCCCATAAATACTAGTTAGTTAAAATTACAACTTCTTGTAACCTTAAATAACTAATTATCTCTACCTCAAAACTTATATTAAAACCTCAACTAATTTAGTAATTTAACACTTAATTACTAAATTAAATCTTATTTAATCACATTACAATAAGACGTAAAATTGCACTCCCATATAATTAAGGAATTAATTAATCTGTATCGCATACAATTAATTAAATATCTATTTGGGCCTCATCCTATAGGTGTGACCTAAAGGGATCAACTGACCACCACCGTCACACGACAACAATGTCAAACTCTAGTTAGCCAATCATTACCGATTAATGACGGTCAGTCGACTATATAAAGAATCATCCCTCACGTATTCTTAGTATGAGATTTAATTATGATATAAAATCATGTGATCGCACTATTGTCGAGGACACATTTCCCAACAATTTGTAAGCTTCACACCAATGCAAATGTCGCAAACGCGTTTGACTAAACTTACTCCACAACCTAAGTATGAGAGTTATACTAGGTCTATGGTAATTAAGCCAATGGGATTTTAGCATTAAAATTGTATTTGAGGAAATACGGTTATTATATTAAAAACATGGTCGATGTTTTGGAATGTTCATCTATAATATAATATTGATTTCTTATTTAATTGTTGGTTTAGTATTAAATAAAATGTCCATAAAGCATGTGATTTCTCAATAGGATTATCAAAAGTGTTTTGATAAATAGAAAACTATCAGTGAACAGAGATCACGGCTTAATTCTGTCCCTAGTCAGTATCACTAAATTGGAAATAAGTGATACAACGAAAGACTAGTATGAGATTGTTTGATAGCGCAATTCCATGGGCTATGGGAACATGGGGATGTTCACTTAATCGCATGGATATATTAGATATATTGGGACTTGACCAAACTAGGTTCGAACATATAATCAAAATCTATATTTAGTGGATTCGTTTGACATGAGTATATAATTCCAACCATGATATGATTAGTTATGCATTGACACTGTTAAACGCCGCGCCATAAAAGGAGACAATAAAGGCAGTAGTTATGGTGACTAAGAATTGAGTGGGAGTTTTGATGATAATGATTGGATAAGTCCTTCTATACAATAAGATTGGTGTCTAGGCCTCTTGATGAACAAGACTGAAAAAATGCATTGCCATGCTGGATTGGATTAAGAAGTTAATCCTTGAACTCGGGATCAAGAAATATAATTTTGTTGGAAGTCATAATGAACATTGGATGTTAATTGTGTTATCAAAATTGACATTAAGGGATTTCAGGAATTTGATGATTGCCTTATTGTCTACGGACAAGTGGGAGATTGAAGGAATATGTCCTAAGACATTTCCGGCAATTACTAAATATAATATAGGATATTTTATAGAGATAATTATTATGTTATTTTAGTAAATCATAATTACTTGCTAGAGAATAATCATGGTAATTAATCACAATAAGATTGCATTAATGACTAAAATAATATAATTCTATGAGGTCACAGATATAAGCACAATCAGGAAATATTAGTCCTATAAGGAAACAGATATGAGGCATCGGTTTTAGGAAAAAGAATAGGAGTTCTTTCCTTATTCTACCTAGATTCAATTATGGTATGTGATACTATATATAAAGGGTTCTAGGGTGATAGAAAAGAATGATGAAGCTTTTTCCATAAGAAACCAAAGGGGAGAAAACATATTGTTTTTCATATACATCGTCTGCCTCAAGCACCCATAAAAGTAAGAGAGTGATATTTATCCTTCTCTTTCGTTCTAGTCGTGGGTTTTCGGGTTGTGCTTGTGGACCGAGTAGAGGGGCAACAAGTAGGGCTCTCAGGGGTGATGGAAAGTTATTGATCCTTCTCTTCTATATAAGTTATTTGTGGAATTTACGCTTAAAGAGGTAAATATTCTTTTCGCCTTTTATTATGATTCATATTATCTTATACATGTGTTCCTATGAAAGATGTTAGGAAATTGTTTCCTGAAATTCCGCTTTCACATCTATATAATCTTACATAAAAGATATCGTATCTCAATAGCAATCTTATTTTGAGAAGAATTTGGCATGTTTGGTTTATCTTCACTGTTTGGGTAATTTTTTTAATTTACTAGAGGCGGCGACATGACATTTGGTGATTGGGTTAATAGAAATGTGGGGGATTGCTGCTGACGTTGATAACAACTACGGACAAAGTCAAATAACCGGTCCCATATGATTATGAGGCGTTGAGCAGAATAAAGAGGGAATATCTGGACGAGCGTAGGAGAGCAGCTAGGGTTTTAAGGGTTATAAAAGTAGACAGAACCATGGCGAAAGCACACAACATAACTTCAGTTACAATCTAACGAGCAGAATAAAGAGGGAATATCTGGACGAGCGTAGGAGAGCAGCTAGGGTTTTAAGGGTTATAAAAGTAGACAGAACCATGACGAAAGCACACAACATAACTTCAGTTACAATCTAACGAGCATCATAATATTCAACAATAATTTACTTAAGTTATTCACAATTTGGGTTTTCTGCGACACCAATTTCTTGTGTCGTTGCATTTTTTTCTTTACTTTTCTTTTTTTTTTCTTATATTTGTCATGACTATTTGACCGCTTTAACCCACTTTTTATAATCAACAACTGGAAATTTTTTACCAAAACATTCACAATATTGGTATGTGATGTGAATATCATATGGCATTATATTAATAAATTGACAAAAGTGCTCCAATCTAGAATCGTCTGGAATCCAATTTTATTCCAATGTGACACTAAATAAATAACTTATACAAACCTATATGTCTAAAAAATTACAAGCTCAGGTGCATGTCTACACAAATATTCGCGTATCCTTGACCACAATTTCAATACTCGTGATAACCATGGGCTCGTACATTAGTTCGGGTTTTCTGATGCACTTGAATATGGACCATTTTTTATCTTACCTTCTGAGTTGCCTAGAACGTTGAGATCTTCAAACAATCTATATGAAGGGACAAAAGGCTTATGTCCAGAAGGAACGCAAGAAGAACCGTTAGTTACTAGTGGAGACCCATTCAAAGCAGCCGCGTTGCTTGATTTTACATCTGAATACGGATTGTCGTTCATAGGAAGTATGTTTTGTAAGGAATTTGAATGCTGAAACGATGATCCGTTTGCTTGTGTTGGAGATAAAGTAGTAAAAGTTGGTGAATTTTGAAACATTGAATGATTTCCATATTGTGGATATTGAAAAGCATTTATATTTTGACAAGACCAGGTTCCATGTATTGGCATGGATGCATGGTTGTTCATGTTTCCTAGATAAGTGGAGTAGGCATATGGGTTTGAGCCAAGATTTGGACTTTGGGCATGGCTATAAGTCGGCTCCCATGGAGGAAGGGGGTAAGCAGAAGCACATTGGGAATAGCCGATTTGGGGTTGAGGTTGCATAGGTTGATATTGGTTCTGAAGCAGAGGAAGAGACTCCATCACCTGTTGCGCCTGTGGTTGAGCCCACGGCACCACATAACTGTTTAGCGATGTCTAAAAAACAATTGAAATAAATTTAGTTAAATGTACCATCACATTTTCAGCATATATTATGTAAAAACAACAATAATACAGATTACATTTTAACCATAGTGTGCTTTAACAACTTCCTTCAATATATACCTATAAAAAGTGGTGATATGAGATTATGGAACACAAAGCATATGCCTTAAGTGCATCCGCAATGGTGAGGCTCTTCATAATTTATCTCTCATTTTCTTATTTGTCCACCTTATTTGTCCACTAATTTTTTTTCCATCTACCTTCCCAATTCATAACTACAAGTCATGGTTGATTCAATTTCGTCAGTATTTCATATTTTTTTGGTTTAAATCTACTTAGGTACCAAAATGTGAAAAAAGTGCACATTAAGGAATTAAGTTTTAAAAAAATTTTCATAAGTTGTTAAGTTTTAGAAAGTGCAACATTAAAGGTTGTTTATCAATTGATCCTTAAAGAAATGCCTTTAATATATTCGCTAATACCGTTTATAGAACAAATGCATTAAGTTGGCAATTTAGACTACATAAATTCTCACTTTAGACGGACACTATCTGTCAAAAGTTATAGACGGGTCAAATATCACATTACTTTCATAATAAGACAAATAACAAGTAAAATGTCATCAGTTTGTCTTATTATATAAGTGATAATATATTTGACCTGTCTACACTTTAGACGGATATACCCGTTCAAAATGAGACTAATTGTTTAAACTAAGTGTGCTCAAACAACTTCCGAATCTTACATCGAAGAAGCAGAGGGAATACCTCAATTGTGCTCGCTGCAGATGCCGAACTGGGAGCTGGAGGCATTTCTGACGTTGAATCACTTGTGAGAACAATGCTCAAGAGGTCAATTAAGTCCTGCTCCTTAGAAATGTTGGTCGTAGTTTCGGGAGGAGGGGCATCGACCAAAACTAATGCATTGTTGCTGCCACTTGAAGAAGCTCCATCTTCCACGGGACCAGATGTACCAACTTGTGAAGGTCCAGAGTGTGTCCTTGAGTTCCTGCATTATCACCCATACTATTTTTGTGATCCTACGGTGAAAAAGTTCATACAACCATAGACTGACATAGGAGAAAAAAAACGTTTTAGACTAAGGAAAAACTATATTGTGAGCATTATCTATAAGTTAATACTCTGTAGTATTCAAGGATGTGCACATTATATAACAAAATTCAAAGAACAATTTTTTGAAATATTATCTTAACAAGTTTTATAGGATGATACGTAAGTGCGACAATACATTTTCTTCTAAAATAGATCAACCATGGAGCAAAAAGAAATAGATGTGACTCATAAGAGTAACCTGTGGGTAATAAGTGCGAATTCACCCTCCTCATCAACCATGTCCTCTACAACATGTGCAACAGAGATTGGAGATTTTCCACTGGGTATGGGATGTTTATCTCCTACCTCGGTAATTTTATTGTGCAACTCCACTGGTTCATCATGAGTTCTAATACCTTTCCCGTTGTCTGGAAGAGGAGCACCAGATGCTATTGCATCGTGCTTTGCTAGCACATTTTGCAATAAATCATTCATTTTAAGTCCTAGACCGAGAAGATTCTCATCCCTGCTAAGAGTAAGAGCATCAGATAGAAAAGATGTTCCCTCAACAATCAGAAACTAGATTGATTCATAAAAACGGATAATATGTATAAATACAATAGAGCCAAAAGCAATACAACTGACGTGGTGGTAGTAATCATTTGTATCAGCTTCTTTTGATTGGTACGACAATGGTGAACAAGGTCTACAACGATTTCTTCTTTCACGGCCTGCCGCCAAGATAAAAACAATAAGAAACGTGATTTCATTATTATCCTCAACGCAACTACAAATATACTACTCCATCCATTTAAGTAAATTCACTACGTTTGATTTTTCCACAAATTAAAGTTGACTTAAACGTTCAAAGTTATGTGTTACTTTTTCTCTTCTATCATTTTTGCAAGTGCTCTTCGGTAATGTTAAAACTTATAACATGTTAGAAAGGAAAAATAGAAAATTTAGCTAGATTAGATGAAGTATGTAAAGAATTGACCGCAATGGATAATACGCAATATTTTCGCCTCTCATGTTTCCAATGAAACAAAGAATAGTACAGCAGTAGCCATTTGATATAATCATCAATGCAATTTCACTTCCTGACATTTTCTGTTGTTTTTCTCGGCAATTATCAATGCAATTTTAATTTCATTTGAGGCACTTGTTGTTTTTATTATATATGAAGCACATTACAACAAATGTATAATTACCATGCGGTCATTGGGATTAAGTGCTTGAAGCATGTCATCCAAGAGCTCCAATCCATTCCTCATCGACTCTAAGGTTGAAATACTGACAACAAGTCAAGAGTAAAGCCGATCATTATTTAGTAGACAAACATTTAAATAGAAGGCGTCAACAAACTACTCTATTCCATGAAGCTAGTGATTAATGGGGCGCAAAATCTTAAAATTTAAAAGGTTACCTTAATCCTTCTACCTCAGAGATCATGGCTTCGTCCAACCTTCGAGAATAATTATTTAGCGTGCTAAAACTAGGTTGGGGAACTCTTGGTTGGCGGTTGACTGGTGGTGTAATCACCGGTGCTGATTGGTGTGATCGCTGCGGAAATCGTGCACCATGACGCTGGTGGCATAGAAATGCTTTCATGATTTAATATCAAATGTTCATATATGCTGAAAAATAATAATAAGCTTCTTGTACAACTAATCCTTTATTACATTTTACCAAAAAAAAAAACAACTAATCCTTTATTGTGGATCCTTATCTTTTACTAAATCGTCTGTTGTTCTGATTCATAATTAAGTCCAAATTTTTGCGAAAACAATATATGCTGGAATAAGTAACACTAATCTCAAACTTCAATATTAGAACATTCCATTAATTATGTAGCTGAATTAAGAGGCCAGGTGAAAGGCAACCACAGTTGTGATTACAATAAAACGGCCAAAGTAGCAAGCTAACCCCAAAGGTTTGCCCTTATTTTCAATTAGGTCTCTTAAGCTTCATTAAGTCTCGAGCGGGGATCAAATTGAACTCCATCTCGTATTAAAACAATCGCGAAACAAAACAAAAAATGAGCGAGAAAAAAAGGGGAGATTGAAAATCGATTTTCGAAATAATGAAATAATTTTAATGAAATATTTATTTGTTAAAAATGAATTTCAAAATAAATTTAATTTGCTAAAACTAAATTCCTTAGTCTACACGTTTCATGGTGCTCAAAAGAAATTCCATACTAATCACAATGAAATTATACTTCAATAGTTCATTCATCATGGTCATTTTCTAAGTCAATGAACAACACGATCTTCCATAAAAAGAAAATTTAGTGAATGAACATATTTCACCTTTTTTTATAATTAACTTTCTGACTTGCAAAGGTTAACAAAGCAAGTCTAGCCGATATACTCCCTCCGTTCAATTCATATGTTTATACTTTCTTTATTTTCCCCTCACAAAATAAAGGAAGTGTAAACATATCACTGAAACAAAGAGGTAGCAACTACCTAACTCATCTATATAAATGAATGAGAAAGCAAGCTCTAAGTTTACTAAGAGACTAAGAGGAAAAAAAGAAAAACGTCTACTAAATCATCTCTAGTCTAGACAAAAAGCTACAATTCAAGGGTCATAAGACTAGTTTATTGTTGTTGTCAAAAAAAAAAAGACTAGTTTATACATATAATAAAAATATAAGAGAACAACACAACATTTAATAAGGGCACTTTATTATGATTTAGTAATCGGAATACACACAAAAAATTTACAACGAAACGACTTATAAATAAAGGAAAATGAGATGGCGCCACCGGGTGGTACTCAAATTGAGCGCCACCGGGGGTATTATAGTAAATTACATAGGTATTTTCAATTCACTCCCTTAAAATTTGAAATTCAAACAAATAGTTGTAGTAGGGTAGTTTAGGAATATAAAATCTCATAATTAATTATAATTATAACAATAATGAACATTAAAAAAGTCAGTAGAATTTGCGTTGAAATGTTACAACAGAGTGATTAGTGAAGAGACCAGTTCATACTGGTTTGTGTACACGATTGCAACCAAGATTAATTTCGTTCTTCAATGATGAATTGTGACTTTCAAAGAATGTTACAAATTTATATTTTTATAGTAAGATACAGTTATGCCTATGATAATCAATGCCACAACATCATTGCACAAATGGCGATTTGGAAGCAGTTTTTAAATCATTAGAATTTTGATATATAGATCCTACGGAATCGATTTCGATTTAATATCAAACTCAATTCGTTATGCATTTTTGGGGTTCTGAATTTGGAAAGGTAGGATAATTAGATCGCAGAGTTGAAGGTAAACGTCACAACTTTGTCGGGATATACAAAGTGTCTTTTCGCCGAGGGATTGTATTGAATTTGCTCCTTCGTCTGGAGGAAAAACGAAGTGGATGAAAAGCGCAATACAATGATGAAGAAATGTAATCGGTGGTGAAGATAATTTAGTGTAAATTAGGTTAAAATTAAGCAAGTTGTTTGATGTAAATATAAAATTGAATAGATGGATAAATATAAAATTACATACTTACCCATAAACCTTTGGCGCAAAATTGAAAATTTATTTTTTATTTTTTTGTTTCTTTAATTATGGTGGCGCCGAGATTCGGTACCACCGGGTGGCGCCGAGATTCGGTACCACCGGGTGGCGCCCTATCGCCATCCATAAATAAAATATGTTGGGAACTTTTCAATTATTATGAACTTTTTTTAGGTGACCAGGAAATCCGCAACTGCTACCTTCGGTGACACTGAATAAACCATCGGGTATACATGATTATCTGCAAACCATGTGTACGAGGTAAGCTACCCGAGAGTGACAGGTTTCAAATCTAGAAGGCGTGGACTCGGGGCATAAATAATACTCCACAAGATTTCTCTTAAAAGAGGCTTGAATCTGGAGAGGAATTTTACTTAAATTTTAACCACTACACTTCCCTTTGAGGGCAACGTTGAGAAACTTTGGCAATAAGCACTTCACAAAATAATGAGTCGTAAAAATTGCATAAAAGGATGTATCTGTTTACCCTTAATTCATCACAGGCCCAGTAGTAATGAGAATATTTTCCACTCGGACCACCAAATGCTTCTTGCCAGGAATCCATCAACATCAAAATTTTCTCCCGTACATTTGTGTCTCCCTAAACATGCAATCATTTTCGGAGATAAGCTGCTACAAAAATGCTAGCATACGGATAAAAAATAATTGCATATAAAAACACATGGAATAAAAATTGTAAGGCAGGTCGTCAATTAATGTATGCAATTTATAATTTTATATGCTAAGTTTGGTAAAATTTTGATCGTACATCTTTTTAAAGAATCCATGTGCATTTAATATAAGTGTAAGATTGCGCATATCAGATTTTAAATAAAAAATACATGACATACATGATACATACAATGTAATTAAGAGATGTTTTTTATCAAATAGAATTTTATAACTTGTTGTACAGTAACATTGTACAACAGACCATATATCTCCCTACTACTAAGAGAATAAAAGTCCTCTAAAATTTTCCCGCTCAACTGAAATGCTCTATGATTGGTCATCACTCCTCACACTATGTCATAATTATATCATATTAATTATATACCATAAATAGAAGATATTACTACTAATTTTTAATTTGTAAACACACATTAATGAGATATTTTGTTTTTCTTATACATGTGTCATTGCATTAATAATACGTATGAGACAAAATATGCTGCACAATTTTATTGTATAATTAAGTCACTACTCAAGGTTATTCTTTTGGTAAATGTAATCGTATAATAATATACTCCCATAAAATTAGGTTCAGTTAAAACATCAATCTTATTTGGTGTAAAAATTATGAAATATTCTCTCTTGTTATACCGCTTAAGCATGTTACCGAAGTAATATTTAACGTCTTTCTACATTAGTATCTAAAAAGCCGCGCATTTGCGCGGGATCTACACTAGTTACATATTAACTATCTAAACCTAATAAAAAAAAAAATTATACACCTCTCCTTTTTCTTAATACTGATTTCTCTCCAATCGACAAACCCTCCTCTTTCTCTTCTCTAAATATCTCTTAAACGTCCCTTCTCCGTAATTCTGATTCTAATATGGTGAAAGGGAAGCAATTGACATCATAGTTAAAAGCAATTTACATCATCATCAAAAAGAAATATGGATCTAACAATACTTTGAGGTAAAATTCTATACCAATCATACGAACTATTATTAGAAGAATACGAGCTAAAAAATACGAGCACATAAGAATACGACCTATTAAGATAAGAATATGAGCTTAAAAGAATCACGAATTTAAAAATACGAGCACATAAGAATATGAGCTATTAAGATAAGAATACGAGCTAATGTAAAAAGAATACGAGCTTAAAAGGATCACGAGCTTTAAAATACGAGCTATTAAGATAAGAATACGAGTTAATGTAAAAAAATACGAGTTTAAAAGGAACACGAGCTTTAAAATACTAGCACATAAGGATACGAACTATTAAGATAAGAATACGACATAATGTAAAAAGAATACGACATAATGTAAAAAGAATATGAGCTTTAATTACTTTCATGCATTAGAAATTTTGGATAAAAAAGTTTCATCCTTACGAGTCACGTCATATGATTTGTTCCGCATAATCAATTAAATAATAATTTAAGGGAGAATATGATTTATTAACTGGATGATGAAGAGAGATGGAGATGAGTTAGAAAAATATGGAAGAAGTCAGGGAGAGAAGGGGGCTGGATTGAAAATTGTATTACGTTACTTTTCTTTTTCCTTTCCTTTTTTTCAAAAGTATTTGAAAAAAGACTAAAATAACAACCTTGATGTATATCCAGTTGTATAGTCTTGGAAGTGTGTTTTTATTTCAAATTGCATATAAGAACACATTTTTTTTTCAAATTTTAGATGTTAACCATATAAGGTTGATTCATTTAAGACAGAACATTCTATTATTAAACATATGAAAATATATAAAAGAAATTAAGAGATGTTTTTCATTATACGAGAGGAAAAAGAAAAGAAAAATTATAACAATGAAAAAATAATGTATATTGAAATTTTTCATATTTTTAATCATTATTTTGTAAATTGAAAATGTAAGCCTAATTTGTTTGTTGGAAAATCAGAAAAACATCAGAGATATGGTCTCTCAATAGCGTTATTGAGAGACCTCTGACATAATGGAGTGAAAAAGTTATTGAATTTCTTTTTTCCCTGTTTTGTCTCTCGTTAATTTAGTGGAAGACTGTATCTGATGAAAAATGTTTATTCCGAAAATCTTTTTTTTACATAAGTCTAATTTTTTTTTTCAGTTAAAAATTCTTTATTTTATAAAAATGAGTTAAATATGTTATTTTTGATAAGCTCTGTTGAATTATTTTTATTTAATTTTCCAATAATTAAATATGACATAATTCAAAAATACAAGTAGAATCAAACCAAAACTACGAAGAATTTCTAAACAATAAACATGATTATAATGTGTAAGCGTCTATGTATGATATGATTGCGTAACAAGATTCAAACCTTTTTCTTGACAATTTTGATCATTTCATCCAAAATTTTGCGCTCTGCAATTTGACGGTGAATGTATTCACCACAATTCTTCACAATCGTCTCTAGCAACTACCAAAATTACACCACTTTAAAACCCACTCAATTGCAAAATAAATCATATTTTCGTTGAAAATTCAAAACAAAAATAAGCAAGCAAGTTATATTACTGTTAAAGTTAGTAATTGAACCCTATTATTCTTGTGTTGTAATCTTCTCTTCACTCCTTTTACCACTTCTTTCGCCATCCTAGTTCATTTAAACAAAATCAAATCACAATAGTAATCAATCAAATCGAACAATGCATGAAATAAAGCTTTAAAAAATAAAAATAATTCAAACCCAATTGAGTAAACCTTCTCGATGATAAGTGAAAGTAATTCTATTAGAATTAGCTATTCAACAAACAAAGGCACTCGAATCATCCATAGAAAACAGTTTCACCATAGTATTTTTACTGACAAAACTTAACATAAACCCAACTAGAAACATAAAACCAACTAGACTTGTCAAAACATGACCCAACCCCAATTTGGATCAAAGACACGTAATTCTTGACTCCCGACATTGACTGAATCCGAAATGACCATTATCTTTGGGTCGAATCCGACTCGATCCGTTGAATATTATTAAAATATTAATATTTCATTTATATTTGAACTAATACATAGAAAAATAATTATTTTAGTTTTAAAATTAGAAAATTAATTTTAGAGTTTTTTTGTCAAACATAACTTTTTAAAAACTTTTTTTACCAAACATCACCTTTTAAAAAAAGTTTGTAAAACACAACCTTTAATAATTTTTTTTTTGTAAAACATGATATTTTGGCCAGAGTTTAACCACTTGCAATAGAATGACTTTAAGTCGATATTTAAGGTAGCAAACGAGGTCGATTTGAGGTGTTCTTAGACTCTTTGGAAAGGTGGGAGTACAAGCTTTCCAGGGGTTACCAATACGGTGGTGATAGGTGCCCTATGTGGGGTCTATTGGTGTGTAAAGTAAGACTGGTCAAGGAGTGAATTGGATGTAAAAACAAATCAGATAAACACCAATTCACTCCTTGACCAGCCTTACATTACACACCAATAAACCCCACATAAGGCCACCTATCACCGCCATATTAATAACTCCTGGAAAGCATGTACTCCCACCTTTTCAACGAGTCTAAAAACACCTCAAACTGACCTTGTTTGTTATCTCAAACATTGACTGAAAGTCACCCCATTGCAAGTGTTCAAACTCTAGCCAAAATGTCGTGTTTAACAAAAAAAAAAAAACTATTAAAAGTTGTGTTTCACAAACTTTTTTTTAAAGGTGGTGTTTGGAAAAAAAGTTTTTTAAAGGTTGTGTTTGACAAAAAACCCTTAATTTTATATAACTCTTGTATTATAAAATAATAATAAAAATTAGTAATTTTTTTAAATAAATTCTTTAATATAATTACAATAAATACTAAATATAGTTATATTATTAATAATTATTTTAAATTTCAAAAGTATGTTTTTAGCCTAAAAATGGCAAAACAAAAAAAGGTGTCAATTAAAGGAGCAATTTTTACCCATATTTCTAGCTTAACACGACTTAAGACTCGCAAAACATGACTGGTATCTGAAGAGGCCCGTATTTGACCCGACCTGTATTCTTACCCGGGTCATGATCTCACTCGCTCGACTTATTTGGGAGTTCTAAACCCGGCCAAATACAACTAATAAATACTAACCTGACAAATAATAACTTATTATGTGCCTCCCTTATATGAGAATTCACGAGTAAGTAAAATTAGTAGCAATACAATTTACGAAAGTTAACATAGAATGATATTATTTTGAAGAAATTACAAGTGATCAGAGTTGCAAATATCGCAAATTTGCATGTTCATAGTCCAATCAGGGCCGACAAGAAGCTCGCTTGTAGCTTTATCGACTTTAATCATCGCAGGTACCGACGACGCCGATGAAATTGACGACAATGACAAGGATGGCATCATCTTCTATTTAACTTATTTTGATTAATTTTGAATTTCATTTAGTTATCTAACTAAGAATTACGGAGTATATAAATAGGAAAGTCGATGTAGTGTTGATGCGAGAAAAATGGGAGGAGAAGTTAAAGGTGAGAAACTTGCTTAAAAAAGAAAGGAGGGTTCTAAGGATCATTTTCAATGTTGTTGTGGTAGAAATCCAAGTATTAATAATTATTCTATAAAGAAGGTTATAAATCTTCTATAAATAAAAGCTGAGTTTTTTAAACTAATCTGATTGGCTCCTTAAAACTAGGAAGTCAAAAAACATTTTTTACCCCTACCCCACCAGGCCACCACTAAAAAAAACTGCATCAATTTCTCACTTTATTTTAGAAAGTTTACAATATCAATCTCTTTTTATATGACCTTAAAATTTACATTATGTATATTTTATATATAACCAATTTCATATTTTTGAAAGTTTACAATACTCATTTGTAATTAATAATAATTAATATTAATATAGCTAATTTCATATGTGAACACATAATATAGATTTTAAAAATAATAATCTGTTTATTTTTATTTATAATTTTATAATTAACTAAATTTAAATAGTAAACTCGTGCATTTTTTTGCACGGGTATAAAACTAGTTATACGTATAATTAACTAGTGATAATTATGTGTCAAATTTTGTTTAGTTGAGAGGTTTATAGCTGTTTTCACTTAAGAAATTGCGTGGCGTACTTTTGTTAGGTGGAACGGTATGGGTGCTTACGAGTCGAGTTTGACTCGTTCAACCTGTCCTCATGAATCAAGAGCAATTAGAGGAGAGTCTCTCTCTAACTTTTAGAGGGATAAAATCCTATAAAATTAGAGAATCCTAGAAATCAGACACTAGTACAAAAATAGGCTTAGAGAACTGTTGAAATGAGCTTTAGAGAACGCCTTAGAGGCGTTCTCCAACTAACTGTTCTCTAAAGCTTAGAGAACTCTTAGAAGAGACGTTTTCTATTCACAATCATAAAGAACTGTTGAAATGAGCTTTAGAGACCACCTGATAGGCATTCTCTTTTCCTAGGAAACGAGAACAGTTGGGTAAGCTAACAGTTCTCTATCCCTCTTGATTTTTTTTAAAAAATATTGACGATATTTGGATAAAATTAATATATTTAATTATTCTCATTAAAATCAAGTACCAATACCAATACACTTGTTTTACAACCAGAGCTAAAACAGCCAGCAAAATTAACTAAGTCATATTACATAACTTCAAAACATAGCACTACGTGCACACATAATCTCATCTTTAATTCATGCTGTAACTTCAACCGCATATCTTGCAGCAACGTCAATTGATCCACTTGTAAGAAAGGAGAAATTAAAGGGTAAAATGTTTCAAGTGATAACCTGTCACTAATAACAAGAACAACTATACGTAAGATATGAGTAGTAGAAAGGAGAATTAAAACAGGCAGTGAGTACGATAAAGATGTAAGTACATATAGTTCTAAAAGGTAAAAAAAATGGCAAATAGACTAGCAGGTCCAAGTCAACAATACTGACATGAAGCCAAACACGGGGGAAAAATTTCAAGCAAAGCTCTTAACATTTATATTTCGTCCGAATAGATCAACACCAAGTAGCAAGACTAGCACTGAATTTTTAGAGTATAGAAATACTACACGACATCATGTAAAAACAGACCTTGAGAGAACATCGTTGTCTATCCAGTTCCTCTCCACAAGCGTATAACGAAATATTGGCTGCAGGGAATGTAAGGAAAATGAGAGGGAAATTGCAACTCCTAGAAAGTACTCAGCTTGAAAAACAGTCTAAGAAAATACCAATCAGCTGCTCTTTGCTCAAATAACCGATATAACTTTGCTTTCATGGTGGTACTAATATGACCTCTTCCCAAGTGATACTGATAATCAAGAAAAACCTTGTTAGGTTCCAATCACAATAACATGAACTCAGGGCAAGGAAGGAATCTGATTCTCGGTAGGATTGAAGGAAGTAGAAAAATAGAACTATAAATGAATATGCCTATTATAAAGCCATACACACAAAAGGAATAATTGTTACAACTTGGTTCACAGTCAGGCAATTCTTAGGAATAGGTGACATAGTGACATACAAACTTTTACTTCTTTAATCTCGGTGATATCAAAGATGTTACCACACAGAAGAGTTGAATAAAGAGAATGACCAAAATCAAAAGCATTTACCCAGATGAGTGACTGAGAACAATATAAAACAACCTTGGGGTAAGCTACATGCCTCAATCATACCAACGTATAAATCCCGATAAGATCACGGTCAATCTCATACAAAAGGTAATCTATAATCACAAGGATAAGGTTGAGTACATTGAATCTCATCGCCTCATGAAGACTAGGTTACCATAAGAGATTCTAGGGAAATCGAATATTCAAGGAAACATTAATTTAAAAAGGTCAAAGTGGAACAACAATGAGCACATTGCAGGCTCGAATCACCTACGGCCTACCCCTTGTATTCTACTAAGCTTACGATTCAACTTACAAACACACACACACACACACACACACACACACAAAAAAAACGAAAGAAAAAAGGAGAAATGTAAACTCGTCACATATCTCTTCGAACATAACGAGAAAATGAGGATAATTCTTAACAAACTTATACCATCATCCAGATGAGATTCGAATAATTAAACATTTAGATCACTAAATTCATTATAAAACACAATTAAGAAGAGAGAAATACTAATGAAAAGAGAAAAGTTTGAATTTAGCAGACATACATCATCCCAGGCAGAAGTAAGTTCTTCAGGGGACTTGGTCATAGCCCTCAGAAAATCCATCATCGAGTTACATCCAAGTGATTATTTGGCCGCCTACAGCCATGTGATTAAACTACGCTAACAACAAACCGGATCCAACAATAAATTCATACAAGTATGGTGTGGTTTAAACTCGTCGTCAAAAGCTACCAACCAAAACAATATTTATAACTTCACAAACTACTCTTAGTAAAGAGGTAAGTAAAAGTCGGATCCCAAGGGACGGGTATTGATGTAGGATTCTCAATTGCAAATGGTTGTGTCTTAGAGTGTCACAATTTGGGTTGAGGTAAGAGATACACTAAACTAATCAACAAGATGAAAGTAAATTAATGAAAAACAAAGCAAGGTAAATAAAGAGGTTGTAAACAATTGAATAAAAGCGCTAGGGTGTCATGGGTTCATAGGGGATTCATGGGAGTTGATCATACAAACATGTTCTCAATTATATGCAAGCACTTATTGTTGTGATGGGATCGAGTTGGTGTATAAGCTTACAATCCCTAAGAAGGTTTGGGTCCCGGAGCCGAATCGATTAGATTGTACAACACCTACAAGTCGACTTAATCCTTCCTATTCAACTATATACATGGTCTAATGAGGCTCGAGTTGGTGTATAAGCTTACAAGCCTCATTGAAGAGATAGGTGATGGATAAAAAAAATGCAAGGATTCATAGGCTCGCATTTCACCAAACATAACATGTGCATAAGTTGAAATCACAACAAGCAAGCAAATTAATTATGAAAACATATTAGATTAAGCATGAATCAATCCTCATGTTGGTTTCCCCTAATTCCCCATTAACCCTAGCTAAGAAAACTACTCACTCATTATCAAATTCAACATGCTAATAAGATTGTCAATCAAACTAACAAAGCTAAACATGATGAATAAATGAAAATGATTAACAATAATTAAACAAGGGTAAAGAGAATTATACCTATGAAGAGATTCCAAATAATAATCAAAGAATAATAGAAGTACTTGATGATTGATGGAAGGTTGTCAATCTCCCAAATAAACCCAAATAATCTTCTAATTACCCAAAATAAAATGAAGAACAATAGAGAAATTAAGGAAAGATTAAGATATAATTAATATTGATAAATTGTATTATAACTAATTTGAGAGTAATTAAGAGATGATTAAGGATGGATTAAGATATAGTTAAGGATTGATTAAGAATGGATGCTAATCTAGGTAGTACAATGGGGTATTTATACTAAAGATTAGGTACAAAGATTAGGGTTACTAAGGGGTTAAATGATTATTAAGACCCTAAGAAAAGTTGAGGAAATGCTCCTCTCGAAGGAAATGAGCGGATTCCCACTGCTAGTCTTGCCACGATCCGCTTGTCTTGAGGTAAGGCACGAGCTCTTCTGACTTAGGATCCGCTCGGATCAAGGGGAAGACGCTCGGCTCCTTGCGCTGCAATCCGCTCGTCTTGGGAACAAGACGCCCTGATCTTGGTGTTGTGAGACGCCCGGATCGTGCCTATTCCGCTCGGATTCCTGGGCAGACTGCTTCTCTTCTTTTCCTCTTTAACAATCCGCAAGGATCATCTCGGGGATGCAAGGATCCTTTCATCATTGCCCATTTAACTTTATTATCTACTTAGGCCTCTAGTGTTGGCCTTCTCTTTGATGCTTGGTTATTAGGTGCGATCAATTTAGCTCCATTTCACCTTCTAAATGCAAGGTTAGCAATCCTTTCCTACCAAGGAGACAAAACCTCAAAGAATATGCAAAATGGGAAATTAAAGATAGTAAATGATCCAATTATGCACAATAAAGCATGGGAACAAGGTTAATTCGGGGACTAAATGTGCTCAAATATGAGTCACATCAAACATCTCCAAACCGAACCGTTGCTCGTAGTGGATGCATCTACAAAAATGAATAGCCACATTCCTCATCTAAGTGGCGGAAATTATCTACAAGGGAAACAATCTAAGGGTACACACTCCATTATAGATACGGTTTCTTCAAGCTACTAAGCCTAGGAGGATACCAGTAAATCTCCTCCAAGTTGTGTCAAGCTAGGGTACCTTTGTCCTCAATCGCTAAATGCTTTCGTCAAGAGTAGTCTATCTATGGTGTTAGAAACACTGGAGGATCGCGGAATTCCCCTTCTTGTCTAGACAAGAAGAAGGGTCGTCCCTTCTCCACCATGCATAAAAGTGGATTCAATGGATAAAGGGATCATTTGTATTTTGAGTTTCATATGGGAGTTTGCTTTTTGTTGTGGTCCCCCCCCCCCCAATTTCTTGTGGCATTTGATATTTGAGAACAATTTCTTTTTGCCATTTCTTGGTGTTTGGCATTTGATGCTTGACAACTTTCAACTTTTTGCATTTTTTTGAACATTTTCAAAGTCACCCCAATTAGTAACGAGGGTGCTTATATTTGAAGCATAGGAGTCTATTTTTGCTCCTCTTTTCAATGATGCATTTTGCAAACTTTTTGATTTTTCATTTCAATGCTTGAACTCAAATTTGAACAATTTTTGTGCCCATTCCCTTTTGTTGACAAAATGTGGTAGAATGTTGAAGATGGTTGCATGGCTTCAAAGGTCACCTTGGAATAAACGATAGCCAAGGAGTTATCACACCACAAGGTACTCTTGACTAGGCCTTAATCCATGGGTCAAAGGATACTAGCATGACACATCCTAGGGTGTTTTAGAAGCATTCTAGTGAGCAAAGTCTCAAGAAGAAAAAGTATCTACAAGGGCCTTATATACACTTGTCAAGTTTCCCAAATAAATGTTTTCACAAAATTTTTCTAAAATGCAACTATATGTCATGATGCAACTAACATTTATACAACCTAATGCATATGCTTCTACCAACTAGTATGTCATATAAGCTAAATTCAATTCCTACAATCACATTGTTTCATACCGCATCAATCAAAATAAAGCCACATAGTCATTAACATAAAGAGGAAAAAGGAGATTGGAAAGATCATACCATGCGGTCTTCAATACTCTTCATGATCCTCATGTCTCGGATGTGGCGTAGTCAATTAATGTGAAAGAAGGATAAACAAACAAACAAATATATACAATTCTACACTATAAAGGAATGAACAAGTTTTTGGTTTTTCAAATTTTTTCAAATTTTTATGGTTTTTGTTTGTTTTGTGAAAAAGAAAGAACATATTTACGTGTTTTTCAAAAAATTTCAATTTTTATAATTTTTGATTTTAAAAGTCAAGTTAGAATTTCCCATCGCCAGACTAGTATGAGCATTGTTCTCAATGGCCAATACGATAGGAAATTATGCAAGCTAAATGAGAATGCATGATTTCTACACTAAATGCAAACTACATGACAAATAAACAAGTGATGCATTCTAAACTACACTATATGATGCATGAATTTGTTGATTGGAGAGCGCAATTTGAATTGACTCCCAATGCTTGTGCTTGAACTTCCCCAAACCAAGTAAGACACTATTGCTAGTGTAAAAGTAGGGGAGTTCATGCACAAAAATGCAATGCATGAAACTAATTTGTCATTTTGGATTTTCACAAATGGGAACAATATAAGACACCTCAATGGAACCGAGGTGGGAGTCCTTTAGGTGTTGTTAGGACTCAAAACCAATGATCAAGTTTTAAAAATTTGAAACAAGAGACATAAACAAAGCTAAGAGGAGGTGTAGGAAACTCACAATGGATTGTGGCATCCTCCAAAAGCTTGTCAATCCTCAATTGTCGCTAATTGCGACATCCTCATCACTATCATCGTCATCATCATCCTCCTCACTATCATCATCATCATCATCATCATCTACCTGCATGGACCCGGAGGCTTCACCATCATCATCATCACTCGAGCTTTGTACTTCTTCCTCTTCTTCCTCATGGCAAGAGTAGCTATCTTCCCCTCTCTCAATAACAATATCCTTCCCCTTAGTGACTTCACCATCCATGTTGGCATTTCTAGGAGCATTCGAGAAGAATACTTCCCTATCCGCCCAACTAGGCAAAGGACATGTAGGATCAAGGAGTCCTTGCCTAGCTAAATGAAGGAGGAGCGGATATTGAGCTTGGTAGGCATTGACCCAATCTTCATAAACTTGCTTATGCATATGTTGCAATAATTGAGTCAAGTAGTCTTTGCCTACCTCAACATTTGCGCCACTTGGTGTGAATTCTTGGTAGGCGATTGGATAAGGTGGAGTCACAATAGAGGAGGAGGAGGGCTTGGCATGCGATTCCCTATGTTGCTTCATAATCATCTCGGCTTCATCGGAGACGGGGAGTAGATAGCTTGGACTTCGGACATTGATGCGGCATATCTTGCTCGGTAAGATGAAGGACTTAGCTTCATTAGTGAGCCACTCAAATTTGTTGTCAAGATTATCATTCTTGAGCCAATGGAACTTGTTGATCATAGTGGCCAAATCAAGAAGGTTGTCACCTCTAACCGGTTTGTATGTCTTGTCTTTGTTAAAATCCGGTTAAAGTGTTTGGCTAACCATGTTACTAAGCCTCCGTTGACAATAAAGGCCGTCCCATCTTTCCCATGGTCAATTTCAAGCCACCGGTCAATTAGGAGTTGAAGTATGTTGTATTCCTTGGTGAACTTTTTGTTGACATTCATGGTGGATTCAAGATAGACAAAGTCGAGCTCGATAAAATGATTAGTGCCCTTTCTTGCAATTAAAGTGTTGCCCACAACCTTATGCCACACTCTAATGCCCGGATGGTGGACATAAAGAACATGACACTCATGGAAGGACTCAAATTTTCTCCCGGTAATTGCTTTTCATAGAGGTGCGGGATCATATTTCAAGGGCTTTTTCTCGTAATGGGAATGCTCTTAAAGACCAAACACTTTGCCAAACTCACTTATCGACATTCGTCTATCCTTATTTTCAAGGCGGAATTCAATATTTTTTAGAGTCTCTACCTTAGTCACCTTCAAAGAGCTTATAAACTCCATGGTAAGGGAGGGGTAAGTCAATTCTTGCATCTCAAAGAGGGTTTTCAACTTCATAGACTCGAAAAAATTATTAGTCCTCTCAAGAACACCCAACTTGTCTAAGACATCATGGCATATGAATTTGGTAGGCAAAATAGTCTTTCTAGCAAGGGATACAAATGCTTTCCTATGAGAATCGTTTATGAAAGTTACCTTCGGATAATCTTGCAATTGTTCAATGACCGGAGTAGGAGTAGCTTCCACCATAGGAGTAGCGATTTCTTGACTTTCCACCCTTGCTTGATGCACTACCATAGCCTTTGAGGCTAAAAGAGCTTGTTGCCTTTTGGAAAGATTGGAGGTTGTGGGTGCCTTGCTTCCACCTTTTGTCATTGCCATGTTCTTCTCCTTGTCAAGATTGTATCAACAAACCAAAGCTTTGCTTGAATGCTTCTAGTCTCCTCGAGCTCCAATTAATCCCTAATCGATTTTGGAATTTTCGAAATTGCCTTGAAACCCTAGAAAATCGATTCAATTTTTGAGGATTTTGATGTTTGAATGGCTTTTTGTTGATGAAGGAGTAGTTTGATTGTGATTTGAGGAAGTTTGGGTTTGATTTTGGTGAATTTGGGTGAGGAATTTGTGTTTTGTTGATGAGGGGATTGAGGGTTTTGAGGGAGAAAGGGTGTGTGTTTGTGTTTGTATAGGAAAGAAATGAATTGGGGAAGGAGGGTTTGAATCCCGTGTTATAGTCATTCAGCAGTAGGAGACGGGCGTCTTGGACTGGGGACGCTCGGATCCTCAGTCTGAGAGCTCAGGAATTTCTAACCCGTGCTGAGACACGCGGATTCTCCAGGAGACGGGCGGATTTTTGCAGGAGACGCTCGTCTTCACTTGGGGACACTCAGATTTTTAAACAACAAGGGACTTAAACTTTTGAAGCAGCCAGTACGCGCAGATTGCTCCTGAGACGAGCGGCTTCAGACTGAGACGGGCGTCTTCTGTGTAATCTGCTCAGATTGTTAAACAGACTAAAATTTTTAATTTCAGCTCTTCCAAGACAAGCGTATTAGAGCCAGGACGCTCGGATTTCAGTCAGCACGAGCGGATTCCCCCTGGGGACGCTTAGATCTTCTCCTACACCCACGAGTTCAGGTCCACCCATGGGGATCTTCATTTCTCATATCATTCTTTCTTCATTCCTTTGTTCAACATTGTGGGTGCACTATGAAAGCTCGGTTAGCCTAGGCAATTGCTATCCCCACACTATATCAAACACTACACATCAAAACACATTAAAATCCCTCCCTCACTTTCTCTCATAATGAAAATCTTGATCAAAGTATAAAATTGCAAATGCAAAATTGACAAAAATGTAATACAAGAAGTAAAATGCAAGTTAAGGGTTAGAATATTTACAAATGGTGGTTTAAGGAGGACTCCACCAAACTCTCACTCTTGAATGAGATGTCAAGGGGGCATAGCCAAGGTGTTATTGATGTTGCTCAACACCTTGTAGAAGTAGTCGAAAGCTTGTTCATTTTCATTATAAAGATCTTTAATAGACCTTTGCACATTATATTCTTCATGATGGTGACTCGAGTCAAGATGGTCACCAAAGCCTTGGTCTAAGGTCATAGCATTGCCAATGTAGGGATTGACCAATCCATCGAATTCATCGTCCCATAGACCACATACTTCACTAGATTGCTTCCCAATGGTATCATGAGTTGATGGAAACAACTCCTCTTTCTTGTTGTCATGGCCAATGAGGCCTTCTTCTTCTGTTGTCACGAGTGGTGGTGAGCTATTCAAGCTCTCATTGTTGTTGAAATTTCCTTGCTCTCCGGATAGAGCATCTTGAGGATTATCCACTTTCTTCTTCCATATGGGTGGTGATTCTTTACCCATAGCTTGATCTTTGCATTGAGATGTTAACTTCTTCCTATCACTTTCTCGGCTATAATGATCAATCTTGAAACATGGCTCATGTAATCGGGGAGTTCTCATTGTCTTGTCAAGGTTGAAAGTGACTGTCTCATCTCCCACTTCAAGTGTGAGTTCTCCATGTTTTACATCAATCACCGCTCCTGCGATATGCAAGAAAGGTCTTTCTAAAATGATAGGAATGTTGGAATCCTCCTCCATGTCTACAATGACAAAGTCTACCGAGATGAAGAATTTGCCAATTCTTACGGGCACATTCTCCCATATCCCTAGAGGTATCTTTGTTGATCGATCCGCCATTTGAAGCGTAATGTTGGTGCATTTGAGTTCTCCCATTCCTAGCCTCTTTCAAACC
Organism: Silene latifolia; assembly: GCF_048544455.1. NCBI lineage: Eukaryota > Viridiplantae > Streptophyta > Magnoliopsida > Caryophyllales > Caryophyllaceae > Silene > Silene latifolia. The sequence goes on along the minus strand of NC_133529.1, from coordinate 51,156,716 downwards.
GAGTATGGCATGACACTTATACTTGCTCCATGGTCACATAATGCTTTGTTGATTGTAGTGTCGCCAATGGTGCACGGAATAGAGAAACTTCCCGGATCTTTGAGTTTTGGAGGGGAACTTCCTTGTAGAATAGCACTACTCACTTTAGTGAATGCAATAGTCTCTAGCTTCCGGATGGATTTCTTCTTGGTAATGATATCTTTCACGTATTTCGCATAGGCCGGAACATGATTAATCAACTCCGTGAATGGGATTGAGACTTCTAAGTTCTTCACAATCTCCATGAACTTTCCAAGTTGCTCATCAAACTTAGGCTTAGCTTGACGACTTGGGAATGAAAGTCTAATCACAATAGGCTCTCTTTCCTTAGCCTTTTCTTCATTCTTCTTCTTTGAAACTTCTTGGATGGTGGGTTCTTCTTCTTCCTTAGAGTTCTCCACAACTCTTTGCTTGTCACTAGCATTCACAACATCTTCATCAATTGGCCTGTTTGGCCCTTCATATCTTATACCACTCCTCAAATGGATGGCACTAACCGACTCATATCTTGGGGGATTACTTTGAGGTGGTAATTGCCCCTTTTGTCTTTGAGAGCTAGAAGATGCTAATTGAGTCATTTGAGTTTGTAGCATCTTTGTGTGGGCTAGTATGTTGTTGATGGTGATGTCTTTGGCTTGGCTATCTTTCTGCATTTGAGTGAAAAATTCTTGTTGATTATTTTGCATTTGGAGGACCGCTTTTTTAACATCAAAGGTTTGGTCATTTGTTTGATTGTAAGAGGGTTGATTTTGATAACCTTGGCTTTGGTTGTAAAAGGGTCTTTGAGCTTGGTTTCTCATTGGAGGTGGGGTGTATGTTGGTTAAGGGTTTTGAACATTTTGGCTCTTGTATGAAAGATTTGGGTGGAATTTGGTGTTCTTATTGTAATAGTTGGGATAAGGGGTGCCACTCTTGTATGCTTGGAAAGCATTCACTTGTTCCTCTACATTCACTTTGGTCATGTCCCAAAGTTCCACAACTCTCACATACTCCACTTGGAATTGAGGATGATGCCACCATAGCATTAACATGTTGTTTGGGTGATTTGGAAGCTTCATCAAGCTTAGCCATGGCCTTCTCAAACTTCAAATTGATGGTGTCAATATGAGCACTTAGTTGAGCACCCAATTGTATGTTGGAATCTACCTCATGCTTTCCTCCTCTAGTAGCCTTTCGAGGTCTACTATATTGTGAATTATGAACCGCCATCTCTTTGATTTTGGCCCATGTTTGATTGTCATCAACTTCGGTAAACATCCCATTTGATCCCATGTTGAGGATATTACGGGAATCTTCATATAGACCGTTCCAAAATTGTTGCACAAGGAACCACTCACTAAGTCCATGGTGTGGACAAGAACGACAAGTGTCCTTAAATCTCTCCCATGCTTCATGCAATTATTCCTCATCTCTTTGCTTGAACCCGGTGATTTGGACTCTCAACATATTGGTCTTCTCCGGTGGATATAATTTCTTGTAGAAAGCAAGTGCCAACTTCTTCCATGAGTCAATACCAAGGGTAGCCTTGTCTAGGCTCTTCAACCATTGATTTGCGGTAACAATCAAAGAAAAAGGAAATAATACCCATCGGATTTGGTCTTGAGTAACTCCGGTTTGAGAAATCGCATCATAATAGTCACAAAAAGTCTCCATATGTTAATGAGGGTCTTCACTAGGCATCCCTCCAAATTGACTTCTCTCAACTAATTGCATGAATGCGGATTTGGCAATGAAATTACCGGTTAGATGTTGTGGTGTAGGAGTACCATTTGGTAGGTTCTCCTCGGTTGGTACGGAATGTGATGAAAATTTAGGTATTGTGGGTTGATTTTGTGGTTGGTTTTGTATTGGGTTGTCCTCTCCTTCTCTTGCAAAAGGGTTGGTAAACTTAATGTTATTTGGTCCAATACCTACAACTCTTGAAGTACCTCTAGCAACTCTTCTATTGTTGGTTAAGGTCCTTTCAATTCAAGATCAATAGGCAATAGATTACCTTGTGATCTCCTAGTCATGCAAAATATCAAACAACTTGAAAACAATTAGAACAACCTTGAGGAGTTTTACTTCTCCAAGGTAAAGAAAGACACAACTAAAAACAATTAATGAAAATCAAATCATGTTAACACCGTCCCCGGCAATGGCGCCATTTTTGGTGTGGTTCAAACTCGTCGTCAAAAGCTACCAACCAAAACAATATTTATAACTTCACAAACTACTCTTAGTAAAGAGGTAAGTAAAGGTCTGATCCCAAGGGACGGGTATTGATGTAGGATTCTCAATTGTAAATGGTTGTGTCTTAGGGTGTCACAATTTGGGTTGAGGTAGGAGATACACTAAACTAATCAACAAGATGAAAGTAAATTAATGAAAAACAAAGCAAGGTAAATAAAGAGGTTGTAAACAATTGAATAAAAGCGCTAGGGTGTCATGGGTTCATAGGGGATTCATGGGAGTTGATCATACAAACATGTTCTCAATTATATGCAAGCACTTATTGTTGTGATGGGATCGAGTTGGTGTATAAGCTTACAATCCCTAAGAAGGTTTGGGTCCCGGAGCCGAATCGATTAGATTGTGCAACACCTGCAAGTTGACTTAATCCTTCCTATTCAACTATATGCATGGTCTAATGAGGCTCGAGTTGGTGTATAAGCTTACAAGCCTCATTGAAGAGATAGGTGATGGATCAAAAAATGCAAGGATTCATAGGCTCGCATTTCATCAAACATAATATGTGCATAAGTTTAAATCACAACAAGCAAGCAAATTAATTATGAAAACATAATAGATTAAGCATGAATCAATAATCCTCATGTTGGTTTCCCCTAATTCCCAATTAACCCTAGCTAAGGAAACTACTCACTCATTATCAAATTCAACATGCTAATAAGATTGTCAATCAAACTAACAAAGCTAAACATGATGAATAAATGAAAATGATTAACAATAATTAAACAAGGGTAAAGATAATTATACCTATGAAGATGATTTCAAATAATAATGCAAAGAATTATAGAAGTACTTTATGATTGATGGAAGGTTGTCAATCTCCCAAATAAACCCAAATAATCTTCTAATTACCCAAAATAAAATGAAGAACAATAGAGAAATTAAGGAAAGATTAAGATATAATTAATATTGATAAATTGTATTACAACTAATTTGAGAGTAATTAAGAGATAATTAAGGATGGATTAAGATATAGTTAAGGATTGATTAAGAATGGATGCTAATCTAGGTAGTACAATGGGGTATTTATACAAAAGATTAGGTACAAAGATTAGGGTTACTAAGAGCTTAAATGACTACTAAGATCCTAAGAAAAGTTGAGGAAATGCTCCTCTCGAAGGAAATGAGCGGATTCCCACTGCTAGTCTTGCCATGATCCGCTCGTCTTGAGGTAAGGCACGGGCTCTTCTGACTTAGGATCCGCTCGGATCCAGGGGAAGATGCTCGGCTCCTTGCACTGCAATCCGCTCGTCTTGGGAACAAGACGCCCGGATCTTGGTGTTGTGAGACGCCCGGATCGTGCCTGATTCTCTCGGATTCCTGGACAGACTGCTTCTCTTCTTTTCCTCTTTAACAATCCGTAAGGATCATCTCGGGGATGCAAGGATCCTTTCATCATTGCCCATTTCACTTTATTATCTACTTAGGCCTTTAGTGTTGGTCTTCTCTTTGATGCTTGGTCATTAGATGCGATAAATTTAGCTCCATTTCGCCATGTAAATGCAAGGTTAGCAATCCTTTCCTACCAAGGAGACAAAGCCTCAAAGAATATGCAAAATGGGACTAAATGTGCTCAAATATGAGTCACATCAAATTAAACACCTTGTTAGTTAGTTTAATACACTAAATAGTCACATGCAAATTATAATAAAATATTACTATACAAACCAATTACTTTAGAAATAATAAACGAGAAGCTGACGAAGTTGTTTGGGACGATATTGATCTGAACATGATTAAGATGTCAAAATAAATTAAACGAACCACATGTACACTGATACATACCATAAAAAGTTATGACGAAGTATAAAACAGGGGGATTAAATTGACGGAGTATAAGCAAATTACCATAAAAGTCATAAGCGTCTTTTTCTGTAGCAATCACAAAAGCAATTAAAACTCATTTGCCCTAGTCATCTCCCTTCATTTTCACCTCATAAAGACGACAAAGACACTGAACCACCTTCAATAATACAATTATTTGGTAATCACTTAAGAGCCTTAATACTAATCTAATTCTTAGTAAGGCATACTTTGAAACAATGCAGCGAAAATTATATATATAAGACCACCTGCTTGCAATGATGCAATCAAGCAACAATAATTTAACTAAACAAATCATAGTACATAAATTTTAATAACAAGTCCAAATCATGTTCACAAGGATTCTTCAAATTCAGTAACTAATCAATAGAAACAAGAATTTATAAGCATACATATTAATTAAAACCCATAATTGGGAAATCAACAACCCTAGAATCGGATTTACATAAATTGGGATCAATAAATTGTTTCAAAAAAAACCGCAAAATTGTAATCGAGGTTACCTTATGATGGTAGGCGACTGTAATGCGCAAGGGTGGTACCTGAGCGCGGCGTTCTGCAAGCATCTGTGACGGGATATTTCACTTGATATGAAAAAAACTACTTCAAATACCATGAAATCAAAATGAGGATTTCGGGCTATTAGGTATGTCGAGTAAGGGAAACTGTCGCGGTGGTCGTCGTGTCGCTGTCATGGTGATTAGTGATAGTTGTGGGAATGGGCGAAGGCGAAAGGGGATTGAAGGAAGAAAGAAGAAGGCCAAAGGTAGTGATAACTGATAAGTACAAAAATATTATACGATTCTCGCTAAGTATATCCTCATGGTAGTTGGGATTAGTAATTATTATTAATTTATTATATTTATTATGATTAGAGAATTGTCAAATTGAATATGCATTCTCTATTTGTTTATAAAACGCCCTAAGAATGTAATCTTATCTTAATAAATACAATAACATTTCCTGCATTTTTAGAGACCCATGTCCTCAATCACCATAATTTTTCTGCATTTTTTTGTTGGGCCAATCAATTTTTGCAGTTATTCATCAAAATTTTAAATTAACTATTCCTTTTTGTTTAACCTTTCATTTGGATTTATTGCCGGTACTTAAAATAAGAATAACCATGCATATTTTTTTTATTCATTCAACTTTTATCATATTTTGCTATTATTTATTTTATACTCCGCACAATATTTAATTTATGTGATTTTTCTTTTGAAAACGGTTTAGGTGATTTTTGTAGTAGGCCAAATTACAAAAAGACATCAATTAATCAAATATTAATAGTAATTAACGTTACCTTAAAATTAAATCATCGCTATACAGAAAATTGTGAAAAATACATAAAAATGTGATTTATGTGATCAAAATGTCAATGGGCATAACAACAATAATAACACAATACAGCTTGATATTTGCATGTCTCAACAAACCAATTTCCTAAAATATATTAACATCTAAAATCAATTTGAAAACCATAAAAATCCTTCTTTTCAAAGTTTAAAGACACATTGGTTAGATTTTTATCTAATAAACATATATGAATGTATTTATTTAATTAATAGCAACGAATATGTTCATATCCAACTAATTTTTTTTTTAAAGTAGATTTTGAATTAAAAATAAATATAAAAATAATAATGATATTGTTAAAAAACGACAGATTTGATGAGAAAATTATAACAATACCGTTGCAATTTGTTAAAATCAACATTTAATTGCTCAATGCATTAAAAAAATAATATAACCACACAAATCTATATATGAATTAAAAGTGCAAGAAAGATCTGAAATGTCCCATGTGAAAATAAAATTTACGTAGATAAAATGCCCCACACAAAACACATTTTTCTTACCTTCTCATATTAACTTGATTTTAAAAAGACCGAAAAGAAACGATTTTGTGCAGAAAAAATAGGACCCCATGTATGTCGAAACTTAAAAAATTAGCTCAAGATTCATTTATGATGGTTGTGAGTCAAGGCCGTTTATGAGTAGGCGGGAGAGAACTAGAGATTTGAGGCAAGTTGAATACTCCGTTGTTGATATTGGGTTTTGATTTGTGCGAGACGAAGAGGGAAGGAGGCGGGTCTAATAGATTAGGGTAGAATTGTTTGAGCATTGGCTTTTTTTGGGAGGATGGGAGATGGGTTAAATTAAATAATTAATACACTATTGTTGGACTGGGGTTATAGGTTGTTTGGTTTGGCCCACTTTTTTTTATATTAGGTTGATCTCTTTAATTTTGCTTATTCGTTTATGTTCTTTTTTTTTTCGTAAATTATGTTGACGATATCTTGGGTGTCGAACTTTCAAACGGGTCAGACGTTGGTCGGGTCATATGAGTCCGGTCAGAATATGGGTTAGGACAAATACAGGTTAGGTCAAATACGAGTTGGGTGATATGTGATACAGGTCGAGTTTGTGTCAGAATACGAGTCAATTTTTTTTTTATAACACCTTCTCTTCTACCATTTTTTAATTCAAAACAAATTATATTTTAAAATTAGTTAATGGTTACATTAATTATATTGAGATAATTATAAAAACCAAGTTATTATAAAAGTTATATCATATTTAACTTGTCTCGGGTTAACATTTTCATTTCGATAAATGGTTAGGAAAACGTGTATGTTGTTTATTTTTTTTATTTTTCCGTTTACTTAAATATGAAAATATCGGTTTATTAATAAGCAACCGTTGAAGTTTTTGATTTGTGATCGATAGCAGTAGTTGTACGTCTAATACAAGAGCTAATGTAGTTTACAAACAAATTATAAAATGTTTGTAATTTTATTAGATTTTTTTGCTATGTGTAAATTCTATTTGTTATAATGTATTTTTAGAATTTTAGATTTTAATAGTTATCGAATTTTTATATAAATATCATATGTATTTAGCTCAATATATTTTTAACAATTTCAAGTAAGCAGACCCGTGCAATTTGCACGGGCTTAAAACTAGTTGTTCTCTATTATAGAAGTATAGAAAACACCTAACTCGGATAAGCGTTTTTTCTCTTCTAGAGAACGCTCGTACAACTTGATCGTTATCTATTAAGCGTTACCTAATATAATATTTGTAGTAGTGTTGATACCCAGTCTCTGCACCTTCCAAAAACTACCCGATGATGATCAGACTATAACGTGTTTTTGATATGCGTGCGTGGATTGGTTATACATGAGACGGTTTAATGCACTACTCGGATATGGAAAATGATTTCATAAATGGTTTTCTAACTTCATTTGCATTAAAATAACACTATTTAGAGTTAAAACCGTCTTCGGACCCAAAACCGACTCAGAAACCCGCAACTCGAGTCAACCTGAGTCAAACCAAATCTCGAATGTCGAAAATAATGCCATGAATCGTTTTATCTTGCTATTTTCATTAAAATGACCCTAATTAGAGTCAAAACTGACACCGGGCCAAAAACCGACTCAAAATTCAAATCCCGACTCATACGGGTCAAACCCGAGTCAAGCACACAAAACACCTACCCCAAGTAACACCCAAAATCATCTTATTAGGTGCCCATGTTGTTACACGACATCTTATATGAATACCACAAATCAAACTAAACAAACAAGGGATAGAGCAAAGGCCACGTCCAAATTGAAAGGGACAGTACACCCCTTTCAATCACTAGGTGGCTCGCGCCTCTTTGGGGTGTCTGCTTAGCCTCTAAGCAAACTCAACCAACCTACCATCCCACATTTCTCTATAAATACCACCCTTCACACACTACAATATTCACGCGAGAGTCCGCCCCCTCACATCTCCCTTAAACTTCTATACTCGACTTCCTAAGTCAACAAATCGACACGTGTTTACCACCTACCGATCGTAAACACAAGCCTTACACATTTTGTTTGGTACCGTCGCCGTGCATTCGACCGACCCATTTGACCAACTCAATTCATCAATCAACATGTTTTAATTAACATATTTTCAACTCATTTTCAAAACAAAATCCTTTTTTAAGGCACTCTTTTAAACTTCTTTGATCGCGATTAGTCACAACGAGAAAACCGTCTCTAAAGTCATCTACTTCGCAAACATCAATACACGTAAGTTTGAGGGTGTAAACAACTCATTTATTTCATGTCTTTACTGTTTTTATGAGTTTATATGCATGAACAATGCATAACACGATTCAAATATAGGTTAGACGAGCCAAAACCGAGTTTTGGCCCGAGACAGAAGCCCTTTGCTATGCAAAGAGGCTCGCGCCTCTTGTGGGTTCCCGGGTCAGACTCAAACGTGTTTGTTCTCGTCTTTCCTCTTTATTCCATTTCTTATTTGTAATCGGTTTTTACCATTTCGAATGTTTCAAATCATTTTTATGACAAACTCTTTAGCCATAAATTATAATCACCCTTGGTTCCATGTACCATGACGGTTTAATCCGTGACTCGGTGATATTAATTGGTTAATTACATTTTAAAGGAAATTCTTTTCTTTTATTTACCATTTTAATTCATTTTTATGATAAACATATTTTGACCATTACAAAAATCATCCTTGGTTCTTTATACCATGACGGTTTATTCCGTGACTCGGTGATATTATTGGTTAATTCCAAATTAAAGGGTATTTTAACCCCCTTTTATTTTATTTACCATTTTTCTCATTTGTTTACATTTGTAAATATATTAGTCATAATTCATAATCATCCTTGGTTCTTTATACCATGTCGGTTTAATCCGAGTACGATGACAAACATGACTAATTACAAAGAAATGAACTTAACATATTTAGTTCAAATCAAACATTTTACATTTCTATTTGTAAACTATGCTTTTCAAACATGCAAATCCGACAACGAATATTACTAACATAATAGTAATTATTCCGAGTCATGCAAACAATACTTGCAAATCATTTATTTACAAATACGGTTTTAAACAACCATTTTAACAACCACGAGGCATCTCTTGGCTCACCCCGTGGCTCGCGCCCCAAGAGTCTGCCTATTTCCATGTTTCAGAACCTGGGCAGAGCCCCTTCCCTCGCCAATTGGCTCGCGGGGCTGTCTGGCGCTGTTCTGCCTCGTTTTTAACACTTGTCTAGGACGATCCCGATTACGGTTAATCCGAATACATGACGGATCAGATTGACAAGCTCACGTTTTTACACTTTGTCATTTGACACCCTTTTTCAATAAATGGATCGTGTTAAGCATCATAACCCGAATTTTGTAAATGGATGTTTAGTTTCCGTTTTCACATGCAAATCAATCTAAATCCAACTCGACATTAATTACTTGATATTTGGATAAGCAAACCGACTTAGGAAATTCTCACATGTTAGGTTAAACATTTGGATGTGCATTCATGCATTTATCGTTTTATCAACTCTTGCACTTAAGCAACCACGATCGATCAGTAGAGGCCGCTAACGCGGGCGGGATTGGGTGTCCGATTAAAGGGCTTCCCAATACGTACTCTCACCCCTTACTCAGAACCTTTGGATAGTGGATGGCCTTATCCAGGGCGTACGAGAGTCATTTTAGGCATAGAATGCTAAAAGGGGGACGATTCCTTATCTTTAGTACCTATGTCAAACACCGCTTTTTGCCTTAGTTGACCTAGGTATAAAGTGGATTCGAACGGGTTGCAAGCATCCCACAAATGCTTGGTGGCGACTCCGAACATCTCAAACATCGTTTCGAGACCTTTGCCGAGACGAAACCGACCGATCTAAAACGATCCGGTCGAAAGCACTTTTACGTCACCGAGCGTGGCTTTCAAAAGACCGCTGCATATCCACAATTTGGCTTGGCGTGCAGGTGGCCCGTGACTACGGACCGGTACGCGGCTCTCGCCCGCAGACCGGCTTGTGGCCCATGTCCACAGATTGGCGACTCCGCTGTGGAAAACTAGGACACTTGTGTCTTTGTGATCCTTAGAGATGAAACTCGAACGAGGTCGTGGTTAAAGTGCATTAATTGATATTACGGTCATAAGTCGGTTTCCTTGTCCGGGCCCACAACCTAACCTTTTTCGACCAATCGGCTCGTCTCGTCGGCGTTGGTTTTCTCATCCCCGCGTTTCTCATCCCGATTGAGTCAAGCATACCATTGACGTTACACATTTCTATTTCGTCAAAGGGCTTTCATTTCCTTCGAGCACGAGGCTAGGGCACCCTCCTTACACATTTTGTTTGGGTTGGTATCCCTCTCGAAAATCGGGGTTTGATCGCTTGGTGTGTAACCTACCCTTTTAAGCCAAAACCCGTGTCAGCATTATGCATAATATAATGAACTGTGAGTGCTTATATGTTTTGTGATCATAAGTCCTTTCGTGTCATTTTCAAACTTTCAAAAACACATTTCGCACCGTTATAATGGCCGTTTCAAACCACGGTCTTTCGCCGACCGTTGTAAACCCTTTTTATGCCGTCGTAATGACGATTTTTAAAACCGGTTTTCTACAACCGTTTCAAAAAACACATTTCGCGCCGTTATAATGGCCGTTTCAAACCTCGGTCTTCCGCCGACCGTTGCACACCTTTTTATACCGTCGTAATGACAATTTCAAAGCCCGGTTTTTCATAACCGTTTCAAAGCACCTTTTCATGCCGTTATAATGGCCAATTCAAAACCGGGTTTTTATAACCATTTCAATCACTTTCTTATGTCGTTGTAATGACGATTTCAAACCTTGGTTTTCACAAACCATTTTAAAATACCTTTTTTACGTCGTCGTAATGGCCGTTTCAAACCTCGGTCTTCCGCCGACCGTTGCATTCTCAAAGCGCTTTTTTACGCCGTCATAATGACGAATTCTACCCTCGAATTTTCAAAATTCGAAATCAGTTTCCAAATAAAAACGTTTTTCAAACCGTCGTAATGACGATTTCAACCCGTGCAACTTTCCAAATTTCAAACCTCGTTTTCGAAACCAAATTTGCCGTTTCTAAGCCGTCGTAATAACGATTTCAATTCTCACAATTTTCGATTTGCATACCTCTTTTTAAAGGTTAAAACGGTTTTCTCACCCGTCGTAATGACGAATTCAATCCTCACATAATCGAAAGCAATTTAAACAGTTTTTAAATTACAACCCAAAATCAAATCTTTGAAAACAAATTTAACCGTTTTCAAATTAATCCAATTTCAAATTATTTGAAAACAAATTTAACCGTTTTCAAATTTCAAATTCAAAATCAAATCTTTGAAAACAAATTTAACCGTTTTCAAATTAATCCAATTTCAAATTATTTGAAAACAAATTTAACCGTCTTCAAATTTCAATTCAAAATTAAATCTTTGAAAACAAATTTAACCGTTTTCAAATTAATCTAATTTCAAATTATTTGAAAACAAATTTAACCGTTTTCAAATTTCAATTCAAAATCAAATCTCTGAAAACAAATTTAAACGTTTTCAAATTTCAATTCAAAATAAAATCTTTGAAAATAATTTAACCGTTTTCAAATTTCAATTCAAAATCAAATCATTGAAAACAAATTTAACCGTTTTCAAATTTCAAATCCAATTTCAAATCATTTGAAAACAAATTTAACCGTTTTCAAATTCAAATCTTTGAAAACAAATTTAAACCGTTTTCAAATTTCAAATCCAATTTCAAATCTTTGAAAATAAATTTAACCGTTTTCATGGCCATTGTGATGACGATTCCAAATTCTTCAATTCTTGATTTTCAAATCCGTGATTCGGAATTTCAAAAACCGTCTTCGGAAACAACTCATTGTTTTCAGAGCCGCTGCAATCTCAACATAAATCGTCTTTTGAAAACAAACCTAAGACAACCCTTTCAACTGGCCGACCTTTTGAAGATCCATACTCTTCGAAAGCCGTCCATAGAACGACAAATGAATCTTTTTTGAAAATTTCTATTTTCGAAAACTTCAGTCCACCTTTCCGATTCAGCCTCGAGTCCATTAGAGTCCAGTCAATTTAAAGTCAAGTCGTCTAGATAACGTCGAGTCTCTGCCGAAGTTAATACCTACCTTCTGGTCTAGGTCGTGTCGCCTAATTGTCGAGACAACTTCAATGGCGTTAGCAGAGTCAAAACCTGTCGGGTTTTAAACCCGTATTTCCCCTACATTACGGGTCAAAGGTCAAGTTTGTGTACATGTCTTGTCCAACGACATCACGCCAACAACAAACCTCCAAATCTCATCAGAAGTCGTCTGTCTAGGCATCACTATGCCAAAGTCGACACTCGAGTCTAAATTCAAGTCATGCACCAAGAGTTCAAACACAAGACGTCATTCACGATCGTTAATGAAGTCATAACCTAGTCACACCATCGCGTCTCCACAACAAAACTGGCTTTTATACATATGTGTCGCACTTACCTTTGTTTGTGCAATCCCTTGCCAAGACAAGTTATAACGCCTATCGTTATGTCAAAAAGGAATCCCTTGGGTGCCATCGATCGCTAACCAGAAACTCAAGAAGCTGATCAACCTTCATCCGCTATGACTTCTACTGAAACCAACAACATGGTCCTTCGACTCCTAGCTGAAGGAAATGTAGATCTTTATACATACTAACATACTCATATATGTTTAAATTAATTTGTCATAAAATTAAAGGTGGAACTTATGCATGCAAACAAATAAACAAAATAGAGAAAAAAATCATATTCTTACATTGGATGTATCGGTTTTATGGGCACAAAAGAAATCTCCTTTTCTTTTGTTCTTGAGCTTTCCTTATGGATGAACCAAGATCCAAGTGTAGGATCTCTCCCTAAGCTTTATACCCAAGGCTTATTCTTAATCAAATTAATATTATATGAGCTAGTAGAATATTAATCTTGTGAAAAATTGAACCAAAAATTGTTTGGTTTTTACTCTCTAAAACCGGTTTAGAGGAGAGGGATTTTAGAGGTTTTTCTCTTTCTAAAATATTTCGAAGTTAGAATGAATAATGATAGATCATTTTTACACTAATGCATGTAGTGTTTTTTTTTATCAAAAATAAGACAAAAATCCTTTTGTCTTTCCTAGGGTGAAACCGGGTAGGAGGGAAGAAAGGGGGAAGAGAATTACCCAATGCATGCCCTTGTTTGCCTTCACAATGCAAACTAGGGTTGCATGGCTAGGCTCATATAGAATGATTATGTTTACCACTTGTTTAATCAACCATAATTAGCCTAAACCACCTCCCATTTTCGGCACTTATGTTAATATGGATTCCATATTATTTTTGTCAAATGTCAATATGTCACATGTCATATGTAACATAAATTGTTATGTATTTTTAACATATTAAAAATCAACGTATTAATAAAAATACGTCATATACAACAATCAACTTAGTAATTCATAATTACTTGTACCAAAATATTTCACCAGTTTATAAATCGTATTTATAATAATTCATTCAATTCAATTGTTTCTTTAAACAATAATTTCATCCGAGTAATGATACAATTCGATTACTCAGACCGTATCTCATTTAATCACATTTCAATTTGATACGTAAATTTTACTTCCAAAATCGTCCATCAATTTTTCAAGTAATTTAATTAACTCGTAACATTATACGATTAATTAAATGATCAAATAAGAGTGTTGCCCTATAGGTATGACCTAGAGGGTCAACTGATCACCACCGTCACACGACAAATAATGTCAAACTCTAGTCGGCCAATCATTACCGATATATGTTGACCATTGATGAAAAAATACTTCCCAATTGTATTCTTTAAAATGAGATTTAATAATGATATTTAAATCATGTAATCGCACTATTGTTGAGTACACATTTCCCAACAATCTCCCACTTGTCCTCGACAAGTGTGCGTCACCAATTCTCTTGTCCTATTACTATCTCTCACTCAATGCAAGGTGTCTTTCAGGTCGTAGTTGCAAGTGATCATATCGAGAGTGGTTTCCTCGATCTGGAGAATAACTGTTTTGACCGGATTTATCCACTCTGGATTCCTTCCGAGCGTGGCCACGCATTTCCAGTTCATTACTCCTCGAGTGGCCCTGAGATATTGTTATAACCCTGACTAGGGGTGGACAATTCCTATCGCACTCATTCCCTTCGACTAGCCACATCCATCATAACCCAAAATATGCCCATTTGACCCCATTTACGAAGGTCGTAGTAACACAAATCAAAGTTAATCTGAAACTGTGCCATCTTAGGTGAATAGTCTTTAGTCAAAAGAATCGACTCCTTTGAATACTATAGTAGCTCTCGCCACGACCAGGCTATATAAATTTGCCTGAACTCTATAAGCGGTCATTAGGCCCGACAAAATGTTCCTAACAGTCTGCCTATGTGATCGACTAGTCATCTCACATGACTCTATGACACTTGAACTTGCCATCAATCGTCTCACACTCTAGTCACTTCGAGACGTCACCTCATACAAGTGACTATGGGTAAATACTATGTTAATCCGAGTTCACTTTAACGGGGTTCAATTGTCACTACAACCCGTTTGGATATAACAATGTATAAATTAAAGATAAAAGACAAATGTGATTATGAACATGAACAAAAACAACACTTTTATTTCATTTCAAAATCTAACAAAAATTTGGTACACGTTTAAGTCCCATGGACGTAACATGTCCATCATGCTTAGCCTGCGATAAAGGCTTGGTGAGCGGATCGGCTATGTTGTCATCCGTCCCAACCTTACAAATCGCAATTTCCTTCCTTTCAATAAAATCTCTTATTACATGATATTTTCTAAGTACATGTCTAGATCTATTACTAGACTTTGGCTCTTTAGCTTGGAAGATCGTCCCACTATTATCACAATAGAGAGTGATGGGATCATTGGCGGTAGGTACTACTTTTAGACCTTCCGTGAATTGCCGATCCACACACTTCCTTGGCGCTTCCGATCTTTGCTATGTACTTAGCCTCCGTTGTAGAATCATGATTCTGACTTCCTTGAAGCTTCTCCAGCTAACGGCACCACCATTGAGCATGAAAACAAAACCAACTTGTGATTTCATGTCATCTCTATCTGTTTGGAAACTTGAGTCCGTGTATCCATTAACACGCAGCTCGAGATCGCCTCCAAACACTAGGATAGAGTCCTTAGTTCTTCTTAAGTACTTAAGGATGTTCTTGACAAAATCCAATCCGACTCTCACATGGATTTCCTTGATATCTACTCGTCATGCTCAAGGCATACGAGATATCGAAGCGTGTGCATATCATGGCATACATGATTGATCCGACAAATGGAAGCATAAGGGATCAACTTCATGCGTTCAACATCATGGGGTTCGGAGGGACATTGAGTCTTGCTCAATATCGTCCCGGTTACCATAGGTACCAAACCCCTTTTGGATTTGTCCATGTTGAACCGTCGAAGAATCTTATCGACATAAGACTCTTGACTTAGTGCCAATATCCTCTTGGATCTATCTCTATAGATCCGGATACCTAATATGCGTTGTGCCTCTCCTAAATCCTTCATTTGGAAGTGGTTACCTAACCACTTCTTAATGAAGACAACATTGGAATATCATTTCCAATGAGTAGTATGTCATCGACATACAAGATTAGGAACACAACATTGCTCCCACTGAATTTCATGTATAAACATGGTTCCTCAACACTTCGAGTGAAACCATTTTCCTTTATAACATGATTGAATCGATGATTCCAACTTCTAGATGCTTGCTTAAGACCATAAATGGATCTCTTAAGTTTGCACACTTTGTTAGGATTTTTAGAATCAACAAAACCTTCGGGTTGTATCATGTACACCTCCTCTTCTAAATGCCCATTTAGAAAAGCGGTTTTGACATCCATTTGCCATATTTCATAATCATGAAATGCGGCGATCGCTAACAAAATCCGTATGGATCTTAGCATGGCTACGGGGGCGAAGGTCTCATCATAATGGAGACCTTGGACTTGGGTAAATCCCTTTGCCACTAGCCTAGCTTTGTAGACATCGTCATGTCCTTCTATGCCATTCTTGACCTTGAATATCCATTTGCATTGGAGGGGTCTTGCCCCTTTAGGCAAATCTACCAAGTCCCAAACTTGGTTTTCATGCATAGAATCCATTTCGGACTTCATGGCTTCAAGCCATAAGGAGGAATTTGGACTAGAGATTGCGGCCTTATAGGTGGCGGGCTCATCACTTTCCATAAGCAATACATCGAGTATTCCATCTTCCTCGATAAGTCCCACATATCGATCGGGATGGCGAATTACTCGGCCCGTCCTTCTTAGTGGAGGAGGTACAACCGCGTTAGACGACGAAGGAACATCTTCTTGCGTCTCTACCTCGGTTTGTGGCTCTTGAACTTCATCAAGTTCAAAATTTCTCCCACTCTGTCTCTTAGAAATAAATTCTCTTTCTAAGAAGACAGCCTCACAAGACACAAACACTTTGTTTTCTTGAGGTTTGTAGAAGTAGTATCCTCGAGAGGTCGAGGGGTAACCTACAAAGATGCATTTTTTGGATCTTGGGGCAAGCTTGTTGTCGTTCTTAGTTTTGACGTAAGCATCACATCCCCAAATCTTCATATAGGATATATTCGGGATCTTACCCGTCCACATCTCACATGGAGTCTTTTCGGTGAACTTTGTGGGACTATTGTTCAAAGATCGAATTGCGGTTTGTATCGCAAATCCCCAAAACGAGTTCGGTAACACGGTTTGACTCATCATGGACCGAACCATATCAAGTAAGGTTCGATTTCTCCTTTCGGCAACACCATTAAGTTGTGGTGTTCCGGGTGGAGTAAGTTGTGATATAATACCACGACTTTTCAAGTGTGAATCAAATTCAAGGCTAAGGTATTCACCACCACGGTCGGATCGTAGTGCCTTAATCCTTTTGTTCAATTGGTTCTCTACTTCGTTTTGAAATTACTTGAATTTCTCAAACGCTTCACTCTTGTGTTTCATTAAATAGATATACCCATATCTACTCAAGTCATCGGTAAAGGTTATAAAGTAGTCATAATTACCACGAGCGGTGATACTCATTGGTCCGCATACATCGGTGTGTATGAGTCCCAATAGCTCACTAGCTCGTGTCCCTTTACCACTAAAAGGATTACGAGTCATTTTGCCAAGTAGGCAATATTCGCATGTATCATATGATTGATAATCAAATGGTGTAATCACATTAATCGAAATTAATCTTTTGATGCGATTCTCGTTTATGTGACCTAATCGACAATGCCAAATGAACGCTTCACTTGGGTCACTTGATTTGAGTTTCTTTGATTGAATGTTATAAATATCATTCGTCGGATTTGAGGTCTCTAAAATGTAAATGCCATTAATGGAAGAAGCTTGGCCAATAACCAAATCATTCCTAGAAATAGTACAACGATTGTTCTTAATGACAAAACAAAAACCGTCCATGTCTAGCATGGCGATTGAAATAATGTTTTTAGAGAGCGTAGGCACATAAAAACAATTATGCAAATACAACTCAAATCCATTAGGCAAAGCTAAAACATAAGTTCCCTTGGATTCGGCCGCTACCCGAGCTCCATTTCCAAGGCGTAGATCCACATCTCCCTTGCTAAGCCTCTCCACATCTCTTAAACCCTGTAAATGATTACAAAGGTGAGAACCACAACCGGTATCTAGTACCCATGTCGTAGTGGAAGTATAATTTATATCAATAACATAAATTTCTTTAGGAATTGTACCTTTTGGAGTAATGAGTCCCTCCCTTATATTTCGCAAATACGCGGGACAATTCCTAAGCCAATGTCCCATGCCATAGCAATAATGGCACTCATCATTAACTTGCTTGAAGTTTTTGATTTTCTTTCCCTTCTTCTTGAACCTCTTGCCCTTTGAAGCAAGAACTTGATTGCTAGAGCTCCCACTAACTTTGGCATCTTTATCTTCCAGAGACAAAGACCCAATAGCTTGCATGAGGTAGTTTTCCTGAGACGGACTCACACGAGGTCTAGTAGTAGTGGGTGGTTTAGAAGAGGTGATGAAGTTAAGGTTTCCATCCGAACATATCCCGAAATGAAGTTCTCTAGTGGTGTCGAAATCATTGTTGGAGCAAATGTCGTCAAGAACATTGTGATAAGAATCAATAGTTATAGGTGCGGTAGCATTTGAAGGATTCATTGTAAAGAACTACAAATATGGAGGAAAAGGAAATATTAACATTTGACTTTTAAAATCATACTTGTAAAATATTAACAAGATATGAAACATTTATATAGTGACCTCTACCCAACTATAATAAATGATTCCAAGACCCAAATTCATATCGACTTAGGCACGGTGGGGCCGATACATCCTTTATCAATATAACTCGGTGGATTAACGTTTAATCGATTCTACTTTTAGAACTCTTGGTCGATAATATTACATTAACAATTATCTTTAGCCCAAAACACATTCGACAAGGGCACGGTGGGACCGATACATCCCTTATCAAAAACTTTTGTTGAGTTCAATCCAAATTTCGAATAAATGTGTCCATGATCCAAACCCACATTAACTTGGGCACGGTGTGGCCGATACATCCCTTATCAACATGAATTCGGTGGATAGACATTCATCACCCACTTCCCCTACGTAACAAGGTTTGTACCCCGGTGGGGCCGAGCGCACTCCCTCGCGAAATAGGTTTTCATGGTTTCTACTATTTGGTAAGGCTATGTCTCAATTAATTGTTTTAGCTAGAGGTCATGTCAATTTATTATCTATCACGTTTTAAGTGAACTAAAGCGGTGAACTACGATAATTCTAATTGACACGGTCGATAAACTCGATAAAATGACAATGCATGTTTAGTTATGGCGATTTAGCAATGCATGTGACATAAAATAAAATGCAAGCATAAAAGTAAATAAATCCTAGTATGGCCTTTCCTAAAATAGAAAAACTCTTTAACTATTACATATTCGGAAACCAACTCCATTGGTCCCTTGAACTTCGGTTATGGCACACATCTCGAGGTAACACCGTCTTTATGTATCGCCATTCTTGAAGAAATCCGTCTTTAGGAACTCCGGAATGAATAAAATTACATAATAAATTACATAATTCCTATTATACATTTGTAACTAAAATAAAATAAATCTATTAAATTACAAAACGGTGATACGAGATCACAATAAAATTACAACCGAATCGATATTCCCATACATTTCGGGAAATACCAATTAAAATCTAAGGCCATACTAAGTAAAATTACATAATTCAAAATTACATAAATTAAAATTATGACAATCATAAAGAAAATGCAGCATTATAATATGTATGAACATGCTCAATTTTATGCTCAATCGCCTTTAATTAGCCAATATCGTATATTACTCGGTTTTTACGGATTTGCGTGATTTCAACATTTTTTATAAACACAAAATACATAAATTCATATTTATGCTTAAGTTAATTACCCTAACCTCTTAGGACTCAAAATATAGTCTTCACTAATAATTTGACCATAATTAACTCATATTTACAAAATTGTTCATAAATGGACCAAAAATTACAAAAATAAGCTATTAAACTTCAAATAAATCACAAAATTTCAAATAAATTCAAAATTTGAAATTTAAACTCATGAACATTCTGGAAAATTACCATGACACTCGTAATGTTCAAAATCTTAGGTTAAAAATTTTGAAAATTTTCCGGAAAAACAATGTTGCGGTTTATCGATTTTAACTAAAATAATCATAAAACATGAGGAAAAATTATATTCATTAACTTTTCAATTTTAGATCTGAAAAAGATAATAAAATGCAACATTAGACGTTTTTCCTAAGTCATAGATTATGTTTTATTAATTTTCACTAATAATGTCACTATTTATGCTATTTTTCTTCAAAAATCCATAAATCATGCAAAAAGACTTCTTTATAGCCAATTATTTTACACACATCTTGTAAAATTGCATGTGACAACATATTAATGTTCTATGACCAGATTCGAAATTTAACTCATATTAACCTATTTTTCACCTAAATTCGAATTTAATAATGAAAAATCCATTTTTCGAGCATAACAAGTCCAAAAATTATGAAAATTTACAGGTTATCTCAAAATAATATATGTGACAACATATCCAAAAATCAATGAAAAATTCGAAGTATAGCTAATTTTAGACCAAAAATGACATTTTTACTCATAAAATCATATTTAAATGCCATTATTGTATAATATGAACAATAAAAATCCGAAAAATTAACCAAAATATCCTAAAACATTTTAGGACCAGAAATATTAACATGCATGGATTAATTTCGTGATATCTCATAATAACACAAATTTTACAAGTTTTATTTGTTATTCTTATAACTCGGAAAAACTTTTAACCGATTTGCATGCAAACAACCGTGGCTCTTGATACCGATTGAAGGAAATGTAGATCTTTATACATACTAACATACTCATATATGTTTAAATTAATTTGTCATAAAATTAAAGGTGGAACTTATGCATGCAAACAAATAAACAAAATAGAGAAGAAATCATATTCTTACATTGGATGTATCGGTTTTATGGGCACAAAAGAAATCTCCTTTTCTTTTGTTCTTGAGCTTTCCTTATGGATGAACCAAGATCCAAGTGTAGGATCTCTCCCTAAGCTTTATACCCAAGGCTTATTCTTAATCAAATTAATATTATATGAGCTAGTAGAATATTAATCTTGTGAAAAATTGAACCAAAAATTGTTTGGTTTTTACTCTCTAAAACCGGTTTAGAGGAGAGGGATTTTAGAGGTTTTTCTCTTTCTAAAATATTTCGAAGTTAGAATGAATAATGATAGATCATTTTTACACTAATGCATGTAGTGTTTTTTTTATCAAAAATAAGACAAAAATCCTTTTGTCTTTCCTAGGGTGAAACCGGGTAGGAGGGAAGAAAGGGGGAAGAGAATTACCCAATGCATGCCCTTGTTTGCCTTCACAATGCAAACTAGGGTTGCATGGCTAGGCTCATATAGAATGATTATGTTTACCACTTGTTTAATCAACCATAATTAGCCTAAACCACCTCCCATTTTCGGCACTTATGTTAATATGGATTCCATATTATTTTTGTCAAATGTCAATATGTCACATGTCATATGTAACATAAATTGTTATGTATTTTTAACATATTAAAAATCAACGTATTAATAAAAATACGTCATATACAACAATCAACTTAGTAATTCATAATTACTTGTACCAAAATATTTCACCAGTTTATAAATCGTATTTATAATAATTCATTCAATTCAATTGTTTCATTAAACAATAATTTCATCCGAGTAATGATACAATTCGATTACTCAGACCGTATCTCATTTAATCACATTTCAATTTGATACGTAAATTTTACTTCCAAAATCGTCCGTCAAATTTTCAAGTAATTTAATTAACTCGTAACATTATACGATTAATTAAATGATCAATTAAGAGTGTTGCCCTATAGGTATGACCTAGGGGGTCAACGATCACCACCACACACGACAGTAATGTCAAACTCTAGTCACCAATCATTACCGATATATGTTGACCAGTTGACAGTAAAAATACTTCCCAATTGTATTCTTTAAAATGAGATTTAATAATGATATTTAAATCATGTAATCGCACTATTGTTGAGGACACATTTCCCAACACTAGCTACCGTGGAAAACTTGAGCACTCGTCTCTCCCAAGTTGAGGACAAAATGATAACCGGGAAGTTTCCTTCTTCCGATATTGAGCAAAGGGTTAAGCTCCTTGAAAACCGACTACTTGCCAACGACAAAACCAATACTAATTGGAAGTCTACCAAAACCACTGAAGCCAATTCCTTAGGTGCTCCACCAACCAAAACCAGAAGACCTCATAGGTCCTTCCTTGATTTGGGTATGCCTTATGCCACAGGCTTGGAAAGGCTAATCTCTAAACGAAATCTCAAACCGATTGGTCCAACTTCGGACCCTCTACCAAACATGCGAGGTCGAAGATGGAATGTGACAGGGCAGTCGTATACCTATCAAAAATAACCAACTGGCTCTAACTAATATAGCTAAGGAAGTCGGGTCGATCTCCACAGGGAGATGAGAAAATGTCGGCTTTGTCTAAGTTCGTCACGGTAACCAAATTGGGGGGTTTTTAATTGTTTTGATCTAAAATAATGACAAGGATAGAGAAGAAAGAATAAGAGAATAAAGATTAACCAAGAAGAGAAAACAGCTAAGACAGACGGTTCACCATAATCATTCGGTCAAGTAATCTGGGTCTCAGGTCAATGCAAGTACGGTCTGAGGAGCAGTGAATATCTCCTTTCGGTCTCAATTCGCCCTAAAGCACAAATAGCTTAGCTTTCGCCCTAACTATAATGTCCTATTGTTCGCTACTAGTCTCACCTCTTCCAACCTTTCGGTCCAGGTCAAGGGTCACTATGATATAAATGCCTAATTGCGTCGACTCAATTAGACACATACAGATAATTGCAGCAGTTAACAACAAAGACTATACCAGCATTAACCCAATAAATCGATTACTATCCCTTCATAATTATGGATCCCCTTTAGTCTTAGCAGAAGGGAATTAGCTACGCATCATCATCGAATTAACAATAACAACATATAGATAATTGAAACTAAACATGATAACAAAATTAATGAAGACTGAATAGAGTAAAGATGATAGCAATAAGAGAGAGACAACAAATAACAATAATTATGATTAAGAGATTAAAGAAGAAGAATAATAATACCAATCGTAATCCAAATTTGAGTAGCAAAGTATAAAGGAGGAGCAAAATCTCAGAACAGTAGAAAGTGATAGAGTAAACGTGAATGAGAGCGGTCGCTAGTTCGTCGTTCTACTCTCTGTCATATACGAAAAATCCATCTAAACCTAATCTATGGACTAATTACAAAAGCCCATACGAAATTAGGCGGAAAATAATCTAAAGCAGGATAAACTACTCGATCGAGTGGAAATAAACCACTCGATCGAGCAACTTAGCATCAAACCCCTCGATCGAGTGGAAATAAACCACTCGATCGAGTACTCCTTTCAAAGTCTTCTCTTGTGTATACTCGAACTGCTCGATCGGGCAACTTTCAATATATAAAGCATTCGATCGAGTAGAAAATATAATCGATCGAGCTATCTTGGCACGTAAGACATTAAAGCACCTTCCGAAACCAGCTCACGCGTCTCCAAAATGTTAGATTCCAAGCTCCGGCTCCTTATTCTCCATAAATGCATGCAATTGGGATGAATTAGGCTCGATTTAGCTCCTCTTTGGTTTATTCCTGCAAATTACATAAAACGAACCAAAGTAGAATATTCGGGGGTATTTGTAGCCAGATGCTACATAAATAATACAGAAATGCGTGTAAAAATGAGGTAAAAACCTTATATAAAATACACGCATCAGAATGGAAACCTCTTTTGCCAATATCACCAGGGTCGCGGACATGACACTGAAATGTGTCTCCCCCTAAAAGGCGCAATCCTTGATATGATTGAAAAGGGCGAGTTACCATTACCTCCCTCAACAAACAACGAAAACAGCCCTCCAGAAAACCCAATTGGACACAATCAGGAATCTTCCCTAGACTGCTCTCACCTCATCGCTCCCGACGATGAGAAAATTCATGCAATTGACGAAGATGGCATACAAAGCGCTATAATGATGCTCTCCGTCTCTATCAACAACATATTCTCAAAGCTACAAGTTGCTATCGACGACTTAAACACTCGAGTAGCTAATTTGGAGAAAAGGTTTAGTAGTACCGAAAATGAACCTGGCCATCAAGGAGAAAACCAGCCCTCCATTCACCAACCAACAGCTGCTAAAAATGAGGAGGCATCCGACGGTTCCCACATCCATGAACCCACCAACAAAGAACATGAAATCACCACACCAAAATCCCCTTCAAAATATCAAGCAATTTCACCAAAACTTCCCATTGACAATGACCAAATCCTGTTTCCGCCCAGGATTGACAAAAACACAACTCACAAAAACATCCCAAAAAAATACCAATGTTGGAACCATTGGAAAACATCAAAGGGTATTCACAGATCTGGGAATAACATATGGCACCGTTCTGGAGATACTTGCTTCAGAAGGAATGCTCCAACCCATTGGTCCTACTCCGGACAAACCTGAACACAAAAGAACCCGATTCTGGGATGGTAATGCCTATTGCCAATACCATCTAGGCAAGGGCCATGACACCGAAACCTGTTTCAAACTCAAGCATGCCATTCAGGATATGATTGAAGCTGGCAAAATCATAATTGCACCTCACAGTCAAGACAATCCACCTGAATGTCTCAAGCCAAACAACAAGGTTGAACGTTCTCAAAGGACATTCACCAACCTCAACACAACCTATGCCGCAGCTCTTCAAAAGCTTGTGACTGAAGGGAAGCTACAACCAATCGGGCTCACTCTGGACCCGCTTGTATGCAGGAAAACCCGTTTATAGGACGGCAATGCCTATTGCCAATATCATCAAGGAAAAGGTCATGATACTGAAACATGCTTCAAACTGAAACATGTTATTCAAAATATGATCGACAACATGAACTGGTAGCTTCATCCCTAGGCCAACCAAGTCATGAAAACAACCCTAATGAACATCTCTTTCTGCAAGGAGATGAAAGCCTCATTGACTTTTGTCCTCATATCGTCCCCAACAACGAGAGTGAAGTGCTCAAGTGGGTCAATGCTCAAGACCAGACATTCAAGCCGCTGGATGCCGCGAAAGAGACCTTCGAGAAGGAAAGTGATGATTAGGAGTTCGTATCTATGATCGAGTCTGAGTCCGAGTCTGAGTCTTAGGCTTTCTCATATCTATCCTAGTGTCTGTCTTTTTATTCCTAAGTGACAAACTGGGGGCTGTGCCCATGAGTCACATGTATCCAACGAGTCTGTGCTAACCTCTTATTTATCTAAATAAAAGCACGATTTCCAACTATCATATATTCTCCTCTTTACCATTTCCCGTTGACAACGAGAATTGATTTAAAACTAACAACATGTTCCCATTCAACGTGAGTGCGCTCAAGTGACGTTCCGTACCGAGTAAGTATAGGACCCGAAACTCCGTGTCCATCTCTTTACCTATTCCATGTCTGGCAATAGAAACCTCTTATTAGCACCAATCTTCGAACGAGCTTCTATCAAAGGGATTCTACGACAAACTCAGATAACAAACCAGAACATCTCCTTGTTCATGATCAATGACGGAAGGCAAGCCCACTTCCCACAAAAACATTCCATCACCAAGTATCAACCTCTCACCAAAGGGTACATCCCCGTCTGCACCTTTACCTTCCTCGAACGAAGGACGTCAAAGGACCAATACATCAAAGCCAAAACCAAAGCCCAAGCCAGAGCAAAAGCAAAAGCCAAGGCCCAAGCCAAAATCAAAACAAAACCAGATTGAAACCCTTCTCGAAAGGCCGAAATCCCCGAAAGCACAAACAAACGTCTAACAAAATGTTGGGCTAAAGCCAAAACAAAAAAAGAAATAGCGAATTTCAAATTCGCTATTTCCACAAATTCCAAACGACAAAATGCAAAACCGTCACTTTTCAAAAATGAAATAACGAAATTCAAAATTCGTTATTTTCCCACAATTTCAAATGACGGATTTAAAAACCGTCCTTTTCAAACAAAAACGAAATAGCGAAATTCAAATTCGTTATTTTCTCACAATTCCCCACGACGGAATTAGAACCGTCCTTTTCAAACAAAAATGAAATAGCGAAATTCAAATTTGTTATTTTCCCACAATTCCAAACGACGGATTTAAAAACCGTCCTTTTTAAACAAATAAATGATGCGTGCATTTTATATAGACCTTTTAGGCCATATTAGCACGCATTTCCATGCTTATTTCGTAGTAATTTTACTACAAATATCCCCCGAATAGTCTACTTTGGTTTGTTTTGCATTATTTGCAGATATGAGCCGGAGAAGATCATAATCAAGCGTAAAACATGTCTCTACGCATGCATTTAGGAGATGAGTTGAGTCAGAGCTTGGAAAGTGCTATTTTGAGATGCGCATTGGAGTAAGGAAGTTAGGCGAGCCAAGAGAGTGCTTCAATTTGCTAGTTCCTGCTTGTAAGAGCCATATCTCGAGTTCTACAACAGATATTAAGGTGATTCCAGTTGGAGGTGAAAGCTTATCCTTATAGCTTTCCAACTCCCCCAACCACGCCCTATTTGTCCAAGTAACGAAGAAATGGCGGCCATTTGAAGTTTGGTGCGCAAAGCAGAGTTACGCGCTGTACTCGATCGAGAGCCTGTGTACTCGATCGAGAGGTCTAGTGACTCGATCGAGAGGGGTTATCGCGTGGGCTTTAATTCCGTTTTGTAATTAGGTTTGTTTAAGTTAGTTTTAGTATAAATAAGAGGCGAGAAGTCGAATTAAGTCTCTCTTACTCTCTCACGCCTTATCACTTCTCTCAGTAGCGAGGAAACGGAGGAAACTCCGTCTTCCATTCTTATTTATTTTCCGGATCTAAACTCTTGCAATCATTATTTATCGGTATTAATCTTAATTCCTTCTCTCTTTTCTTCTTTTATGCTTTGGTCCTTTATTATGCGTAACTAATTTCCTCGCTAGGACTTAGGGGATCCGCGATTATGATAGAATAGTAATCACCTTATCAGGTTCATGCTATTATAATCTATGTTGTTAATTGTTGCATTTAATTGCTATAGTTTAATTGAGTCGGCACAATTAGCCTATAGACCGTAGTAAACCTTGACCTGGACCGAAAGGTTGGAAAGGGTGAGACTCGCAGCGATACATTAGGGCACGATAGTGAGGGCGAAAGCTAAGATATTGTCGCTTTAGGGTGAATTGAGACCGAAAGGAGATATTCGCTACCCCATAGATCGTATTTGTTTTGACCTGAGACCAGATTGTTAGACTTGATTAATTATGGTGAACCGACTGTCTTAGCTGTTTCCTTTCCCTTGATCTACTCTTTATTTCTCTTGCCCTTCTCTCTTCCCTTTTCTTGCTGTAGTTTAGAAATCATTTTCAAAATCCCGCTTGTGACCGAATAAGCGAACCTAGAACAGATACAATAGCCTTCCTGTGGATTCGACCCTACTTGCCACTAGCTTCTGCTAGTAGTTCTTAGGTAAATTATTTTTGGTGCGAAAACGACCGCATCAAATTTTGGCGCCGATTCTTGAGGAGGCAATTACCCTATCTGTTTTTTGTTTCGTTTATTTCTTTCCGCCTCAGGGAATTTTATTCCCTGCGGCAGTTCTTATCTCCTTTGCTAGTGTTGTTTTGATAGGTCTTACAGGTCCTATCGGTGGTACTTAGGAGGAGTCCACCTATGTTCCGTTCATCGGAGCAACAAGTGGTATTTTGTGAGAGATGTGGCACCGTGGGACACGATGCAGTTTACTGTTTTGCAGATCGTGACCAAGTTTATGCTTATCAACAGTATAAGCGAAGTCACTATGTTTCGTTCCCACCTTGCGATTTATACACCGCCACATCCGTAATATCAACAAGGCTACCAAGAGCCTTCTTATTCCTATTCACCGCAACAACAAAGCGCCCCTCTGCTATCCAAAATGAAGAGATGGATGAATTAAAGTCGATAATAGCGACACTTACTCTTCAAAAGCAACAAGTTGAAGAAGCAAGAGAGGCCTCTATCAAAGGTCTTGTGCATCAATTTGCGCAATTGACAACCGAGCGGAGGATGTTATTTATGACTCGGATTTCGATGACTCGGATTTCGAGAAAGTCTTCAATGTTGTTGCTTCGATTGACTATGGAGTTGGTCGATCGAGCAACTGAAACAGCTCGATCGACTGATTGGGATGAGGATTTCCCTCGATCGAGTGACTTAGTTGCTCGATCGAGTGGTTTTGTTGAAGAGGGTTCTCGATCGAGCGACCACATTACTCGATCGATTGGTTTTGGTGAAGAAGGGACTCGATCGAGTGATTTATTCACTCGATCGAGCACTGATAACTTTGGACAAAGACCTTTGTTTCATCACCCGAGGTTGTCCCGACTTGCGATGAGAAGGTAAACGAAGGTCATTCCAACGCATTAGAAGGTAATATTTCTTTTGTTGACCCCGCTATAATTTGTGTTATGCCTTCCGTTAATTCATATACTGCTTTTGAATTAACGCCTCCGCTCCAACTCGGGAGCAATTTGGAGGAAAATCGTTCTGTTTCTTCTTGCGCAGGTCTAGTGAAGTTGAAGGACCCGGGAAGGGGATCGCAAGATTCTATCCCGCCAAAGAAGAAAGTGCGGAAAAGGGTTGATAGAAGAGTGTTGGACGCTATAATAAGCGCCGCTGTGTCTTGTTCTTTGTGCTTAGGGGCCGATTGTGAAGCTCTTAATGGTGAAATAAGCGCATTCGATCGGAAGCCGGAGTAGGAGGCCGTGGATTTGCTTTGACGAAAGATGGTCAAGCTTTGGACCTATCTGCAAACTAGCGCTGTCCGGGAGGCAACCCGGAGTTTTTACTTTTTTTTTATTGTTACTTTTTAATACTTTCGTTTTTATCTCGTTGTGTACTTAATAAATCTGCGAATTTTTAGCCTTGGTATTTGGCGGTATTTTTGGGACGTTATTAGTTGATTGCGGTACAACTACGCTATTTTGTCGCTTCGATGCGACAAAGGATTGATCGACTCTTTACTTACTCGATCGAGCGACAAAGCCACTGAAGCACTCGATCGAGTACCTCCTTACTCGATCGAAAGCGGTCCCAATTTGCATGCCCTCGATCGAGCTCCTTCCTTGGTCGATCGAGAGAAAAAAAGCCATATGTACTCGATCGAGCGGTTGTTTTGTCGATCGAGTACCTGCACCTCCCATGCCTGGTTCGGTTTGGGGAGGTCCGTGGTTTGCGCGCTTTTGTAAGTTTCGACTCATCCTCTCTTTAGTTTGCATTTTCTTTTCTGTACTTTGTACAATGGGGACATTGTACATTTGGTTTAGGGAGGTATGCATCCATATCGTGTCTGCATGTTGTTTTTACTGCATTTATGTAATCACGTTTCAATTTCTGCATGCATTGTTGTTTAATTTCAAAAATAGAAAAATTCATAAAAATCAAAAAAATTTCGAAAAAACCAAAAATATTACGTTTAATTTTGCATATTAGATTGAGTCGGATTGGAGTAATTCATTGCTGATAATTGTTTTTTTGCTTGAGCCTCGCATTGTTTCACATCTTTTAGCAAAAGTCTTTTTCAATTTCTCGAATTTCGTTTCAAAATTTGTTGAACAAGTAGACTTGACTGAAATTTTGGCAAACTACATTACTTTCTGAGGTTTAGAGCTGATTTAACTGGTGTCATTTATGACCAGTTTATTTAGGATTGTGAGTAGTTACTCCCTGCATGTCGTGTAACATTAATTTGCACAAGTATGACATTTAATTGCTTTTTGCCTGCATACATTCGGGTTAGTGGATGGTGTCACAGGTTGGAGAGTACTTGCAATTTCCTTTTTCTCATTCTTACCCATTAACTCCACTTTTAGCCAAAACTGCCAGTTGACCCATAAACTACACCCAAATCTTAGCCTACCTTGCGTTGAGCTAGTTTAGTGTTGTTTTGTGGTACATGTTTATCGTACCTGTTTTGGTTTATATTCATTTGTTATGGAGAATTTGGAAGTTGATGTCGAATTGGTTATATGGAAATATTAGTGAAAATCAAGAGATGAAAAAAAGAGATGAAAAAAAGAGGAAAAAATGAAAAAGAAAAAGAAAAGTGAAATTCCCAAGTTCTAATTTGTATTTGTGAGGGAATTGTTAGCGCATAATAAGCTAATTGGCTTTTTGTTTCCGATTCATCTTCTATTTGGATTTTAGTGAGTTTTATGCCAAGGATGGTACTGAGTTTATTATTAAGTAGTAAGTCGGATGGATTTATTTGGTTTGATAGGTTCTAGCTTAACGCTTTAACTCCTCTTATCCAATATTGTTTTGCTCCTTTCTACCCATTACCTCACTTATCCAAACTTTTGCAAGTATTCGGCATGTGATTGATCCTGAACGGTTGGAATGTATGCGTACGGTAGTTAGAATTACTTATCATACTATATTGCATGCACGATTGTGTTGGTCGCAGTTAGGTGAGAGACTGTTATTTCTTCTTTCTCTTTTACATATAATTTGCTTACCATTTGCTTTGTTGAGAGAAAAGTGACCCGGGAGAGTCCAATTTTGAAGTCTTGCAAGGTCAAACGTTCAACATCTTCTTAAAACATGCATAAGTTCATTTGCGTGACATTGAGCTTTTAGTAGTTGATTCATGAGCATTAAATTGGTTCAAGTCGACGGTTTTCAGTTTGTCCGTGTTGTACTCCTTTCTAGTTAGTCTTTAGTTAATTGCATGAGTTTGCTTGAGGACAAGCAAGGGTTTGGTTTGGGGAAGTTTGATGCGTGCATTTTATATAGACCTTTTAGGCCATATTAGCACGCATTTCCATGCTTATTTCGTAGTAATTTTACTACAAATATCCCCCGAATAGTCTACTTTGGTTTGTTTTGCATTATTTGCAGATATGAGCCGGAGAAGATCATAATCAAGCCTAAAACATGTCCCTACGCATGCATTTAGGAGATGAGTTGAGTCAGAGCTTGGAAAGTGCTATTTTGAGATGCGCATTGGAGTAAGGAAGTTAGGCGAGCCAAGAGAGTGCTTCAATTTGCTAGTTCCTGCTTGTAAGAGCCATATCTCGAGTTATACAACAGCTATTAAGGTGATTCTAGTTGGAGGTGAAATCTTATCCTCTTAGCTTTCCAACGCCACCAACCACGCCCTATTTGTCCAAGTAACGAAGAAATGGCGGCCATTTGAAGTTTGGTGCGCAAAGCAGAGTTACGCGCTGTACTCGATCGAGAGCCTGTGTACTCGATCGAGAGGTCTAGTGACTCGATCGAGAGGGGTTATCGCGTGGGCTTTAATTCCGTTTTGTAATTAGGTTTGTTTAAGTTAGTTTTAGTATAAATAAGAGGCGAGAAGTCGAATTAAGTCTCTCTTACTCTCTCACGCCTTATCACTTTCTCGTAGCGAGGAAACGGAGGAAACTCCGTCTTCCATTCTTATTTATTTTCCGGATCTAAACTCTTGCAATCATTATTTATCGGTATTAATCTTAATTCCTTCTCTCTTTTCTTCTTTTATGCTTTGGTCCTTTATTATGCGTAACTAATTTCCTCGCTAGGACTTAGGGGATCCGCGATTATGATAGAATAGTAATCACCTTATCAGGTTCATGCTATTATAATCTATGTTGTTAATTGTTGCATTTAATTGCTATAGTTTAATTGAGTCTGCGCAATTAGCCTATAGACCGTAGTAAACCTTGACCTGGACCGAAAGGTTGGAAAGGGTGAGACTCGCATCGATACATTAGGGCACGATAGTGAGGGCGAAAGCTAAGCTATTGTCGCTTTAGGGTGAATTGAGACCGAAAGGAGATATTCGCTACCCCATAGATCGTATTTGTTTTGACCTGAGACCAGATTGTTAGACGTGATTAATTATGGTGAACCGACTGTCTTAGCTGTTTCCTTTCCTTTGATCTACTCTTTATTTCTCATGCCCTTCTCTCTTCCCTTTTCTTGCTGTAGTTTAGAAATCATTTTCAAAATCCCGCTTGTGACCGAATAAGCGAACCTAGAACAGATACAATAGCCTTCCTGTGGATTCGACCCTACTTGCCACTAGCTTCTGCTAGTAGTTCTTAGGTAAATTATTTTTGGTGCAGAAACGACTGCATCAATAACGAAATAGCGAAATTCAAATTCGTTATTTTCTCTCAATTCCAAACGACGGGATTTAAAACCGTCCTTTTCCAAACAAAAATGAAATAGCGAAATTCAAATTCGTTATTTTTCCACAATTTCAAATAACGGAATTACACCGTCACTTTTCAAACTTCGGACCAACAAGTCCAACACCAAAATACAAAGTCCAGGACCAACAAGTCCAAAGCCGAGGACCCATGAGTCCAAAACACCAAGTCCAGGACCAACAAGTCCAAAGCCCGGGACCCATGAGTCCAAAACATTAAGTCCAGGACCAACAAGTCCAAAGCCCATGACCCATGAGTCCAAAACATCAAGTCCAGAACCAACAAGTCCAAAGCCCAGGACCCATGGGTCCAAAACACCAAGTCCAGGATCAACAAGTCCAAAGCCCAGGACCCATGAGTCCAAAACACCAAGTCCAAGACCAACAAGTCCAAAGCTCAAGGCCAATAAGTCCAAAATACAAAGTCCAGGACCAACAAGTCCAAAGCCCAGGCCCAAAAAGTCCAACACACCAAATCCCGGATCGACAAGTTCAAAACACCAAACACTAAAACCTCAACCAACACTGCTTCACCCCTAAGTCCTTCCAAAGACTACTACAGGGAGACCTATCTAGGCTTTTGAGGATTCCCCTCAAGCTCGTAATATTACACCTTAACCTTTACGGTCCAGACCTGGTATTCTTATCCCAAATTATTTACCAACCATTTCGTGCTCAGGACACATCAAGCCGGAGACCCCATTCCGCACCACATTACAAGCCGTAACCCATCGGCCTAAACACCACAAATACAACCTCTAGATTTTTATCTGTCATGTTGGAGTTAGTGTCCTCCACAATAGTGCGTTAACATAATAAATCTTATTATTGGACTATCATCAGATATTTAATTATTTGATCCTCGTCAGTTGATTAACGTAAATCGATAACGGTTGGCTGACTAGAGTTTGCCGTTATTGTCGTGAGACGGCGGTGATCAACTGACCCCTTTCGGTCACACCTAAAGGAACAAACCCCAATTGATAACTAATTAATTGTATGAGATACAATTTGTTTAGTCCCTTGATTTATAGACTAAGAGGTTAGTCGATTATTTTTTTAGAGAGATTTCGAGTTGCGAACTCGAGGAGCGGCAGT
Source organism: Silene latifolia (assembly GCF_048544455.1). Lineage (NCBI taxonomy): Eukaryota > Viridiplantae > Streptophyta > Magnoliopsida > Caryophyllales > Caryophyllaceae > Silene > Silene latifolia. Next base: position 51,123,749 of record NC_133529.1, on the reverse strand, counting down.
TATTATTTAATTATGCGATAATTAAATAATAAGTTTTGGGAAACGGGTTTTAGTTAATTAACTGTTAATTTGCTAAAATTGTACTAATTGATTAATGTGATTAATATTAGTACGTAAATAATATGTGTAGTGGTACACGTATATTTACGGAGTGAATTGGACGAATTAATTATGGAAGTATTTAAACATGATACGATGTTTAAAATAAAAATTACACGGATTTGTGCTACAAATATAAGAACCAACATGGACCCGTAAATGGTCAAGTGGACCGTGTAAAATAAGTGTAGTGGATGATTACTCACATAATCATTTTACCTTATTTTGTATACTACCATAATTAATCTTATACAACATTTTGCATGTGATGTAAGATAAAAATATAAGACAAAATCCTCCACTTCCACACTCCACCCACCCGCCACTTTTTCCCCATATACTCCATCATTTGTTCACGTTTTTACACTACCTCATTTCACACTCTACATTTTGCATGTGAACTTTTCTCTCTATCTCTCTACAATAATAATTCATCAACTAGTATACATTAACAATATTACTAAGATAAGTTAGTGATATTACTAATATTTATCAAGGGAGCAATATTAACAAGTTACTAGTACAAACTTGTTATTATTATTGGGTTAGTTCTTGGGTGCAACTTGAAGGAGACTTTCTTTTTGAAGGTTTTTCAAGGAGGATCATCCATATCATTTTAGCTCAAGAACAAATTAGTAAGGAGAACTAGTTTGTGCCCATTTTACCATATATTCAATGTAAGGAAATTATTTTTCCTTATACTTTCTTTTTATGCTTTCATATTAGCATGCATGTTACATAGATCACCTAATAACAATTTATGAGATAAATTAATTTTATTAGAGAGTCGAATATGGATCTATCATCTTTCAAGTGGTATCAGAGCTTAGGCTTGTAATTTGCATGTTGATTTTAAGCATTTTAATGAATTATGAGATAATTAGTAAAAACTCAAAAATTATGTTAGAAGAGGTTTTAGCACGAAATTTTTTAGGACATGCATACCTACTGATCTCAAAAGGTTTGTGGAATTTTGTGGTGATTTTTGAAGTTATTTTGCTATTTTTAATGTTTTTTGGTAGAAAACCGAGTCAAAATGTCGCATTTTAGTGAAAAATTGACTAAAATTAGTTAAAAGTTGATTCGGTGCATGGATGTTTTATGGTAGTTCATGCATGTTTTCTACTGATTGTATGCAAAAAGTTGAAGGTTGGTTCGGATTTTTGCATGTTTATTGATTTTTTGAGTAAAAAGTCGATAAAAGTCAAATTAATTAATCATAATTTCGAAATTTTTGATTCTGCCCATGATAAATTTATGTACATTTAAGAATATTATTTAAATATCAAAAGTGATTTTGTATGTGTGTTTTCACTTTGTTTTAATGTTTATTGGTTTTAGTAGTTAAAAACCGATAAATATCGATCTTTTTCTTCACAAAATTTATCCGGAATTTTTGGGCAATTTTTCTAACTTTTTTGGGTTCTTGGGAGTGTTCCAGAATACTAAAAATTTTTGTTTCAATTTTTTGGATAATGTTTCAATTATTTTGGATTTTTACTTAAATATTATGATTTTACCGATTAAATTAGCAAAATATCACCAAATTAAACCAATTATTTATCATAAAATTAGTGAGGACTAATGTTGAGGTTCAAAATAGTTTGGACAATTAGTTTGGACTTAAATGAGATTTAAGAGTTAATTATTGATTTTTACATGTTAAAAATCGATTAAATCCACAAAAACCGAGATGGATACCAACGATTGATAGATAGGGCGATTTTGGCATCATATTTACAGCATTTTAAGCATATTTATTTAAGTTGAATGAATGATTGTCATTTATTTAAAGTATTTATATTTTTGTACCTAGTATGGCCTAGTTAATTTTAATCGTTATTACCCGAAATGAATGGGAATATCGATTTGTTTGTAATTAAATACGATCTCGTATCGTCGGTTTGTAATTAATTAATAGTTTTATTTATTTTTTTAATTAATGTATAATAGGAATAGCTATGTAATTCATTTGTAATAGTTATTTTACCGGCGTTTCCAAAAGACGGATTACAACGAGACGGAGTCTATTTTTGGAAGGTGTTCCAAATCTCACAAGGAAGAGCCACTTTTGGAATGAAGAGGCAAGGGACCAAGGAGTTGGTTTCCGAAATGTAATAGAGTAGTTTTTATTAACTAGGTGGCCATACTAGGATTTATTCATATGCTTACATGTTTGCTTGTTTTATTTTCGTGCATGCCAAAAACGCCATTCACATGCATTTTATTTTCGCGATTGTCAATTCACGTCATTTACATTCACCGAATTAAATCACTTATAAGGAATTTATGACTAAATTGACAAGATCTCTCACATAACTAAAATTGAGATTAGCCTTACCAATTAGTAACACCTATGAATCTCTTGTTCATTAGAGCCACGCTCGCCCAAGCGGGGTGTTCTCTTTTTACCTTGGGTAACTAGGGTGGCAAGCGGTTATCACACGCCAAAATTGGTTGGACTCAACGGGATATAAGACGGTCTTGTGTTCCGGGGCTAGTAGATGAATTTGAGGAAATTCGTCGACCAAGAGTTCTAGAGGTAGAATTAGTCAATGTGACTTACCGAATTTACGCAATTATGGGATGTTTCGCCCAAGCGATGCTCATTTTTGTTTAATATTTGGGTCTTGGAATCATTTATATAATTTAGTGGGAGATCATTATATAAATGCTAAAACTTGCTAAACATGTTTTTACAAGTAATTTTTTAAAACAATGAATGTTAATTTTTCCTTTTTGTTGTAGCATTTTAATTCGCAATGGCAACTTCATCAACTCCATCGACTACTTCACTAGGCAAAGATTCATGGCTAAGGTCCGTAATGGACAAATGTATTTTAAAAGATGACGGTAGTAACTTTCTTGAATGGGAATCCAACATCAAAAGTGCCGCGTTGTCCGACAATGTGCTCACTTACTTGACCGATGCTCCTCCAATCGAGCCCGGTGCAAGAGCTTCATCGGTGGTGCGGACCGCCTATGATGACTATGTGAGGATGTTAAATAATATCAAGAATGTGTTGATATGGTCAATATCGCCAAAGCTCAATTTATCATGCATTTATTTAAATGCTTACAAGATATTCACTCGTATGATCACTATGTTTTCACAAACACCTAACGTCCGTCAATACGATGCGGCGGCACACTTCTTTGAAGCTAAGCTTGAGAGGGGCCAAAAGGTTAGTCCCCATGTACTAAAAATGGTCGAATATGTTGACATCCTAGAGCGTCTAGGGTGTAAGATTCCTAAGACTCTTGTGGTGGATCGTATCCTTCACTCACTCCCTACCAAGTTTGCCCACTTTAGGGTAAACTACAACATGAATGACATGGATAAGAGTTACCATGAAATTCATGTTGGAGTTAGTGTCCTCCACAATAGTGCGTTAACATAATAAATCTCATTAATAGAATATCATCAGATATTTAATTATTTGATCCTCGTCAGTTGATTAACGTAAATCGATAACGGTTGGCTGACTAGAGTTTGACGTTATTGTCGTGAGACGGCGGTGATCAACTGACTCCTTTCGGTCACACCTAAAGGAACGAACCCCAATTGATAACTAATTAATTGTATGAGATACAATTTGTTTAGTCCCTTGATTTATAGACTAAGAGGTTAGTCGATTATTTTTAGAGAGATTTCGAGTTGCGAACTCGAGGAGCGGAAGTTATTATTTAATTATGCGATAATTAAATAATAAATTTTGGGAAACGGGTTTTAGTTAATTAACTGTTAATTTACTAAAATTGTACTAATTGATTAATGTGATTAATATTAGTACGTAAATAATATGTGTAGTGGTACACGTATATTTACGGAGTGAATTGGACGAATTAATTATGGAAGTATTTAAACATGATACGATGTTTAAAATGAAAATTACACGGATTTGTGCGACAAATATAAATACCAACATGGACCCGTATATGGTCAAGTGGACCGTGTAAAATAAGTGTAGTGGATGATTACTCACATAATCATTTTACCTTATTTTGTATACTACCATAATATATATCTGATACTAGATTTTGCATGTGATGTAAGATAAAATTATAAGACAAAAATTGTCCACTTGAGGACTCCACCACCCGCCACTTTTCCCCCTTTACACTCCATATTTGTTCACATTTCTACACTACTTCATTCTAACACTCTACCATCTTTTGCATGTGAACATTTCTCTTTATCTCTCTACAATAATTCATCACTAGTATTCATTATTAATATTACTAAGATAAGTTAGTGATATTACTAATATTTATCAAGGGAGCAATATTAACAAGTTACTAGTACAAACTTGTTATTATTTTTTGGGTTAGTTCTTGAGTGAAACTTGAAGGAGACTTTCCTTTTGAAGGTTTTCAAGGAGGATCATCCATATCATTTTAGCTCAAGAACATACTAGTAAGGAGAACTAGTTTGTGCCCATTTTACCAAATATTCAATGTAAGGAAATTTTTCTTTCCTTTTATGCTTTCATATTTGCATGCATGTTACATAGATCACATAAATGATAGTTTATGAGATAAATTAATTTTTTTTAGAGAGTCTAATATGGATCTTTCAAGTGGTATCAGAGCTTAGGCTTGTAATTTGCATGTTAATTTTAAGCATTTTAATGAATTATGAGATAATTAGTAAAAACTCAAAAATTGTGTTAGAAGAGGTTTTAGCACGAAATTTTTAGGATATGCATACCTACTGATCTCAAAAGGTTTGTGGAATTTTTTGGTGATTTTTGAAGTTATTTTGCTATTTTTAATGTTTTTTGGAAGAAAACCGAGTCAAAATGTCGCATTTTAGTGAAAAATTGACTAAAATTAGTTAAATGTTGATTCGGTGCATGGATTTTTTATGGTAGTTCATGCATTTTTTCTACTATTTGTATGCAAAAATTTGAAGGTTGGTTCGGATTTTTGCATGTTTATTGATTTTTCGAGTAAAAAGTCGATAAAAGTCAAATTAATTAATCATAATTTCGAAATTTTTGATTCTGCCCATGATAAATTTATGTACATTGAAGAATATTATTTAAATATCAAAAGTGATTTTTCATGTGTGTTTTCACTTTGTTTTGATGTTTATTGGTTTTAGTGGTTAAAAACCGATAAATATCGATCTTTTTCTTCATAAATTTATCCGGAATTTTTGGGCCTTTTTCCTGACATTTTGGTGTTCTTGGGAGTGTTCCAGAATACTAAAATTTTTTGTTTCAATCTTTTGGGTAATTTTTCAATTATTTTGGATTTTTACTTAAATATTATGATTTTACCGATTAAATTAGCAAAATATCACCAAATCAAACTAATTATTTATCATAAAATTAGTGAGGACTAATTTTTAGGTTCAAAACAGTTTGGACAATTAGTTTGGACTTAAATGAGATTTAAGAGTTGATTATTGATTTTTACATGTTAAAAACCGATTAAATCCACAAAAACCGAGATGGATACCAACGAATGATGGATAGGGCGATTTTGGCATCATTTTAAAGCATTTTAAGCATATTTATTTAAGTTGAATGAATGATTGCCATTTATTTAAAGTATTTATCTTGTTGTACCTAGTATGGCCTAGTTAGTTTTAATCATTATTACCCGAAATGAATGGGAATATCGATTTGTTTGTAATTAAATACGATCTCGTATCGTCGGTTTGTAATTAATTAATAGTTTTATTTATTTTAATAATTAATGTATAATAGCAATAGCTATGTAATTTAATTGTAATAGTTATTTTTACCGGCGTTTCCAAAAGACGGATTACAACGAGACGAAGTCTATTTTTGGAAGGTGATCCAAATCCCACAAGGAAGAGCCACCTATGGAATGAAGAGGCAAGGGACCAAGGAGTTGGTTTCCGAAATGTAATAGACTAGTTTTTATTAACTAGGTGGCCATACTAGGATTTATTCATATGCTTACATGTTTGCTTGTTTTATTTTCGCGCATGCCAAAATCGCCATTCACATGCATTTTGTTTTCGCGGTTGTTAATTCACGTCATTTACATTCACCGAATTAATTCACTTATAAGGAATTTATGACTAAATTGACAAGATCTCTCACATACCTAAAATTGAGATTAGCCTTACCAATTAGTAACACCTATGAATCTCTTGTTCATTAGAGCCACACTCGCCCAAGCGGGGTGTTCTCTTTTTACCTTGGGTAAGTAGGGTGGTACGCGGTTATCACACGCCAAAATTGGTTGGACTCTACGGGATATAAGACGGTCTTGTGTTCCGGGGCTAGTAGATGGATTTAAGGAAATTCGTCGACCAAGAGTTCTAGAGGTAGAATTAATCAACGTGACTTACCGAATTTACACAATTATGGGATGTTTCGCCCAAGCGATGCTCATTTTTGGTTTAATATTTGGGTCTTGGAATCATTTATATAATTTAGTGGGAGATCATTATATAAATGTTAATTTTTTCTATTTTTTCGTTCTTTTTCATTAATGAATTTACTATGACATCACGCACTTCATCCTCTTTTCATCCTCTATTTATTATTATACTCGTTTCGTTCTTTCATAGGAAGCGGTTTCTTTGAAGGAATTCGGTAGCAATGATTGGTAACATGATTTACTAATTCTCCTACATAAGCTTACAACAATTATTGCGATTATTATACAACTTAAAGTCCATACATATTTAAAAAGGGGTTTTCATGTTGCAAACTCATATTACGAGTTTAAAAGGAAGTCACATTTTATCAAGAGAGTCTTGATTTCGAAAATGACACCTCCGTCATGATGATGACATATTAGTTTTAATTACTCAAGTGTAATTCAAAAGTTTACGAAAAGAGTTTTCAAAAACACTTATAATACTCCAATATGATACCGTCAAATGGCTCACTTCGAGAAATGCCAAATCGATTGTTTATGCGCTAAAGAAGTTTAGGCATATGATGACAATTGAACGGTTAGGTAGTCCAATTTCGCAAGAAATTGAGATTCTGCCACATGTTACACTCACTTTATAGTAATTCACTCTTACTAAGTGTATAAAATATCACGAATGACATGAAGAGAGGTCTTCATGAGATTCATTTTTGCTTGATTGAAGCAAAGAGGAATGTAAAAGTGAGTGGGAGTTAAGAAGTATCAACCCTAGATGTATGCGATAGAACAAAGTTGAAAGAGACATCTACTTAATGGATAGGCTAGTTCCACTATCTTGGTATGAGATATCAAGTATGGATCATTTCTTTGTAAATAAGTTTACATGAATTGATAAAACGTAAGACGTCTAGCATAGGACATTTTTGTATCGAAATGGTGCTAGATTAGCAATGATTTCGATGGGGACAAATGTACCTAAATTTGGTTTTAAAAGAAGGTAATCATCTATGTTTATACATAGAAGGCATCACTTATGTGATTTAAAACAAAAGGTTGTACCTACTTCTATGATAACTTGGTGGTTGGTTTAGACCACTCAAGTTAGAGGAATTTTACATTCTTCACGAAAACTAAATATTATACTATCTTGTAGATTTTAAAGTCTCTAATCCGGTGAACCCAAATGATCAAACCTCAAGTAAATTCGTTTAACGTATAAACGATTAGCACATCGTATAACCATTTGATTGACAGTCTTATGGTATGTGTGCATGTATTATGTTTTTTCTTATGCAGAAAAGAAACACAATAGTGAGGTGATTGACCATATACATACGGATGTGTAAGGCCGATAGTTGGTTATATATATATATATACTTCGTTACTTTTACCGTAATGTTAAGTAGATATGAAAACCTCGTATCTATTTAATAAGACATAAAAGTAATTTTTGAAACGTGGAATATTTTCAAAATGAAGTAGTAAACGAAAAGCACGTCAAGATCAAGATGTTGATCGGAAGTTTCAAAGTAATGACTTTGAAGATCAAATGGGTAATATCAAGTAATGACCTTGATAATCACTAAGAAGATTGTGAACCAGTTCACATATACCTTCTCCTAAGGACACCATAGAATATGGTGTAGTCAAGAAGATAAACCGAACTTTATGAGATATAGTTTGAGGTTTTTCGCAATTTTGTAAGCTATTTTCTCACTAAAAGTTTAAAACCCTACTATAATAGCCTAAATGACTCCATATGAGATATGGATAGGGAGAGTCCTTAACTTGTCTTCACAGAACCAATTTGTGTATTTGTGAGGGTTATTCAAAATTGAACCACTTGGTTTTTACTCCTCCAAAACGAGAACAAAGAGTTTGTGGCTCATAATACTGTCTTTCCAGAATGATTTTCATTTTCTGGAAGACAGAGTGGGAGAAATTTTGAACTTGCGGAAGTCCAAGACCCACAAACTGAGTACAATGCAAGAAGACGTTATTTATTGAGGCTCAGTGGTGAGTACAATACAAGAAGACGTTCTTTATTGTGGCTCAGTGGTTATAAGGAGATAATTTTGCGATAATATTGCGTTACTTTTCAAAAGTGACGAATCTTAAACCCTCATCAAAAGCTTTTCTATAGTATGAACTCTATGTGATGGCGTGTCACCATGCAATTCGAATTGATTTCCTTGCACACGATGCGATAAGGAAGGAAACACGAGATGTTTTCGAGACTTGATTTAAGGTGAATACTTTGGTTGGTTACCTTGATCTTGTCGTAAAGGTTACATAAGATGTTTAAAATTTGGGCTTGTTATAGAGAGTTTATGACAACCCAAATGCCTTTATCAATTCGTATGGTCTTAGCAATATAGCCTCTCATTAGGATGAGTTTAGGCAAAAGGATAATGAAACTTTCTCCTTGGGAGAAGTTTTGTTGATCTTGTCAATGCTAAGAAGCCTGGCATGTTTGAAAGATCCCTTTTGTGATCTATATACGTCAAAGAGTTGGAACTTTGGGTTCAATCATGTAGTCTATCAAAATGGTGTTACTCGAGTGTCAAGGTACCATGATGATACATGGAGTTTAGTGGGAGCTAAAGTGAGTTTCTTAGTCTAAATATGTGCTTGACATATTAGTGACTAGAAATGTAGCCAAGGTGATGTTACTTAGTCTAAATATGTGTTTGACATATTAGTGACTCGAAATATTCTCGGGTGAATACTTGAGAGTAGCATGACGCATATTAAATATCCAGATCTAATGAGATAGATCTCCATGGATATTAGCATTATAGTCAAGAGACTTATGTGATAAGATTCTTCACTCGTTCAAGTTGTTGAACAATAAATATGATCTCTTGTGCTTCCGCTGCAGGATCTATGAAATATGCTAAAAGCTTCTCTCGTCAGGACTTATCATGTTGAGAATATGAGAAGTCATTACCAATCATTTCCTAGTGAGTGTCACTAGATAATTATCAAGAGCAACCTTGAGTACTTGAGAAGCACTGAGGATTTACTCTTGTAGTTTGGAGGAATTTATGAATTTTGTGTAAAAGGATTACACGGAAACATTCCTATGCTTATAAGATGTTATGGGCCTCGTTAAGGAATGGTTAGCATGTAAGAGTGCTATGTGCATAAAGAATAATATGTATAAGAAGTTATACATATGTGTATAAGAAGTTATACATGTATAAAGCAAACATGTATGAGGAGTCATACATAAAAGATGTCATATGAAGGATGTATATGTATAAGTGTTATACGTACAAATCATGAACGAAAGCTAAGTACATTACAACATCCGATGTTGTAAAAGAGATAGTTGATAACCGGAATTTAATGGGACTAGAGTAGTTCTGTTAGCCGAATATCGTTTCCCAAGAGACTGTGAAAACAGTGGGAGTTTTGAATGGCTTTAGAACCAGAGTCTAAAAACTTGTTTAGACATGTACTTAGAAAGGCTCTATGTGATGAAAAGATTGCATAGAACAAAGGAAAATAGCAATGGAAATTAGAGTGAAGCAACTATTGCTAATCCTCTAACCAAAGCCGTTGGCATAAGGTAGACATGATGGTTATGTCATCTCAATGTGATTGAGCAGTATACCTTAATTAATGAAGATTGTTATGTAAATATTGGATAGAGTATTGATATTTACATACGTGATGATCGCATTCATTGTTTGAGTCTCTTAAGAACTCAATTATTCAGTTTGACTGAAAGCATTGAAAACCTTGTTTATCTGAATAAGTTGTGGAGACAATGTTGAACTATATTCAAGTGAATAAGATGAACATTGTATTTTGTCCCTAGTCACTTAATGAGGTGACGTCTCGGAGTGACTAGATTGTAAGTCGATTGATGGTTGTTCAACACCATAAGGTCATACGTGATGACTAGTTGATTACATAGGCAGAGTGTGTGACACTTTGCCGGACAGTGACCAATTAGAGAGTCCCTAAGTTCTATTACAGACTGTAACACCCCCATTTATTTAAGGGCCTGAACTAGGACTCCTCAGATAAATGACGGTGTTACCATCTCGGAAACCCGAGGTAGTAGATAACAAAGGAAAGAAACACAAGATTTTTTATTAAATGCTTATAGTGAGATTACAACTGGAATTAAAACAAAGTCTCCAAAATATGACCAAAAGATGAAGTATGATAAAACTACTAGTAAGACTAAGGTGGGCTAGGCACTAAGTCCGTCATCCAAGCTCTCTTCCCGGCCAGCTCCTATCGGTCTACGAAATACCCGTCAATCTGCTCCCCAATAATTGGATCATCACAGGCGTACACGAATACACAGGGTCACCCCGCGAAGGAGTTAGGGGAAAACAATTAAACAACAAAATATAATATGCATGATCCTCCGTCACCTCCATCTCCATCTCAACTCGTATCTCATATCTCATTTCTCATATCTCATAACCCGGACAACCCAGCCATACCGATCCCCGGTAGACTATATATATCGACCGTAGCCGATCTGCCCATTTCCAGTGAGGACACCAGGGCAAGTCTGCGAGAACCCGCCCGGGCCTTATCACAACATCACATCGTATCTCAACATCGTCACCACCACATCGTCCTCCAACTCCAATGCATATGAAATGCTCAACGATAATTAATGCAATGCAATATGTATATAAATCATCTGAACGATAAATCATGAAGTCATGCCGCCATTACCCGATGTTGTGATATCATACTCAATACGATCAAATCAATCAATCACCTTCCCGAATATAAATGATAACGTAATTCAACCACCATGAAACAAGTCAACACAATTCGATCAATAACGATAATAGGACAAGTGTATTTCCCTACCTCAAAGTGCCAAAGCAATTCCAATTAAGCGATTAAGCGATCCAGAAAGTAAAGCAATGAATTTGACTATCGATCCTTCACGAATCCGTCACCTAAAACAATTATAATAATTATAATTACTAACTACTAAATATAGTAATTTCCCAAAATAGAAGCTTTCCCAAAATATAATCCCGACACCAACTTGTGCCCAATTGTTAACTAAAATAACCCGATTAATATTTGACCCACTTCCCAAAATAGGAAGTTATTAAAGTATAATTTCTTAAAATGGAAACCTTCCCGATATAGTAACTTTTCTCTTTTAACAAACCCGACTCAAAAACCCGACTTGAATTATTTTAATACACTCGGGAATTAATTAAATAAATTATGAATGCGACCCATTACGAATTATAACGATTCAAATTAATAAAAACCCGTTTCAACAACCAAAACAGCCCGTACCCCTTCACTCTCACCCACGCACCACCACCGGCCACCACAAGGCCGTGTCAACCACCAGCCCCAACACCCACTTCAACCCCACCACCAACGACCACCACCACTGCCCGGTCATTGCCGATCCGCCGAGTCGAACCGTCGGCAACGATCGTGGTTCATCACCGTGCCTCCCAAAAACCTGTTTCCACGACTCCCACCACCGCAATCGTTATTAACCCCGCCAAACCACCACGCCTCTGTTCGCCGTCAGCCCACGAACATCGACCACCTAGCACCACCTTGTCGACCTCCCCCTAGTCGACAGTGGCACCACCCCAAAGCTAACCATCTAAAAACCCACCTGAAACATCTAAAAACCCGGTGCTACCCTCCCCTGTCGGTGCCGCCTTTATCTGCCACCACCACCACCTAAGACCACTCTAACCACCACCAATATACTCGTCACATAATACCCATTTCCCTTACCCCGACAACAACCACCATTAACACTCCTAGCAGACACACGACCACCAACCAAAACAAAGAGAATCGAAAACGAGGGGAAAGGGGTTAACTCATACCTTTTTATGCCGCCACTGCCGCCACCAGGGCCACCTACGGCCGTCGACAACCTCCCTTGTTCGTCCTTGCTGCACCGTCAACCACCTATGCTCTCTCTCTCTCTCGTTTTGCGTGAGGGTGAAGTTTGAGATGAGGAAAGGAGGGAGGCGGCTGAGTAGAGGGAGGCGGTTGTGAGAGAGGTACTATTAGGTTTAGGTTTATGGTTAGGGTTAGGGTTAATGTTTAGGGTTTATTTGGGCTTTAGGGTTTAATGGGCTGGACAGATATTGGCCCAACTTAAATGGGTCACCACAATTCGTATTTCTTATAAACCCGTCTTAATTAACTTACGATAGATTAATGTAATTATCGACTCAATTATTTTCCCGACATATTTGTAATATAAAATGTATAATAATTAATATAAAATAATATCCGTTTAATTAATTATATTATATAAAATACGGGGTATTACAGTCTTCCCCCCTTAAAATGAACTTCGTCCCGAAGTTCGCTCCCGTACCCAAACCTCAAAAGGGTATTGCAAATCGTACTTACGGACGTCGCGTATTTCTAACTTGGTTAACACACACTTTTGACACATCAATTACACATATCAAATACGAAATGTTACATTATGCCTTCCTAAAAACAAACTTCGTCCCGAAGTTTAACTCATCATTACGTAGCCCATTTAACTACAACTAATAATTACCTGGAACACAGATATATAACAACTATAAAATCATCTGAGACACTGTCATCTTTCCATCTCAATTCCGATCTCAAACTCAATTAACTCGATAACCAACCATGGTCGACCGGACCGCAAACGTAACTCGGCACAAAGGCCCCACAACTCATAATTCAATACCAGTAGTTTAACTATACTCTCCTTTTACACATCAACCAACTAACAGAAGTAGAAACAACACCTATAGAACTCCTTTGCATAGGTACCCCACAACGAAACATCTACTTGATCAAAATTACAATCTACAAACAAGTGCAAATTAAGCATCAAGATTTTACAATCCTACCCAACTAAAAACATGGTTACGTCCTCATAACCTTCATTATTATAACCAAGGTTCTCAACTACTGCTAACAACTGAAAGAGGATAAGAGATTCTCAACTCACGCTCAAGTTAACTAATCCTTACCAAAGACAAACGATATGCAAGCTCTCTCAAGGAAGTTACCGTTACTCGTAGAAATCATTAGTAATTATTCATTTCACCACTCATTGTAATCTCATACTTTAGAAATATAGGGGATCAATCCTCCTAAGAAAGAATTAGGATCAAAACGTTGATAAATCGTCTTATGAAAATTGATAACCTAATAGGTCCAGTCTGAGTTTCCTTTACTTAATTGTATGCAGATTTAGGTCAAGACACGAATTACCAATAAAATGAAGACAACCAGTTCGCAGTATTTATCAGCCTAGAAATATTTTTAATCCTCATAACAATTGGGTTTGGTATTTATTCATGAATGACGAATGCACATTGATTGGCAAATTTTATAAACTTATTGGTCGAGTAAACAACGATATTGGAAAGTTATCGTACCAGACTATTATACACAAAATTTCGTTCTTGGTGTTAATTATATTTAGACTGTACCCAACACAATGACAGAAAGATTAGATGTATTTAACTACACAAATTTTTACAAATATTCATTATATGTTATGCTAATATCAACTTACCATGTTAACACATAATTCACTTAAATCACCACATTACATTTTCCGTTTCGACATTCGTAACCAACCACAACCCACCAATTCGCTACATGAACGAACAACATGACTAACTTGACCCACCATTTGTGACTCCGTTCTAATTTCATTACTCCGGACTTAGCAATTATCATGGACCATACAACTGGACACCGGTTGGAAACCTCATTCCGAATTTATACTCATACGACAAAATTTAATTTCATTTTCAAAACTTTTACTTTCATACTGAACGGTGAATAATTTTCTTAACATAATCTTATGACAGTGGTCGTCATGGAATCCACTTTCACACTACGAAACCCAAAATCAGATAAACTTAATTCAATTACTTTAAACAAAACAAGCTTAGGTGTCGACTCATATATCGTAATTTACAGGTTTATCTTATTCATGGCTCAATTAAACATAACTATAACGACTATCATTTAAACCAACACATATCATGTGAATTATCAAAGGATTATTTCATCATAATTGCCAACATAGTTATCGTAACAATCTTTATTAAAATATAATCTGATAGTAACGTCTCGAGAATATAGCTATGTCAAGTGTCGTATTATATCAACAATTTCCTTTATATCATGCTCCTACAATTGCAAGAATCCCTTTTGTATTTTATGACGATATAGTGATGAACATATCCAATAAGAAATAACAACACCGTTTATTATCATGTTATAGGTTTTAGGTTCAATTGAAATAATTTAATGCAATGAAAGTAATAAATATACTATAGACACGCCGACTCACAAAAAGGCATTAGAACTCAGATGGCATCCTACACGTGTGAACATTTAGACACAATCATTACTACCATCCATGTGTAAACTTTTAAACAAAATTATTGTAAATATCCATGCGAGTATATTAGAAAATCAAATTAACTTTTAACGTTATCAACTTACACGAGTATGACATTATGGTTTTATATTTATATATATATATATATCTGACCGTTATGCAAATATGATGAACTCACCAAAGATATTCCAACATGCCAAACGTATATAAAATGCAAACAACTAGACTCATATAAAATGTTTCACCCTCGATTAAAATCAAATTAAGCTATCCAATTTTTTTTACTCATACTATCATGCCAACCATGTTATCAACTAAGTTTTAAATTTTTGTCACTTGTTAAGATACATAATTACTGAACATGCGTGCTACTGTCGTCATATAAAACATTATAAATTCACATTATTAAAGCTCATGAATTAACCAAACAAATGTATGAAAACTTAACCTAGAATACACATTTTACAAGTCATGATTCACGTTGTAACTCTCAAAGATCACGAATAAATAATTGCTCGATAAAAACTTGATTCATATTACTTTTATAAAACACGGTGGGTTCAAAACACAGGGAAAAAGTGTTAGGTTTAAAGCACAAGAATTCCATTTTTAAATAATTTTACAACTTAGTTGGTCTAAACAAACATGTGATAATAATTGGTCCAAAACTTGGGTCAGTTTGTAAAATTTATCATTTAATATTGAAACATCCAGATTTTTCGTGGCTTATCAATTTGAAAGCATATGCGACTCTCTTGATCGATGTAGTTGGAATTATGTAAAAAAAAAAATTATTAATACAATTTAAATGAGGATTTTTACAAAATCGTTGGTCAAACATCACTGCACAGAAACTTTCTAACCACAGCTCACTAAAACATTTATTACTCCTAGTCTATATATCCTATAAGCGTAAAACAAACGTCAAACGATCACCAACTCCCGAGGCTATCTCTCATAAAATTTTCATCCGTAGGCAATAACAGAGAAGAAATGGCAGTAAGGTCAATTAAAGAGTAACATCAACTAAACGAGTTTCAAACTATGTCATTCATTTTCTATATCCCAATTAACAACTATACTATCGTTACTAATCCATCCTAACTTAAATCTCACACTGTACAATTCGTATCATCTACCCCATAGAATCCCTTCGCATCTCGATCTACTCATTACATCTAAATCACGATTGTGATGACTAAAGATATGAAATTATATCGTGTCTCTTATTACTAACACAATACTATACTAGCATGGCTTTGGGATCACATAACTGCATATTACTAGACCTAATAGTACTATCAGCACATCATTCATCCAAAATACTTACTGTAGCGTTGTCCTGCATAATGGTTAGATTATATGATCTCAAGGCATACATCAACTCAATTAAGCAATGATCAATGCATCAATCAGTTAATACTTAAGCAACGATATTTGAATTTCAGGTTCAACCTTAGGCAACTTTTCTACCCTTTCTCTCGTATACACTCATGGTTTCCGGTTCAATCGAGAGGACCACTGTTCGGTGTGAGGGGGCCCCTAACTCATACCTTACCTTCGTGTGCTCCTAACAGTTCTATCCCGGTTCATTTTAATTAGACACATCCTATGTTCATTGGCTCATTGGTTTAGGCCCGAGGATCGTTCTCTCTGATACCACTTTGTAACACCCCCATTTATTTAAGGGCCTGAACTAGGACTCCTCGGATAAATGACGGTGTTACCATCTCGGAAACCCGAGGCGAGATAACAAAGGAAAGAAACACAATACTTTATTAAATGCTTATAGTGAGATTACAACTGGAATTAAAACAAAGTCTCCAAAATATGACCAAAAGATGAAGTATGATAAAACTACTAGTAAGACTAAGGTGGGCTAGGCACTAAGTCCGTCATCCAAGCTCTCTTCCCGGCCACTCCTATCGGTCTAAAATACTGTCAATCTGCTCCCAATAATTGGATCATCACAAACACGAATACACGGGTCACCGCGAAGGCGAGTAGGGAAAACAATTAAACAACAAAATATAATATGCATGATCCTCCGTCACCTCCATCTCCATCTCAACTCGTATCTCATATCTCATTTCTCATATCTCATAACCCGGACAACCCAGCCATATCGATCCCCGGTAGACTATATATATCGACCGTAGCCGATCTGCCATTTCGCTTGTGAGGACACCAGGGCAAGTCTGCGGAACCCGCCCGGGCCTTATCACAACATCACATCGTATCTCAACATCGTCACCACCACATCGTCCTCCAACTCCAATGCATATGAAATGCTCAACAAGAATTAATGCAATGCAATATGTATATAAATCAACGAACCGATAAATCATGAAGTCATGCCATTACCGATGTTGTGATATCATACTCAATACGATCAAATCAATCAATCACCTTCCCGAATATAAATGATAACGTAATTCAACCACCATGAAACAAGTCAACACAATTCGATCAATAACGATAATAGGACAAGTGTATTTCCCTACCTCAAAGTGCCAAAGCAATTCCAATTAAGCGGTTAAGCGATCCGAGAAAGTAAAGCAATGAATTTGACTATCGATCCTTCACGAATCCGTCACCTAAAACAATTATAATAATTATAATTACTAACTACTAAATATAGTAATTTCCCAAAATAGAAGCTTTCCCGAAATATAATCCCGACACCAACTTGTGCCCAATTGTTAACTAAAATAACCCGATTAATATTTGACCCACTTCCCAAAATAGGAAGTTATTAAAGTATAATTTCTTAAAATGGAAACCTTCCCGATATAGTAACTTTTCTCTTTTAACAAACCCGACTCAAAAACCCGACTTGAATTATTTTAATACACTCGGGAATTAATTAAATAAATTATGAATGCGACCCATTACGAATTATAACGATTCAAATTAATAAAAACCCGTTTCAACAACCAAAACAGCCCGTACCCCTTCACTCTCACCCACGCACCACCACCGGCCACCACAAGGCCGTGTCAACCACCAGCCCCAACACCCACTTCAACCCCACCACCAACGACCACCACCAGCCCGGTCGATCGCCGGCGAGTCGAACCAGGGCGGCAACAATCGTGGTTCATCACCGTGCCTCCCAAAATGTACCCTGTTTCCACGACTCCCACCACCGCAATCACTTAACCCCTGCCAAACCACCACGCCTCTGTTCGCCGTCAGCCCACGAACATCGACCACCTAGCACCACCTTGTCGACCTCCCCCTAGTCGACGGTGGCACCACCCCAAAGCTAACCATCTAAAAACCCACCTGAAACATCTAAAACCCGTCGCTACCCTCCCCGTCGGTGCCGCCTTTATCTGCCACCACCACCACCTAAGACCACTCTAACCACCACCAATATACTCGTCACATAATACCCATTTCCCTTACCCCGACAACAACCACCATTAACACTCCTAGCAGACACACGACCACCAACCAAAACAGCTAGAGAATCGAAAACAGGGGAAAGGGGGTTAACTCATACCTTTTTATGCCGCCACTGCCGCCACCAGGGCCACCTACGGCCGTCGACAACCTCCTTTGTTCATCCTTGCTGCACCGTCAACCACCTATGCTCTCTCTCTCTCTCTCGTTTTGCGTGAGGGTGAAGTTTGAGATGAGGAAAGGAGGGAGGCGGCTGAGTAGAGGGAGGCGGTTGTGAGAGAGGTACTATTAGGTTTAGGTTTATGGTTAGGGTTAGGGTTAATGTTTAGGGTTTAGTTGGGCTTTAGGGTTTAATGGGTGGATGATATTGGCCCAACTTAAATGGGTCAGCTCACAATTCGTATTTCTTATAAACCCGTCTTAATTAACTTACGATAGATTAATGTAATTATCGACTCAATTATTTTCCCGACATATTTGTAATATAAAAAGTATAATAATTAATATAAAATAATATCCGTTTAATTAATTATATTATATAAAATACGGGGTATTACACAGACGCCTGGTCGTGGCGGGGATCTCTAAGATGTTCTAATGAGTCGATTCTTTTGACTGGAGACTATTATCTGAGCAAGTGCAGTTTCCGAGTGACTTTGGTTTTTGTCCTAGGTCGTGCCGTGAACGGAGGCCAAAAGGGCATTTACGAGGTCATGGTGAGCTGTATTGTGCAATAGGATAGATAGGGCATACAGGAATTGTCCACCCACGTTGGGTAACTATATCTCAAGGCCACTCGAGGAGTTAATGACTACAAATGCGTGGCCACGCTCGGAAGTAATCTGTGAGAGATTTTTCCGGTCAGGTAGTCACACTCCCGATCGAGAAAACCACTCGCGATGTGTTCATGTGCAAGTGCGACCTGAAAGACACCTTGCATTGAGTGGGAGATTAAAACGGACAAGAGAATTGGTAGTGCACACCTTGTGTCGGACAAGTGGGAGATTGTTGGAGTTAGTGTCCTCCACAATAGTGCGTTAACATAATAAATCTCATTAATAGAATATCATCAGATATTTAATTATTTTTATCCTCGTCAGTTGATTAACGTAAATCGATAACGGTTGGCTGACTAGAGTTTGACGTTATTGTCGTGAGACGGCGGTGATCAACTGACCCCTTTCGGTCACACCTAAAGGAACGAACCCCAATTGATAACTAATTAATTGTATGAGATACAATTTGTTTAGTCCCTTGATTTATAGACTAAGAGGTTAGTCGATTATTTTTAGAGAGATTTCGAGTTGCGAACTCGAGGAGCGGAAGTTATTATTTAATTATGCGATAATTAAATAATAAATTTTGGGAAACGGGTTTTAGTTAATTAACTGTTAATTTACTAAAATTGTACTAATTCATTAATGTGATTAATATTAGTACGTAAATAATATGTGTAGTGATACACGTATATTTACGGAGTGAATTGGACAAATTAATTATGGAAGTATTTAAACATGATACGATGTTTAAAATGAAAATTACACGGATTTGTGCGACAAATATAAATACCAACATGGACCCGTATATGGTCAAGTGGACCGTGTAAAATAAGTGTAGTGGATGATTACTCACATAATCATTTTACCTTATTTTGTATACTACCATAATATATATCTTATACTAGATTTTGCATGTGATGTAAGATAAAATTATAAGACAAAAATTGTCCACTTGAGGACTCCACCACCCGCCACTTTTCCCCCCTTTACACTCCATATTTATTCACATTTCTACACTACTTCATTCTAACACTCTACCATCTTTTGCATGTGAACATTTCTCTCTATCTCTCTACAATAATTCATCACTAGTATTCATTATTAATATTACTAAGATAAGTTAGTGATATTACTAATATTTATCAAGGGAGCAATATTAACAAGTTACTAGTACAAACTTGTGATTATTTTTTGGGTTAGTTTTTGGGTGCAACTTGAAGGAGACTTTCCTTTTGAAGGTTTTCAAGGAGGATCATCCATATCATTTTAGCTCAAGAACATACTAGTAAGGAGAACTAGTTTGTGCCCATTTTACCAAATATTCAATGTAAGGAAATTGTTCTTTCCTTTTATGCTTTCATATTTGCATGCATGTTACATAGATCACATAAATGATAATTTATGAGATAAATTAATTTTATTAGAGAGTCTAATATGGATCTATGATCTTTCAATTCATGCACTCCTCACCCAAGCGGAGAGGGATATGGAGGCTAGTGGGAGTGAAAAGGGAGATGTTTTAACCATGAAGTTAAAGAACATGTCTCTTGGAGTTAAGAAAGGAAAAGGGAAAGAAAAGTCCCAATTCAAGAAATCGTCAAAGAAACATGACAAGGGAAAGGGGAAGGCCGTTGAGAATGGCAATCCCAAGGCAAAAAGTGTCAAGCTCTCCGAGGCCGAATGTTTCCATTGTAATGGGAAGGGGCATTATAGGAGGAGTTGTCCCAAATAGTTGGAGGATCTCAAGGAAGGGCGTGTGACGCCTATTGGTATGATTTCCTCTCTCCATGTGATAGACGTTAATTATGCTTGTACTTCCACTTGGGTACTTGATACCGGATGTGGCTCTCACCTTTGTAACCATTTGCAGGGTATAAGGGACGTGCAAGCACTAGCAAAAGGTGATGTGGATCTCCGCATGGGCAATGGAGCTAGAGTAGCCGCCGTTGCCGTAGGGACCTATGTGCTCACTTTAGCTAGTGGTTTAGAGTTGTACTTAAATAAGTGTCATTTTGTACCAACTTTAACTAAGAACATCATCTCCATTTCCGCGTTAGACGCGGAAGGCTTTTGTTTTATGATTAAGGACAAGTGCTGTACTTTTTCTTTTAATGATGTGGTTTATGGCAAGGCCATTTCAATTGGAGGCATTTATGTTTTAAATGATGTTAATGACGTTTATCATATGGAAACTAAAAAGCTAAAAAAGGGTGATCCAAACGAATCCTACCTTTGGCATTGTTGTTTAGGCCACATAAACGAAAGACGCATTAAGAGACTTGCTTCATCAAAAGTGCTCAAACCATTTGGTTTCAAATCTTATGGTACATGCGAGTCTTGCCTTCTAGGCAAGATGACTCGTGCACCTTTTGCGGGAAAAGGGACACGAGCTAGTGAGGTTTTGGCTCTCATACACACGGATGTGTGTGGACCATTAACCATCACCGCTAGAGGAGGTTTTCACTACTTCATTACTTTTACTGATGACTTAAGTAGATATGGGTATGTCTACTTAATGAAGAACAAGAGTGAAGCCTTTGACAAGTTCAAAGAGTTTCAAAAGGAAGTAGAGAACCAATTGGATAAAAAGATAAAGACTCTATGGTCCGACCGTGGTGGTGAGTATCTAAATATTGAATTTGATTCACACCTAAAAGATTGTGGTATAGTATCACAATGGACTCCTCCTGGCACACCGCAATTAAATAGTGTGGCCGAAAGGAGAAACCTAACTTTACTTGATATGGTTTGGTCCATGATGAGTCTAACTGAGCTTCCTAGTTCATTTTGGCGTTTTGCCCTCTTGTCTGCATTATTTTCACTAAATCGAAGCCCGACTAAAGCGGCCGATAAGACTCCATATGAGATATGGACAGGGAAAGTCCCTCATTTGTCATTCATGCGTATTTGGGGTTGCGAAGCGTACGTTAAGATCAAGTCTGACAATAAGCTTGCACCCAGGTCTGACAAATGTCTTTTTGTAGGATATCCAAGGGAAACACGTGGCTATTACTTCTACAATAAACACGAGAACAAAGTGTTTGTGGCTCGTGATACTGTCTTTCTAGAAAAAGAGTTTATTTCTAGGAGACAGAGTGGGAGAAAATTTGAACTTGAAGAAGTTAGAGAGCCACAAACCGAGAATGAGGTAGAGGAGAACGTGGAGGAAAACATTCCCTCTTCCTATGAAACGGTAATTGTTCCTAGAAAGTCAAGTAGGATTTCTAATCCACCTGACCGTTACCTTGGTAACATCGAAGAGGATCGTGTTTTGTTACTTTTTGAAAGTGATGAACCCACTACCTACAAATCGGCCATGTCTAGTCCCGACTCCTCGCTTTGGTTAGAAGCCATGCGGTCCGAAATGGATTCCATGTACGGGAACCAAGTATGGGACTTGGTGGATTTACCTGTGGGAGTGCGACCTCTTCAGTGTAAATGGATATATAAAATTAAACTCGGCGTGGATAAACATGTGGATGTTTACAAAGCTAGATTGGTGGCCAAAGGTTTCACCCAAGTTCATGGTTTACACTATGACGAAACCTTCGCTCCAGTCGCTATGCTTAGGTCCATTAGGATAATCTTAGCGGTTGCCGCATTTCATGATTATGAGATTTGGCAAATGGATGTCAAAACCGCCTTCTTGAATGGGATTCTAGAAGAAGAGGTGTACATGATACAACCCGAAGGTTTTGTGGATACATCTAACCCTAAGAAGGTGTGTAAGCTCAAGAAGTCCATTTATGGTCTTAAGCAAGCATCTAGGAGTTGGAATCATTGCTTTGATCATGTCATTAAACAATACGGTTTCACTAGAAGTGTGGAAGAACCGTGTTTATACATGAAGTTTAGTGGGAGTAAGGTTGCATTCCTTGTCCTATATGCGGATGACATATTGCTCATTGGGAATGATGTTCCATCACTCACTTCCGTTAAGGAGTGGCTAGGGAAACACTTCCAAATGAAGGACTTGGGAGAGGCACAACGAATCTTAGGTATCCGGATCTTTAGGGATAGGTCCAAAAGGATACTAGCATTGAGTCAAGAAGCTTATATTGACAAAGTTCTTGACCGGTTCAATATGAAAGACTCCAAGAGAGGATTTCTACCTATGGGCCAAGGGATTACTTTGAGCAAGTCACAGTCTCCCTCTACCCCTAAGGAAATTGAACACATGAAGACCGTCCCTTTTGCTTCCACTGTTGGGTCTATCATGTATGCTATGATTTGCACTCGCCCCGACGTTGCATATGCCTTGAGCATGACAAGTCGGTATCAAGCTAAGCCTGGTGAGAGTCACTGTATAGCCGTAAAGAACATCCTTAAGTACTTGAGAAGGACTAAGGATTCGTTCTTAGTGTTTGGAGGAGAACCTGAGTTGCGTGTAAGAGGTTACTCGGACGCAAGTTTCCAAACCGATCGGGATGACATGAAATCCCAATCCGGCTATGTGTTTATGCTAAATGGAGGAGCTGTTTGCTGGAAGAGCTTTAAGCAAAGTGTTACTGCGGATTCTACAACAGAGATCGAGTACCTTGCGCGCGTCGAGGCTCGAAGGAAGTCTGTTTGGATTAGGCAATTCATGGAGGGGCTAGGAGTAGTCCATTCCGCCAAAGATCCTATCACTCTATATTGTGATAACAGTGGAGCTATTTTTCAAGCCAAAGAGCCTAAGTCTAGTAACAAATCTAGACACATTGAAAGGAAATACCATGTAATTAGAGATTATGTGGAAAGGAAGGAAATTGACATTTGTAAGGTTGGGACAGATGACAATATTGCTGATCCTTTAACCAAGCCTTTATCAAAGGCTAAGCATGATGGTCATGTCGTCTCTATGGGATTGAGACGAGTACCAGATTTTCTTTAGATTATGGATATGTAATAATTGGATAGTGTATCTTTTATTATATATATGATAATCACATTCATTGTTTTCGTATTCATTCTTTTATGAATCTTTATTTAGTGTGACTAAATTTATAATACCTTGTTTATCGAATAAGTTGTGGAGACAATGTTGAACACTATTCAAGTGAATAAGATGAACATTGTATTTTGTCCCTAGTCACTTAATGAGGTGACGTCTCGGAGTGACTAGATTGTAAGTCGATTGATGGTTGTTCAACACCATAAGGTCATATGTGATGACTGGTCGATTACATAGGCAGAGTATGTGACACTTTGCCGGACAATGACCATTTAGAGAGTCCCTAAGTTCTATTATAGACGCCTGGTCGTGGCGGGGATCTCTAAGATGTTCTAATGAGTCGATTATTTTGACTGGAGACTATTATTTGAGCAGGTGCAGTTTCCGAGTGACTTTGATTTTTGTCCTAGGTCGTGCTGTGAAAGGAGGCCAAAAGGGCATTTACTAGGTCATGGTGAGCTGTATTGTGCAATAGGATAGATAGGGCATACAGGAATTGTCCACCCATGTTGGGTAACTATATCTCAAGGCCACTCGAGGAGTTAATGACTACAAATGCGTGGCCACGCTCGGAAGTAATCTGTGAGAGATTTTTCCGGTCAGGTAGTCACACTCCCGATCGAGAAAACCACTCGCGATGTGTTCATGTGCAACTGCGACCTGAAAGACACCTTGCATTGAGTGGGAGCTTAAAACGGAGAAGAGAATTGGTAGCGCACACCTTGTGTCGGACAAGTGGGAGATTGTTGGAGTTAGTGTCCTCCACAATAGTGCGTTAACATAATAAATCTCATTATTGGACTATAATTAGATATTTAATTATTTGATCCTCGTCAGTTGATTAACGTAAATCGATAACGGTTGGCTGACTAGAGTTTGACGTTATTGTCGTGAGACGGCGGTGATCAACTGACCCCTTTCGGTCACACCTAAAGGAACAAACCCCAATTGATAACTAATTAATTGTATGAGATACACTTTGTTTAGTCCCTTGATTTATAGACTAAGAGGTTAGTCGATTATTTTTTTAGAGAGATTTCGAGTTGCGAACTCGAGGAGCGGCAATTATTATTTAATTATGCGATAATTAAATAATAAGTTTTGGGAAACGGGTTTTAGTTAATTAACTGTTAATTTGCTAAAATTGTACTAATTGATTAATGTGATTAATATCGATGCGTAAATAATATGTGTAGTGGTACACGTATATTTACGGAGTGAAATTGACGAATTAATTATGGAAGTATTTAAACATGATACGATGTTTAAAATAAAAATTACACGGATTTGTGCGACAAATATAAGAACCAACATGGACCCGTAAATGGTCAAGTGGACCGTGTAAAATAAGTGTAGTGGATGATTACTCACATAATCATTTTACCTTATTTTGTATACTACCATAATTAATCTTATACAACATTTTGCATGTGATGTAAGATAAAAATATAAGACAAAATCCTCCACTTCCACACTCCACCCACCCGCCACTTTTTCCCCATATACTCCATCATTTGTTCACATTTTTACACTACCTCATTTCACACTCTACATTTTGCATGTGAACTTTTCTCTCTATCTCTCTACAATAATAATTCATCAACTAGTATACATTAATAATATTACTAAGATAAGTTAGTGATATTACTAATATTTATCAAGGGAGCAATATTAACAAGTTACTAGTACAAACTCGTTATTATTATTGGGTTAGTTCTTGGGTGCAACTTGAAGGAGACTTTCTTTTTGAAGGTTTTTCAAGGAGGATCATCCATATCATTTTAGCTCAAGAACAAACTAGTAAGGAGAACTAGTTTGTGCCCATTTTACCATATATTCAATGTAAGGAAATTGTTTTTCCTTATACTTTCTTTTTATGCTTTCATATTAGCATGCATGTTACATAGATCACCTAATAACAATTTATGAGATAAATTAATTTTATTAGAGAGTCTAATATGGAACTATGATCTTTCATGTCAAACAAACCTCTTATTACAAGGCTCCATATTTCATAATGTCGAAGGCATTTCCACCTTGACCCAGATACGCAGTCTTAAAAAAAACATTGCTCCCTGGAACGGGACATGCACATTTCATTCTTAGAATCCACTTTTTAGTGTGCTCACATAACAAGAAACTCTTTTCAAACTATTCCTCTTCGATTCATCATCAAGAGGGATTTCTCTCCAATTAACCTTCAAGTCACCAAACGGAATTCACCGTCGTGACCCTCAACTCCAGATTTTTATCTGTCAAACTAACCTATTATCACCAAGCTCCACATTCCATAATGTCGAAGACATTTTCACCTTGACCCAGATACGGAGTCCTCGAATGCTTTGCTACCGAGAAAGGGACATACCTAGTCTGCCCTTAGGGTCCACTTTTTAGTGTGCTCACATGATAAGGAACATTTTCATAAACTACACCTCTTCGATTCATTATCGAGGGGAATTCTCTCAAATCAATTTTCGAGTAACCAAACGGCATTTACCGCCGTGACCCTCACACTTTAAGGTCCTAACAACTCGCTTAGGCACACACTTAGAACTACGATCTGGTTTGATTTCACATCACGTGAATACGTAGGCAGTCTATCAAGGACACAACCATACACCTTAAAATCAATTATCAACATACATTCAGAACTACGACCTGGTTTGATTTCTGAAACACACGAATACGTAGGCAGTCCTATTACAAGGGCACAACCACACCCCCACACACATTCAATTTTAAAACCTTCAATTTGCAATCCATTGCACACATACGTAGAACTACGATCTGGTTTGATTTTGCAGACACGCGAATACGTAGGCAGTCCTATTACAAGGGCACAACCGCATACTCCTTTCACAACATTTCCAATTTTCAATCCTCAATAACCAGCTTAGACTACAATCTTGTTTGATTTCACAAACACGCGAATACGTAGGCAGTCCCCCAACAAGGACACAACCGCATACCCCTTTCAATCTCAACCATCAACATCAATCCTCAAAAGCAGCCCACCCAGCTGCAAAAATGAATCTTATACCTCTTTAATGGGGGCTTCTCCCTTAAGACATCGTCCATTCCTCCTTTTGCCAAATTCCTATCCTCCCACTCCGGGGGCTTCTCTTTCAATACACCACCTGTCCTTTATCCTCAAACATGTTTTGAGTCTCAACTACTGTCGAAAATAAAATCGCCCATAGCCTAGTGCTCGGTTCGGACGATGACAAGGTCTTGGTTCCGCTCTCCGAATCATCATACCTCGAGAAGGGATTTCGAACAAGCAAACAGGGGCAAATATGTTTGGAGAAGATAATCAATTCGTTTTCCCCAGCCAAGCATACCCTCTATCTCAGGGATTTGATACGCATAGTCACCGTTTCTTGGCTAAGATGTTGCACACACATAAGCAAAGTCTGTCAAAGTCATCCTCGTGTCGTGACGATACTGAGTTTGTATCATGTTCACGACCGTCTGTTTGTCAGTCTGTCAGTATGCGTCGTGTGAGTCAATGTCGTAATGGTCACGTGCCTCCAATCTATCAAATCACGGATCTACGAGCAACAAATTTTAACTCTTAAAAGTTTTCAAGCTTCACAACTTTCAAAACCTCTATCTCCCCTCACGTGAGATATTACATGCTAGTTTCTTATATGCTAATTGCTTACATGCTTATGTGCTCATATGCTTGCATGCTACGTGCTTGTCTATGCGACTGCGGATTTGTGTGGTCGCTAACCATGCAGGTAATCTTGAGAAGACAAACTCACTCCAACTGAGTACTTGGTTCTTCCCAACAAACGCTGACCCATTAAGTCCACAGGCTTTAACCCCGTCGAATACATGACATACGCTACCTCCCAACGAGCAGCAACTCATATCCCCGGCGAGTCCTGAGAAGTTTCTAACTCCCCAGCGAGTGCCGATTTTCAAATGGAAGTCACACAGGTCTTTCAAAGATACCCGCAACACCATTCGGGATCCCAATGCAGCGCCCTCCCTAAATGGTTCTCCAGAGAGCCTTGCTTAGATGATTTATCCCCACGGAGTTCACTTAGGACCTCCAGCAAGTTGGAGTTCGTTGCTCCCTAGCCGAACCTATCAACGTCAACCTCGTTGGAAGTCATTACCAGACAATATCTTGAAATAAGCCCGATGTTTCAGGCTATTTCCCACAGTCGATCAATCGACATTCGATATGTCTGGCGAGCCTTACAATGCACATTCGATATGGCTGGCGAGCTTTACAACGCACCTTCAACATAGCTGGCGAGCCTTTGCACGCACACCAGAAGCAATTCAAGGACATATCCCGAAGATGCCTTAGGTATGACTCCTTGCTGTGGCTGACGAACCTCAAAACACACCTTCAACATAGTTGGCGAGCCTTTGCACGCACACAAGAAATAATTCAAGGACATATCCCGAAGATGCCTCAGGTATGACTCTTTCTTATGGCTGGCGAGCCTTTATACGTAGTCTAACGGACTTTAAATGACCCGAATCAGAAGTCGACAGACTCTAAAATGTTCCCGACGGCAGGTCCCTGACTCGAATCCTCGAGTCGCCTCGACGTCGCCCTTCCCGACGGCAGGTCCTTGGCTCAAACCCTTTTGAGTCGCCTCGACGTCGCAATGGTCTTCAGGTTGTAATCTTCAATTGACTCGGGGGCTATACTTTCACTTCCGCCCCGTCCAAACCTCAGTCAAAGTGGGGGCTCTGTAAATACCCAGTATCTGCACCTTCCAAAAACCACCCGATGATGATCGGACTATAACGTGTTTTTGATATGCGTGCGTGGATTGGCTATACATGAGACGGTTTAATGCACTACTCGGATATGGAAAATGATTTCATAAATGGTTTTCTAACTTCATTTGCATTAAAATAACACTATTTAGAGTTAAAACCGTCTTCAGACCCAAAACCGACTCAGAAACCCGCAACTCGAGTCAACCTGAGTCAACCCGAGTCAAACCAAATCTCGAATGTCAAAAATAATGCCATGAATGGTTTTATCTTGCCATTTGCATTAAAATGACCCTAATTAGAGTCAAAACCGACACCAGGCCAAAAACTGACTCAAAATTCAAATCCCGACTCACACGGGTCAAACCCGAGTCAAGCACACAAAACACCTACTTCAAGTAACTCCCAAAATCATCTTATTAGGTGCCCATGTTGTTACATGACATCTTATATGAATACCACAAATCAAACTAACCAAACAAGAGATAGAGCAAAGGCCACGTCCAAATTGAGAGGGACATTACACCCCTTTCAATCACAAGGTAGCTCGCGCCTAAAACAGGTGTCTGCTTAGCCTCTAAGCAAACTCAACCGACCTACCTCCCCATATTTCTCTATAAATACCACCCTTCACACAACACAATACTTACGCGAGAGTCCGCCCCCTCCTTCTCCCTTAAACTTCTAGACCCGACTTCCTAAGTCACAAAATCGACACGTGTTTACGACCGACCGATCGTAAACACAAGCCTTACACATATTGTTTGGTACCGTAGCCGTGAATTCGACCGACCCATTTGACCAACTCAATTCATCAATCAACATGTTTTAATTAACATATTTTCAACATATTTTCAAAACAAAATCCTTTTTTAAGGCAATCTTTTAAACTTCTTGATCGTGAGTAGTCGCTACGAGAGAACCGTCTCTAAAGTCGTCTACATCGCAAACATCAAAATACGTAAGTTTGAGGGTGTAAATATCTCATTTATTTCATGTCTTTACTTTTTTATGAGTTTATATGCATGAACAATGCATAACACGATTCAAATATAGGTTAGACGAGCCAAAACCGAGTTTTGGCCCGAGACAGAAGCCCTTTGCTATGCAAAGAGGCCCGCGCCTCTTGTGGGTTCTCGGGTTAGACTCAAACGTGTTTGTTCTCGACTTTCCTCTTTATTTCATTTCTTATTTATAATCGGTTTTTACCATTTCGAATGTTTCAAATCATTTTTATGACAAACTCTTTAGCCATAAATTATAATCACCCTTGGTTCCATGTACCATGACGGTTTAATCCGTGACTCAGTGATATTAATTGGTTAATTACATTTTAAAGGAAATTCTTTTCTTTTATTTACCATTTTAATTCATTTTTATGATAAACATATTTTGACCATTACAAAAATCATCCTTGGTTCTTTATACCATGACGATTTATTCCGTGACTCGGTATATTATTGGTTAATTACAAATTAAAGGGTATTTTAACCCCCTTTTATTTTATTTACCATTTTTCTCATTTGTTTACATTTGTAAATATATTAGTCATAATTCATAATCATCCTTGGTTCTTTATACCATGTCGGTTTAATCCGAGGACGATGACAAACTTGACTAATTACAAAGAAATGAACTTAACATATTTAGTTCAAATCAAACATTTTACATTTCTATTTGTAAACTATGCTTTTCAAACATGCAAATCCGACAACGAATATTACTAACATAATAGTAATTATTCCGAGTCATGCAAACAATACCTGCAAATCATTTATTCACAAATACGGTTTTAAACAACCATTTTAACAACCAGGAGGCATCTCTTGGCTCGCCCCCGTGGCTCGCGCCCGAAGAGTCTGCCTATTTCCATCTTTCAGAACCTGGGTGTGGACAGCGGGCCGCCCACGGGGGCGCTCGGGAGCGAAGGGGGCTCGAAAACAAGCGTTTGCATTTTGTAAGGAGTCGCCACCAATTTTTATGGGAAATTGGAACCGTTCGAATACCTCGTGTCATGTCAAGACACAAAGTAGTGACATGAACACTAAGCAATCGTTACCCTTAGCATTCTATGTCTAGAATGACTCTCGCGGATGCCAATGAACACGGGTGCTCACGGAGATCTGGAGTAAGGGGTGAGGGTACGTATTAGGAAGCTCTTTTGATCGAACACCTAATCCCGCCCGCCTCGATAGCGGCCTCTACTAATGATTAGGGAAATTATTCGTACTTGATATATCGTCGGCTATATGCATGCAATGCAACATCCAATAGATTAATCCTAACATGTGAAATTAGCTAAGTCGGTTAACAATTAATTAGGCAAACAATTGGGGTCAAAGTAGGATTTAAGGTTCATTTACATGTGGAAGCATACAAACACTAAAAGAAAGGAATACAATAAATTAATATAACTACAATAAAAAGAATTACATTAATTACAACGGATTAGGCGATTTATGTCGAAAATACCAATAAAACGGATAATTTGAGAAAGTGAATAAAAGAATAAAATAACAAATTAACGAACAGGAATTAGCGATATTACGAATATTAGTTAATTAATACGTAAACTAATTAATCTAGGTCAAGGCAGAGACGGAGTTCGGGGACGAAAGTCGTCCCGGAACAGCGCAAAGAGACATCGCGCCCTTTGGAAGAGGCGCAAAGCATTCGCGCGTCTGCTTCCAAGGACGAACTCGGGCGTGAAGCGAATCGCAATTGTTAACGTTAATTGGTGAATTTAATGGATTGATTTAGATTATTTAGTCGGATGAAAGTGATTTACAGATTATTTACATATGATTGAGGTCATAAAACAGCAAAACATGATTAGGACGGAATTAAAGACAGATTAATTATGTGAAGGGTCGATGTTAATGAATGATTAAACTAACGAATAAATTAACTAACTAAACATGATGAATTGATGGCGGATTAACAATGAACACGATGAAAAATATATCAACAATGAATCCCAGAAACTCAACATGAACGAATTGAATCCCTAAAACTCGAATTGAATTCAATGACGAAAACCCGCAAATATGAATTACTTGGGATTTAAGTCGGATTAGATGAATTAAACATGTGAATGAATGATGAAATACATGATACAATATACATGCTAATTATTATGATTTTATGACGGAGAATTAATAGACGAACAAACAAAACAAATAAATTTGATACGAATTGCAGAGGACGGAGGAAGAAGAAAAGAAGCGAGAATCTGCGCAGCCTCACAAAGGGGCGCGGTGTGCTGCGCTCCTTTGAAGAGGCGCAGCGATTCTTTGCGTCTTTTCTCGATCGTCTGTTCATGGAAATCCGCAAAACAGGTTTTAAAGACGGTTTTTAGAAATCGGTTTTAATGAGTACTTTCGACGTAAACCTTACAATTGTTATGCAATAATTAAAATACAATAAATAAAAGGAATTATACACCCTCAGACTTACATGTTGACGGAACGAGAAGAACTAAGAAGATCGATTAGTGAATGCTCGACGCGAATGCAAGGAAAGAGTGCCCTCGTAAGAGGAAAACGATTTAACAGATTAATTAATTAGATTGATTGAGTGTAGTGGTCAAATTGGTCGGTCATGCAACGGAGAGGCTGGTACCCGGAAAGATCCGAGCTTACGTGGTCGGAAGTCCAAGCACGTAGGCGCCAATTAGTAAGAACGAAGTCTAGAATGCAAAGGGAGAAGAGAAGGGCGGACACTCGCGTGAGAAATATGAGGAGCGAAGGCTCCTATTTATACTAATCACGTGAAGGAATAGGGTTTCGGAGACTCTTTGGAAGTGAATCTCGGAAAGATATAAAAAAGATACGTAAATCATGCAAAGAAGGGCCTGGGAAGAGGCGCAGCAGCCACCGCGTCTCTTGGAAGAGGCGCAAAGACTGCCGCGTCCTTGCGTCTGTTCCCGTGAGGTTTCCTCCCTGTCAAGAAAGAATCTCCGCGTTTAAGTTATGGTAGGACGGATTTAATTTGATTATCTTTTGAATATTACGGGATATTATTTGCCAAAAGATAAAATTTGATGAATATGGAAATAGAAATATCCGGAACATTCCAGAACATTCCGACTCGGGATTTAACAGCTATCAGAAAATGGAGACGGTTTTTGATCCGGACTCCGAATGTACTCTAATTACTGCCAAAACGACCGTATCGGCACGTAGATGACCACTAAGAGGTTGACATTTATATTTGAGCAATCACTTGACGATAAACTTACGAACTGTCACTAATCGTTCCGCGAATCAAGCATGCGGCCCAATCATCACTGGGTGGTTTGCGAGGGGTGCAGAAACGAGGTGTCTACACTGGGCAGAGCCCCTTCCCTCGCCAATAGGCTCGCGCCCCTATGGGGCTGCCTGGCGTTGTTCTGCCTCATTTTTAACAGTTGTTTAGGACGATCCCGATTACGGTTAATCCGAATACATGACGGATCAGATTGACAAGCTCACGTTTTTACACTTTGTCATTTGACACCCTTTTTCAATAAATGGATCGTGTTAAGTATCATAACCCGAATTTGGTAAATATCTTAGTTTCCATTTTCACATGCAAATCAATCTAAATCCAACTCGACATCAATTACTTGATATTTGGATAAGCAAACCGATATAGGAAATTCTCACATGTTAGGTTAAACTTTTGGATGTGCATTCATGAATTTACCGTTTTATCAACTCTTGCACTTAAACAACCACGATCGATTAGTAGAGGCCGCTAACGCGGGCGGGATTGGGTGTTCGATTAAAGGGCTTCCCAATACGTACCCTCACCCCTTACTCAGAACCTTTGGATAGTGGATGGCCTTATCCAGGGCGTACGAGAATCATTTTAGGCATAGAATGCTAAAAGGGGGACGATTCCTTATCTTTAGTACCTATGTCAATCACCGCTTTTTGCCTTAGTTGACCTAGGTATAAAGTGGATTCAAATGGGTTCGAAGCATCCCACAAATGCTTGGTGGCGACTCCGAACATCTCAAACATCGTTTCGAGACCTTTGCCGAGACGAAACCGACCGATCTAAAACGATCCGGTCGAAAGCATTTTTACGTCACCGAGCGTGGCTTTCAAAAGACCGCTACATGTCCACAATTTGGTTTGGCGTGTAGGTGGCCCGTGACTACGGACCGGTAGGCGGCTCTCGCCCGCAGACCGACTTGTGGCCCATGTCACAAGTAGTGAGAAAATGAATCTTGATTATGATTTTTGATTTTCTTACCCTCTTTTCTTCATCTCCTTCCCTAGAAATTTCCTTGTATCTCAATCTTTAAAAAATATTTTCATTCTAGCTTCTTGACTTTCACCTTATTTAAGATCCGACTTTATTTGTTCTCCATTTTACCTTAGGAGAACTATATTTAGTCATTCATCTTAAGAATAAAGTTGAAATCAAGAAGTGAAGAAATTTCTGAGAATTTTCTTTGAGTTTTATTATCATGTATTGATAATAGAAGAACATTGTCCGGACTAGACACTACTACAAATCCAGGCAACTACAACGCCCCTTTAACAACAATTATTCACGAAAATCACAATAGGCGTTGTAGAATGTATGGCGCGAATTTTACTAAAATTAATTACAACGGGTATGGTTATATAACCGTTGTTATAAGTTTTAACAACGGGTCAAACATGCACAACCGTTGTTAATAATTTGGCGCAAAATTGACGCAAAGTTAGTGAAAAGTAATCACAACGGTTACTCTTGAAACCCGTTGTTAAAACTTATTTGACAACGGTTGTTGTTTTACAACCGTTGTTAAAACGTTTTAACAACGGTTTTTGTTTAATAACCGTTGTCAATACTTTCCATACTGTAAACCACACAAACACAAATCAGCTACAGCCACAAAACACATACCTTAATACACAAACACAGACAAACACAAACACAAACACAAACACAAACACAAACACAAACACAAAACACACACTTTCTCATCGTCTCTTTCTCTCTTTCTCATCGTCGCTTTATCTTCTCGCCGTCACTGTTGATTTCATCGTCTCTTACTTTCTCTAATTATCGTGGTAAATCTCGCCACACGTTGGTTTTATCGTCTTTCATCGTCATTATTTTCTTTTTCTAATTATTTTCATTTGCATGTATGTGTTTTTATCGTCCATTATGTTATTTCTTTAAGTATTATTCGCTTAATTAGCTAGTAAAACAAATTAAATAAACTAAAACAAAGAAGAAGCAAGATGATAGAGAGGAATGCATGATAAACATAATTAATATATATATATATAAATACATTAATTAAAAAAAAAATTACATTAATAAAAATGCAATTCTTATATTTTCATAGAGAGTCTTATTCTCTTCTATGATATCCGTCCTCTCCTCCTTGGCTATTTGGAGGTTCCGTTCGCCAGCTTGCTATATCGTCATATAGCCGCAATCGCCGCTTCTCTGTCAAGCCATCTTTTTTGGCGTCCTTCAGTACGGATCGAGCATCCACAAGGTAGCTCCTGAAACTTTCCTCAATGTGGAGCAACCGGCGGATGAAACTGTGGTTGTTCTCGATCATAGTAAGAGTCTTATGGATGATATCATTCATTTTGTTGATGGAGTTTGGAGTTTGTTTGAAAGATTAATTAGGGTTTATTTGGAGTTTGTTTTAGCAGTTAGGGTTTGGAGATGTATAGTGAGATAATGGAATGTTAGTTGAGATAATGCATGTATTTATACTAAGTAATGTGTGGTTTGAGTTGTTTCTTAATTAATATATATGTTAGGAAGTTGTGCCATAATCATCATCATATCTCTCTCTGCTGCTTCAAATCTTTTTACTAACCCTTCTCATTCCATATTGTCCATTCATATGCACAGGGATGGCAGTAATAATGCATGCATCGGAATTATAACGGGCCGTAATTATGCATGCATCTAGTAATATTTAATTTAATTTTTTTTTATTTTTAAAAAACAAACAACAACGGTTATTTATAAACAACCCGTTGTCTTTAGTTATAACAATGGTTTTCTATATTACAACCCGTTGTTATAACTTTCCCCCCAAAATTGAGTCACACTTTCCACAACGGGTTTTTATACTTAAAACCGTTGTTAATAGTTTTAACAACGGGTTCCTTAAGAAAACCAACCGTTGTTAAAACCTTTTACAACGGACGCTTTAACAACGTCCGCTTTTTTATATAACAACGGTTTTTAACCGTTGTTATAGCCTGTATCTGTAGTAGTGAGAGTTTTTATTTGCTTGATTTATTCTCTGTTTTTTTTCCATAAGGTTTGTTATTTGAAAAAACTTCCGTTTGTTTGCTTTTATTTCCAAATGAAAAGCATTGAATTATTATCTTGTTGAGTTGTGAGAAGAGGCAGACCTTTAGTCCATTGCATTGAGGTGTTGTTTTTGTTATCCTGTCTTTTACGGTTTTGTATCTTCTTTCCTTTTTCTTCTTTTCTTTGGGTTTTAAAAGTTTTCGACTTTCTTTCGAAAGTATTCTTTTTGCCCTTGGTTCTTGAAGAGTCTATCGATCCGAAATACTCAAGAGGGGGGGGGGGGGGGGTGAATTGAGGATTAAAAGTTTTTCGATTGTATAAGTATAATTAATTATTTAAAGTTTATTGATTAAACTTTAACTAATTAACTAATGAACGAACAAGAACGAAATAAACAAACTAACGAAGGTGAGAGACGCACGGTATTTGAAGTGGTTCAGTTTCACAAATCGAAACCTACGTCCACTATTCTCGATTAATAAATTTAGTACCTTTCTACGGATTACAAATTTACTAACCCAACTCGTACAACTAACCGTAGTTGTAACTCAAGTGAGTACCGTTAAATACTCGAGTGACTAACTTACGCTAATAAGAAAGCACTAATGATTCTTGCAAAGGTTCACGTTAATGAACAAGTAAGAAATCGATTGAGCACTATTATCTTATAACGATAACTAATGAATGAATATACGAGTTTATGAAACACACGACCTTTTTCAAAAATTGCAAAAACGGCTTTTATCAAAACGATTTTCTTTGCTCTTTAAAATAGATTGAAATTATGCTCTGAGGTCTTAACTTTTAATGATGTAAAGTATGGAGTATTTATAGTAAAAGAGGAGCAAGAGTTTCGGTTTAGCAAAAACCCTAAATGCCGTGTGGAAGTCTTGTAAAGCAAGAAAGAGTTAGGTTAAATCTTCCTTAATTATTCTCCAAGACTTGCCTTAATAAATAATATCTTCCTATCTTATCAACTCACCAATATCTTGGAGATTAAGAAAGATAATATAAGGAGATAAAAAATCTCTAACAAATATTATCCTAATACCTTAACCCTTATCCAAGCAAAGGCTTATTGTGCAAGAAAGAAATTATTATTCACGTTTTACTGTTCACGGCACTGTTCACGCGGCACTATTCATCCCTAATATTTTTATAAGATAGAAAGGAATAAATCAAATAATAAAGAGATAATAAATCTCTAATCAAATATTATTTTAAGAATTTACTCAATCTTTTCCTTCTATCTTTGCAAAAATAATATCTTATAAGTTAGGAAAGAATAAATCAAAATAATATAAAAGAGATATTAAATCTCTAATCAAATATTATAAAGATTTACATAAAACCCTAACTTGTACAAAGAGTAACCGTGTATGAGGAAGAAATGACTCATAAGCTCAATCCTCTTTCACGAAAACCCTAGGTAATATAAATTAGGTTTAGGGTTTTTTTAGAGTATGTAGAAACTAGAAACCCTAATTAGCAAAATGCCTCAACTCATAAGTTGATTCAAGCATAATTACTAATTATAAGCTCATAGTAAAACCATACTCAATATTAAAATAAGCTCCCTTGTAGAACAAATACTTTTACTAAAACATTTAAAACAATTTTCCAAAAACAATTTAAAAACTATTTTGTCGTGTGTTTTATAAACTTCACATCTCAATGTTATAGTAGAAGAGCTATAACATTGAGGTCTTTTATAAGCAATGTTATAGCTGTGAAGCTATAACTTTACTTACTTAAGAATTGCATTCTTAAGTTACCATTACAAGACAACGACCTACACTAATCTAATCTTCTTAGGAGATCTTCGAATGTAGGCTCCTTTAATATCCAAGCTTGATTAATCTTTAAACGAGCTTCGTCTTCTCATAATGCTTGAATAATTCTTCTATAATCTTGATCCGTAATTGAGGACTTGATTGTAACACCTCACGGTAATTGAAGAGGTCCAGTGATAGGCTTAAATGACTAGTGCTTAAAGGGATTGGAAGTACTACTCATATCAACAAAGTGCACTTTCTTTTATGGTCATCCATGCGAAAGAACTCCAAAGTTAAGCGTGCTTGACTGGGAGTAGTCTTAGGATGGGTGATGTAACACCCCGTAAATTTGGACCGTTATTATATTTTAAAAGTAATATTTTGAATCAACTTTAATTTAATATTAATTTATTTGAAATAATAATAATTCGATAAAATATAATTTTATTCTATTTTGAAGTAATATAATTATTTTTGATAGTTTGGAAATGTTTAAAAGTAATTTAAACTATATTTGAACCTTTTCTTTAATAAAAGGTTATTTCGATGAAAAGTCGTAAACATGGGATTTTCTATTTCTTACGGTCGTTGGGTAAATGAGTTAGGATATAGGGCATAGGGGTACTTAATTTTCTAGTAAACTCGTGTTTAAAAACTTTAGCGTTTTCGAAAATCGCGTTTGACGAATAATTTGAATTTCCGTCAAAACGAATCAAAACCGAGTCAAAAAAAAATAGACCCTAACCCCCCCATGAGGCATTCGGCCTTCCCATTTCTTCCTAGGGTTTCCTTTGTTCTTGTTTTGATCCTCTTGACCGAAAATCCACAAAAAAAAAATCAAATAAACTTACAATCGTAATTTCATCATAACTTCTTCGTTTCTAGTCCGATTTTCGCAAAATTTATATTTTCGGAATCCTCTCTTCAAGATCTACATCCTAGTATGGTTTAATTTCAGTTTTCATTATGTCGATTTAAGATGATTTTGGGCATAATTTCGGTTTTAGTAATTATTGTTGTGTTTTTGTTGTTTTTAATAGGTGAAGATTATGAGGATGATATAGGGGACTCCTATATAGTAGAGGATGATGGGTAGCTACTGTTTTTAGGGTTTTCTCAAGGGTTATTTGCCTTTTTCTAGCTTAAGGTAACTATTCCGAGTTACTCGGCGATATATGTCACATTTTTGTGTGTTGGATGTTTATGTGGTTGTTGATATGTTAAATTTATTTTATAGGAATATATTTGTTAAAGTATGATTATTAGGAGGTATAATCAATAGGTTGGTAGTGTTGAATTAAATTGTTAATGGTTGTGTGTTGTTGGAATGGTTTTGTAACATTGTTGAGACGGGTTTTGGATGGAGAAGGAAGGAGACCGTAGGGCTGCCCAAAACAGCCCAAAACAGCCCCAAATCAGGCCGTGAGCAGGCCCCACAGGCCGTGTTTGTGCCGTGTGTGGTGTGTGTATGTGGTGTGGGTGTGGCCGTGTGTGTGTAGCCGTGTGTGTGGCCGAGTTTGGCCGTTGTTCGGATTGTATGTTTGAGCTTTTGTTTGATGTTTTGTAGTTGTCATTTGTACATTTGAACAATGCTTACATTTTGGCGTATTAGTAATTTTTATTAGTAGGAGAAATTGTTGGAAATGGGTTAGTTTATAAGTTAGAATAATTTTCCCTTATGTTGATAATTTTCACATGATTTGTATTATGTTGAATTATGTGATTTGAGTCAAAATGAACCAAGACTCTGAGCTGGGCCAGATTGACCGAACGAGTTTGGTCAAACTAGGTTTAAACTGGTCAGCCTCGATTTGACCGATGACCCGTCGCGGGACTCGGGTCGAGGGTTTGTCTTTGAGGTGAGATTGGTTGTTATTGGATGTTTTATGTTGATGCCTTAATATTTGTGATTATCATTTCACATGTTGGTTGTTGGATGAATTTGTTGCCTTATACTTGAGTCTTCTTGCCTTGTTGCCATTTTAGCTTGTTCTCATGAATTATGAGATTAACGGTTAGCTGGAATTTGGGTTATTATTGATATTGGAGATATTGTTGGATTGTCAGCTGAATATGCTCTTGCGTAGCCTTTCATATACTAGGGTGTTTATGATCTTTTGTGTGTACAAGTTTGGACCCTTTGCCCCTTTTATGGTTAATTGGGTGTCCTACTTGTCTTGTGTGGTGTGGGCTAAAGTATTCAAGCTGGGACTAGGTCCTAGGTGAGTATTCCGGCCTTCATCATAGATAGGCCATTATAGTCTTTGACGAGTATATGTTTGCGGCTTAATAGCCTTTGTGTTCCTGGCTTGGTGGGTTTATATCCAAGCTGGGGCATGACCTTTCTGCCTATTTTGTGAGTAGATGGTCAGCTTAAGTACTAGCCAACCCATTGGTGGACTCCTTAGGATACTCATGTGGTTTTATCATGAGTCTTGGGTGCGGTGGTTTTATCCGCATTTCTCTAGGTCTGCGCAGTCTAGGATTAGGGTTAAGTCGTATCTTGGCCATGTTTTAAATGTAACCTCTGAGCCAAAATACTAGCTTCCCTACCTCGTGGTATAGACTCGAGTTACAAAGTGACTATTGACTTTACTAGTAACTTATGCCTGTCTCTAGATATTTTGCCCTTTCTTGTTTGATGATTCTATGAATCATAGAAGGTGAGATGCAAGCCGGCTATGGTTGATAGAGTTTGGATTCTCGTGTGTTATGTGATTCACATGATAGGGTAGTATGAGTCGGTCTAGTATTCACATGCTAGGACTATGTGTTGTTATATTGTTGTTCACATGATAAGCACGATTGTCTAGCATTTATATGCTAAGGCTATGTGTTATTCATATTCATATTCTTATGTTTACATGTTATATTAATTATGACATTTCGTGGCTGGGAGAACTCGGAGTTACTCCCCACTGACTGTGGCTTTCGTGTTTGTATAAAATGCGATTGACAGGTAGGTGATGCTTATATGGGGTACACGGACGAGCTAGCGAGCAAAGAAACCTTGGAACCTAGATTGGCTTTATTTTATTGTGACCCTTAAACACTTTTTATGTCACATACATTTTAGGGACATATGTCTCCCTCTTTACATTTGGTTGTATAATTTGCTATTCGCGACTTTAGCGATGGTTATGTTATGAAACTTCTATTTAGACCTTGTATGTTTGACACCTTCCAATTTGGATATCTTTATAACAGGTTCAGGTTTTTAAAAATTACAGGTTTTTACCCAAATGAACCTATTACAAATATATCCATGCAGTTTTATTCTAGAATTACGTGTTTACTTTTCCGCAATAAATGAGGGTGTCACAGTTGGTATCAGAGCATATTTGCTCCCGACGCACGTTTGTGCACCCCAATATAAATAACTTGACCTTAAAATAATAAACTTGAGAGATGGGTAGGATGGGTGGACTTAAGACCTTATGTTGTAGTCTGTAGTGTATTTGCTATTTGTTAGGTTCTAACATGTTTGCTGATTGTCATTTTATAATTGTTGTGCCCTTGGATCAATACCCTTGAACTTACCAACGTGAAGATCAAGACATGGTGCCTATTGCCAGAAATTGAAGATTTGTTCAACTTTGAAGAAGGTTTCTACTTCCTCGAAGATGTTTCTTATTCTTTGGGTACCTTGCCCTGTTCTTTACTTCTTATTGCTTATTCCTTCTTCTAAATCCTCTTTTCTTTCTCCTTGTGAGTCACTCTTGTATTTCCTAACTTGTCCTTTGTTCCTTGCTTATCCTTACTTAACGCCTTTTGATAGTACTATTTCTTTTGAGAAATGTTGACCTTGGTTGGAAATTATGACCTTTGAGGGATTGTTGTGTTTGACCCTTAATCCTGGTTTTGAGAGGATTTGATGTTGGAAAGACTTAGGTAGTGTGATGAGACATACTTGATGGTTCTTATACCTAGATCCTTGATAAAGTGAGTATAATTGATTGGTGGATTCTTTGTGTTAGGAATGAGTTGCCTATGTGATTAAAGTTATAGAACTTGGCTTTGTTGTTTATGTTTGGGATTTGAAAGCTTAGTAAGTTGAGCGTCGTCACCTTAGGAGTAAACATGAGATAAGTTTAGAATATGAATTTGGAAGAAAACCCATTTTTAGATGTTAACAATCCCGTATAGATTGGGGATGTGATTTGATGTTAGTTGTTCCTTGAGAACTTTGTTGAGAAGTCTTTGTCAATTGATTCTTTGGTTTTTAAAACATTGAGGTTGTGTCGAGTGCTTGAGATAAAGAGATGCTTTTATACTTGAGTGGTAGATTTGCTTTAGGGAAATCCTAATATGTGATAAGATAGGTGGAAGAAGTATCTAACCGATTTATCACCCCTTAAGCGAGCATTTATTTTACCTTGACCCTTGTTTTGGGATTTGGTCGTTGTGTTATGAAGGTACAATACCCTAATAGACGTGACCTTGTTAGAGAGAACCTTAAGTTTTAGGAAACGTATGGATTAAGCCTTAAAAATCCTCTTTCGTACCATTAATCGTTTTCCTCCCTTTCGTTCATACCTTGGTTGGATTTGATTCTTAAGTATAAAAGTTTACTCGTTATTACCTTGTCTTGAATACCTCCCTAATTCTAATATCTCTTATCAAGTTGTTAACTAGTTATCTTTATGATTCGATTCTTTTAGTCTCACATCTTGACATGTTCATATATCCCTTTTAAATTTCCTATCATTTCCTGACCTGGTTATTACCCTTTGTTTCCTTAGTGGAGTGATGACATTGTTGTTTGAGATTTGAATATCTGGCGTTTCCATGTTGTCTAATTTCCCTTTCTCCTTGATCATAAGCGTTACCGTTCATACCTCATTTCCTCGCTTCATCTTGCTCCTCCTTTAAGTTTGACACTCGTATCTTGTGAAACTCTATCTTTGACATCCTTGTAAATTTGACTTCAATCCTTATCCCTAGGAAGTTCATCATACCTCTTTTGTTGGTTAAACTTGAACCCTCTTAGCATACTTGTATCTATGATGTCTAACTTACTTTTCATTTCGCACAATTTCTAAATATTTCAAGCTACCATTTTTGGTTCATTGTTAAAAATTTATGTTACTATTACAAAATTTTCCCTACTTGTAAAGATTTGGAAAATGAAAATTCGATTTAATTCTCTAATTGTTCTTTGAGTATAGACTTCTTTATCATGGTTTTGAGTTGCTAAACCTGAGATTTTTGTAAATTTTATCCAATTTCTATTCACTTTGATCTAATCATGATGCCTTTGTTAAAGTTTAATATTATATTTCAGGAATTTAACTCCCCTTTTAGTTTAAAGGTGAAACCTTTATTTCTATTTTAGCTTTTTGCAAAAGAAAATTTGAGTAGATTACCTTTCTCTTATTTTGATTTTAACGTTGATCGGATGTTAGAACTAGTTATTGGAAAAGTTTGATAACTTGTTCTACGCTTGTCGGCGAATAGTTTTTGTTTTAAATTTGTCTCTGACTTGGAAAGTTAGCGTTCTTGTGTGCACGACAAGAGCAAATCCGTTCCATTAATGAGACTTATATTTTTGAAAACTCTTCATTAATGTTTTTGAAGGTATTTTGATTTTTGATTTATACAAATGATTTGCCTTTTGACCTTATCTTTGATTTGGAATGTGATGTTCTTGAATACGTAACGAGAACACTTCCGTTCCTCTGA
Source organism: Silene latifolia (assembly GCF_048544455.1). Classification (NCBI taxonomy): domain Eukaryota; kingdom Viridiplantae; phylum Streptophyta; class Magnoliopsida; order Caryophyllales; family Caryophyllaceae; genus Silene; species Silene latifolia. The sequence goes on along the minus strand of NC_133529.1, from coordinate 51,080,312 downwards.
TGAGAGTTTGGTTCTGTCGGAAAATTTTAGTTGAAGCTCTTGAAAGAATTTTGATTCTTACGATAAGTGACCTTTTAAATGTTTTAGTTACCGATTTCAATTCCAGATTTAGAGCCTAGCTTGACTTTGGAAGAAAGGCCAATCCGGATCCTTGAAAGAGCAAACAAGCAACTCAGGAGCAAAATTGTGCCCCTAGTTCGTGTTCTTTGGCGTTGTGGAAATGTCGAAGAAAAAAAACTTGGGAACCTGAAGCTTCTATGTTAGCTAAATATCCCGAACTTTTCTCGTGAGGTTATTCCTTTTTCTTACATGTTCTCCGCGTTAATAGTCTTTGCTTAGTGTATAGAAACCGTAATTAGGGTTTAGCTATAGCTAATGGAGTTATTACCCTTATTATAAAAAAAAAATTTGAACTAAAGGTTTTGAAAATATTTTAATGTTTTTCACTGGTTTTAACGTCAATTAGTGTTAAAGCTTGTTATTGGAGACGTATGATAATTAGTTTTATCATTTGTTGGTGTAAAAATGTATTTTTATGTCTTTGAATTGGAATATTGATGTTCTTGAGTGATCGCCAAGAGTATCTCCGTTCCATTGAAAGGACACTTATATTTTCATACGTTCATATCTTGAAAATTTTGTTTAATTGTTTTAAAAAGATGGACTTATATATATACAATGATTCTTTCTTTTAAGTTTCGGGGACGAAACTTTTTAAAAGGAGGGATGATTGTAACACCCCGTAAATTTGGACCGTTATTATATTTTAAAAGTAATATTTTGAATCAACTTTAATTTAATATTAATTTATTTGAAATAATAATAATTCGATAAAATATAATTTTATTCTATTTTGAAGTAATATAATTATTTTTGATAGTTTGGAAATGTTTAAAAGTAATTTAAACTATATTTGAACCTTTTCTTTAATAAAAGGTTATTTCGATGAAAAGTCGTAAACATGGGATTTTCTATTTCTTACGGTCGTTGGGTAAATGAGTTAGGATATAGGGCATAGGGGTACTTAATTTTCTAGTAAACTCGTGTTTAAAAACTTTAGCGTTTTCGAAAATCGCGTTTGACGAATAATTTGAATTTCCGTCAAAACGAATCAAAACCGAGTCAAAAAAAAAATAGACCCTAACCCCCCCCTATGAGGCATTCGGCCTTCCCATTTCTTCCTAGGGTTTCCTTTGTTCTTGTTTTGTTCCTCTTGACCGAAAATCCACAAAAAAAAAATCAAATAAACTTACAATCGTAATTTCATCATAACTTCTTCGTTTCTAGTCCGATTTTCGCAAAATTTATATTTTCGGAATCCTCTCTTCAAGATCTACATCCTAGTATGTTTTAATTTCAGTTTTCATTATGTCGATTTAAGATGATTTTGGGCATAATTTCGGTTTTAGTAATTATTGTTGTGTTTTTGTTGTTTTTAATAGGTGAAGATTATGAGGATGATATAGGGGACTCCTATATAGTAGAGGATGATGGGTAGCTACTGTTTTTAGGGTTTTCTCAAGGGTTATTTGCCTTTTTCTAGCTTAAGGTAACTATTCCGAGTTACTCGGCGATATATGTCACATTTTTGTGTGTTGGATGTTTTTGTGGTTGTTAATATGTTAAATTTATTTTATAGGAATATATTTGTTAAAATATGATTATTAGGAGGTATAATCCATAGGTTGGTAGTGTTGAATTAAATTGTTAATGGTTGTGTGTTGTTGGAATGGTTTTAAAACATTGTTGAGACGAGTTTTGGATGGAGAAGGAAGGAGACCGTAGGGCTGCCCAAAACAGCCCAAAACAGCCCCAAATCAGGCCGTGAGCAGGCCCCACAGGCCGTGTTTGTGCCGTGTGTGGTGTGTGTATGTGGTGTGGGTGTGGCCGTGTGTGTGTAGCCGTGTGTGTGGCCGAGTTTGGCCGTTGTTCGGATTGTATGTTTGAGCTTTTGTTTGATGTTTTGTAGTTGTCATTTGTACATTTGAACAATGCTTACATTTTGGCGTATTAGTAATTTTTATTAGTAGGAGAAATTGTTGGAAATGGGTTAGTTTATAAGTTAGAATAATTTTCCCTTATGTTGATAATTTTCACATGATTTGTATTATGTTGAATTATGTGATTTGAGTCAAAATGAACCAAGACTCTGAGCTGGGCCAGATTGACCGAACGAGTTTGGTCAAACTAGGTTTAAACCGGTCAGCCTCGATTTGACCGATGACCCGTCGCGGGACTCGGGTCGAGGGTTTGTCTTTGAGGTGAGATTGGTTGTTATTGGATGTTTTATGTTGATGCCTTAATATTTGTGATTATCATTTCACATGTTGGTTGTTGGATGATTTTGTTGCCTTATACTTGAGTCTTCTTGCCTTTTGCATTTTTAGCTTGTTCTCATGAATTATGAGATTAACGGTTAGCTGGAATTTGGGTTATTATTGATATTGGAGATATTGTTGGATTGTCAGCTGAATATGCTCTTGCGTAGCCTTTCATATACTAGGGTGTGTATGATCTTTTGTGTGTACAAGTTTGGACCCTTTGCCCCTTTTATGGTTAATTGGGTGTCCTACTTGTCTTGTGTGGTGTGGGCTAAAGTATTCAAGCTGGGACTAGGTCCTAGGTGAGTATTTCGGCCTTCATCATAGATAGGCCATTATAGTCTTTGACGAGTATATGTTCATGGCTTAATAGCCTTTGTGTTCCTGGCTTGGTGGGTTTATATCCAAGTCAGGGGCATGACCTTTCTGCCTATTTTGTGAGTAGATGGTCAGCTTAAGTACTAGCCAACCCTTTGGTGGACTCCTTAGGGTACTCATGTGGTTTTATCATGAGTCTTGGGTGCGGTGGTTTTATCCGCATTTCTCTAGGTCTGCGCAGTCTAGGATTAGGGTTGAGTCGTATCTTGGCCATGTTTTAAATGTAACCTCTGAGCCAAAATACTAGCTTCCCTACCTCGTGGTATAGACTCGAGTTACAAAGTGACTATTGACTGTACTAGTAACTTATGCCTGTCTCTAGATATTTTGCCCTTTCTTGTTTGATGAATCTATGAATCATAGAAGGTGAGATGCAAGCCGGCTATGGTTGATAGAGTTTGGATTCCCGTGTGTTATGTGATTCACATGATAGGGTAGTATGAGTCGGTCTAGTATTCACATGCTAGGACTATGTGTTGTTATATTGTTGTTCACATGATAAGCACGATTGTCTAGCATTTATATGCTAAGGCTATGTGTTATTCATATTCATATTCTTATGTTTACATGTTATATAAATTATGACATTTCGTGGCTGGGAGAACTCGGAGTTACTCCCCACTGACTGTGGCTTTCGTGTTTGTATAAAATGCGATTGACAGGTAGGTGATGCTTATATGGGGTACACGGACGAGCTAGCGAGCAAAGAAACCTTGGAACCTAGATTGGCTTTATTTTATTGTGACCCTTAAACACTTTTTATGTCACATACATTTTAGGGACATATGTCTCCCTCTTTACATTTGGTTGTATAATTTGCTATTCGCGACTTTAGCGATGGTTATGTTATGAAACTTCTATTTAGACCTTGTATGTTTGACACCTTCCAATTTGGATATCTTTATAACACGTTCAGGTTTTAAAAATTACAGGTTTTTACCCAAATGAACCTATTACAAATATATCCATGCAGTTTTATTCTAGAATTACGTGTTTACTTTTCCGCAATAAATGAGGGTGTCACAGGTGACCTCCTGGGAAGGTTTCCGGGATTCGCATGAGTGAGGACAAAATGCGCTATAAAGGACCCGTATTGATCTGTGGGCCATGTACACAGCCTGGTGAGCTATCATGAATGACCGCTCTCGACCCTAGGTTTTGGTCGGGGTGTTAAAAGTGGTATCAGAGCAACCCTGCGACCGTGTGGTGATCAGAGGCAGTTGTTATACGCTCCTGGAGGCAGTGGTTATACGCTCCATTATGATCACACACCTAGCGGGGGAGGATTTTGGGTTAGCGGTTATGCTCCCAGGCGCAACGAGGACATTGCGTTCTTCAAGTGGGGGTGACTGTAACACCTCACGGTAATTGAAGAGGTCCAGTGATAGGCTTAAATAACTAGTGCTTATAGGGATTGGAATTACTACTCATATCAACAAAGTGCACTTTCTTTTATGGTCATCCATGCGAAAGAACTCCAAAGTTAAGCGTGCTTGACTAGATGGGTGACCTCCTGTGAAGGTTTCCGGGATGCGCATGAGTGAGGACAAATTGCGCTATAAAGGACCCGTGTTGATCTGTGGGCCATGTACACAGCCTGGTGAGCTATCATGAATGACCGCTCTCGACCCTAGGTTTGGGCCGGGGTGTTACAATGATCATAATATAGTCTTGTATATGTTCATCACAATTTTCTAAGCTTGACAAATAGTAAGTCTAATCTGAAGAGACTAAATAAACAATTACGCGCAACGAGTATATAAAATATAAAGCACTCTTGACATCATCAAAACATAAACATATATACTATATGGTTCAACAAATTCCCTCTTTTTGATGATGACAAGTCTCCTAAAATTTTGACTAAGTATATAGTTCCTCCTCAATATAATACCGTCATCTTAATAGATAAAGATCAACGCAAGATCAAACAATTATAGTCAATACCAAAGCTTTAAGGACTTTAAGAGACAATTGGTCTTGACAAGAAGCAAGCTTAAGCAAATACTAAATCATGTTCATTTCTTCCCCCTCTTGACATCATCGAAAAGACGAGAACAGACATAAAACGACTTGAATGATATCAACCGAGGCAAGAAATATATATTAATCAAAGCATATATTATAGCATAAAAACGATTTCAACATAAGCAAGCCCTACATATAAAGTGTGTAATACAAACCAAGTTGAGTACAGATTTTGTAGGAGAGAAGGAAAGTAGTCACTCACCTAACTACGACCTACAAAAACATGCATGCAATCTAACATGATAGATATCTCTAGTAACCGTACATACACACTCCAACCAAGTGAGGTCCAAAACACATGCCGAGGACTTACAAAGTAATGTGAGGTGAGGTAATTGGGTAAGAAGGGGCAAAATAATTTGGATATGTGGAGGTAAAAGCCAAGCTAGCACCAATCACAACCAAAAGTAACCATATTCCACTTTCCAACCCAACATAATAGATGATGCACCATGCCAAGTATGGCACAAAGTCACTTACATCAACAAGTACTTCTCCTCAAGTAATATGGAAATGAATAAGAATAGGAGTAAAGAGAGATTCTTGCTTTTCCATCTTATATAGTATCATTTTTCTCCTTTCTTTTATGTATTTTTTTTCATTTTTTTTTTTGTTTCATTCCATCTTTTTCTTCTTCCTTCCAATATCCATCACAAAAGCAACAAAATTGACCACAAAAAGACTTCCAAACTTACCAACAAGACTAGCTTGACAAGGGTAGGCCATATGGAATGTAGTAGAATAAATAGGTCAAAACAAGGCAAATTTGGCTAATGTGAGGTTAGTAGGTAAAACGTAAAGGAAGGGCCGCCTCTCCACATGTGTCACCACCACAAACCGAGTGTATATAGGTAATAAGAGACAAATTTCATGCTTATGCAATTTGATGTTACATGCCATGTAAGGAGTACTACTCACATCCTTAATGAAACCAATCATGAATGTCATTAGTTTATGAAGCTCTAAACCTTAGAATATATATGTGACGAACAAGAGTTATGGTTTGTATACAACACAAAATATAATAGACTAGCAAACGGAATATTCTCATAAAATAATAAAATATTATATAAGAATGTACTTGCAATGGAAAATACGAACATAGACACACAATCTCGTCAAATCTAGTCAGTCATATGGGAAATAAAATATTTATGACAAGTTTAGTTGCCACCAATTAAACCAATTTCCAACCGTAAAGTCTCAAAACGTCCTCTAGCTAAAGGTTTTGTCAAAATGTCTGCCCACTGTTTTTCAGTACTACAAAATTCGAGTTTTATATTCCCTTTGTCAACATGGTCACGTATAAAATGGTGTCTAATTTCAATGTGCTTGGTACGCGAGTGCTGCGCGAGGTTTTTGGAAATAATAATAGCACTCGTATTATCACATAAAATAGGAATACAACTGAAGAGTCTATTGATCCAAAATACTCAAGAGGGGGGGGGGGGAGAATTGAGGATTTAAAACTTTTGAAAGCTTTTTCGATTATGTATGTATAATTAATTATTTAAAGTTTATTGATTAAACTTTAACTAATTAACTAATTAACGAATTAAAAGCAAAGAAAAAAAACGAAAGAAAGAGAGACACACGGATTTTTGAAGTGGTTCAGTTTCACAAGTCAAAACCTACGTCCACTATTCTCGATTAATAAATTTAGTACCTTTCTCCGGATTACAAATTTACTAACCCAACTCGTACAACTAACTCTAGCTGTAACTCAATGAGTACCGTTAAATACTCGAGTGACTAACTTACGCTAATAAGAAAGCACTAATGATTCTTCTAATAGTTCACGTTAATGAACGAGAAAGAAATCAACTAAGCACTATTATCTTATAACGATAACAATAAGAACGAGTAAACGAGTTTAAAACACACGACCTTTCAAAAATAACAAAACAGTTTTTCTGCTTGAAAACACACGATTTTCTTTTTAAAATTAAAATTAATTTTTATGCTTAAGGTCTCTATCTAGGATGTTGTAAAGAGTAAAGTATTTATAGTAAGGAAAGAGTAGGGCAACTCGGTTTACAAAAACCCTAATGGCCGAATAAAGAAGATATGTTAACAAATCATATCTTCTATTATTTCTTTCCTAAAAGCCTTAAAAGATAATAAAGAATATTCCAAAAGATAGAATATAATCTATTCAAATATTATCTTTACTATAAATTCTAAATATGATAAGATTTCCTAAAACAAGAATATCTTTTATCATAAACAAATATATTAAGCAAGATATATAAGATATGTAAAGATATTATTATGGAATAAAATCTTTACCAAATACACCTTAGGTTACACGAGATGTCACGGCTCATATGCTTCGTGACTCGTGCAAACCCTAGCTCAATACATGGGTTAGAATTTAGGTTTTAAGAGAGGCTATGTTGAAACCCTAATTAGTAGCATGGTCCAACTCATAAGTTGGCCCAAAACAACTACTAGTCAACGTTCAACATAAAACCAAACTCCGCACTAAACCGGGCTTTAGTATATAAATACTTTTATCAAAACATTTAAAATAAACTTTAAACAATTTTCAAAACAATTTTGAAACATTATAAGTCGTGTATAATAAACTCAGCATCTCAATGTTATAGTAGGAGAGCTATAACATTGAGCTCTTTTACTAGTAATGTTATAGCTGCAAAGCTATAACTTTACTAATTCAAGAAACTCATTCTTGGTTATCATTACGAGATAATCACCTATACTATTCTAATCTTCAAGGAGATCTTCGAGTATAGGCTACATCATCATCCAAGCTTGATTAATCTTTAGACAGACTTCGTCTTCACATAAATCTTGAATGAATCTTCATATCGTTTGATCTTGAATAGAGGCTTGAACATTTTATACTTTCATCACAATCTCATTTGTTGCTTGTATTAGATAAATTGATTCTAAAATACTTAGACAAACGATTACGAGCAACAAGTATATAAATTATAAAGCACCTTGACATCATCAAAACATAAACATATAAGCTATATGGTTCAACAAATTCCTCCTTTTTGATGATGGCAAGCCTCCTAATTTGTGACTAAGTAAAGAGTTCCCCCTCAATATAATACCGTCATTTTAATAATAAAGATCAATGCAAGATCAAGACGATTAATCATAAAACCGAAACTTTAAGGACTTTGAGAGACAATTGGTCTTGACAAGGAGCAAGCTAAGGTAGATGCTTACCATAGACGTTCTTTCCCCCTCTTGACATCATAGAAAAGTTAAGAACAAATCAAAAATGACTAGAATAATATAAGACGAGACAAGAGATAAAACGTCATAGAAAATAATATTAGCACGCATAACTATAAGCATCTAGAGGATTAAGTATCACACAAACTTAAGAAAACATGTTGAAAGCCGAATGGGCCGAATGAAACATGTTTAGAGAAACACTTGGGCCATAATCCACAAGTGTATGCCAAAAGGGCCGAATGATAAGTTTGCAAAACACACCATGAGAAAATGAAAAAGAAAGCTAAAAATAGAAAGGGCTAAATATGGTAAGGCGAGGGTTGTTCAAATGTTGCGGGTTTTATATGGGTTCACGTAGTCGGGCCGAGTACGATGCTCCAAGGCATCGAGACGATCGAAGGAGCTCCGCACAAGCTCAGAAAGACCTTGAATACTACGTTCAAAGTTGAGTATCTTCAAGGACGAAGCTTTAGTGGCCTCCAAAGTAAGCGATTGATCACTTGCCATAGCCTTTCCGTGCATGACCAACGCTCCCCCTTGACTCGTGAGAAATGTAAGACGGTCACCATGTGGGAACACTTCCCCACGGATTGCCTTCAATTCCCATTCAAAACCCTCTAGCCTCTTATCCACCTCATCCATCCAAGAATAAACCCGAGAAGCATCCAAACCCGACTCCAAAGACCGTGATGGTTCAACATGTGAAAAAACCGTAGCCAAGTTGGTTGAATGCTCCTCAAACTTCTCCATTAAACTAGTCATAAAACCTTCCAATTTCGCCTCCATAGCCCCCAAACCCGAATCACCCGGGCTTTTCTCAACATCCTTGACAAGAAGTAACTCGGGTCCATCAACGGCAAGACCCATAAGCTTGATCAACCGATCACACATGCAATCCCATGCACTTACACCGAAGCTATCCCGTCCCACCACTTGTTTTATTTCAAACAATCGAGACACCCACACCTCATATGGTAAGTCGATTGTTGTACTTAATTTTTCCTTGGTAACCGTGAGACTCGTTTGAATGATACGATGCAACACAAGACTTGCCAAGTTCACTTTTTGTCCCTCCAACCATGAATAGATTATAATAGCCTCATAACTCGAAACTTTATCTCGACCTCCTCTCCTCGGCACAACCGTGTTCAAAAGAAAGTTCAAGAGGAACTTGATTTTTGCCGAGAGAGGACGAACCACAATATTACCTCCTCCCATCCCAACCTCCTCAAAGTACCTTTTAACTAACATCTCCTTTTCACTAACCACATTAGACCATTCAAGACTCTGATTAATGTCAATTCCGTCATCGGGAACCGAAAAAGCAGAACAAAAATCCGAAACAGAGACCGTCACATCAACCCCATTAACCAACGCATGCAAGACTCCCTTCTTAACTGACACACTAGCAAAGAATTGAACAACTTCAACCGGATAAATAGGACCCGAAAATTGACTAATGTGACTCCACCCTTGAAAATCAAGAAAATCGACAAAGAATTTAAGAGCGGGAACATTAATCAACAAAGATTTCGGATAATACCTTCCTCCATGAACAGAATACCTCAAAACACGAGACACAAGGATGCTTTCGTCATGAGTGAGCCGAACACGATTTAACCCTTCTTTTGTTGCGGCTTTCGAAACATCCCGAAGCAAGGTACGTGCAACACCGTTTCTTATAATGACCTCGGGTTCCTCAACATCTTCACCTTCATCGACAACTACCTTATTTTTCCCTTTAAAAAGATGGCGTCTTTTTCCCTTGGACATCGACTCGTCCCGACCACGAAACAGGGGCGGATTTGGTTGAGGTGAAGGAAAACTAGTGGAGTTAAGATCATGAGATGGTAGTGGTGATGATAGTTTGTGAAAGTGGCGGCTTTGTTGATGGCGGGTTGATGATTGGGTTTTCGCATGGTTAGGATTCATTGTGATGGTGATGGTTGTGTAAAGGAGGTGATGGTGATGATGGTAATTATTTTGAAAATAGAAAAAGTTGTGCAAGTGGGGATGTGGTTGTGTTTACACGGCAAGGGGGGTAGATATAGGAGTCTAGGTCTAGGATAATTATTGATCAAATATGGTAAGTGATAAGAGTTAATGTATGTATAGGATATTAGGTGATAGAATTAATATGGTAAAGGATAAAATTTGGAAAGTTGAATTGTATATGGGGTGTATGAGTCGTGTAATATGGAAAGCACTTTAGGAAAATTTGTATGTGATTTGGAAAGATAAAAGATATGGTGTGTCTTATTTTCTTTTTTTGATAAGGAATTAAGTTTGTATAGACAATTAAATTCTAAATATCAAATAGAAATTTATGATAATTATATTCCTATAAACGAAATTATTCATGCAACGCAATATACGGACACAGTCATACAATCTTAACTTAACTAGTCAGTCATAAAGAAATTGAACGTGTATAGAAACTTAGGTACCACCGATTAAACCAATTTCCAACCGTAAAGTCTCAAATCGTTCTCTAACTAACGATTTTGTCAAAATGTCTGCCCATTGTTTTTCAGTACTACAAAATTCAAGTTTTATATTCCCCTTCTCAACATGGTCTCGAATAAAATGGTGTCTAATTTCAATGTGTTTAGTACGTGAATGTTGTGCGGGATTTTTAGAAATTATTATCGCACTAGTATTATCACATAAAATAGGAATACATCCTAAATCAACACCATAATCACGTAATTGTTGCTTAAGCCATAATAGTTGAGTACATACCAGTCCTGCAGCAATATATTCGGCTTCAGCAGTTGAGAGAGCAACCGAATTTTGTTTCTTCGAACCCCACGTAATGATACACGGTCCGACAAACGTGGCGACACCCGACGCGCTTTTTCTGTCTAGAGAACATCCTTTATAGTCTGCATCAGAATAACCGACTAAATCAAAATTACACTCCATCGGATACCATAAATATAGCTTGGCCGTTCCAATAAAATATCGTAAAATTCGTTTTACGGCCGTCATATGCGATTCTTTGGGAGATGATTGATATCTCGCACAAACCCATACGCTAAACATAATATCGGGTCTACTTGCGGTCAAATATAACAATGACCCAATCATTCCACGGTAAGTAGTTTCATCAACTGATTTACCGTCTTCATCTAATGTCAATTTCTTGTTCTCGACCATTGGAGTAGGCATAGCATGGAAATTTTCCATTCCGAGTTTTCGAATTAATTCCTTGATATATTTTTGTTGATAGATTTTAATGCCTTCATCGGTTTGTTGTATTTGCAGACCTAGGAAGAATTTTAGTTCTCCCATCATACTCATTTCGAACTCGGAGGTCATTAGCTCAGAAAAATATTTGCATAGGCTTCGGTTGGTGGATCCAAAGATGATGTCATCGACGTAGATTTGAACAACCAAAAGGTCAGAACCCTCAGATTTTAAAAATAAGGTTTTATCAACGGATCCTCTACTGAATCCACTGTCAAGTAGAAACTTAGATAATCTGTCGTACCATACCCTAGGTGCTTGTTTCAATCCATATAGGGTTTTATCCAACTTGAAGACGTGATCTTCAAATTTACTATTCTTAAATCCATGGGGTTGTTCAACGAAGACTTCTTCTTGTAAATATCCATTTAAGAATGCTGTCTTGACATCTATCTGGAAGAGCTTCATTCCCTTGTGTGCTGCGAATGCTATCAGAAGTCTAATAGCTTCAAGACGAGCAACAAAAAAACGAAAGTCTCGTCATAATCTATTCCTTCTTGTTGATTATATCCTTGAACCACCATTCTTGCTTTGTTCCTGATAATGACTCCGGCATCATCTAGTTTATTCCTAAAGACCCATCTTGTTCTAATGACAGATCGATCCTTTGGTCTAGGAACTAAATCCCAAACCTTGTTTCTTTCGAACTGTTGTAGCTCTTCTTGCATAGTTATAATCCAATCAGATTCAGCAAGAGCTTCAGTTATATTCGTTGGTTCGATCTCGGATAGAAAAGAGTAGAAAGAGCAGAAGTTATTCAAGGAACGTCTAGTTTGAACACCCTTCTTAATATTCCCTAGAATATTGTCCATGGGGTGTGAGCTCTTGTATTTCCATTTTGTTGAAGTACTTGGTTCTTCATTGTTATTTGAGCTTGACCCAACTTCATTTGGCTAGGAATTGGTAGAAGTTCCCCCTGAATCCAATCCGGGTGTTGTATTAGAACCGATTATAACCTCGGATTCTACACCTTGATTTGGATTCAATGTTATAGTAACATCACCTATAACATTGGTTTGGGAGTCCTTATTTTAAGTCAATGTTATAGTATTATCAACTATAACTTTGGTTTTCTCCTTTTTATCTTTTGAGGAACGATCAAGTTCATCACTTGTTCCTTCTATCTCATTGTCCTCCAATTCCAATTCCGGGGGATCGTCTCTTGAAAGACGAAAGTCGGGTTCATCCAAGTCTTCTTCCTCATCCTGTAAAGGCTTATCAAACACGTTATCTTCATCAAAAATAACGTGGACACTTTCTTCAATACAGAGAGTTCTCTTGTTGAAGACTTTGTAAGCCTTGCTATGATCTGAGTATCCTATGAAAATTGCCTCATCACTCCTAGGGTCGAATTTACTTAACCGGTTTTTACCGTTGTTGTGAACAAAACATTTACTCCCAAAGCAACGAAGATGGGAGATATTAGGTTTTCGACCTCTAAGGAGTTCGTAGGGGGTTTTCTTGAGAATAGGTCGGATCATAGCACGATTATGGATATAGAAAGAAGTGCTAATGGCTTCAGCCCAAAAATTACGAGCTAACCCACTACACAAAAGCATTGTACGTGCCATATCTTCCAAGGTTCTATTCATACGTTCAACGACACCGTTTTGTTGAGGAGTTCTTGGTGCAGAAAAGTTATGCCCTACACTATTAACTCTACAATATTCTATGAAAGCTTGATTGTCAAACTCGGTGCCATGATCCGTACGAATAGATACAAGATTAGTCTTATATTTGTTTTGAACACGTTTTATAAGACAATCAAATTCATCAAACGTTTCGTCTTTTGAATGAAGAAAGATAGGCCATACATACCTTGAGTAATCGTCTACAAGAACAAAGACGTACCTGGATCCTCCTCTACTCCTTACCTTCATAGGTCCACATAAATCCATGTGTACTAATTCCAAGGCTTGATTTGTGCTTACTACTCTTTTCGGTTTAAACGATAATCTTACTTGTTTGCACCTTGCACACGTGTCACACATCCTTTCTTGGTCGAATTTGATCTTAGGTAACCCTTCAACCAAGTCCCACTTCTTGAGTTTGTTCAAGGTTAGTGAGCTAATGTGACCAAACCGTTTATGCCATAAACAAGGATCATCAAGAGTAACTTTCATGCATGAAAAAGAGTTAGTAGACACAGCATTTAAATCTACCATATAAACATTTCTTTTCCTGTGGCCTTCTAGAATAACATTGCTAGTTCCATGAATAATAATGCGACAACTATCAGTATGAAAAACTACTTTGTTACCTTTGTCGCATAGTTGAGATATGCTTAGCAAGTTATGTTTTAGACCGTCCACGAGATAAACATCACTGATAGCGTGAGACTTAGAAATTCCGATTTTGCCAACGCCAATAACGTTTCCCTTTTTGTTGTCCCCGAACGTCACTTTTCCTCCATTGAAAGGCTTGAGTGAAAGAAACAGATTCTTATCTCCAGTCATGTGTCTTGAACATCCACTATCAAGATACCATTAGATACAGTTTTTAGGTACCCAAGCTAAGTTGGGTCCCTTATGATTAGTTACTCTATATACTAAATCCTTTCGAACCTAAACTCGTTTAATAACCGTTTTTCTAACCCTTGGTTTATTTGGCTTGGGAGGAGTTCTAGGGTTAGGGTTTTTTCTTGGTCTAGGAATTTCTCTAGGTCTTTCATGACTATTTCCCTTGCGAATAGGTTTACTAGGTTGAGATCGACAAGGGTTTTGTGAGGTGCTAGGTTTCTTGCTGTAGTCGAAGGCCATGTCATAGAACCAACAAAATTTATTGTTCCTTTCTTTGTTAGGTTCCTTAATGGGGGTTTTATCATTCTCGTCAACCGTGTCAACAGTTTTAGCATGGTCGGCATTTTTTCGTATATCATGAGCCTTTTTGACACAAATGATTTGGATGTGACTCGTATGACCACAAAGTAATTGCAAATCGGTATTCAGAAGATCAAGATACTTCCTTTTTCCAAAATCAAAATCCGAAGGTGTTGATTTGCATTTAGAGTGATCTCTATGGCTGTAGCACTCTTGTCCTAACCCCATCTTCATATTATTGTCAGATTGTTCGGTTAGGAAGTTTAGGACTTTTGTGCTACCTTCCCACTTATCATGGACCTTCCTAGCATGTAGAAGTAGGTCTTTTAGGGTTTCCATTTCCTCTTGACATTTCGTGTGATCTAGATCATTATCTTTCTTAAAGTTATCACGAAAGTCTTGGAATCGTTTGTTAAGAAGGAATACAACATCGAAATGTTGTTTCTTAACATTGATCATGTCGGCCTTAGATTCCTTTAATTGATTTGAAAGAGAATCTATCTCTTTCTTTTGGTCTAAGATCACTGCTTCATCAGATGTGATCTTAGTTTCCAATAGTTCTTTGGCTTTTCTAAGTTCTAAAGTTATAGCTTCATTAGCTATAACTTTGGCTTGAAGATGCTTGATGTTAAGCTTTAGGTCTGAAGTTATAGCTTCATTAGCTATAACTTTGGACTCTAATTCCTTCTTTTCAGCCATAGTAGAATCTAACGTTGTTGCTTTCTCAGCTATAACCTTATAATTTAACTTCTTAGATTTGGCCTTCAGAGTATGATTCTCTTCTGCAATTTCGAGAATCTATTCCTTTAGATCTTTTAGCTCCAAGTCTTGTTCGTGACACTTATCGAGAGATTGTTCAAAGAATTCAATTAAAGCACTTTTAGACAATTTCTTAACGCGTTTTTTAAGCTCAAGATAACTTACCTCTTCATCGTCATCTTCATCTGATTCTCCAAGAAAGTAATAATTTGAGTGTGAGTTTGTGCTTTCATCGTCATTTGTTGTCGAGATTAGATCAAGACTAACGCCGCT
The DNA here is from genome assembly GCF_048544455.1 of Silene latifolia. Classification (NCBI taxonomy): domain Eukaryota; kingdom Viridiplantae; phylum Streptophyta; class Magnoliopsida; order Caryophyllales; family Caryophyllaceae; genus Silene; species Silene latifolia. The sequence continues at coordinate 51,065,272 of NC_133529.1, read as the reverse complement.
TTGAGACAAAGGTTTGCTACTTCGTCGTCTTGATTCCTCGTCATCTTCTCGAGTCAAGGTCTCCCAACACGACGCCATCATAACCTGTTTGAATTCTCTCTTTGTCTTCTCACGATTTGTCTTGTCCTTGATGTTCTCCCATGTTGGACAATCCTTGATCATATGACCAGATTCTCCACACTTGAAGCAACCTCTATTTGCGAAGGACGACTTTGATTCAGTAACCTTTTTGTTGAATGACTTGTTATTGTTGTTGTAGGATGATTTTGTTTGTTTGTTTCTAAATATCTTATTTTTGAAACGGCGTGCAAATAGAACAGTTTCATCCTCTAGTTCAGAGTCAACTTCTTCGCTCTTTAAGGCCATACTCTTATTACGGCTTGGTTCAGCGTCATCCTTGTTAAGAGTAATTTCATGGGCCATAAGAGCACCGATGAGTTCTTGATAGGATAGGTTTTCAAGATCTCGTGATTCCTCCATTGCCGTGACTTTAGCACGCCACTTCTTAGTCAGGCTTCTAAGAACCTTTCTAGCAATGTCCTCAGTACTGAATTTCCTACCTAGGTTTTTCAGTTCATTTATGATGCTTGAAAACCTTGCGGACATACAATCTAAGGACTCATTAGGCTCCATAATGAATAGCTCATATTTTTGCATAAGCAAATCTATTCGGTGCTTCCTAACAATGGAAGTACCTTCATAAGCTAGTTGAAGCCCATCCCATATCTGCTTGGCCGTAGAGCATGAAGAAAACCGATCAAACTCTATAGAAGTCATTCCGTTTTGCAGGAGACTTATTGCTTTGGAGTTCTTTTTGGCCTTCTTGTAGTCGGCCTCGATATAGTCCTCTTCTTTCTTTTCATAGGTAGTGCCTTCCTCGGATGCTACAAGAATTTTGTGCGGTCCGTTTTGGATAATCCTCCAGCACTCCCAATCGCGACCTTTCACATAGTGAGTCATCATATTTTTCCACAATCCATAATTCTTCCCATCAAAGACGGGACACTTGAGATATTTGGAATCCATTTATCACGTGATAGGCAGCGAAATATAAAACGATAAGATAAATGAAAAACGAGATAGATCAGCCTCTTTGCGGTTAGGCAATCAAGAGCACGAGGCTCTGATACCAATTGAAGAGTCTATTGATCCAAAATACTCAAGAGAGGGGGGGGGGGGGTGAATTTAGGATTTAAAACTTTTGAAAGCTTTTTCGATTATGTATGTATAATTAATTATTTAAAGTTTATTGATTAAACTTTAACTAATTAACTAATTAACGAATTAAAAGCAAAGAAAATAAACGAAAGAAAGAGAGACACACGGATTTTTGAAGTGGTTCAGTTTCACAAGTCGAAACCTACGTCCACTATTCTCGATTAATAAATTTAGTACCTTTCTCCGGAATACAAATTTACTAACCCAACTCGTACAACTAACTCTAGCTGTAACTCAATAAGTAACGTTAAATACTCGAGTGACTAACTTACGCTAATAAGAAAGCACTAGTGATTCTTCTAATAGTTCACGTTAATGAACGAGAAAGAAATCAACTAAGCACTATTATCTTATAACGATAACAATAAGAATGAGTAAACGAGTTTAAAACACACGACCTTTCAAAAATAACAAAACGGTTTTTCTGCTTGAAAACACACGGTTTGCTTTGTAAAATTAAAATCAATTTTTATGCTTAAGGTCTCTATCTAGGATGTTGTAAAGAGTAAAGTATTTATAGGAAGGAAAGAGTAGGGCAACTCGGTTTACCAAAACCCTAATGGCCGAATAAAGAAGATATGTTAACAAATCATATCTTCTATTATTTCTTTCCTAAAAGCCTTAAAAGATAATAAAGAATATTCCAAAAGATAGAATATAATCTATTCAAATATTATCTTTACTATAAATTCTAAATATGATAGGATTTCCTAAAACAAGAATATCTTTTATCATAAACAAATATATTAAGCAAGATATATAAGATATGTAAAGATATTATTATGGAATAAAATCCTTACCAAATACACCTTAGGTTACACGAGATGTCACGGCTCATATGCCTCGTGACTCGTGCAAACCCTAGCTCAATACATGGGTTAGAATTTAGGTTTTAAGAGAGGCTATGTTGAAACCCTAATTAGTAGCATGGTCAAACTCATAAGTTGGCCCAAAACAACTACTAGTCAACGTTCAACATAAAACCAAACTCCGCACTAAACCGGGCTTTATTATATAAATACTTTTAACAAAACATTTAAAATAAACTTTAAACAATTTTCAAAACAATTTTGAAACATTATAAGTCGTGTATAATAAACTCAGCATCTCAAGGTTATAGTAGGAGAGCTATAACATTGAGCTCTTTTACTAGTAATGTTATAGCTGCAAAGCTATAACTTTACTAATTCAAGAAACTCATTCTTGGTTATCATTACGAGATAATCACCTATACTATTCTAACCTTCAAGGAGATCTTCGAGTATAGGCTACGTCATCATCCAAGCTTGATTAATCTTTAGACGGACTTCGTCTTCACATAAATCTTGAATGAATCTTCATATCGTTTGATCTTGAATAGAGGCTTGAACATTTTATACTTTCATCACAATCTCCTTTGTTGCTTGTATTAGATAAGTTGATTCTAAAATACTTAGACAAACGATTACGCGCAACAAGTATATAAATTATAAAGCACCTTGACATCATCAAAACATAAACATATAAGCTATATGGTTCAACAAATTCCTCCTTTTTGATGATGGCAAGCCTCCTAATTTGTGACTAAGTAAAGAGTTCCCCCTCAATATAATACCGTCATTTAATAATAAATATCAATGCAAGATCAAGACCATTAATCATAAAACCGAAACTTTAAGGACTTTGAGAGACAATTGGTCTTGACAAGGAGCAAGCTATATGGTTCAACAACAAGCGACATCAACACCATAATCACGTAATTGTTGCTTAAGCCATAATAATTGAGTATATACCAGTCCTGCTGCAATATATTCGGCTTTTGCTGTAGAAAGGGCAACTGAATTCTGCTTCTTTGAACCCCACATGATAATGCAAGGTCCAACGAATGTGGTAACACCTGACGTACTTTTTTTGTCTAAAGAACATCCTTCGTAGTCGGCATCAGAATAACCGACCAGATCGAAATTGCACTCCATGGGATACCATAAATAGAGCTTGGCCGTGCCAATAAGGTATCGTGGAATTCATTTTACTGCTGTCATATGCGACTCTTTGGGAGACGATTGATATCTTGCACAGACGCATACACTGAACATGATGTCTGGTCTACTTGCAGTCAAATATAACAATGACCCAATCATACCTCGGTAAGTTATTTCATCAACTGACTTACTGTCTTCATCTAGGGTTAACTTCTTGTCTGCGACCATCGGAGTAGGCATATCATGCGAATTTTCCATTCCGAATTTTCGAATTAATTCCTTAATGTATTTCTGTTGATGAATTTTAATGCCTTCCTCGGTTTGTTGAATTTGCAGGCCTAGAAAGAATTTTAATTCTCCCATCATCCTCATCTCAAATTCAGAAGTCATCAACCCCGAAAAATATTTGCACAAGCTACGATTGGTCGATCCAACGATGATATCGTCAACGTAGATTTGAACAACCAAAAGGTCAGTACCCTCGGTTTTTAGGAATAGGTTTTTATCAACAGATCCTCTATTAAATCCACTGTCAAGTAGAAATTTTGATAATCTGTCATACCAAGCCCTTGGTGCTTGCTTCAATCCGTATAGGGCTTTGTCTAATTTGAAGACATGGTCTTCAAATTTGCTATCCTTAAATCCAGGGGGGTGTTCTACGAAGACTTCTTCCTGTAGATACCCATTTAGAAATGCTGTCTTGACGTCCATTTAAAAAAGCTTCATACCTTTATGTGCTGCAAATGCTATCAGAAGTCTAATAGCTTCAAGACGAGCAACAGGTGCAAAAGTCTCGTCATAATCTATTCCTTCTTGTTGATTATAACCTTGGACCACCAACCTTGCCTTATTTCGAACATTGACTCCGGCATCATGTAGTTTATTTCTAAATACCCATCTTGTTCCAATTACAGATCGTTTCTTGGATCTAGGAACCAGGTGCCAGACTTTATTTCGTTCGAATTGTTGAAGCTCCTCTTGCATAGCTATAATCCAATCAGATTCTGCGAGGGCTTCCTTGATATTGGTTGGTTCGATTGTAGATAGAAACGAGTAGAATGAGCAGAAATTGTTCAAGGATCGTCTCGTTTGAACACCTCTTTTAATATTGCCGAGAATATTATCCATAAGATGTGAACTCTTGTATTTCCATTTAGTTGAGGTACTCGGTTCTTCATCATTGTTTGAACTTGATCCATATACATTTGGCTCAGGATTTAAGGAAGTTCCCCCTGAATCCAATCCTGGTGTTGTAGTAGAGCCGGTTATAACTTCGGACTCATTACCTTGATTTGGATTCAATGTTATAGTAACATCACCTATAACATTAGATTGGGAATCCTTATCTTGAGACAATGTTATAGTATCATCAACTATAACTTTAGATTTCTTCTTTTTATATTTAGAAGAATGATCAAGTTCATCATTTATTCCTTGAATCTCATTATCCTCTGTTTCCAATTATGGGGGATCATCTTTTGAAAGACGAAAGTCAGGTTCGTCCAAGTCTTCTTCCTCATCCTGTAAGGGCTTATCAAACACATTATCTTCATCAAAAATAACGTGAATACTTTCTTTAATACACAACGTTCTTTTATTGAAGACCTTGTAAGCCTTGCTATGATCCGAATACCCTATAAAAATAGCCTCATCACTTCTAGGGTCGAACCTACTTAACCTATTTTTACCATTGTTGTGAACAAAGCACTTACTCCCAAAGCAACGAAGATGGGAGATGTTAGGTTTGCGACCTCTTAGAAGTTCATAAGGAGTTTTCTTAAGGATAGGTCTTATCATAGCACGATTATGGATATAACAGGAAGTACTAATAGCTTCAGCCCAAAAGTTACGAGGTAATGCACTACATAAAAGCATTGTACGAGCCATATCTTCTAGTGTTCTATTCATACGTTCAACGACACCGTTTTGTTGTGCAGTTCTTGGTGCATAAAAGTTATGTCCGACACCATTAACTCTACAATATTCTATAAAGGCTTGATTATCAAATTCAGTGCCATGATCCGTACGAATAGACACAAGGTTAGTCTTATATTTATTTTGAACAAGTTTCATAAGACAAACAAATTCATCAAAAGTCTCATCTTTTGAATGAAGGAACATAGGCCATACATACCTTGAGTAGTCATCTACGAGGACAAAGACATACCTGGATGCTCCTCGACATCTTACCTTCATAGGACCGTATAAGTCCATATGCACCAATTCCAATGCTTGAGTCGTGCTTACCACTCTTTTAGGTTTGAACGAAGATCTAACATGTTTGCACCTAGCACACGTGTCACACATCTTTTCTTGGTCGAACTTGATTTTAGGTAATCCTTCAACCAAGTCCCATTTCTTGAGCTTGTTCAAGATTAGTGAGCTAATGTGACCAAAACGTTTGTGCCATAAACAAGGATCATCAAGTGTAACTTTCATGCATGTAAAAGAGTTAGTAGGCACGGCATTTAAATCTACCATATACACGTTCCTTTTCCTATGTCCTTCAAGGATAACATTACTCGTACCTTCAATAATAATGCGACAACCATCAGTATGAAAAACAACTTTGTTACCTTTGTCGCATAGTTGAGATATGCTAAGCAGATTATGCTTGAGACCATCCACTAAATAAACATCACTGATTGCGTGTGACTTAGAAATTCCAACTTTGCCCACACCAATCATGTAACACCCCCATACTCCAAGTGCCTTACCAGGACCACCCAGGTATAAGGATGTTACCATCTCGGTTACCCGAGGCAATGATAATCAAATAAACAATAAAGAAACAACGTTTAAATAGAAATACTTAGTGAAAGGTTACAATCTCGAAACCAAAACCAAAAGTACAAATACATGTCCTCAAACCGATCATTTCTTTGTTCTAATCGAAATGTTATGAAACTACTAAGCTACGGAAGACTTCTATCATCATATCGTGGCACATTCCAAATATCCCGACTCATCTCATACCGCTCAATATCTGCTCACCATCCCCGAATGGATCACCGCAGTTTTAAAAACAATAAACCGGGTCGACTATTTACACAAGTTATGTAATCAACGATCTGAAAGAACCAACACAGCTCAAGCAATCATACACAATCGGGCACTCCACTCCATCTCCGTCACCGACGTCCACTGACCAGCCTTACCGATGGGGGACCGCACCGTACCCACCAAATCCCCGCTCATCATACCGAGCGATAACCCTGTCCTATTAATGTGCACATCCCCTTCCGTGGCGGGTTCCACGAAGGGAGAAACTAGGGCGTGAAGCCACTCCCGCAAGTGACTCCACTCAGCCGAGAACGCATCTCGAGAACCACAGACAAACAATCACAATATCATCAACCGTCTGAATCTATCAACAATGTATAAGCACAACCGTCTGAATCAATCAATCACACTAATTACAGCAGAATCACCACACATTATGTAAGTAATACTGAGTAGGGAAACCCTACTTGGAAAGCACAACAATCAGACGATGTCACAGCTGATATCAAAAAGCTTCCTCTACGAATCCTCCTCCTAACATACAAACATATAATCACTCCCATGCATATAACACAACAAAACCCCCAATTCCCAATATTAGGGTTTAACTAACATTAATGAAATACTATAAAAATGGTATAAAGGTCTTACCCTTGACGCAAGGATCACAACGGTATAAAGAAAGGTAAAATCCGACCTTCCAAACTCCGGGATTTGCTAACAATGCGATTAAGGTGATGAACGTACTTTGCTTTCTCTCTTGACAGTAATTTAGGTTTTGAAAAGTGTTTAGAACAATGACGGAAAAGATTATATACCTTAATCGCATAATTAACAAAACCCGAGAAAACAACCCCCGTAAACCGGCTACTCGATCGAGTAGCTAAGGTACTCGATCGAGTGCCCCCTTACTCGATCGAGTACCCAAGTTACTCGATCGAGTACCCAACAGGTCAGAAATTATGTTATTCCGCAACACTCCCTTACTCGACAGAGTAAGGCCTACTCGATAGAGTACCCCAAGACTCATAAATACGTAGTATTACAGTCTTCCCTCCTTAAAAAGAACTTCGTCCCCGAAGTTCAAACCACAACAAAACAAAGACACACACTACAACACTCCCGACTCAACAACCATAACAAACTCAACATAAAAACATGTTACTAACTCAAACTCAACCCGACTCAACGAAAACAACCATACCGACACAACATAAAAAGGGTATAAAGCTCTTAAAAACTCTTTGCGATCATCTCCTACCCCCCCTAAAAGAAACAAGGTTACGTCCTCGTAACCATATATACCTGATCAAACAGGAAAGGGTAGCGCTCTCTCATGATATCCTCTGCCTCCCATGTAGCTTCCTCAGTCTCGTGGTTAGACCAAAGGATCTTAAGCAAAACTGTCTCACCACTCCTAGTCTTCCTAACCTTCCGGTCAAGAATTTGCTTAGGTACCTCAAGATATGATAAAGACTCATCTAGCTCTAAACTCTCTGCCTCTAACACATGTGACGGGTCACTCACATACTTCCGCAGCTGCGATACATGAAACATATTATGCACTCTCTCTAACGCAGCAGGTAAAGCCAGACGATAAGCAACCTCCCCAACTCGCTCTAAGATCTCATAAGGACCGATGAACTTCTGACTCAGCTTGCCTTTCTTTCCGAATCTCATAACCCCACGCATAGCAGACACTTTCAGAAGAACCTTATCCCCAACCTGAAACTCTATATCCCGGCGATGTAGATCTGCATAACTCTTTTGCCTATCCTGAGCTGCTCTCATCCGTTCCCTGATCATCTTAATCTGTTCAACCATCTCATGTACCATCTCTGGTCCTAGAACCATCTTTGCCTCGAAAGATGTCGTCCCAACAAATCGGACTCCTGCATCTCCTCCCACAGAAAGCCTCAAACGGTGCCATGCCAATACTAGTATGATAGCTGTTGTTGTAAGAAAACTCTATCAAGTCCAACCTCTGTTCCCAGCTACCACCAAAGTCCATCACACAAGCTCGTAACATATCCTCAAGAGTTTTGATTTTCTCTCAGTCTGACCGTCTGTTGCAGGATGAAAAGCTGTACTCATCTACAAAGTGGTTCCCAAAGATTCCTGCAACTCTTTCCAAAACCGTGATATAAATCTCGCATCTCTGTCAGACACTATGTCCTTAGGGACTCCATGTAACTTTAGCACATTCTTTCGATCAGCCATAGCCAATTGTGCTTTAGTCCATGTTGATGGAAATGAAGATCTATATACTTAACATACTCATATATGTTATAAATTAATTTGTCATAAAATTAAAGTTGGATTTTATGCATGCAAACTTATAAACAATTTAAGGAAGAAAAATAATTTTCTCACCATAAAAACGGATCATAAGGGCACAAGTGGAGAACTCCTTCCTCCACTTGATCTTGAGCTTTCCATATTTTAGGATGATCCTCCAAGCACTCAAAGTAGAATGCCTCCAATTAGTTGCATCCAAGACTAATCCCATAATCCTTACACTATTATTAACTAGATAATAATATAAGTAACCTTAAAAATATTCTAATATTTTTTATTACTACATATGTAATCTTGAGAATATATTAGAAATTTAGAACAAATTTTCATAAAAACAATTTTATGTATTTAGAGAGAAGTTAGAGTATTTCCTTTTCAAAACATGTAAAAATGAAAACACCACACTCCTCAATTGATGAGGGAGGACGGTTCAAAAAGAGGACATGGGGAGTGCAATTTTGATGTTATTTATGCCCAATAGCTTTTGGCATGGATTAGAGAAAAAATTATGGAAAAGACAAAAGCCAATCAAAAACAATGGCTTGTCTCATGTGTGTCTAATTGTGTCTAGTGCACACAATTCAAGGCACATTTTACACGGTCCAAAATGACCCATTTACGGGTCCATTTTGGTTCTTATATTTGTCGCACAAATACGTGCAATTTTATTTTAAACATCGTGTCATGTTTCAAATAATTCCCAATTAATTTCGTCTAACGTCACTCCGCAAATATATACGTGTACAACTCGTATTGTCATACAATAAATTAATCTTTTCTATTATGGGAATCGTCCTTTAGGTGTGACCTCAAGGGATCAACTGACCACCACCGTCAAACGACAGTAATGTCAAACTCTAGTCAGCCAATCATTACCGATAAATGTTGGTCAGTTGACTATATATAATAGAATCATCCCAAGCGTATTCTTTTAATGAGATTTAATAATGATATTTAAATCATGTGATCGCACTATTGTTGAGGACACATTTCCCAACAATCTCCCACTTGTCCTCGACAAGTGTGCGTCACCAATTCTCTTGTCCTATTACTATCTCCCACTCAATGCAAGGTGTCTTTCAGGTCGTACTTGCAAGTGATCATATCGAGAGTGGTTTCCTCGATCTGGAGAATAACTGATTGACCGGATTTATCCACTCTGGATACCTTCCGAGCGTGGCCACGCATTTCCAGTTCATTACTCCTCGAGTGGCCCTGAGATATTGTTTTAACCCTGACAAGGGGATGGACAATTCATATCGCACTCATTCCCTTCGACTAGCCACAGCCATCATAACCCAAAATATGCCCATTTGACCCCATTTACGAAGGTCGTAGTAACACAAATCAAAGTTAATCTGAAACTGTGCCATCTTAGGTGAACAGTCTTTTGTCAAAGAATCGACTCATTAGAATACTATAGTAGCTCTCGCCACGACCAGGCTTTATAAATTTGCCAGAACTCTATAAGCGGTCACTGCCCGACAAAGTGTTCCTAACAGTCTGCCTATGTGATCGACTAGTCATCTCACATGAGTCTATGGCACTTGAACTTGCCATCAATCGCATCACACTCTAGTCACTTCGAGACGTCACCTCATACAAGTGACTATGGGCGAATACAATGCTAATCCGTGTTCACTTTAACGGGGTTCAATGTTGTCTCTACAACCCGTTTGGATGTAACAAAGTATAAAAGAAGAGTTTTAGAGTAAAACTCAAACGACAAATGCGATTATCACATATGAATAGTCAATGCTTGATTACTACTTCATATTCTATAATCTAATTTGATCTTTTATGTAGTTATTCATCTCAATTTAATTGAAATGACATGACTCATCATGTTAAGCCTATGAGAAGGCTTTGGTTAGTAGGTTTTATCAACTTCTTGTACCTTACTCAACCTTACTACATACTCGTTTTCCTTTGTAATGTATACATTTGCATTACAAAACTTTCTGAGTACGTGTCGAGATCCAATCAAGACATAGGCCCTCTTAGCCTAAGAATAGCTCCCACTGTTTTCACAGTGTGCGGGACTCATCCTCTTGCAGATCTCATGATTGCAAGTGTACTCAATTTCCGTTATAAATATCTCTCATTGTTCTTTATTGCCTAGAACGATTCTAGAAAATCTACTTCTTAATTAACATTGCCACAATGGTATCTTAACCATCCTAATGTGTTTTGATTATTGTTTTGTCGGAAACCATGTGCAATCTCAATTGTCAATTGTCACTTGTGTAACACCCTTACACAATATTGCATCATAAACACTTTGCTTTACTTCCTTAATGCTTCTGCAAGCACTTAAGGGTAATCTTTATAGCTTACTTGGTAAAGATTACTTAAATTCGATTTTTGAAAACAATTCATCATACTCAAAGCATATGAAGTGTTATACATCATTTCTTTTTAATTGATTCGGCAGCGGAAGCAAATGAAATCAATCAAATATGTTCAATTTAATTGAACTAGTCATGAATCTTATCAACATAAGACTTCTTACTGACGCTAATATCATGTGGATTTATCTTCATAAATCCGGATATTCAAGATGTATTATAATACTCCAAAAGTCTTAAATCATTCTCAATGATCAATATGTCATCCACATATCGGACTAATTAAAAATTCCGTAACTCCCACTAAACTCCATGTATAAACACAACTTCTCGACTTATCGAGAAATGTTTTATCACATGATCAAAATGTTGATTCCAACTCATTGATGTCCTACTTAAGATTCTCTCTTAAGTTTCACATTATCTTAGGATTGCAAGAATCTATAAAACTTATGACATGTATTGAATACATTCCTTTTATTGAAGAAGTGGGTTTTAGATTCACTTGCTACGTATTTCATAACCTCATAATGAAACACAATCCCTAAGAAGATCCAAATAGACTTAAGCATTTCAATTAGTGCAAAACCCTTTGCAACCAATCTTGTTTTGAAATATCTCTTTATTAGTGCAAAACCCTTTGTCACTAATCAAGTCCTTTTGTTTCAGATTTTCATGGCTCTAAGCCTTGTATTGAGTTGTGACTTAAACACTCTTATGTAAGTCATATGTTCATTACTTTCTAGAAGTAATCAACTTGAATCAAACGATTTCTTTTGTAAGTTGTAAGCTCTTTACTTTCTTAAAAGTAACATGAATTCATCATTTTTAACAATGACGAATTTAACCTTCTAGGTTTTAAAGAAACAATGTCTTACACAAAACGTCTCATGTAGCCAAGAAAGACCGGTTTCTTGCGACATAACATTCTTTGTGGCTCTTGAATAATTACTACTCCCACTCTGTCTTCTAAAATAAACTTGTATTTTAGAAAGACAGTTTCACGAGCCACAAACTCGTTGTACTCGTGATAATAGAAAGGGAAAAAAATGAGCATTTGTTTCTTGTGAAAAACTTACAAATATGGTACATTACCATTTCATATCTCATATGATTTAGTGGAAAAATTTTAGACAAAAATGATAAATTTCCCAAAAGAATCAAGTAACTCAAAGTAACTTGATTGAAGTCCAAACCATATCGAATAGCGTTTGATTTCTTATCCAACCACACATTATTCCATAATGCGTGCTAAGAGAGATTAACTTGTGATACTATATCACATTTCCTTTGGCTTATATCAAAGTCTTCACTTTGATAATCCCATCACGATTAAATCGTGCTTCTTTGAACTTTTGAACTTCTTCAAAGATTTCTCTATTTACCTTATTAAGTGAACACATTAGTGTCAACCTAAATCGTTGGTAAAAGAAAATGATCAACCTATTTTGGATCAATGATTTACAACCTCGATCTCCTTTTCAACCAAAAGGCACGAGATATCTTGCTTTGAATACAAGATACGCATAAACCATAAGATCGAATGGTTTCAAGAGTACTCGATAACTCTTTGCGTTAATCATTCCAGAATCTAAGGTTTGATCTTGGGTTACCAATTTGAGTCTTGCATCATCTTTATGATATATCATTCTAGTTTGGTTTAGAATATTATCACCTTGATAATGGGCTAGCCATACATCAAATTGTGGTGTATAGGGTCACAAAAGTGAACCTCTTTTGTATCTTAACAAGTTTGTATTCTTATTTAGAGTTTATGCACTTAATAGTCATCATTAAGTACAACTTTAAATCCAAAAACTAGATTGAGTACACAATTACTCTATCTCTCGACATTATTGTTGCTAGTCGTCATATTATAATCATCCTATGTATCAAACATAATGATGAAAACCACCACCGGTTTCTAATATTGACGAAGTAATACTAGCAAAATTTGTGTTTAATCAAATAAACATTTAACGAAGAAGGTCCCATTAGATGTCCCACAACTAACTTGTTGATTCTTCAATAATTTGGGGTAGTTTCCTTTCTCGTGTCCAACATTTAAGACAATGGAAACTTTATCGGTCGGGATTGATAGGTTTAGTATCGTCATTCTCAACAACTTTACCTTTACATTACCTTGTATCAATTCCATTTATTTCTTGAACCTCGTCCTCATCTTAACAGTTTAAGAGAATGCTCCCACTTATATCAATGAGTCTTTGCTTTGAGAAGCAAAATTGAATTCACGAAGATCACTCTTCATTTGTTCGTTTTAGTCTTAAAACTTTCATTGAAGTGGTTGCGTTATTTTGGTCAATTACGAATTCTGGACAAAACTAATTACCAAAACAATTTATCGCTTCAAGGTACTTAATTCATTTAAGTACATGAAAAATAATCCATTGTAAGTAGAAGTGTTAGTCAAGAATCAAAAACCTGTTTGATAATGAATAACTTTAATCTATACTCTTTACAAGAGATCCTTAGCAATGGTTCGTTTGAGGTTTTAGAAGCAATTAAAATTTTGTCTTTAGTTACGATGTTTTAATGGAGATTTGTATCAAAATCGAAATGATATCGTATATGAATTGTGGTAAAGAAATAGAACAATATAAAAACGGAATAGTGGAAAACTTAACATTTATCGTTTTATTAATACTTGTAAACAACAAGTATAGCATTTACATAGTGACCTCTACCCAACCATGATAAATGATTCCAAGACCCAAATTCATATCGACTTAGGCACGGTAGGGCCGATTCATCCTTTATCAATATAACTTGGTGGATTAACGTTTAATCGATTCTACTTTTAGAACTCTTGGTCGATAATATTACATTAACAATTATCTTTAGCCCAAAACACATTCGACAAGGGCACGGTATGGCCGATACATCCCTTATCAAAAACTTTTGTTGAGTTCAATCCAAATTTCGAATAAATGTGTCCATGATCCAAATCCATATCAACTTGGGCACGGTAGGGCCGATTCATCCCTTATCAACATGAATTCGGTGGATTAACATTCATCACTCACTTCCCCTACGTAACAAGGTTTGTACCCCGGTAGGGCCGAGTGCACTCCCTTGCGAAATAGGTTTTCATGGTTTCTACTATTTGGTAAGGCTATGTCTCAATTAATTGTTTTAGCGAGAGGTCATGTCAATTTATTATCTATCACGTTTTAAGTGAACTAAAGCGGTGAACTACGATAATTTTAATTGACACGGTCGAAAAACTCGATAAAATGATAATGCATGTTTTAGTTATGGCGATTTAGCGATGCATGCGACATAAAATAAAATGCAAGCATAAAAATAAATAAATCCTAGTATGACCTTTCCTGAAATAGAAAAACTATTTAACTATTACATATTCGGAAACCAACTCCATTGGTCCCTTGAACTTCGGTTGTGGCACGCATCTCGAGGTAACACCGTCTTTATGTATCGCCATTCTTGAAGAAATCCGTCTTTGGGAACTCCGGAATGAATAAAATTACATAATAAATTACATAATTTCCTATTATACATTTGTAACTAAAATAAAATAAATATATTAAATTACAAAACGGTGATACGAGATCACAATAAAATTACAACCGAATCGATATTCCCATACATTTCGGGAAATACCAATTAAAATCTAAGGCCATACTAAGTAAAATTACATAATTCAAAATTACATAAATTAAAATTATGACAATCATAAAGAAAAATGCAGCATTATAATATGTATGAACATGCTCAATTTTATGCTAAATCGCCTTTAATTAGCCAATATCGTATATTACTCGGTTTTTACGGATTTGCGTGATTTCAACATTTTACAATCACAAAAATTACATAAATTCATATTTATGCATAAGTTAATTACCCTAACCTCTTAGGACTCAAAATTTAGTCTTCACTAATAATTTGACCATAGTTAACCCATATTTTATAAAATTGTTCATAAATGGACCAAAAATTACAAAAATAAGCTATAAACTTCAAATAAATCACAAAATTTCAAATAAATTTGAAATTTGAAATTTAAACTCATGAACATTCTGGAAAAATACCATGACACTCATAATGTTCAAAAACTTAGGTTAAAAATTTCGAAATTTTTCCGGAAAAACAATGTTGCGGTTTTTCGGTTTTAACTAAAATAATCATAAATCATGGGAAAAATTATATTCATTAACTTTTCAATTTTAGATCTGAAAAAGATAATAAAATGCAACATTAGACGTTTTTCCTAAGTCATAGATTATGTTTTATTAATTTTACACTAATAATGTCACTATTTATGCTATTTTTCTTCAAAAATTCATAAATCATGCAAAAAGACTTCTTTATAGCCAATTATTTTACATACATCTTGTAAAATTTCATGTGACAACATATTAATTTTCTATGACCAGATTCGAAATTTAACTCATATTAACCTATTTTTTACTTAAATCCGAATTTAATAATGAAAAATCCATTTTTCGAGCATAACAAGTCCAGAAATTATGAAAATTTACAGGTTATCTCAAAATAATATATGTGACAACATATCCAAAAATGAACTGAAAATTCGAAGTATAGCTAATTTTAGACCGAAAATGACATTTTTACTCATAAAATCATATTTAAATGCCATTATTATATAATATGAACAATAAAAATCCTTAAAATTAACCAAAATATCCTAAAACATTTTAGGACCAGAAATATTAACATGCATGAATTAATTTCGTGATATATCATAATAACACAAATTTTACAAGTTTTATATGTTATTCTTATAACTCGGAAAAACTTTTAACCGATTTGCATGCAAACAACCGTGGTTCTTGATACCGATTGATGGAAATGAAGATCTATATACTTAACATACTCATATATGTTATAAATTAATTTGTCATAAAATTAAAGTTGGATTTTATGCATGCAAACTTATAAACAATTTAAGGAAGAAAAATAATTTTCTCACCATAAAAACGGATCATAAGGGCACAAGTGGAGAACTCCTTCCTCCACTTGATCTTGAGCTTTCCATATTTTAGGATGATCCTCCAAGCACTCAAAGTAGAATGCCTCCAATTAGTTGCACCCAAGACTAATCCCATAATCCTTACACTATTATTAACTAGATAATAATATAAGTAACCTTAAAAATATTCTAATATTTTTGATTACTACATATGTAATCTTGAGAATATATTAGAAATTTAGAACAAATTTTCATAAAAATAATTTTATGTATTTAGAGAGAAGTTAGAGTATTTCCTTTTCAAAACATGTAAAAATGAAAACACCACACTCCTCAATTGATGAGGGAGGACGGTTCAAAAAGAGGACATGGGGAGTGCAATTTTGATGTTATTTATGCCCAATAGCTTTTGGCATGGATTAGAGAAAAAATTATGGAAAAGACAAAAGCCAATCAAAAACAATGGCTTGTCTCATGTGTGTCTAATTGTGTCTAGTGCACACAATTCAAGGCACATTTTACACGGTCCAAAATGACCCATTTACGGGTCCATTTTGGTTCTTATATTTGTCGCACAAATACGTGTAATTTTATTTTAAACATCGTGTCATGTTTCAAATAATTCCCAATTAATTTCGTCTAACGTCACTCCGCAAATATATACGTGTACAACTGCACATATATTTTACGTACCAATATTAATCACATTAATTGATTAGTACAAATTTAATAATTAACCGCTTAATTATTAATTCCTGTCTCAATTAAATTACTATTCAATTATCGCATAATAAAAATAATAATTTCCGCGCCTTGAGTTCAAAACTCGAACTCTCTCTAAATAATTTGTTCGACTACCTTTTAGTCAATTTTAAGGAATTAATTAACTCGTATTGTCATACAATAAATTAATCTTTTCTATTATGGGAATCGTTCTTTAGGTGTGACCTCAAGGGATCAACTGACCACCACCGTCAAACGACAGTAATGTCAAACTCTAGTCAGCCAATCATTACCGATAAATGTTGGTCAGTTGACTATATATAATAGAATCATCCCAAGCGTATTCTTTTAATGAGATTTAATAATGATATTTAAATCATGTGATCGCACTATTGTTGAGGACACATTTCCCAACACATGTATCTTTCATTGGAACAAAGTGAGCTGACTTGGTCAGTCGATCCACTATCACCCATATCATGTTGTTACCCTGTTGACTCTTTGGCAAACCCACGATGAAATCCATAGAAATGGATTCCCACTTCCACTCAGGTACCTCTAAAGACTGAATCTTACCTTGTGGTCATCGCTGTTCCTCTTTAACGCTCTGGCATGTCAAACAACGGGCCACAAACTCAGCTGTTTCTTTCTTCATCCCAGGCCACCAAAACGTGTTCTTCAAATCCTTGTATAGCTTGTCACCGCCTGGATGTACTAAATACGGTGTACAATGTGCCTCTGTCATGATTGTCTTTTTCAGCTCCACATCATTAGGGACACACCACCTACCATCGAACCTCAAACTACCATCTGTATGAATAGAGAATCGAGACACTGTCCCCTTCTCTACTCCAGCTCTCCACTCAACCATCTTAGGATCTAAAGCCTGTTTACCTCGAATATCATCATAAAGATCGAGCTGCCGCACTTTGTCAAATCTCCCACAGCATCTCCTCTCTGCATCATATGTATCCCAAACTTCCCCACCTCGTCTCTCAACCTCATCAATGATAGAGCTGTACACAGGGAGTGTACACTCTTCCTACTCAAAGCATCTGCAATAAAATTGGCTTTCCCTTCATGGTAGATAATATCCATGTCATAATCGCCAATCAACTCCATCCACCTCCTCTGTCTCATGTTCAACTCCTTTTGAGTGAAGATGTACTTGAGACTCTTGTGATCCGAAAATACCTTAAAGGTCGCCCCATAAAGGTAATGTCTCCAAATCTTGAGAGCAAACACCATTGCACCCAACTCTAGATCATGTGTAGGGTAGTTCTCCTCATACGGCTTCAATTGCCTAGAAGCATAGGCAATCACCTTACCGTTCTGCATCAACACACATCCCAACCCATTCTTTGAGGCATCTGTATAAACCTCAAAGTTCTCGATCCCTTCAGGCAATGCTAAGATAGGAGCTGTGGTCAAACGCTCCTTTAATGTTTGGAACGCCTTTTCACAACTCTCATCCCAACGAAACCTGTTCTCTTTCCTCATCAAAGCTGTCATAGGTCTATCTATCTTGGAGCAATCTTTCACGAACCGTCTGTAGTATCCAGCTAAACCCAAGAAACTCCTAATCTCAGCAACATTCTTTGGTGCTTCCCACTTTGTCACCTTTGCCTCAATCTTTGCCGGGATCCACGCTACTCCCTCCTTAGAGATCACATGCCCCAGAAAAGCAACTTTCTCTAACCAGAACTCACACTTGGACAGCTTAGCATACAACTCATGCTCCCTCAAAGTCTGCAACACGATCCTCAGATGCTCCTCCTTAGTCTTGGAGTAAACTAAGATGTCATCGATAAACACCACCACGAACTTGTCCAAAAACTGTCTGAAGATTCTGTTCATCAAATCCATAAACACGGCCGGTGCATTAGATAACCCAAACGGCATCACCACATACTCATAATGGCCATACCTCGACGTGAAAGCTGTCTTTGGTATGTCCACCTCTCTAATCTTCACCTGATGATACCCCGACCTCAAATCAATCTTAGAAAAGACTGATGCACCACTCAACTGATCAAACAGGCCATCTATCCTTGGCAAAGGATACTTGTTCTTCACTGTCACTCGGTTCAGCTCTCTGTAATCTATGCACAACCTCAAACTCCCATCTTTCTTCTTCACGAAAAGAACTGGTGCTCCCCACGGCGATACACTAGGTCTAATGTATCCCTTCTCTATCAGATCATCTAAATGTTTCCTGAGCTCCTCCATCTCTTTAGGACCCATCCGGTACGGTGCCTTAGAGATTGGCCCCGTCCCCGGTTTCAACTCAACGGTGAAATCTATCTCCCTCTTCGGTGGTAACCCCGGAATCTCCTCTGGAAAAACATATGCAAACTCTCCCATCACTGGTATCTCATCAACTGTCGGACTCTCTATCCGGTCATCTCTCACATGGCACAAGATCAAAGGACATCCCTTCCTCAGATAAGACTTCAAAGTGACAGCTGCAATCAACTTAACTTTGGGTTTGACCATAAACCCACGATAAGACACACTAACCCCCTTAAGCCCTCTCAAAGGCACTTTCTTTTGATGACAGTCTATTTTAGCCTTATACTTTCCCAACCAATCCATCACGACTATCATCTCAAAACCATTAAAAGGAAACTCTAGCAAGTCTACCGGTAGATCAACTTGCCCAACTATCATAGACACATCTCTAAACAACATCCCACACGATACAGACTCTCCCGAAGGTATAAAAACTTTCTCACTCACAGACTCATATACTCTCAAACCCAACCGTTCAACATGACTCGAAGATACAAACGACTGAGAAGCCCCCGAATCAAACAAAACAAAGGTATGAATACCGTTAATAAGAAAAGTACCAGTGATAACATGTGCATCCTCTTCAGCTGCTTTCTTGTCCATCATGAACAGCTTTCCACTGGTCTTCTGTCCACCTCATTGGACAGTACTGGCTGATGTGGTCGGCTTAGCACCCGACCCCTGATTGTTGTTGTTGTTCGTAGTTGGTTTCTGATAAGAATTACCGTCATTGCGGTAACCTCCACCCTGATAGCTCTGACTTCCCCGGTTAGACCATGACCCACCTGGTCTGTTTCTCGCATAACTCTGTGCAGGTCCCTGAGAATAGCTCCCCCGAGCCGTTCCCTGAAAAGCTCTAGGCATACTCGCACACTCATGTCTCTTGTGGCCTACACCGCCACAGCCATAACAGGTCATTCCCCAACTACCACTACTACTCACACGGCCACGCCCAAAGGAAGCCCCAGCACTGAACCCTGACCCAGAAGAAAACTCCTTAGCTTGATTGTGGTTGCCTTTCTTGTGACTAGATTGGCCCCCACCCTCACTCTCAGCCTTTCTTTTCTCAACACCCGCTCTCTCCTGAGCCATCTCCACTAATCTCTCAGCTCTCCCAGCCCTCTCATAAGCTTCCTTAACATCAGTAAGGACTCCTACAGGTAGCTTATCCATGATCTTAGGGGTCAACCCCCTCTCAAACCTCAGCGCCAGGTTCTCCTCACTCAAATCCATATCCTCAGCATACCTAGACTTCTCATTAAACTGCTTGTAGTACTCAGCCACAGACATGTCAGATGTCATCTTAAACCCATCAAACTCCTCTCTCAGCTTACTCCTCACATGCTCCGGTACAAACTCTTTCCTCATAGCCCTACGAAACTCATCCCAAGGTATAGCAGGTAAGCCCTGGTTAGCATACAACTCTCTGGCACTCACCTTCACCTTATCCTACCACTCACCAGCTGCTTCCCTCAGGTAGAACGCGGCCTGCTCTACTCTCATCTCATCAGGACAGTGAACCAGGTCTAGAATATTCTCCATCTCACGATGCCAGTTGTCAAGAAGGTTTGGTTCCCCGGTCCCCTTGTACTCTTTTGGGTTGAACCTAGCTATGTAAAGGCTGATCTTAGAGTGATCAACCTCCTTATCCTTATTCACTTTCTTTAAGGCCTCAGTAAGAGCATCTTGGTGCTCCAACATCTTAACGATATCATCCATATTCATGGTCTCAGCTCTCGCATAGTAAGCGTTTCTCTTGGGCGGCATCTTGAAACTATATAAGAAAGGGTAGACATAAACATACGCACTATAACCCCAAAACACGAAAACAGACTGCCCAGAACCTACTCGATCGAGTGCCCAAACCTACTCGATCGAGTAAGAGGCTACTCGATCGAGTGCCCACCATACTCGATCGAGTGCCCCGACTCCAGACCCCAAACAGACCTTCTGATCTCTAACATACTCGACCGAGTAGCCAGGCTACTCGATCGAGTGACCCCCTACTCGATCGAGTACCCTAGATACTCGATCGAGTACCCAAAAACTCGATTCTGGTTGTAAAATCGTCAAGTACCCACTCGATCAAGTCAGTCCCACTCGATCGAGTCATGCTAACTCAAATATGCTACCCGCATGTTATAACATATCCTAACATGTAAAACAACTTTATAAACACTACATCATATCATAGTTAAGTATACTTATGCTACTCAACTGGCCATACGATTAACAAACAACTATATCATGTTATCAAATGCCATATAGTAAACACCCAACATGCTTCTCATTCCAACAACGATTATATATATATATATATATATATATATATATATATATATATATATATATATATCTCATCAATCTTTCATTCATATTCTCAACCTTCTACTTCAAACATCCAATATTTACAACACACTTCATCACATCCACACACAAGCGAACAAACAACACATACGACTTGACAGATATTTCCCCCCATGTGACCGGTTCAAAATTGTAGGGCGAGTTCGCGACTTTAGGACGTCTCCCAAGCCTTTGCATTAGCTCCTACAACCTTTACCCCGGGTTCATTTTAATTGACTCCCTATATTCATTGGGTTCATTGGTTACAGGTTTCAGGATCGTCGCTCTGATACCATTTTCTAACACCCCCATACTCCAAGTGCCTTACCAGGACCACCCAAGTATAAGGATGTTACCATCTCGGTTACCCGAGGCAATGATAATCAAATAAACAATAAAGAAACAACGTTTAAATAGAAATACTTAGTGAAAGGTTACAATCTCGAAACCAAAACCAAAAGTACAAATACATGTCCTCAAACTGACTGTTTACTGTTCTAACTGAAATGTTATGAAACTACTAAGCTACAGCGGAAGACTTCTATCATGATATCGTGGCACATCCCAGCTATCCCAAGACTCATCTCATACACCTTTCAATATCTCGCTCACCATCCCCGAATGGATCACCGCAGTTTTTAAAAACAATAAACCGGGGCCGATTATTTACACAAGTTATATAATCAACAGATCAGAAAACCAACACAGCTCAAGGAATCATACACAATCGGGCACTCCACTCCATCTCCGTCACCGATCGTCCACCGGACCACCACGCCGCTGGGGGACCGCAGCCGTACCCACCAAATCCCCGCTCATCATACCGAGCGATAACCCTGTCCCATTAATGTGCACATCCCCTTCCGTGGCGGGTTCCACGAAGGGCGAAACTAGGGCGTGAAGCCACTCCCGCAAGTGACTCCACTCAGCCGAGAACGCATCTCGAGAACCACAGACAAACAATCACAATATCATCAACCGTCTGAATCTATCAACAATGTATAAGCACAACCGTCTGAATCAATCAATCACACTAATTACAGCACAATCACCACACATTATGTAAGTAATACTGAGTAGGGAAACCCTACCTGGAAAGCACAACAATCAGACGATGTCATAGCTGATATCAAAAAGCTTCCTCTACGAATCCTCCTCCTAACATACAAACATATAATCACTCCCATGCATATAACACAACAAAACCCCCAATTCCCAATATTAGGGTTTAACTAACTTTAATGAAATACTATAAAAATGGTATAAAGGTCTTACCCTTGACGCAAGGATCACAACGGTTTAAAGAAAGGTGAAATCCGACCTTCCAAACTCCGGGATTTGCTAACAATGCGATTAAGGTGATGAACGTACTTTGCTTTCTCTCTTGACAGTAATTTAGGTTTTGAAAAGTGTTTAGAACAATGACGGAAATGATTATATACCTTAATCGCATAATTAACAAAACCCGAGAAAACAACCCCCGTAAATCGGCTACTCGATCGAGTAGCTAAGGTACTCGATCGAGTGCCCCCTTACTCGATCGAGTACCCAAGTTACTCGATCGAGTACCCAACAGGTCAGAAACTATTTTATTCCGCAACACTCCCTTACTCGACAGAGTAAGGCCTACTCGATAGAGTACCCCAAGACTCATAAATACGTAGTATTACAGATCACTTTACCCTTCTTGTTGTCCCCAAAAGTCACATTTCCTCCGTTGAAAGGTTTGAGTGAAAGAAACAAATTCTTATCTCCAGTCATGTGTCTTGTGTTGGAATTTGTGTCCTCCGACAATAATGCGATCACAACTGTCGATCATGATGATCACAAGTTTAAGTCTCATTTTAAGAATACATGTGGGAAGTAATATTTTACTGTCAACTGGTCCACACATATCGGTAATGATTGGCTGACTAGAGTTTGACATTACTGTCGTGCGACGGTGGTGATCAGTTGATCCCCTTAGGTCATACCTAAAGGGTAACACTCTTAATTGAATATTTAATTGGTCGTATGACGATACGAGTCAATTAAATTGCTTAAAATTGACGAACGATTTTGGGAGTAATATTTACGTGTCTCGTTGTAATTTGATTAAATTAGACACGGTCTAAGTAATCGAATTGTTTTATTGCTTAGATGAAATTATTGTTTACGGAAACAATTGAACTGAATGAATAATTTATTATAAATACAAGATGTTGTAATTTATAATTGGTAAAGTGTTTTGGCACAAGTAATTGTGAATTATTAAGTCGATTTTGTACATGACGTATTTTATTAATACGTTGATTTTTAATACGTTAAAAATACATGACAATTTTACATGACTTGTGACATGTGACAAATTGACAAAGATAAAATGGAATCCATTTTATCCAATATAGACCGAAATATGGGAGGGAGTATAATGTTTAATTTGTGTTAAATTATTAAGTGGAGAGCATAATGATGATAACTAGCTTATAGCCATGCAAGCCTAGTTTTTCTTGAGAAGAATGACTTGCCCATGCATTGGCTCACCTCTCCTCTCCTCTCCTCTCTCCCCACCGGTTTTCCAAGTGCAATATAGAGAGTTTTTCTCTATCATTATTCATTCATACTTTTACATAATATTTCTAGTGTAAGAAATATAAAAACTCTCTAGGAAAAACTAGAGAAATAAAACTCCAAATATCTTCCTCTCTTGGCCGAAATACAAGAGATAAAAACAATAGTTTTGGGTCAACTTTATTAAGATTAATATTGTTCTAGTATTAATAATATTAGTCTTTTAGGAGGTTATCTTGGGTATAATTCCTTGGGAGAGATTCTATCCTTGAATCTTTGTTCATCCATATTAGGAGAGCTCAAGAATAAGTAAGAATGAGATCTTACTTGTGCCCATTGATCCAAAATCTCAATGTAAGGATGATGATTTCTTCTCTACATTTTATTTATATTTGCATGCATAAGATCTAAGTTAATTTTATGACTAAATTAAATTGTAACATATAAGAATATGTTGTTTATGAGATATAGATATCTAACAAGCGGTATCATGAGCCTTAGGTTGTTTGCATGCAAATCGGTTATAGTTTTTCCGAGTTATACGATTAACATATAAAACTTATAAATTTGTGTTTATTATGATATATCACGAAATCAATTATGCATGTTAATGTTTCTGGTCCTAAAATGTATTTAGGATATTTTGGTTAATTTATGGATTTTTATTGTTCATTTTATATTATAATGGCATTAAAATGTGATTTTATGATAAAAATGTCATTTTTGGACTAAAATTAGCTAAACTTCGTTTTTTTAAGTGGATTTTGGATATGTTTTCACATATATTATATTTGGATGACCTGTAAATTTTCATAATTTTATGAGTTCTTATGCTCGAAATATGGGTTTTTCATGATAAAAATCAAATTTAAATGAAAAATAGGTTAATATGAGTAATATTTCGAATCTAGTCATAGAAATTTAGTATGTCGTCACATGCAATTTTACAAGATGTGTGTAAAATAATTGGCTATAATGAAGTCTTTATGCATGATTTATGAATTTTTGATGAAAAATAACATAAATAGTGACTTTAATTAGTATAAATTGCTAAAACATACTTCAAGACTAAGGAAAAACGTCACATGTTGCATTTTATCTTACTTTTCAGATCTAAAAGTGAAAAGTTAATAAAAACAATTTTTCTCATATTTTTATGGTGATAATTGATAAATCCGATAAACCGCAACATTGTTTTTCTCGATAAATTTTGAAATTTTTAACCTAAGTTTTTGAACATTATGAGTGTCATGGTATTTTTCCAGAATGTTCATGAGTTTAAATTTTGAATTTTGAATTTATTTGAAATTTTTATGATTTATTTGAAGTTTATGGCATTATATTGTAATTTTAAGTCCTTTTATGAACAATATTAAGAAATATATGTTAATTATTGTCAAATGTTAGTGGAGACTAATTTTGAGTCCTCAGTTGGTTAGGGTAATTAACTTGTACATAAATATGAATTTATGTAATTATAGTGATTATAAAGGGTTAAATCACGCAAATCCGTAAAAACCGATTAATATACGATATTGCCTCCTTAAAGGCGATTTAGCATAAAATTGGGCATGTTCATACATATTATAATGCTGCATTTTATTTATGATTGTCATAATTTTATTTTATGTAATTTTTGAATTATGTAATTTTACTTAGTATGGCCTTAGTTTTTAATTGGTATTACCCGAAATGTATGGGAATATCGATTTGGTTGTAATTTATTGTGATCTCGTATCACCGTTTTGTAATTTAATAGATTTATTTTTATTTTAATTACAAATGTATAATAGAAAATTATGTAATTTGTTATGTAATTTATTTATTCCGGAGATCCTTGAAGACGGTGCCACTTAAGAAGGCGATGCATTAAAGACGGTGTTACCTCGAGATGCGTGCCAAAACCGAAGTTCAACGGACCAATGGAGTTGGTTTCCGAATATGTAATAGTTTATTAGATTTACTATTTTTTTTTTAGGAAGGCCATACTAGGATTTAATTTATGCTTTGCATTTTATTTATATGTTGCATGCATCGCTAAATCGCCATAACTAAAACATGCATTATCATTTGATCGAGTATTTCGACCGTGTCAATTACAATTATCGTAGTTCACCGCTTTAGTTCACTTAAGACGTGATAGATAATAAATTGACATGACCTCTCGCTAAAATAAACAATTGAGACATAGCCTTACCAAAAAGTAGAAACCATGAAAACCTAT
Source organism: Silene latifolia (assembly GCF_048544455.1). Taxonomy (NCBI): domain Eukaryota; kingdom Viridiplantae; phylum Streptophyta; class Magnoliopsida; order Caryophyllales; family Caryophyllaceae; genus Silene; species Silene latifolia. The sequence continues at coordinate 51,039,337 of NC_133529.1, read as the reverse complement.
TTCGTGAGGGAGTGCACTCGGCTTTACCGGGGTACAAACCTTGTTACGTAGGGGAAGTGGGTGATAAATGTCTACCCACCGAATTTATAAAGATGAGGGTTGTTTTCGGCTTTACCGATGCCCAAGTTGATGTAAATTTGGATCATGGACACATTTATTCGAAATTTGGGTTGAACTCAACGAAAGTATTCTCGACGGTTGCCGGATGTGTTTCGGGCTAAAGAAAAATATTAATGTAATTTTATCGACCAAGAGTTCTAAAAGTAGAATCGATTAAAGCGTTATTCCACCGAGTTATATTGATAAGGGTTGTATTCGGCTTTACCAATGCCTAAGTTAATATGAATTTGGGTCTTGGAATCATTTATAATAGTTGGGTAGAGGTCACTATATAAATGTTCATATCTTGTTAAATTTATTTACAAGTATGATTTAAAAAGACAAATGTTAATATTTCCTTTTCCTCCATACTTGTAGTTCATTACAATGAATCCATCAAACGCTACCGCACCGATAACTATTGAGTCTTGCCACAATGTTTTTGACGACGTTTGCTTCAACAATGATTTCGACACTACTAGAGAAATTTCTTTTGGGATAGGTTCGGATGGAAACATAAACTTCATCACTTCTTCTAAACCTCCTACTACTACTACTTCAAGATCTCTTGTGAGCCGGTCTCAGGAAGACCGCCTCATAAAATCTATAGGATCTTTTTCTTTGGAAGAGAAAGATGCCAAAACTAGTGGGAGCTCAAGCAATCAAGTTCTTGCTTCCAAGGGCAAAAAGTTTAAGAAGAAGGGAAAGAAAGGGAAAAAATTCAAGCAAGTTGAAGATGAGTGCCATTATTGCTATGGCATGGGACATTGGCTTAGGAATTGTCCCGTATATTTGCGAAATATAAGGGAAGGAATCATCGTTCCAAAAGGTAAAATTCCTAAGGAAATTTATGTTATTGATGTAAATTATACTTCCACAACAACATGGGTACTGGATACCGGTTGTGGTTCTCACCTTTGTAATCATTTACAGGGGTTAAGAGACGTGAAGAGGCTTAGCAAAGGAGATGTGGATCTACGCCTTGGAAATGGAGCTCGAGTAGCGGCCGAATCCAAGGGAACTTATGTATTATCTTTGCCAAATGGGTTTGAGTTGTATTTACATAATTGTTTTTATGTGCCTACACTTTCTAAAAACATTATTTCAATCGCTATGTTAGACATGGACGGTTTTTGTTTTGTCATTAAGAACAATCGTTGTACTATTTCAAGGAACGACTTGGTTATAGGCCAAGCCCCTTCCATTAATGGCATTTACATTTTAGAAACCTCGAATCCGACTAATGACATCTACAACATTAATTCAAAGAAACTCAAATCAAGTGAGCCAAATGAATCGTTCATTTGGCATTGCCGATTAGGTCACATAAACGAGAATCGCATCAAAAGATTAATTTCGACTAATGTGATTACACCATTTGATTTTCAATCATATGGAACATGCGAATATTGCCTTCTTGGCAAAATGACTCGAAATCCTTTTAGTGGTAAAGGGACACGAGCAAGTGAACTATTGGGACTCATACATACCGATGTGTGTGGACCAATGAGTATCACCGCTCGTGGAAATTATGACTACTTCATAACCTTCACCGATGACTTGAGTAGATATGGGTATATATATTTAATGAAGCATAAAAGTGAAGCTTTTGAGAAATTCAAGGAATTTCAAACGAAGTAGAGAACCAATTGAACAAAAGAATTAAGGCACTACGATCCGATCGTGGTGGAGAATATCTTAGCCTTGAATTCGATTCACACTTGAAAGGTTGTGGTATTATATTACAACTTACTCCACCCGGAACACCACAACTTAATGGTGTTGCCGAAAGGAGAAATCGAACCCTACTTGATATGGTTCGATCCATGATGAGTCAAACCGAGTTACCAAATTCGTTTTGGGGATTTGCGATTCAAACCACAATAAGATCTTTGAACAATTGTCCCACCAAAGCCACCGAGAAAACTCCATTTGAGATATGGAAAGGAAGAGTTCCTAATCTATCCTACATGAAAATTTGGGGCTGTAATGCTTATGTCAAAACCAAAAATGACAATAAGCTAGCCCCACGATCTGAAAAATGCACCTTTGTAGGCTATTCTAACACCCGAGGTTATTAATTCTATAAACCTCAAGAAAACAAAGTGTTTGTGTCTTCTGAGGCTGTCTTCTTAGAAAGGGATTTTATTTCTAAGAGACAGAGTGGGAAAAATTTTGAACTTGATGAAATTTAAGAGTCACAAACCGAGGTAGAGACGCAAGAAGATGTTCCTTCGTCGTCTAGCGCGGTTGTCCCTCCTCCTCTTAGAAGAACGGGCCGAGTTATTCGCCATCCCGATCGATATGTGGGACTTATCGAAGAAGATGGAACACTTGATGTGTTGCTTTTAGAAAGTGACGAGCCCGCCACCTACAAGGCCGCAATCTCTAGTCCTAATTCCTCCTTATGGCTTGAAGCCATGAAGTCCGAAATGGATTCTATGCATGAAAACCAAGTTTGGAACTTGGTAGATTTGCCTAAAGGAGCAAGACCCCTTCAATGCAAATGGATTTTCAAAGTCAATAATGGCATAGAAGGACATGATGATGTCTACAAAGCTAGGCTAGTGGCAAAAGGATTCATCCAAGTCCAAGGTCTCCATTATGATGAGACCTTCGCCCCCGTAGCCATGCTAAGATCCATACGGATTTTGTTAGCGATTGCCGCATTTAATGATTATGAAATATGGCAAATGGATGTCAAAACCGCTTTTCTGAATGGGCATTTAGAAGAGGAGGTGTACATGATACAACCCGAAGGTTTTGTTGATTCTAAGAATCCTGACAAAGTGTGCAAGCTTAAGAGATCCATTTATGGTCTTAAACAAGCATCTAGAAGTTGGAATCATCGATTCGATCATGTTATAAAAGAGAATGGTTTCACTCAAAGTGTTGAGGAACCATGTTTATACATGAAATTTAGTGGGAGCAATGTTGTGTTCCTAATCTTGTATGTTGATGACATACTACTCTTTGGAAATGATATTCCGATGTTGTCTTCTGTTAAGAAGTGGTTAGGTAGCCACTTCCAAATGAAGGATTTAGGAGAGGCACAACGCATATTAGGTATCCGGATCCATAGAGATATATCCAAGAGGATATTGGCACTAAGTCAAGAGTCTTATGTTGATAAGATTCTTCGACGGTTCAGCATGGACAAATAAAAAAGGGGATTGGTACCTATGGTAACTGGGACTATATTGAGCAAGTCTCAATCTCCCTCCGAACCTCAAGATGTTGAACGCATGAAGATGATCCCTTATGCTTCCGCTGTTGGATCAATCATGTACGCCATGATATGCACACGTCCTGATGTCTCGTATGCCTTAAGCATGACAAGTAGATATCAAGGAAATGCAGGTGAGAGTCACTGTATAGCCGTCAAGAACATCCTTAAGTACTTGAGAAGGACTAAGGATTCCATCTTAGTGTTTGGAGGAGACACCGAGCTCCGTGTTAATGGTTACACGGACTCAAGTTTCCAAACGGATAAAGATGACATGAAATCACAAGCTGGTTTCGTTTTCATTCTCAATGGTGGTGCCGTTAGCTAGAGAAGCTTCAAGGAAGTCGTGATCATGATTCAACAACGGAGGTGAGTACATTGCGGCATCAAAAGCTGCCAAGGAAGTCTGTGGATCGGCAATTCACGGAAGGTCTAAGAGTAGTACCTACCGCCAATGATCCCATCACTCTCTATTGTGATAATCGTGGGACGATCTTCCAAGCTAAAGAGCCTAAGTCTAGTAATAAATCTACACATGTACTTAGAAAATATCATGTAATTAGAGATTTCATTGAAAGAAAGGAAATTGCGATATGTAAGGTTGGGACGGATGACAACATAGCCGATCCGCTCACCAAGCCTTTATCGCAAGCCAAGCATGATGGACATGTTGCGTCCATGGGACTTAAACGTGTACCAAGTTTATGTTAGATTTTGAAATGAAATAAAAGTGTTGTTTTTGTTCATGTTCATAATCACATTTGTCTTTTATCTTTTCTTTATACATTGTTACATCCAAACGGGTTGTAGTGACAAATTGAACCCCGTTAAAGTAAACACGGATTAACATAGTATTCGCCCATAGTCACTTGTATGAGGTGACGTCTCGAAGTGACTAGAGTGTGATGCGATTGATGGCAAGTTCAAGTGCCATGGAGTCATATGAGAATGACTAGTCGATTACATAGGCAGACTGTTAGGAACACTTTGTCGGGCCTTATGACCGCTTATAGAGTTCTGGCAAATTTATATAGCCTGGTCGTGGCGAGAGCTACTATAGTATTCTAATGAGTCGATTCTTTTGACTAAAGACTGTTTGCCTAAGATGGCACAGTTTCAGATTAACTTTGATTTGTGTTACTACGACCTTCGTAAATGGGGTCAAATGGGCATATTGTGGGTTATGATGGCTGTGGCTAGTCGAAGGGAATAAGTGCGATAGGAATTATCCACCCCTTGTCAGGGTTATAACAATATCTCGGGGCCACTCGAGGAGTAATGAACTGGAAATGCGTGGCCTCGCTCGGAAGGTATCCATGGTGGATAAATTCCGGTCAATCAGTTATTCTCCAGATCGAGGAAACCACTCTTGATATGATCACTTGCAAGTACGACCTGAAAGACACCTTGCATTGAGTGGGAGATAGTAATAGGACAAGAGAGTTGGTGACGCACACTTGTCGAGGACAAGTGGGAGATTGTTGGAATATGTGTCCTCCAACAATAATGCGATCACAACTGTCGATCATGATGATCACATATTTAAGTCTCATTTTAAGAATACATGTGGGCAGTAATATTTTACTGTCAACTGGTCCACACATATCGGTAATGATTGGCTGACTAGAGTTTGACATTACTGTCGTGCGACGGTTGTGATCAGTTGATCCCCTTAGGTCATACCTAAAGGGTAACACTCTTAATTGAATACTAGTTTTAAACCCGTGCAAATTGCACGGGGTCGCTATTTTGAATTTTGTTATTATTAAAAGACGTAGAAAATAGTGATTTAAATTTATTAGTCATATTTTAGATTTTAGATTTGTATTGTAATTTTATTTGGAATTACTAATTTTGTACATTGCGAACATATATATAACAGATTAACAATATTTCAAATATAAGTCGTGCAATTATTTTTGCACTTGTTATTTCAAATATAACAGCATATAAATATAAATGATTATGTAAAAAAACATATTTATCAAATAATATAAATTATAAAGAATAGTTTACGTGTCGTGAAATTTCATTATACATATACATCATTGTACAATATACGCATATTATAAAACCGTATCTTATATATCTTTCACCCTTACAATTTAAGAACTTAAAGGGGTATATTTTGGACGTATACACTATCATCCGAGCATGGGTCGATATACATTATCACAATTCACAATAATAATTTTTTTTTTTGAACTTGAGTTGAATCATGTACATACTTAACGTTCACCTGTCAAAACTTGACGTAAACTCGTCCTTAACCAATCTGTTTGTTCAGGATCAAAGACTCGTAAATTTTGACTCGCGACACGATTATCCCAAACTCGAAATTACCCATTATTTAAAGTCGAAACCGGACACGACCCGTTTGGTCAATGATAATAAAATTATTAGAATAATTTAACTTAAGCACGATTTTTAATAAATATTAATTATTAATATTAAATAGGACTTAATTTATTAAAATATGTTGTTTGCTTTTAAAAATTGCAAATAAGACCCTAAAAGTCGTATGATCTGATCCGACCCTACCTGTATGACCAACCCGACACCCGACCTACCCGACTCGTTTGACATGTCAAACTCCAAACGAATGATGTGAGATCCTCATATAACTTATTTGGATAAATTGGCCAACTATTCGAATATATAAGACATTTAAAATGAGTTATGAAGATGTTAATTATACAAAAAAAAAAATTAAAGACAAATATATCCACTTTATAGTTAAAACGTATCAACTATTAGCCACTTGAACAGATAACGACAAAATAATAATGTTTAGGAAATAACAACCCATTGTCCAATCTATCCCGATAGTTTAAATATTTAACCCCTTTTTATTATAAAATTGATAGATCCCCGTTTTAAGGTAGATTGTATGACACAATTTTGATATACCAATATAGCTCATATAAGTAACGCTGCACATATAAATGAGCGACTATTCTTTCTCAAAACGGACGACCCGTCTTAATATTAAAATGGGTTAAATATCATCCCTCGTAGTTATGTATGACAAATATTTTTTTTTCCTCTATATATCTATCTCATATGAGCATATTTAACTCGTCTTAATCTCTATACAAATATACCCGTTCTAAATGAGAATTTAAGACAAACTTATCCATCTTAACTTAAAACGCACATAGCCCATTTAAGAGTAACACTACCGTATAAATATAAATACTGCCAAAAAAAAGAAAACCTACTTTTAGGGGCTCACCTCATACTAACCAATTTTATGTTCATTCTGAATTTTTATGTAGTACAAAAATACTCTGTATTTATCATCTTTCTCTCTATTTTGCACTACTTTACAGCCGCTCCTCTCACACTCTATCTCTCAAATTATTTTAAATTTCTCTCACACAATAGCACCTTTAAATCTTTAATTAATTACTTAATCTTCATACATGGAGTGTAAATTATAAGGATTTGAAAAAAAGGTAATGTGTGGATTTTTTTACAGACAATTTCAGGTTATTGTAGACGATAATCAAACATTTTATAGTAATATTATTGTGTATGCATATTTTCAATTAACATGTTTTTTTACATAATTTTATTTTCCTAAGGAATTATTTTATTTTCCCTTAATAAGCTATTGAATTGTGTAAATCTAGTTGCTGATTTATTAAAATGTCATACATGAAATTTTTCAAGAAAAATATTTCCGTATTTTTTCCCCTCTTATCGTTGTTTTAGGTTAATTTTTTTTCAGATTCAATACAGACGAAAAATGTTGTAATTATTACTCCGTATTATTTATTTATTAGTTATATTAATTAATTTATGACTATGTATTTTACGGTAATCAGGATCATTTACGTGATATCAATTGTATCATGAGATTCATGACATTGGCAAAAGCTATTTACTTCTTACAATGATGCCTATTAAATTGTTATTCGAGTTAATTTATCGACAAAGCACGTTGAAAATAAATTTATTATTTCTGATTTTATATTAATGTTATAAAATATGTAAATTACAAAATTGTCTTATATATTGAAGCAAACATATTAGCAATTAGCATAAGGCAAATGAAATAAAATGGTGTAGAGATCATGGGTTCCATAAATTCAGGAAAAAATTGGAACTTTGAAAAGTTGACTTTTAATCACAGAGCGACACCTCAGCTCTGTGGTTGTTGCTTTAATGGGTAGGATTTAATTGGTCGTATGACGATACGAGTCAATTAAATTGCTTAAAATTGACGAACGCTTTTGGGAGTAATATTTACGTGTCTCGTTGTAATTTGATTAAATTAGACACGGTCTAAGTAATGGAATTGTTTTATTGCTTAGATGAAATTATTGTTTACGGAAACAATTGAATTAAATGAATAATTTATTATAAATACAAGATGTTGTAATTTATAATTGGTAAAGTGTTTTGGCACAAGTAATTGTGAATTACTAAGTCGATTTTGTACATGACGTATTTTATTAATACGTTGATTTTTAATACGTTAAAAATACATGACAATTTTACATGACTTGTGACATGTGACAAATTGACACATTGACAAAGATAAAATGGAATCCATTTTATCCAATATAGACCGAAATATGGGAGGGAGTATAATGTTTAATTTGTGTTAAATTATTAAGTGGAGAGCATAATGATGATAACTAACTTATAGCCATGCAAGCCTAGTTTTTCTTGAGAAGAATGACTTGCCCATGCATTGGCTCACCTCTCCTCTCCTCTCCTCTATCCCCACCGGTTTTCCAAGTGCAATATAGAGAGTTTTTCTCTATCATTATTCATTCATACTTTTACATAATATTTCTAGTGTAAGAAATATAAAAACTCTCTAAGAAAAACTAGAGAAATAAAACTCCAAATATCTTCCTCTCTTGGCCGAAATACAAGAGATAAAAACAATAGTTTTGGGTCAATTTTATTAAGATTAATATTGTTCTAGTATTAATAATATTAGTCTTTTAGGAGGTTGTCTTGGGTATAATTCCTTGGGAGAGATTCTATCCTTGAATCTTTCTTCATCCATATTAGGAGAGCTCAAGAACAAGTAAGAAGGAGATCTTACTTGTGCCCATTGATCCAAAATCTCAATGTAAGGATGATGATTTCTTCTCTACATTTTATTTATGTTTGCATGCATAAGATCTAAGTTAATTTTATGACTAAATTAAATTATAACATATAAGAATATGTTGTTTATGAGATATAGATATCTAACATCTTGAGCATCCACTGTCAAGATACCATTGATTGTTTTCTTTCACTATTACCTGCAGAAAGGATTAGATACAGTTTTTAGGTACCCAAGCTAGATTGGGTCCCTTATGATTAGTTACTCTATATACTAAATCCTTTCGTACCCATACTTGTCTAATGACCGTCTTTTTAAACCTTGGGTTGCTTTGTCTAGAAGGGTTTCTAGGTTTAGGGATTTCTCTAGGTCTAACATGACTATTCTCCTATTGATTAGTCTTGCTTTGTTTAGGTCGACAAGGAGTTTGTGAAGTGCTAGGTTTCTTGGTGCGGTCAAAGGCCATATCACAGAACCAGCGAAAGTTATTGTTCGTTTCTTCGTTAGGTTGTTTTGTGGGGGATTTTTCGTCCTCGACTGTTGTGTCAACCGTTTTAACAAATTCGGTATTTTTTCGTATATCATGAACACGTTTGACACAATTGTCTTGGATGTGACCCGTATGACCAGAGTAATTGCAAATCAAATATTCACGAAGATCAACATATTTTCTTTTTCTGAAATCGTAATCAGAAGGTGTTGATTTGCATTTAGAGTGATCTCTACGGCTATAGCAATCTTATCCTAACCCAATCTTCATATTATTGTCGGATTGTTCGGTTAGGAAGTTTAAGACTTTTGTGCTACCTTCCCACTTATCGTGGACTTTCCTTGCGTGAAGAAGTAAGTCTTTTAGGTTCTTAATTTCTTCGAGACATTTCGTGTGATCTATGTCATTCTCCTTCTTATAATTGTTACGAAAGTCTTGGAACCTTTTCTTAAGAATGAGTACAACATCTGAGTGTTGTTTCTTAACATTGATCATCTCAGTTTTAGATTCTTTCAATTGCTTTGTGAGAGAATCAATCTCTTTCTTCTGGTCTAAAATCACTGCTTCATCAGATGTGATTTTAGTTTCAAGAAGTTCCTTGGCTTTTCTAAGTTCTAAAGTTATAGCTTGATTAGCTATAACTTTGGCTTGAAGGTGCTTAATATTAAGCTTTAGATTTGAAGTTATAGCTTCATTAGCTATAACTTTGGATTCTAATTCCTTCTTTTCAGCATTAGCAGTATCTAATGTTATAGCTTTATCAGCTGTAACTTTAGATTTCAATTTCTTAGCTTTAGCCTTTAAAGTATGATTCTCCTCAGCAATATCAAGAATCTGTTCCTTTATATCCTTTAGTTCCATATCCTGTTCATGACAATTATCGAGGGATTGCCCAAAGAATTCAATTAAAGCACTTTTAGATAAATTCTTAACACGTTTCTTAAGGTCAAGATAACTAACCTCATTATCGTCGTCTTCATCCGATTCTCCTTGAAAGCAATAGTTTGATTGAGAATTCGTGCTATCATCGTCACTGTCGGAGATTAGGTCAAGACTGACGCTGCTGAGACAAAGGTTGGCTACTTCGTCATCTTCGGATCCTTCATCGTCTTCTGACTCAAGATCACCCCAACATGAAGCCATCATTACTTGTTTGAACTCCTTCTTTGTCTTCTCGCGTTTTGTCTTGTCCTTGATTTTCTCCCATGTCGGACAATCTTTGATCATGTGATCGGATTATCCACACTTGAAGCAACCTCTGTTAGCAAAGGAAGACTTTGATTATGTTGCTTTCCTGTTAGACGACTTGTTATTGTTATAAGATTATTTTGCTTGTTTGTTTCGAAAGATTCTATTTTTGAAACGGCGTGCAAACCGGACGGTTTCATCTTCTATGTCAGAGTTAACATCTTCGCTTTTTAAGGCCATACTTTTACCTCTACTAGGTTCCGCGTCATCGGCATTTAGAGTAATTTCATGGGCCATGAGAGCACCAATGAGTTCTTGGTAGGATAGGTTTTCAAGATCTCGTGATTCGTCCATTGCTGTGACCTTGGCATGCCACTTTTTACTTAGGCTCCTAAGAACCTTTCTTGCAATGTCCTCGGTACTGAACTTTCTTCCCAAGTTTTTCAATTCATTTATGATTCTTGAAAAACGTGCGGACATACTGTCCAAGGACTCATTAGGCTCCATACTGAATAGCTCATATTTCTGCATTAGCAGATCTATGCGGTGCTTCCTAACAATGGAAGTACGCTCATAAGCTAATTCAAGGCCATCCCATATCTCCTTGGCCGTTGTGCACGAAGAGAACCGATCGAATTCATTAGTAGTCATGCCATTCTGCAATAAACTTATAGCCTTAGAATTCTTTTCGGCCTTCTTGTAGTCGGCCTCGAGATAGTCCTCTTCTTTTTTCTCGTAGGTGGTGCCTTCAGTGGAAGCAACCAAGATTTTAACTGGTCCGTTTTGGATAATCTTCCAACACTCCCAATCATGACCTTTCACATATTGAGTCATCATGTTTTTCCATCAACCATAATTCTTCCCATCAAAGACGGGACACTTGAGGTATTTGGAATCCATTTATCACGTGATAGGCAGCGGAATATAAAACAATAAAATAAATAAAGATAGATAGATCAGCCTCTTTGCGGTTAGGCAATCAAGAGCACGAGGCTCTTATACCAATTGAAGAGTCTATCGATCCGAAATACTCAAGAGGGGGCGTGAATTGAGGATTAAAACTTTTTCGATTGTATAAGTATAATTAATTATTTAAATTTTATTGATTAAAATTTAACTAATTAACTAATGAACGAACAAGAACGAAATAAACTAACGAACGAAGGAGAGAGACGCACATTTTTTGAAGTGGTTCAGTTTCACAAATCGAAACCTACGTCCACTATTCTCGATTAATAAATTTAGTATCTTTCTACGGATTACAAATTTACTAACCCAACTCGTACAACTAACCCTAGTTGTAACTCAAGTGAGTACCGTTAAATAATCGAGTGACTAACTTACGCTAATAAGAAAGCACTAATGATTCTTGCAAAGGTTCACGTTAATGAACAAGTAAGAAATCGATTGAGCACTATTATCTTATAACTATAACTAATGAATGAATATACGAGTTTATGAAACACACGACCTTTTTCGAAAATTGCAAAAACGGTCTTTATCAAAACGATTTTCTTTGCTCTTTAAAATAGATTGAAATTATGCTCTGAGGTCTTAACTTTTAATGATGTAAAGTATGGAGTATTTATAGTAAAAGAGAAGCAAGGGTTTCGGTTTAGCAAAAACCCTAAATGCCGTGTGGAAGTCTTGTAAAGCAAGAAAGAGTTAGGTTAAATCTTCCTTAATTCTTCTCCAAGACTTGCCTTAATAAATAATATCTTCATATCTTAACAACTCACCAATATCTTGGAGATTAGGAAAGATAATATAAGGAGATAAAAAATCTCTAACAAATATTATCCTAATACCTTAACCCTTATCCAAGCAAAGGCTTATTGTGCAAGAAAGAAATTACTATTCACATTTTACTGTTCACGAGGCACTATTCATCCCTAATATTTTTATAAGTTAGAAATGAATAAATCAAATAATAAAGAGATAATAAATCTCTAATCAAATATTATTTTAAGAATTTACTCAATCTTTTACTTCTATCTTTACAAAAATAATATCTTATAAGTTGGGAAAGAATAAATCAAAATAATATAAAAGAGATATTAAATCTCTAATAAAATATTATAAAGATTTACATAAAACCCTAACTTGTACAAAGAGTAACCGTGTATGAGGAAGAAACGACTCATAAGCCCAATCCTCTTTCACGAAAACCCTAGGTAAGATAAATTAGGTTTAGGGTTTTTTAGAGTATGTAGAAACTAGAAACCCTAATTAGCAAGATGCCTCAACTCATAAGTTGATTCAATCATAATTACTAATTATAAGCTCATAGTAAAACCATACTCAATATTAAAATAAGCTCCCTTGTAGAACAAATACTTTTACTAAAACATTTAAAACAATTTTCCAAAAACAATTTAAAAACTATTTTGTCGTGTGTTTTATAAACTTCACATCTCAATGTTATAGTAGCAGAGCTATAACATTGAGTTCTTTTATAAGCAATGTTATAGCTGTGAAGCTATAACTTTACTTACTTAAGAATTGCATTTTTAAGTTACCATTACGAGACAACGACCTACACTAATCTAATCTTCTTAGGAGATCTTCGAATGTAGGCTCCTTTAATATCCAAGATTGATTAATCTTTAAACGGGCTTCGTCTTCTCATAATGCTTGAATAATTCTTCTATAATCTTGATCCGTAATTCAGGGCTTGATCATAATATAGTCTTGTATATGTTCATCACAATTTTCTAAGCTTGACAAATATTAAGTCTAATCTGAAGAGACTAAACAAAATATTACGTGCAACGAGTATATAAAATATAAAGCACTCTTGACATCATCAAAACATAAACATATATACTATATGGTTCAACAGTTCTCTTGATTTTACTTTGGTATTTTGAAAGGCTTTGCCAAAGCCTTTTTTTTACAGCCCAGATCCGTGAGGATATTATAGGTTAATTTTGGTTAACCTAGTTTCCTTTCCTTAAAAAAAATAATAAATAATAAATAAAGACAAAAACTGTCCTCATGAAATAAAAGTCGAACTCGAGCTCATCCAAGCTTGACAAAATTGATCTCGTAACCATGCTCGCGAGCATTAACCCGAGCTTGAGTTGACTCGAGCTCAACTCAAGCCTACATAAATATATTGTTATGTTATCATGTTTTTTTTCCTTCGATATTTTTATAAAATGATTCAAAGGTTATAACAAAGATATAAGGCAAATCAATGAAAATATTTGATATGGTTATACAATGATATAAATAACATAAATATTAAAGATATTCTACGGTGTACCCTTGAACTTTTTGTTTTCCAATGTTCTACACCCCGAATTTTTTGAAATTCTATGATTTAGCCGTCCCCTGAACATTATACATTAGTCTATAACATGACTTTATTTATTGTGTTTGCTAGCTTAGTTTCTTAATTGACCTATTATATCATCTATTTACCATTTCGATTACTCGATAACCTACTCATGTACTTATTATCTCGATGAATTACCAATTAACCCACCAAATATTATACGAAATTAACTAATAAGTCAACAACTTCATTATCATGTCATGAATCATAACAGATACTTTTAATAGTAATTTGTGCTTATTACAAGTGATTTATGTTGCTTCTCACATAAGATGGTGATACAACATTAATGAGTCATAACTGATGTTTTCACGATTATATCTAGGAATAAGTTTTTTGTATTGCATCTAGATAATGATTTTATCTTTGCTAGGAGCTCGAAGGGTAAAGATAAGACTATTCACTCTCTCGTTGGCATTCCTCCTTTAGATCTCAATAAATTGGTTGATAATATACCTGAATCGAGTACTTCACTTGACTCCATTCCAGAGGAGCCCGAGATGTTGAAAACATGCTTCAATTTTCTTCTACTGACATAATGGACGACTGGAGTAAAAATTCAGTATATTTCTTTATCCTTGGTGCCAATCCTCCTTGGGAGATTGTAGAGGGTTTATTCGGCGCATATGGACTAAAAATGAGGTAGACAAGCTTGTCTTTCTTCCTAATAGTATATTTCTAGTTTGTTTAAATCTTTGGTTGCAAAATAATTGGTTCTTTAACATGAGAGGCATTTTTTCTTCGATAATAACCCATTAATTGTCAAACATTTGATAAATGTAGATCTGGTTTGGCTGGGTATTATGTTAAGAGTGATGGTGCTACTGTTGACAAAACGAGGATAGGGTATGCTCGCGTCATGGTTGATATTAAGATTGGCCAATACTTTACTGAGACCATTAAATTCTTAGATGATTTTCGTGTTTTGGGTAGTCTACATATCGAGTATGAGTGAAAACCCTTAATTTGTGGAGGGTGTAAAGGATTTTGCCATGGTACGGTGGACTGCAAAAGAGTTCAGGGGAAGCCTAGACCTTCTAGGCCTGTGAAGACAATATGGAGACCTAAACCAGCTCCTACTATCCCTCCAAACACTATTGTTTCACCAGTAGTATTGCCTACTCCTGCTCCCAAGATTCGTGAGGATATTCCACTTAAAACCCATGTTATCTGGCATAGGAATGGTACATATACAATGAGTCCTACTCTTGCAAGGCAGATAATTACGTTAAGTAGGCATGAGTTGATTGATGGTGGTTTCAATTCTCATATGTTTGCGGCAGAATACCTTTTTGGAGACGTACTCTAAATAGTACATCAATTCCCAAGGTTGGCATTGGGACAAGTGTTACTGTACTACACTAGGTGGTGGGGAATGAATAGTTTTGCATTTTGGAATGTTAGGGGTTTAAATAAGCCAGCCAAACAAAGATATGTTAAATGGTTCTTGCATATAAATAAGGTTGGCTTATTTGGACTCTATTGGACCATATGTTTATTTTTTGATAATGACAAGTGTGCTTAATTATATATATATATATATATATATATATATATATATATATATATATATATATATATATATATATATATATATATATATATATATATATATATATATATATACTATACTCGTTGTCGTAATCGTTTGTTTAGTCTTGATTATATTGGCTACAATATGAGCACTCAATGTTATAGTAGTCTTGGCTATAACCTTGAAGATTTGTGAAGAACATTGAAGTAAAGTTATAGGTGCTTGAGGTATAACTTTGAAGATGCATTAAGTAATTTTGATGATCACTTCAAGATAAGACAAGTACAAGCATTAGGAAGCTCAACATGAAGAGCTTATGATCAAGATAAAGAGATGATCCATATACTGAAGATCTCTAGAAAGATCAGCTAGTATAAGACTTCATCTAATAACGGTATCTTTAGAAGTAATGTTGGCAAAGTAAAGTTATAGTTGTTTTACCTATAACTTTACTTACCAAGCTCAATGTTATAGTCATTTGACCTATAACTTTGAGCTGTGATATGTGGCGCACGACCTAGGATTTTAAAGTAATATTTTTCAAAACTTAAGTCTTAAATATCTTTTCATGAAAGTATGTATTTATACTAGTATGAGGTTTGGGTCCAATTAGACAGAATAAAATTGAGAGTATCCTATTGATTAGTAAAACAACTTGTGAGTTGTCAGGCTATATAGGGTTTTCCAGTTATTCATATCTACACCCTAATTTAGTCAATCCATCCAATATCCTGCTAGGGTTTTGCGTGAAGAGGGATTGGGCTTATGAGCCGTTTTCTCCCTTGATTGGTAATCACTTTTGCAGAATAAGAATTAGGGTAAATCTCTTGATAATATTTGTTAGAAGTATTCTATATCTCTTTTTATATCATTTGATTTATTTTTTCTATCTTCTAAAATATTATTGGATTAAATAATAATAGGATTAGATTTATTTCCTGTTCAATAAACTACACAAGATCCACGACACCTTTAGGGTTTCGACTAAACCCTAGCTCTCCTCTCTACTATAAATACATAAGTACTTCATTCTTTCACACTAGAACTTTTCATGCAATTAAATTATTTTGCAAACAAAACAGAGTAATACTTTTATAAACTTAATCAAGTGTTATTTTGTTTTGCATTCAAAAATCATTTTAGAAAAGTAATGCTTCATATTGCTATTTATTTCGAAGAAATACATTATTGGATAATAGTGATTAGATTCGTTCTTATACGTTACTATGCTGACTGACAATCCGAGCGGATTGCCAGCAATCCGCCCGTCCAGCCCCTGCACAATCCGAGCGTCCCGTACCTGAATCCGCTCGGATTCACCCTCAACAATCCGTCCGGATTCCCCAGAATCCGCTCGGATTCATTCGCCCAAATCCGGCCGTCCCGACCTTATTCCGCCCGGATTTCTTCACAGCACGGATTGCCTTCTTCAAGCTACGAAAAGAGAAGCCCTTCTCTCAGAAAATACCGGGTCCTCCTTGCTCAACTTAAAAAGTGCTTCCCTTTTCTTCATAAATTCCTTGGGGATTTCCTTGGGGACTCAAGGATCTTTCCTCAACATTGCTCTTCTACTATGATATGTACAAAGGCCTTCTAATCTTGTCTCTCCTTGATGCTTGGTCATTGAATTCGATCAATTTAGTCTCGTTTTGCCATGAAAGTGCAAGATTCTTACTCCTTTCCTACCAAGGGATCAAAATCTCAAAGAATATGCAAAACAAAGAACTAAAGATAAGAAATGACCCAAATAAGCACTAAAAAGCATGGAAACAAGGCTAATTCGGGGACTAAATATGCGCCAATTATGGTCACATCACACTTTATTGAGAAGTACTGAGTATATTATGCTTGAGTCCTCTCACAAGATAAACATCACTAATAGCATGAGAAGAAGATATACCAATTTTGCCAACACCAACGACCTTACCTTTCTTATTATCACCAAAGGTAACCTTTCCTCCATCGAAGAGTTCGAGTGAAAGAAACAAATTCTTATCTCCATTACGTGCCTTGAACATCCACTGTCAAGGTACCATTGATTATTTTCCTTCACCACAACTGATGGTGCGGGTCGTTGTCCGCCATCAAACACATTTATACCCAACTACTAGCATAGCAAGCAAGTCGGGGTCGATCCACGGGACGGGGGTACTCGAATTGTTCAATCTAATCGTAGTCGTGCTAAGGGTTGTCACAATTGATTGGGTTTGTAGTTGTATTCTAAACTAATGAAAGCAATAAATTAAAACAAGCAATAAAGGATACTAGGATGTCATGGGGTCATAAGGGAATCATGGTAAGATAGCATAAATGAGTTATATAGAAGCAAGCAATTTATTATTGTTGGAATTAAGCTAGTTCATGTCAAATAATTCATAAGAAGATTTGGGTCCCGGAGCTGAGTCATTTGTGAATGTACAACACCTACAAGTTGACTTAATTCTTCCTATTAAACTACATGCATGATAAACCAAATCCTAGGGAAACTTACGTCTCGGAGCCGAGTCGATTAAGACTTTACAACACGTACAAGTCGACTTGGGTTTTCCCTATTCAACTCTGTACATGGTCTAATGAGGCTCGAGTTGGTTTATGTCTTACAACCCTCATTGAAAAGATAAGAGATGGGTGAAAAATGCAAGGTTTCATAGTCTAGCATTTCATCAAACATGACATATGCATAAGTTGAAGAACAATAAGCAAGCATTCATATGAACTCATTAAGCATAAATCTATCCCATGATTAACTTCCCTAATCCCCCACTAATCCTAGTTAACTAACTACTCACTTATTATCATGGCAAACATGTTATCAATGGTGTCAATCATCACAACAAGTATAAACATGATAAGAGAGTGAGGAAATAAACAATAAAGAGTAAAGAGTAAAGAGATTATACCAAACTTAAGATGAATGATTGGAAAGGAAAGAATAATAGAAGAAAACTTGATTGATTGATGCAGAGTTGTCAATTCTCCAATAATAACCCAATAATCTTCAATAACCCAATAATAAACTTGAAAAATAATTAAGGAAAGATTAATGTGTAATTTTGTGGAATGATTTAGATTAATCTATTCTAATCTACTTCTAATCTAATCTAAGGAAGGTTTGCCTCCACTAAGAGGGCTCTCTTCTTGATTATTACAAAAGGAGTATATATAGTGGTACATCATTAGGTTAAGTAAGGGTAGATTAGTAAATAACAATGCTAAGTGTTGAATAGAGCTTTGCAAGTCCCGAGGGAAATGCGCGGATCATGTTTTTGGGAAATGTGTCCTCAACAATAGTGCGATCACATGATTTAAATATCATAATTAAATCTCATACTAAGAATACGTGAGGGATGATTCTTTATACAGTCGACTGACCGTCATTAATCGGTAATGATTGGCTAACTAGAGTTTGACATTACTGTCGTGTGACGGTGGTGGTCAGTTGATCCCTTTAGGTCACACCTATAGGATGAGGCCCAAATAGATATTTAATTAATTGTATGCGATACAGATTAATTAATTCCTTAATTATGGGAGTGCAATTTTGCGTCTTATTGTAATGTGATTAAATAAGATTAAATTTAGTAATTAAGTGTTATATTACTAAATTAGTTGAGGTTTTAATATAAGTTTTGAGGTAGAGGTAATTAGTTATTTAAAGTTACAAGAAGTTGTAATTTTAACTAACTAGTAATTATGGGACCCATTATATGATGATATAATGGTAGTATACTACTCAAAAAGTGGAGTGTATATTATATTATTAATTGTAATATTTAAGTGTCAAATGATTACATTAATAATTAATTATGTAAGATAGTTATGCATATGACTTATAAGCATTTGTGGGACAAATAACAAAAGGCAAAAATGGACCAAAAATGGTCCAATATTTCGGCCAAAACAAGAGAGCACAAGATGCTCTTTTGTCTTTGTTTGTTTTGATAAAGCATGATAGTGACTTGTCATATGTAGCTTTAATCATGCCTACTCTTACACCACTCTACCTAGACAAAACAAATGAGTAAAAAACAAATGAGAAAGATTCCTCCTTATGCTTGATGGCCACCGGTTTTGGCTTTTCAATATAGAGCATTTTTGTTGCTCATTTTTCTCACTAGTTGTTTTACTTGTTTTCTCTCAAGTTTTTCCTCACATGCAAAATCATAAAACCTCTCTAAAATTACTAATACTCATTATCTATTACTAGAGGTAGTAATACAAGAACATTAGTATTATTAAGGATATATTTCTACTACATATCTAGTTAATATAAGTAGAAATTTTTGGGATTAATCTTGGGTACAATTTATTGGAGTGGCTTTTATACTTGGAGTCTTATGAGGATCATCCATTATTGGATAGCTCAAGAACTAACAAGAAGGAGATCTTGTTGGTGCCCATATGATGACCGAAAATTTGTTGGTGAGAAAACGATTTTCTCATCTTTTGTTATTAAGTTTGCATGCATAAGATCTAACTAATTTTATGACTAAATTATTTTTGAAACATATATGAATATGTTAAGTAATGAGATATAGATTTCTAACAAGCGGTATCAAGAGCACAAGGTTGTTTGCATGCAAATCGGTTATTGTTTTTCCGAGTTATACGATTAACATTTAAAACTCATAAATTTGTGTTATTATGATATATCACGAAATTTATTATGCATGTTAAAGTTTCGGATCCTAAAATGTATTTAGGATATTTTGGTTAATTTATGGATTTTTATTGTTCATTTTATTTAATAATGGCATTAAAATGTGATTTTATGATAAAAATGTCATTTTTGGACGAAAATTAGCTAAACTTCGAATTTTCCAGTGGTTTTTGGATATGTTTTCACATATATTATTTTTAGATGATCAGGAAATTTTCAAAATTTTTGGAGTTTTTATGCTCGAAATATGGATTTTTCATGATAAAAATCGAATTTAAATGAAAAATAGGTTAATATGAGAAATATTTCGAATCTGATCATAGAAATTTAGTTTGGTGTCACATGCAATTTTACAAGATGTGTGTAAAATAATAGGCTATAATGAAGTCTTCATGCATGATTTATGGATTTTTGATGAAAAATAGCATAAATAGTGGCTTAATTAGTGAAAAAATTGCTAAAACATACTTCATGACTAAGGAAAAACGTCACATGTTGCATTTTATTATCTTTTTCAGATCTAAAATTGAAAAGTTGGTGAATATAATTTTTCCTCATGTTTTTATGATTATATTTGATAAATCCGATAAACCGCGACATTGTTTTTCCCGATAAATTTCGAAATTTTTAACCTAAGTTTTTGAACATTATGAGTGTCATGGTATTTTTCCAGAATGTTCATGAGTTTAAATTTCAAATTTCAAATTTATTTGAAATTTTTGTGATTTATTTGAACTTTATAGCATTTTATTGTAATTTTGAGCCCTCTAATGAACAATTTTAAGAAATACAAGTTAATTATAGTCAACATGTTAGTGAAGACTAATTTTGAGTCCTAAGAAGGTTAGGGTAATTAACTTGTGCATAAATATGATTTTATGTAATTTATTGTGGTTTTAAAAGGTTGAATCACGCAAATCCGTAAAAACCGATTAATATACGATATTGGCTCCTTAAAGGCGATTTAGCATAAAATTGGGCATGTTCATACATATTATAATGCTGCATTTTATTTATGATTGTCATAATTTTATTTTATGTAATTTTTGAATTATGTAATTTTATTTAGTATGGCCTTAGTTTTTAATTGGTATTACCCGAAATGTATGGGAATATCAATTCGGTTGTAATTTATTGTGATCTCGTATCACCGTTTTGTAATTTAAAATATTTATTTTATTTTAATTACAAATGTATAATAGGAAATTATGTAATTTATTTATTTATTCCGGAGTTCCTTGAAGACGGTGTCACTCAAGAAGGCGATACATAAAGACGGTGTTACCTCGAGATGCGTGCCAAAACCGAAGTTCAAGGGACCAATGGAGTTGGTTTCCGAATATGTAATAGTTAATTATATTTTCTATTTTAGGAAGGCCATACTAGGATTTAATTTATGTTTTGCATTTTATTTATATGTTGCATGCATCGCTAAATCGCCATAACTAAAACATGCATTATCATTTTAATCGAGTTTATCGACCGTGTCAATTATAATTATTATAGTTCACCGCTTTAGTTCACTTAAAACGTGATAGATAATAAATTGACATGACCTCTCGCTAAAAATAAACAATTGAGACATAGCCTTACCAAAAAGTAGAAACCATGAAAACCTATTTCGCGAGGGAGTGCACTCGGCCATCCCGGGGTACAAACCTTGTTACGTAGGGGAAGTGGGTGATAAATGTCTATCCACCGAATTCGTGTTGATGAGGGTTTCATCGGCTATCCCGTGCCCAAGTTGATGTGAATTTGGATCATGGACACATTTATTTGAAATTTGGATTGACCTCAACGGAAGTATTCGTGACCGTAGTCGCATGTGTTCCGGGCTATAGATGAATATTAGAGTAATTTTATCGACCAAGAGTTCTAAAAGTAGAATTGATTAAAGAGTTAATCCACCGAGTTATATTGATAAGGGTTTCATCGACTATCCCGTGCCCAAGTTAATATGAATTTGGATCTTGGAATCATTTATCATAGTTGGGTAGAGGTCACTATGTAAATGCTTTACTTGTTATTTACAAGTATTAATAAAACGATAAATGTTAAGTTTTCCACTATTCCATTATCATATTGTTCTATTTCTTTACCACAATTCATATACGATATCATTTCGATTTTTGACTTAAATCCCCATTAAAACATCGTAACTAAAGACAAATATGAATTTGCTTCTAAAACCTCAAATGAACCTTTGCTAAGGATCTCTTGTAAAGAGTATAGATTAAAGTTATTCATTATCAAACAGGTTTTTGATTCTTGACTAACATATCTACTTGCAATGAATTGTTTCTCATATGCTTAATTAAATTAAGTACCTTGAAGCGATAAATTGTTTTGGTGATTATATTTGTCAGAATTCGTAATTGACCAAAATAACGCAACCACTTCAATGAAAGTTTTAAGACTAAAATGACTGAATTGAAGAGTAGTCTTCATAAGATTCAACTTTGCTTCTCTAAGTAAAGATTCATTGAAATGAGTGGGAGCATTTTTATAAACCGTTAAGAAAAGGACGAGCTAGGTGCCAAGAAGTAAAATTAGAATGCAATTGATACAAGGTAATGTTAAAAGTAAAGTTATTGAGAATAACAATACTAAACCTATCAATCCCGACCGATAAATTTTCCATTGTCTTAATTGTTAGACGCTAGAAAGGAAACTACCCCAAATTATTGAAGAATCAACAAATTAGTTGTGGGACATCTAATGGGATCTTCTTCTTTAAATGTTTATTTGATTGACATAAATTTTGCTAGTACCACTTCGTCAATATTAGAAACCAGTGGTGGTTTTCATCATTGTACTTGATACAAAGGATGATTAGAATATGACGACTAGCAACAATAATATCGAGAGATAGAGTCATTGTGTAATCAATCTAGTTTTGGGTTTATAGTTGTACTTAATTATGACTATTAAGTACATAAACTCTAAATAAGAATATATACTTGTTAAAATACAAAATAGGTTTCACTTTTGTGGCCCTATACACCACAATTTGATGTATGGCTAGCCCATTATCAAGGTGATTATATTCTAAACCAAACTAGAATGATATATCATGTAGATGATGCAAGACTCAAATTGGTAACCCAAGATTAAACCTTAGATTCTGGAATAATGAACGCAAAGAGTTATCAAGTACTCTTGAAACCAATAGATTGTTAATCTTATGGTATATGCGTATCTTGTATTCAAAGCAAGATGTCTCGTGCCTTTTGGTTGAAAAGGAGATCGAGGTTGTAAATCATTGATCCAAAATAGGTTGATCATTTTTTTTACCAACGATTTAAGTTGATGCTAATGTGTTCACTTAATAAGGTAAATAGAGAAATCTTTGAAGAAGTTCAAAGAGTTCAAGGAATCACGATTTAGTCGTGATGGGATTATCAAAGTGAAAACTTTGATATAAGCCAAAGGAAATGTGATATAGTATCACAAGTTAATCTCTCTTAACACACATTATGGGATAATGTGTGGTTGGATAAGAAATCAAACGCTATTCGATATGGTTTGAACTTCAATCAAGTTACTTTGAGTTACTTGATCCTTTTGGGGATTTTATCATTTTGTCTAGATTATTTTTCCACTAAATCTAAAACGAATCATATGAGATATGAAATGGTAGAGTACCATATTTGTAAGTTTTCATAAGAAACAAATGCTCATTTTTCCCTTTCAATTATCACGAGTACAACGGGTTTGCGGCTCGTGAAGCTGTCTTTCTAAAATACAAGTTTATTTCTAGAAGACAGAGTGGGAGAAATTATTTAAGAGCCACAAAGAATGCCACAGAGAATGTTATGTCACAAGAAACTGGTCTTTCTTGACTACATGAGACGTTTTGTGTAAGATGTTGTTTCTTTAAAACCTAGGAGGTTAAATTCGTCACTTGTTGAAGATGATGAATTCATGCTACTTTTAAGAAAGTAAAGAGCTTATAACTTACAAAAGAAATCGTTTGATTCAAGTTGATTACTTCTAGAAAGTAATGAACATATGACTTACATGAGAGTGTTTAAGTCACAACTCAATACAAGGCTTAGAGCCATGAAAATCCGAAATAAAAAGGCTTGATTAGTGACAAAGGGTTTTGCACTAATAAAGAGAGATTTCAAAGCAAGATTGGTGGCAAAGAGTTTTGCACTGGTTGAAATGCTTAAGTCTATTTGGATCTTCTTAAGGATTGTGTTTCATTATTATGAAATACATAGCGAGTGAATCTAAAACCCACTTCTTCAATTAGAAGGAATGTATTCAATACATGTCTTGAGTTTTGTAGATTCTTGCAATCCTAAGATAATGTGAAACTTAAGAGAGAATCTTAAGTAGGACATCAATGAGTTGAAATCAATGTTTTGATCATGTTATAAAACTTTTCTCGATAAGTCGAGAAGTTGTGTTTATACATGGAGTTTAGTGGGAGTTACGAAAATTTTAATTAGTCTTATATGTGGATGACATATTGGTCATTGAGAATGATTTAAGACTTTTGGAGTATTATAATACATCTTTAATATCCGGATTTATGAATATAAATCTACATGATATTAGCGTCAAATAAGAAGTCTCATGTTGATAAGATTCATGACTAGTTCAATAAAATTGAACATATTTGATTGATTCCATTTGCTTCCGCTGCCGAATCAATTAAATAGGAAATGACGTATAACACTTCATATACTTTGAGTATGATGAATTGTTTCAAAATCGAATTCAAGAAATAATTACCAAGTAGCCATATTGATTACCCTTAAGTGCTTGCAGAAGCATTAAGGATATGATGCAAAGTGTTTTTGATGCAATTTTGTGTAAGGGTGTTACACAAGTGACAATTAACAATTGAGATTGCGCATGGTTTCCGACAAAACCATAATCAAAACACATTAGGATGGTTAAGATACCATTGTGGCTATGTTATTTAAGAAATAGATTTTATAGAATCGTTCTAGGCAATAAAGAACAATGAGAGATATTTATAATGGAAATTGAGTACACTTGCAATCATGAGATGTGCAAGAGGATGAGTCCCGCACACTGTGAAAACAGTGGGAGCTATTCTTAGGCTAGAGGGCCTATGTCTTGATTGGATCTCGACACGTACTCAGAAAGTTTTGTGATGCAAATGTATACATTACAAAGGAAAACGAGTATGTAGTAAGGTTGAGTAAGGTACAAGAAGTTGATAAAACCTACTAACCAAAGCCTTCTCATAGGCTTAACATGATGAGTCATGTCATTTCAATTAAATTGAGATGAACAACTACATTCAAGATCAAACTGGATTATAGAATTTGAAGTAGTAGTCAGGCATTGACTATTCATTTGTGATAATCACATTTGTCGTTCGAGTTTTACTTTAAAACTCTTTTATTACCTTGTTACATCCAAACGGGTTATAGAGACAATATTGAACCCCGATAAAGTGAACCCGGATTAACATGGTATTCGCCCATAGTCACTTGTATGAGGTGACGTCTCGAAGTGACTAGAGTGCGATGCGATTGATGGCAAGTTCAAGTGCCATAGAGTCATGTGAGATGACTAGTCGATCACATAGGCAGACTGTTAGGAACACTTTGTCGGGCAGTGACCGCTTATAGAGTTCTGGCAAATTTATATAGCCTGGTCATGGCGAGAGCTACTATAGTATTCTAATGAGTCGATTCTTTTGACTAAAGACTGTTCGCCTAAGGTGGCACAGTTTCAGATTAACTTTGATTTGTATTACTACGACCTTCGTAAATGGGGTCAAATGGGCATATTTTTGGTTATGATGGCTGTGGCTAGTCGAAGGGAATAAGTGCGATAGGAATTGTCCACCCCTTTGTCAGGGTTAAAACAATATCTCAGGGCCACTCGAGGAGTAATGAACTGGAAATGCGTGGCCACGCTAGGATGGTATCTATGGTAGATAACTCCGGTCAATCAGTTATTCTCCAGATCGAGGAAACCACTCTCGATATGATCACTTGCAAGTACGACCCGAAAGACACCTTGCATTGAGTGAGAGATAGTAATAGGACAAGAGAATTGGTGACGCACACTTGTCGAGGACAAGTGGGAGATTGTTGGGAAATGTGTCCTCAACAATAGTGCGATCACATGATTTAAATATCATAATTAAATCTCATACTAAGAATACGTGAGGGATGATTCTTTATACAGTCAACTCACCGTCATTAATCGGTAATGATTG
Source organism: Silene latifolia (assembly GCF_048544455.1). Lineage (NCBI taxonomy): Eukaryota > Viridiplantae > Streptophyta > Magnoliopsida > Caryophyllales > Caryophyllaceae > Silene > Silene latifolia. Next base: position 51,013,518 of record NC_133529.1, on the reverse strand, counting down.
GCTAACTAGAGTTTGACATTACTTTCGTGTGACGGTGGTGGTCAGTTGATTCCTTTAGGTCACACCTATAAGATGAGGCCCAAATAGATATTTAATTAATTGTATGCGATACAGATTAATTAATTCCTTAATTATGGGAGTGCAATTTTGCGTCTTATTGTAATGTGATTAAATAAGATTAAATTTAGTAATTAAGTGTTATATTACTAAGTTAGTTGAGGTTTTAATATAAGTTTTGAGGTAGAGGTAATTAGTTATTTAAAGTTACAAGAAGTTGTAATTTTAACTAACTAGTAATTATGTGACCCATTATTTGATGATATAATGGTAGTATACTACTCAAAAAGTGGAGTGTATATTATATTATTAATTGTAATATTTAAGTGTTAAATGATTACATTAATAATTAATTATGTAAGATAGTTATGCATATGACTTATAAGCATTTGTGGGACAAATAACAAAAGGCAAAAATGGACCAAAAATGGTCCAATATTTCGGCCAAAACAAGAGAGCACAAGATGCTCTTTTGTCTTTGTTTGTTTTGATAAAGCATGATAGTGACTTGTCATATGTAGCTTTAATCATGCCTACTCTTACACCACTCTACCTAGACAAAACAAATGAGTAAAAAACAAATGAGAAAGATTCCTCCTTATGCTTGATGGCCACCGGTTTTGGCTTTTCAATATAGAGCATTTTTGTTGCTCATTTTTCTCACTAGTTGTTTTACTTGTTTTCTCTCAAGTTTTTCCTCACATGCAAAATCATAAAACCTCTCTAAAATTACTAATACTCATTATCTATTACTAGAGGTAGTAATACAAGAACATTAGTATTATTAAGGATATATTTCTACTACATATCTAGTTAATATAAGTAGAAATTTTTGGGATTAATCTTGGGTGCAATTTATTGGAGTGGCTTCTATACTTGGAGTCTTAGGAGGATCATCCATTATTGGATAGCTCAAGAACTAACAAGAAGGAGATCTTGTTGGTGCCCATATGATGACCGAAAATTTGTTGGTGAGAAAACGATTTTCTCATCTTTTGTTATTAAGTTTGCATGCATAAGATCTAATTAATTTTATGACTAAATTATTTTTGAAACATATATGAATATGTTAAGTAATGAGATATAGATTTCTAACACATGTAGCAACTCCTAGGGAGATCCGTGCGTCTTGGGTTGAAGCACGGCTAATCCTGTAAAGGAATCCGCTCGGATTGTCTGAGGGACGCTCGGATCACCTGCTGAGACACGCGACTTGGTCAAGGGGCGCTCGGATCCTGCTGAAGCCACTCGTCCAGAGCTTGGGACGCACGGATCGTGGGACAGGGTTCCATCTTCTTGCTTATAAGCCTACGAACCTTATATATACTCTTTATTCTTACTTCTTTGGTCATCGTTCTTGCCTCCTCTTCATACTAGTCCATCCAAGATCGTGGACAAGCTTCCGAATATGCGCGAGAGACGGGAATTTCGCCTCATTATCTCCTTTCCTATAAGACATATAGAATGCACTAGAAAAGCAAAATAGGAAGGAATTGACGGATAGAATGGCCGTGAAATGCCATATTAGTATGCAAAATAGGTTCAATTAGGGGACTAAATGTGCGCAATTAAGAGTCACATCAACAACATGCAAAATAATTAGATATAATTTTTAGGTACCCAAGCTAAGTTGGGTCATTTGTCGTTAGTCACTCTGAACACCATATCTTTCCTCACCAAAACATGTCTTACAATTTTCCTTTTTTTTATATGAGTAAGATTTTTTTGAAGGTACCTTTGATTCATGTGACTCTCTAGGTCTATCAGGTTGAGGTTCGTTGGATTTGGTCTTTCTAGGTTGTTTAGGGGTTGATTCTTTTTTGGTTCGTTAGTTTTCTTGGCATGAACAAACCCCATATTGTAGAACCATCGAAAATAATTATTCATTTCCTCATCATGATTTGATCCAACCGTAGAATCAATATTGTCATCTATTGGTGTGTCAGAAGCCTAAACAAACTTGATGCATTTATCAAAATCTTTCATATGCTTAACACAGTTTCCTAAAAGATGACCCGCATGACCATAGTAATTTCAAATCAAGTTTTCAGGTAAATCAACATATTTCCTATTTCTGAAATCACGTTCAGAAGAAGTGGATTTACATTTAGAGTGATCTCTACGTCCATAGCTATCATGTTCTAAACCCATTTTCATATTGTTGTCGGATTGCTCAATTAAGAAGTTTGAAACATTTATGCTACCTTCTCATTTGTCATGAACCTTTCTAGCATGCAAAAGAAGTTCTTTTAAAGACACTTAATTTCTTCATGCAAAAGAAGTTCTCTTAAGGACTTATTTTCTTTAAAATTGTCACGAAAGTCTTGAAATCTTTTGTTAAGAATAACCACGACATATGAGTGTTGTTTCTTAACACTAGGTACAAGATCTTTAGAATCTTTTAATTGTTTATTCAGAGAATCAATTTCCTTCTTTTGTTCTGAAACTACAACTTATCTTGCTGTAGCTTTGGATATAAGAAGCTCATTAGACTTCCTCAACTAATGAAGCTATAACCTTGGCTTGAAGATGTTTAATGTTGAGTTTTAGCTCTGAGGTTATAGCTTCATTAGCTACAACTTTAGACTCAAGAGTTATTTTCGCAGCCTTTGCAGATTCTGAAGTTATGGTTGCATTAGCCATAACTTTTGAATTCAGTTTCTTTGTTTTGGCCTTCAAAATTTGATTCTCTTCAGCAATATCTAGAATTTGCTCTTTTAAATATTTTAATTTAAGACTTTGTTCAAGACACTTATCAATGGTTTGTTCAAAGTAATCTATCAAATCACTCTTAGATAAATTTTTTACTTGTTTCTTAAGACGATTAAAAATTACCTCTTCGTCTTCATCTTCTGAATCTAATTCGCCCAATAAACAAAACTTTGATCTTGAATTTCTGCTTTCATCGTCGCTATCAGAGATTAGTTCAAGGCTAATGTTGCTCAGGTATAGATGAGCAACCTCCTATTCTTCGGATTCCTTATCATCTCCAGTGCCGAGTTCTCCTCGGCACGATGCCATCATAACTTGCTTGAATTCGTTTTTGGTTTTCTCTCTTTTGGGGCTACTCGAGGAGGAAAGCATGAAGTGGACTCCGTTACTCAATTGGGTGCTCAACTTAGTGCTCACATTGACACAATCAACTTGAAGTTTGAACAAGCTATGGCTAGACTTGAGGAAAACTCAAAATCATCGAAGCATCATGTCAATGCCATGACGGCATCCTCATCAATCCCATGTGGGATATGTGAGAATTGTGGAACTTTGGGTCATGACCCAAGTGAGTGTAGGGGAACAACCGAACAAGTTAATGCTTTCCAAGCTTACAAGAGTGGTACCCCTTATTCCAATTTTTACAATGAGAACACCAAGTTCCATCCAAATCTCTCATACAAAAGCCAAAATGTTCAAAACCCTCAAACAACATACACTCCACCACCCATGAGAAACCAAAATCAAAGACCCTTTTACAATCAAAACCAAGGATACCAAAATCAAAATCCATACAATCACCAAAATGACCAAGGTTTTGATGTCCAAAAAGCGGTCCTCCAAATGCAAAAGAATCAACAAGAATTTTTCACCCAAATGCAAAAAGATAGCCAAGCAAAGGAAACCACCATCAACAACATTCTAGCTCACACCAAGATGTTGGAAACACAATTGACTCAACTAGCATCTTCAAGCTCACAAAGACAAAAGGGCAATTACCACCTCAAAGTAATCCCCTAGACATGAAACGTTAGTGCCATTCACTTGAGAAGTGGTACAAGGTATGAAGCAATCAAGAAGCAAGTTGAGGATGAAGTTGTGGAAGCTAGTGAAAAGGAAGAAATTGTGCAAAACTCCAAAGATGGAGAATCAACAAAAGAAGAAAGTTCAAAGAAAAGTGAAGACAAGGCCAAAGAGAAGGAGCCCATTGTGATTAGACTTCCTTTTCCAAGTCGTCAAGCCAAGCCCAAATTTGATGATCAACTTGGAAAGTTCATGGAAATTGTGAAGAATTTAGAAGTCTCAATTCCTTTCACGGAATTAATCAATCACGTTCCGGCCTATGCGAAGTATATGAAAGATATCCTCACAAAGAAGAAGTCGATCCGGAAACTTGAGACTATCGCCTTCACTAAGGTGGGTAGTGCAATACTTCAAGGGAGTTCACCTCCAAAGTTAAAGGATCCGGGAAGCTTCTCAATACCGTGTACCATTGGCGACGAAACGATCAACAAAGCCTTATGTGATCTAGGGGCTAGTGTGAATGTCATGCCGTACTCGGTAAGTAAAAGGTTGGGGATGGGAGAGCTTAAATGCACCAACATCACACTCCAAATGGCCGATAGATCGACGAAGACACCGTTAGGTATATGGGAAGATGTCCCCGTGCGAATTGGGAAGTTTTTCATCCCGGTAGACTTTGTCATTGTTGATATGGAGGAAGATTCCAACATTCCAATCATCCTAGGAAGACCTTTCCTACACACCGCCGGTGCGGTGATTGATGTGAAACATGGAGAGCTCACTCTAGAAGTGGGAGATGAAAGCATAACTTTTAATCTTGACAAGACTATGAGAGCTCCTCGTTTGCATGAGCCGTGTTTCATGATTGATCATTATAGCCGAAAAGATGAAAGGAAGAAATCGGAACTCCAATGGAGGAATAAAGTTGAAGATGCTCCATTCAAAGAGCAAGTGAATTATGACAAGGAGAGCTTGCAAAGCTCATCAAAATCAACCAAGGAAGAAGAGGATGGCCTCATTGGCCAAGAGAAGAAATTGGGAGAGTTGTCTCCATCTAAGCAAGAGATTTTCAATGATCAACTCAATGAAGTTTGTGGTCTTTGGGACGACGAGTTTGAAGGGATTTTTAATCCCTACATTGGGCATGCCATCGATCATGATCAACAACAAGGGCCACGGTCTATTGAGGACCTCTACCATAATAATGAACAAGCTTTTGATTACTTTTTCAAGGTGTTGAGCAACATCAACAACACCTTGAACATGCCCCCTTGACATCTCATCAAGAATGAGAGTTTGGTGGAGTCCTCCCTAAACCACCACTTGTAAATATTTCTAACTCCCTAACTTACATTTCAATTCTTGTATTGCATTTTTGTCATCTTTGGATTTTTATTTACTTTGATCAAAATAATTGTCATGAAAGAGAGAAGTGAGGGAGGGACTAACAATTTCAATTGATGTGTAGTGCTTTACCTTAGCGTGGGGATGGCAATTGCCTAGGCTATTCATGCCTTAGTAGTGCCCCCACAAAGAAGAACACAAGACTTGAAAGAAAGAACGGAAGAATGATAAAGGGAATGCGCAGACACGGGTGGAATCGAACTGTGTACACAGAGGACGAATCCGAGCGGATTCCCAAGAATCCGCCCGTCTTATAAAATCCGAGCGTCTGCGGAAAAGACGCCCGTCCCGAGCCGAGCTGAATTTTGAAATTTTCTTGATCAAAAGAATCGAGCGGATTCCTGAAAATCCGCCCGTCTGCCGAAATCCGTCCGTCCCGGGAAAAGACGCCGTCTTTGCAAGAGAAAAACAAGCAAATTTCTCTGGACAAAATCCGTCCGTCTTTGGAGAAATCCGCCCGCCCGTGTTCAAGAAATCCGAGCGGATTGTACCAAATCCGCCCGTCTTTAGGCGAGCTTTTGCAAAGGTAGAAGAAGCAGAATCCGCACGGATTGAGCCTAATCCGCACGGATTGCCCTGCAGCTTTGATATTTTCGGCCTCTTTAAAACCCCTCCCACCTTCATTCATTCATTCATTCATTCATAAACACTACCCACAACATCAAAACCCTCATCCCCTCCATCATAAAAACAAAAACCCTCAACAACATTCAACAAAAACAAATCAAACCACCCTTCCAACAACAAATTAATCACTCCTTCTTCAACAAAAACCAAAACCAAGAACAAAATCTTCAACCTTTGAGTCGATTTTTGTTTTCATAAAGGCAAAGCCTTTCACCTTCAAATCGATTTGGGCATCCTACAAATTGAAGATTTTTCACTCTTTTCTTGGTTAAGCTCATCAATGGCAAGGACTAAGGGTGCAACAAAGGCAACAAAGGCACCAAAGGCTAAGGCACTCTCACAAAGGCAAAAGGCTCTTCAAACAAAGAAAGCTTTGGCTATGGTGGTGGCAACACCAAACTTGGAAGTGCAACAACAACAACAACCTTCTATGGGACCATCAACACCTTCTACTCCGGTAATTAATCAACTTTTGCATTATCCGGAGGTAACTTTTATTTCCGATACCCATAGAAATACCTTTGTCAAGTTTGCTATGAAATCTATTCAATCCACCAAATTCATATGTAAAGATGCCTTGGAAAAATTGGGTGTTCTTGAACAAACAAAAGCCTTTTTCAAAGCCATGGGGTTGGAGAAATTGTTTGAAACAAAGGAATTGACATACCCCTCCCTTGTCTTGGAATTCTTAAGTTCTTTAAAAGTCACCAAAGTTGAGAATAGAGAAAATCTCGAGTTTCGTCTAGCTAATGTTAGTAGACGCATTACCTTTACGGAATTGGGTGAAATTTTGGGTCTTAGTGATGAATCAAGTTATCTTAAGCATTATGGAAAGTATGACCCCGAGCCTCTTTGGGAAGCAATCTCCGGGAAGAAATTTGAGGATTTTCATGCATGTCGTGCTCTTTTGGTCCATCATCCGGGCATAAGAGTATGGCACAAGGTTGTGGGAAATACCATAATTGCTAGGAAAGACACCAATCATTTCACAAGACTTGATTTTATTCTCCTTGAATCGGCTTTGAATATCGGAAGAATTCATACCAAGCCTTACAATTCTTTGAGGCTCTTGGTAGAAAGATGGCTTAATGTTGATAATGGGAAGAAGGGCACAACCGTTATTGTCAATGGCGGCCTAGTCACACTCCTAGCCAAGCACTTTGATCCTAATTTCAATAAGGATAAGAAGTACAAAGCAAAGGAAGGTGGCCATCTTATTGATATGCATATTATGATTCACAAGTTCAAGTGGGTTGCTCATAACCCCCTTGACACTAAATATGGATGGTTAACTAGTGAAGCTAGATCGTTCACCTTGCCCTCGAAGATTTGTCGCCTAAGCGTCCACCGGACCAATTATCTACTTCCCCTCTCCGAAGAAGCCGAGTATATCATTCAACAACAAAAGGGTGATCTTGAAGCTCCCTCCTCTTCTATTGTCATACCACCTAACCCCTTTGAGTATGAAGAGTTCAAACCGGAAGGAATTGAAATTGGGAAAGACTATGTGACTCTCCTCATGCAAGCAATGCACAAGCAAGCCCATGAAGATCGGAAAAATGCGTATTTGGCTCAATATCCACCCCTCCTACATCTAGCTAGGCAAGGACTCCTTGATCCATCTTGTCCTTTGCCTAGTTGGGCGGATAGAGAAGTCTTATTTCCGGGTGCATCTAAGGACGTGGTGGGAGACAATGAGGTTGTTGGAAATGATGAAGAAGTTGATGATAATATTGAGGAAGAAGCAAGTGAAGAAGAAAGGGATGGTGAAGAGGAAGATGAGGAAGAAAGTGAAGAAGCAAATGACAAGGAAAGTGGCAATGTGACCACTTCTCATGAGGGAAGTGGTGATGATGATAGCATGATGGAAGACTAGCAAGCCTTGGAGACTCCTACACTCCCATGGTTTGTCTATAACTCTTTGTATTCTATTTAATTTTGATCATTGTTGGTTTAGTCCTAGCAACATCAAAGGACTCACACCTCGGTACCATTGAGGTGTTCTTATTCTATTGTTCCCATTTGTAAAATCCAAAATGACAAACTAGTTTCATGCATAAGCATAGTGTATGCATGAACTATACCCATCCTTGGACATTAGCAATAGTGTCTCACTCGGTTTGGGGAAGTTAATGCATACGCAACGGGAGGTAATCTAAATTATCCTCTCCGTCATAACAAAAACCATGCATCATGTAGTGTAACTTAGTGTAGAATTGCATTTAGTGTAGAAATCATGCATCATCTTTGCATAATTTCCATCATTTTGGCCATTGAGGACAATGCCCATATTAGTGTGGGGATGGGAATTCTAACATTTAACTATTATTCAAAAAATCATAAAAATTGAAAAAATTTGAAAAACCCAAAAACAAGTTCATTTCCTTTGTATATATTGTTTTGTATATATTGTGTTTGTTTTATCCTTGTTCACATTGATTGACTACGCCACATCCGAGACATGAGGATATTGAAGACCGCATGGTATGATCTTTCCAATCTCCTTTTTCCTCTTTATGTTAATGACTATGTGGCTTTATTTTGATTGATGCGGTAAAAACAATGTGAACTTAGGACTTGCATTTAGGTTGTTTGTCATATTAGTTGGTAGAATCATATGCATTAGGATGTTTATATGGTAGTTGCATCATGGCATGTAGTTTGCATGTTAGAAAAATTTTGTGAAACCGTCTACTTGGGAAGCTTGACAAGTGTATATAGGCCCTAGTAGATGCTTTTTCTTCTTAAGACTTTGCTTGTTAGAATACTTGTAAAACACCCTAGGATGTGTCATGCTAGTATCCTTTGACCCATGGTTTAAGGCCTAGTCAAGAGTACCTTATGGTGTGATAACTCCTTGGCTACCGTTTATTCCAAGGTGACCCTTGAAACCATGCATACAACCATCATCCATGTTCTACCACATTTTTGTCACCAAAGGGAATGGGCACAAAAAGAAATCAATTTGAGTTCAATGAAATGAAAAATGAAAGAAAGTTTGCAAAATTGCATCAAATGAAAAGAGGAGCAAAAATAGAACTCCTAAGCTTCAAATACAAGGCACCCTCGTTACTAATTGGGGTGACTTTGAAAGTGTTCAAAAAGAAATGCAAAAAAATTGTCAAGTATTGAAATGCCAAAAATCAAAAAGAAATGGCAAAGAAAGTGTTCTCAAATGTCAAATGCCACAAGAAATTGGGGGGAAAACAAAAACAAAAGCAAACTCCCAAAGTGAAGCTCGAATATCTATCGATCCCTTTATCCATCATATCCATTTTTGTGCATGGTAGAGAGGGGACGACCCTTCTTCTTGTCTAGGCAAGAGGGGGAATTCCGCGATCCTCCAGTGTTTCTAACGCCATAGGGAGTCTACTCTTGACAAAAGCATTTAACGATTGAGGACAAAGGTACCCTAGCTTGACACTTTTTGGAGGTGATTTATTGGTATCCTTCTAGGCTTAGTAGTTTGAAGAAATTACATCTATGAAGGATTGTGTACCCTTGAATTGCTTCCCTTGTAGATAATTTTCGCCACTTAGATGAGGAAAGTGGCAATTCTTTTGTAGATGCATCCATTATGTGTTTTTGTGTGCTTTAATGTTTGGATGTGTCGCCATTTTGGCAAGACCCACCTTGCCTTGCAAGAAGGCATCCTACCCCATGGTTGTCTTGTTGTGAGTTGAAGGGGCGGAGTGAGACCCGCTAATTGTCTCATATCGGCTATATTATTAGGATAGGTTAGTATTGGTCCTAGTCTTTGTCACCTCTTTACTCGGGACGAGCAAAGGTTCGGTTTGGGGATATTTGATGTGACCATAATTGGCGCATATTTAGCCCCCGAATTAGCCTTGTTTCCATGCTTTTTAGTGCTTATTTGGGTCATTTCTTATCTTTAGTTCTTTGTTTTGCATATTCTTTGAGATTTTGATCCCTTGGTAGGAAAGGAGTAAGAATCTTGCATTTTCATGGCAAAACGAGACTAAATTGATCGAATCCAATGACCAAGCATCAAGGAGAGACAAGATTAGAAGGCCTTTGTACATATCATAGTAGAAGAGCAATGTTGAGGAAAGATCCTTGAGTCCCCAAGGAAATCCCCAAGGAATTTATGAAGAAAAGGGAAGAAAAGAAGAAGTTACTATGCTGACTGACAATCCGAGCGGATTGCCAGCAATCCGCCCGTCCAGCCCCTGCACAATCCGAGCGTCCCGTGCCTGAATCCGCTCGGATTCCCCCTCAACAATCCGTCCGGATTCCCCAGAATCCGCTCGGATTCCATCGCCCAAATCCGGCCGTCCCGACCTTATTCCGCCCGGATTTCTTCACAGCACGGATTGCCTTCTTCAAGCTACGAAAAGAGAAGCCCTTCTCTCAGAAAATACAGGGTCCTCCTTGCTCAACTTAAAAAGTGTAATTACTAGTTTAGCCCTTAGTTAACCCTAATGCATCCTCCCTAATTTTCACTATAAATACCCCATTAGGCTAATTAGAGGAGCATGTTCTTCTTATCAATAATTAGTGTAGTTAATATCAATCAAATCTCTCTTTAATATTGTAATCAAGTATTAATCAAGTTTTAATCCAAGTTTTAGTTCTTTAATCTCTCTCTTGTTCATCCTTTATGTTGGGTAATTGAAAATTATTTGGGTTATTATTGGGAGATTGACAACCTCTCAATCTAGCATTCAAGTACTTCTATTATTCTTGCTTTATTATTGGAATCATTAGTAGGTATAATCTCTTAAACCCTTTTTAATTATTGTTAATTACTTTCATTTATTCATCATGTTTCATATTGTTGGTATGATTGACAACCTTGCTAGCATGATCAACATGATAATGAGTGAGTAGTCTCTTAGCTAGGGTTAATGGGTGATTAGGGGAAACCAACATGGGGAATGATTCATGCTTAAATTAATATGCTTTCATGTTTTATTTGCTTGCTTGTTTTGATCTCAACTCATGCACATGTTATATTTGATGAAATGCTAAGCCTATGAATCCTTGCATTTACTATCATCTCCTATCTTTTCAATGAGACTTGTAAGACATAACCCAACTCAAGTCTCATTAGACCATGCATGTTGTTGAGTAGGGAAGATTAAGTCGACTTGTAGGTGTTGTACAATCTAATCGATTCGGCTCCGGGACCCAAACTTTCCTAGGATTGTAAGATATAACCCAACTCAATCCATCACAACAATAATTGCTTGCTTATAATTTGAGAACATGTTTGTATGATCATATCCCATGATTCCCCTATGATCCCATGACACCCTAGTGCCTTTAATCAATTGTTTACACCCCTTTTTATTCATCTTGCTTGTTTATTTTCATTGTTATTCTAGTTTAGTAACCTTCTACATCAACCCAATTTGTGACACCCCTTAGACACCGCTAGTTACAATAGAAATCTCATTTCAACTCCCGTCCCTTGGGATCCGACCTTTACTTGCCTCTTTACTAATTGTAGAGTTGCTTGTTAAGCTATAAATTGTGTTTTGATTCAACCGTGACCAACGACCACATCTATTTATTTGTGAATACGAAACGGACCGATCAAAGTGACAAAGGAAACAAAGTTGTTTTTCACTCAAATACCTGTCACATTAACATAGAAGGAACAAGTACCGTTATTCTTGAAGGTCAACGCAAGAGAAATGTCTATATGGTCAATTTAAATGCAGTTCCTACTAACTCTTTCACTTGCATGAAAGCAACACTTGATGATCCGAGTTTGTGGCACAAACGGTTTGCTCACATAAGCTCCCCTATATTAAACAAACTTAAAAGATGGGACTTGGTGGACGGTTTACCCCAAATCAAGTTTGATCAAGAAAGATTATGTGATACATGTGCTCGTTGCAAACATGTAAGATCATCATTCAGACCCAAAAGAGTAGTAAGCCCAAATAAACCACTAGAACTCATGCATATGAATCTTTGTGGCCCGATAAAGGTAAGAAGTAGAGGCGGATCGAGGTATGTCTTCGTTCTAGTTGATGATTATTAAAGGTAAGTATGGCCTATCTCTCTAGGTTCCAAAGATGAAACTTTCGATGAATTCATAGTACTAATGAAATTTACCCAGAATAAATACAAATCAAAATTGGTTTCTATTTGTACCGACCATGGCACCGAATTTGATAATCAAGCATTTATAGAATTTTGTAAGGAAAATGGTGTTGGGCATAACTTCTCAGCACCACGAACTCCCCAACAGAACGGTGTCGTGGAACGATTGAATAGAACATTAGAGGACATGGCACGCACTATGCTTCTGTGTAGTGGTGTTCCTCGTAATTTTTGGACAGAAGTTGTTAGTACCGCTTGCTATGTGCATAACCGTGCTATGATTAGACCAATTTTAAAGAAAACTCCTTTTGAACTTCTTAGAGGTTGCAAACCTAATATATCCCATTTTCGTTGTTTTGGGAGTAAGTGTTTTGTTCATTGTTTTGTCCATATTTCGCGCAGGGCTGGAAATACGACCAAGGTAGAATAGTTTAGGGGTTAAATAGTATCATCTTATTTTGATATTATCGTGATCGTACCTTTGCATGGTTGATTATAATATAAATAAAAATGAAAGTAAAAGCATTGAACAATAAAAGAAAACATGACACATACATCTATACGTGGAAAACCCTTGAATGGGAAAAAAACTGTTGGAGTATGTGTCCTCAACAATAGTGCGATCACATGTTTAAATCTCAAGTTAAGAATACGTAAGGGATGATTCATTTATATAATCAACTGATCAACATTAATCAGTAATGATTGGCTAACTAGAGTTTGACATTACTGTCGTTTGACGGTGGTGATCAGTTGATCCCTTAAGGTCACACCTAAAGGACAATTTCCTTAATAGACAAATTGATTAATTGTATGACGATACAAGTTAATCAATTCCTTAAAATTGAACAATTCATTTGTGAGAGAGATTATTTTTATCTTATTGTAATTTGATTAAATAAGATTTATTTTAATAATTGAAATACTTTATTACTGAAATTAATTATTGTTTGTGAAACAATTGAGATAAGAGGGAATGGTTAATTATAATTACAATATGTTGTGAATTATAATTATATGACCCATTTTATTTATGTGATCAAGAATCGCTAGTCAATTTGTTGTATGTAAATTAATTAATTTAGAAAATGATATTTATTTGATAAATATACATTAAATTAATTAATAACATGTAACATACTACATGTGACATATTGTGTGACAAATGACAAATTGACAAAATAAAATGGTAGTCCATTTTATGTATATGGACCGAATTGAGGATGGTTTAGAGGATGGTGGATGATTTATTTTAATAAGCTAGAATAACATCATGATCACCCTACTCTACATAGCCTTACAAGCCTATTTTTGGAGAAGTGAAAAAGCAAAAGCAAGATGCCATTTCTTGGCTCTTCTACCCGGCCCCTTCCTCTCATATTATGAGAATTTGTTCTCATTTTTACACTACTCCATCATTCATTCATTCCACATGTATTTTGCTCATCTCTCTCATTTCTCTCTAAACTTGTTTTAGATTACATGAATATTGTTCATCAAAAATTCTAATCACAATATTAGATTACTACTGTAGTAATAAGAATATTATTAGAATTATTTTAAGGATACTAGTATATTAATCTAGTTAATTAATATATTAGTTTAAGGGATTTGTCTTGGGTGCAATCAAAGAAGGATCTCTACTTTGGGATTTTGGAGATTCATCCATCATATTTAAGTTCAAGAACAAATAAGGAAGGTAACCTTATTTGTGCCCTTATTTCGAGCCACCCAACAATGTAAGAGACATTGGTTTTCTTATTTAATCACCTATTTAGTTATGCATGTACTAGATCTAAAGAACTAATAATTAAAACGTTAATTTGTTTACTATTAGAAGAGTCTAATAAAAGGTATATGAAACTAACAATTGGTATCAGAGCATAGGATGTTGCATGCATAATCGGTTTGGTTTTTCCGAGTTAAATGTAACTTAATTAAAACTAGAAATTTGTGATTTATTAGAGTAAGTCACGAAATCATGATGCATGTTATATATTATGGTCCTAAAATGTTTTTAGGTCATTTTTATGACTTATGGTAATTTACTGCTCATTTTAATGATTTTTAGCTATTTTATTACATTTTGATGACTAAAATGGAAATTAAAATGCTAAAAATAGTTAAACTAAGTTTCTGACCTTGAAATTTTTATATGACCTCACATGCATATTTTAATTATTGTATGTAAAATTTCGTATTAATGTGATTAATATTGCATGATTTATGATTTTTATGAGATAAAAAAGGATTAAATGGAGTTAAAATGGTTAAATATAGTTAAACTTCGAATCAGGCCATGAAATTTTAATATGTTGTCACATGCATGTTTTACTCACTATGTGTAAAATTTGAAATGAACTTGATTCATTTTGCATGATTTATGAATTTTTAGTTTAAAAATGGCATAAATAGTGACTATTTTAGCATAAATAGCTAAAACGAATTGCATGGCATGAGAAAATTATTTTAGGTTGCATAAATATCCCACTTTAGATGTTTTATTTGATAAAACCGATAAATTGCAACTATATTTTTCTCAAAATAAATTCTAAAATTTTAACCATGATTTTTGACATTATGAGGGTCATGGATATATTCCAGAATGTTAAAAAATTTAAAATTCAAATTTTGAAATTATTGTAATTTAATTTGGATTTATTTCATAATTGTTATGATTTTAAGGTAAAAAATGAGCATAAAAATCAAATCAAGTTGAAATATTGTCAAAAATTGAGTGATGACTAATTTTTGAGTCCTAAGAATGTTTGGATAATTAAATTGAGCTTAAATTTGATTTAAGTATTGATTTGTGATTTTAAAAAGTTATTATCACGCATTTCCATAAAACCGGGTTATATAATCGATATAAGTTCAATAGGGCGATTTGGCACATAATTTGGCATGATAGACACATATTATAATGCTGCATATTTCAATTGTTGAATGTCATTTTTATTTATATAATTTGAATTATGTAATTTTATCTTAGTATGGCCTTAGTTTTAATCAATATTACCCGTAATGAAAGGGAATATTGATTCAGTTATAATTTAAGGTGATCTCGTATCACTTTTATTTTTACTAGTTTTTCATCTTACAAATGTATAATAGGAATAGCTTTGTATTTTTATTATTATTTGTAATCATGGAGTTTCTTCAAGACGGTGCAATTCGGAAAGGCGTTCCGATGAAGACGGTGTTTCTTGGGAAGCGTTCCACTTGAAGACTCATGGGACCAAAGGAGTTGGTTTCCGAATATGTAATAGATTATTTGATTTTCTATTTTAGGAATGCCATACTAGGAATTTATTATTATTGCTTTGCATTTATTTTAATATGTTGCATGCATTGCCAAATCGCCATAACAACACATGCATTTCATATCGAGTCATCGACCGTGTCAATTATAATTATCGTAGTTCACCGCTTTAGTTCACTTAAAACGTGATAGATAATAAATTGACAAGACCTCTCACTAAATAATAATTGAGAATTAGCCTTACCAAATAGTAGAAACCATGAGTCCCAATTTCATAAGGAAGTTAGGCTCGGCTCACCGGGGTGCTAAACTTGATACGTTGGGTAAGTGGGTGGTAAATTGTTACTACATCGAAATTTAGATTGAGCTCAACGGAAGTATTCGTGACCGTAGTCGCATGTTTTCCGGGCTAAAGATAAATATTAATGTAATTTTATCGACCGAGAGTTCTAGAAGTAGAATCGATTAAAGAGTTAATCCACCCTGTTATATTGATAAGGGATGAATCGGCTCACTGTGCCCGAATTGATATGAATTTGGATCTCGGGATCATTTATAATAGTTGGGTAGAGGTCACTATATAAATTCTTAAAACTTGTTTAAAACGTTTACAAGTATAATTACAAAGATAAATGTTAATTGTTTCCTTCATCTCCGTTTTTGTAGTTATTTATCCACAATGGATTCATTTAGTAATCTTACACCGATCACCATTAATTCCTGGCTTCAATCATTCAATGAAAAATGCTCCTTGTATGACAATGACCCGATTAGAGAACTACGCTTAGGCATTGGTAAGGATAGAAATCTTTGCTATTTTACCACTTCTACACCTCCCACTCCCATACTCATGCCCACCTCCTTGTTAAGAGAATCATATGACGATAATCTCACAAATTCCAAGGTATCCTTGTTTGATGAAGCAAGGAGAAATATCAAATTGAGTGGGAGTTCTAGCAAGAGTGTCCTTGCAACTGAAAGGAGTAATAGTATTATTAAAGGAAAGGCAAAGAAGGGTAAGAAACCCAAACCTGATAATGGATTGGAAGTAGTTAGTGAGACTACCACAACCAAAACCAAGAAGGGTGCCCAATCCTACGACGAATGTCATTATTGTAATGTCATGGGCCATTGGAAGCGTAATTGTCCCAAGTATTTGGAAGATATCAATGTTGGACTTGTCACTCCACTTGGTAATATTTCTTCCGAAATCCTTGTTATTGATATAAATAATACCTCCACCTCAACGTGGGTATTGGATACTAGTTGTGGTTTTCACCTTTGTATTCGTATACAGGGGCTTGGAAATGTGGAAAAGCTAAACAAGGGTGATGTAGATCTCCGACAAGGAAATGGAGCCAGGGTAGCCGCCACTTCAAGAGGGACTTATGTACTTGTTTTAGCTAATATTTTTGAGTTGTACATACATAATTGTTATTTTGTACCCTCTTTATCAAAGAACATCGTTTCCGTTGCCATGTTAGACATGGAAGGACTTTCTTTTGCTATTAAGAATAATTGTTGTGAAATTTCTGAGAATAACTTGGCCATAGGCCAAGGCACTTCAATTAATAGCATTTATGTTCTTGAATCCTTAAACTCAAGCAAAGATATCTATAACATACAATCCAAAAGACTCATAACAAGTGATTCAAATGATTTGTGCATTTGGCCTTTTTTCGATTAGGTCACATAAATGAGAAACGCATTAAAAGGCTAGTGTCGACTAGATTTATTGAACCATTTGATTTATCAATCATATGGAATATGAGAATCTTGTCTCCTTCGCAAAATGATTCATACTCCCTTTAGTGCTAAAGGAACACGAGCAAGTGATTTGTTAGGACTAATACATGTCGATGTATGTGGTCAAATGAGCATCACCGCAAGGGGAAATTATGACTACTTTGTAACTTCTACTGATGATTTAAGTAGATATGGGTATATTTACTTGATCAAATATTAAGTGAAGCTTTTGAGAAATTTAAAGAATTTCTAAAATGAAGTAGTGAACCAATTGTACAAAACGAATTAAAGCATTACGATCCGATCGTGGTGGCAATGATCTAAGTAATGAATTTGTTTTATTATATATGGATTATGACCTTGTGTCACTACCCATAAGATCAAACTAACATGAGTCGTGTTGAGTTGTTGAACTCACTTTTGGGGATTTTATATTAATCTGCAGGGTCAACCTGGAGATACTTAAAATAGAGAGTCTATTTAACAAATGACATGGATTAGACTCGCATATTACGTGAATCAAACTTCCATAACAGAGTTGGTCTTTTATGTGCTAACATGTCAATCTAGACAAACTACTATTACTCCACCATATATATATGTTTGTGGCTCATAAAGCTATCTCTTAAGAAAATAGGAGTATTTCTAAGAGATAGAGTGGAAGTAGATCGCCACAAAAATGTCTTATAGTTAATGTGTTACTTTTGAAAGTAATAGAACTATAATATATTGATATAGAGTGGGAGTAAAGTACACATGTCTTATTGTTAATATGTTACTTTTGAAAGTAATGGAATTATGACCTATTGAATGATCAATTGCGAGTAGTCCCTATATCGACTTTGTTGCGTAATAGCCATAGCATTACAATCTCAAGAGTAGATTTACTTTAAGGCGAGGGTCGCTTTAAGGTAAATAGAGATTTAGAGTACCTAAATGCATAGATTGACATGAAGATGTTGATCAAGATAAATCAGGTTAGGAATTGCCATTTTTCATTTTGATGAAGAATGGCAGATGATATTAAAGATTCGCTTTTCTAAAATGGGAATTTAGAGAGGATGTGTTTGGAACACAATATCTTGGATAAAGATCTAAGAACCCTAACATATTATGTAAAGCTTACTTAAGCAATCCTAGAATGGTCTTAAGCAAGCATCAAAGGATTATACTTTTCGTTCATGTGATAATTGAGAATGGTTTCATTCACATGATTGAAGAATCATGTTTACACATGAAGTTAAGCGGGAGCAAGAATTATTTTCCCATGTCTTATATGTTGAAGACATATTACTTATTGAGAATAATGTACCAATTCTCTCTTCTGTGAAAGAGTGATTGGGAGACTAGGAAAAGGTGTGATGCATTTTAGATTTCTGAATCTATGTGAGAGAATATTGGCATAGACTTGAGAGTCTTATGATGATAAGATCTTTCGTATCTGTTTTATATCAACAAGGTTGAATAGGTTATTCATGGTGATGAAAGTGGAATTGCTATGATAGAGTCATAGTCATTCACTGAACCTAAATAAGTTGATGATCACACGAAATCGATTGCTAATGTTTCCGCCATTAGAACGACCATGTATGCCATTAAATGCACACGCCGTGATGAATCATATTCTTGGAGCATAATAAGTCAATAACAAGTTACGTCATAAGATGCTCTTGTGAAAGCCTTAAAGAACATCCTTTGGGATTTTTGAAGTGAATCAAGGATTCGTTCATATGATTGGATGATATATTGAGTTGTGTGTTGAAGGGTTGCACAAACTTTAGTTTCCAAACCGAAAAGGATTTGTTGAAATCCTAGGCTGTTTTTTATTGACTTAGGAGTAAGAGACTAGAAGAGTGTTTTTTAGTTTCGTACATTGCATATTCTACAAAAGGAATCTAAGTAAATTGTGATAAAATGGTCAACGTAGGGAATGAGAGTAGATTCCTCTACCAAAAGGCTTTATCACAAGTTATGTGATAACAGTGGGAGCATCTTTCAAGCTAAAGAGCCTAAGTCTAGTAAGAACACTAGACATATACTTGGATAAATTCATGTTATTAGAAATAACATTGAATAGAATAAAATAGCAATTTGTAAATTTGGAATATATGGATATATGGTATATCCACTTGCCAAGCTTTTATTGCATTTCAACTAGTGTAAAAGGTACACTATAGATTATAAGATATGAAGTAGTAATAGTGTATTGACTGTTTATATATGATAATCACATTTATCGTTTGAGTTTCTTTAAACTCATCCATTACTTTGTTAAATCCAAATGGGTTATTGATATAATTTGAACCCCATTAAAGTGAACTGGATTAACATAAGTATTCCCCCCTAGTTACTTATAGAAGGTGACGTCTCAAAGTGACTAGAGTGTGATACGATTGATGGCAAGTTCATATGCCATAGAGTCATATGGGATGACTAGTCGATCACATAGGCAGACTGTATGGGACACTCTGTCGGGCAGTGACCGCTTATAGAGTTCTAGAAATTCATAAAGCCTGGTCATGGCAAGAGCTGCTATAGTATTCTTATGAGTCAATTCTTTTGACTAAAGACGATTCGCCCAAGTTGGCATAAATTTCTGAATGGCTTTGATTTATGCTCTACGACTGTCGTAACTGAGGTCATATGAGTATATTTTGGGTTATGACGAACTGTGGCTAAACGAAGGGAATAATGCGATAGCAATTGTCCACCCCCTTGTCAGGGTTGTTTGAAATCTCAAGGCCACTCGAGGAGCAGTGAACTGAAAATGCGTGGCCACGCTCGGAAGGTATCTATGGTAGATAATTCCGGTCAGACAGTTACTCTCCAGATCATGGAAACCACTCAAGATATGATCAAATGCAAGTACGACCTGCGAGACACCTTGCATTGAGTGGGAGATTGTAATAGGACAAGAGAATTGGTGACGCACACATGTCTCGCACAAGTGGGAGATTGTTGGAGTATGTGTCCTCAACAATAGTGCGATCACATGTTTAAATCTCAAATTAAGAATACGTAAAGGATGATTCATTTATATAGTCAACTGATCAACATTAATCAATAATGATTGGCTAACTAGAGTTTGACATTACTGTCGTTTGACGGTGGTGATCAGTTGATACCTTAAGGTCACACCTAAAGAACAATTCCCTTAATAGACAAATTGGTTAATTGTATGACGATACAAGTTAATCAATTCCTTAAACTTGAACAATTCATTTGTGAGAGAGATTATTTATATCTTATGTAATTTGATTAAATAAGATTTATTTTAGTAATTGAAATACTTTATTACTGAAATTAATTATTGTTTGTGAAACAATTGAGATAAGAATGAATGGTTAATTATAATTACAATATGTTGTGAATTATAATTATATGACCCATTTTATTTATGTGATCAAGAATCACTAGTAAATTTGTTGTATGTAAATTAATTAATTTAGAAAATGATATTTATTTGATAAATATGCATTAAATTAATTAATAACATGTAACATACTACATGTGACATATTGTGTGACCAATGACAAATGGACAAAATAAAATGGTAGTCCATTTTATGTATATGGACCGAATTGAGGAGGGTTTAGAGGATAGTGGATGATTTATTTTAAAAAGCTAGAATAACATCATGATCACCCTACTCTACATAGCCTTACAAGCCTATTTTTGGAGAAGTGAAAAAGCAAAAGCAAGATGCCATTTCTTGGCTCTTCTACCCGGCCCCTTCCTCTCATATTATGAGAATTTGTTCTCATTTTTACACTACTCCATCATTCATTCATTCCACATGCATTTTGCTCATCTCTATCATTTCTCTCTAAACTTGTTTTAGATTACATGAATATTGTTCATCAAAAATTCTAATCACAATATTAGATTAATAGTGTAGTAATAAGAATATTATTAGAATTATTTTAAGGATACTAGTATATATTAATTTAGTTAATTAATATATTAGTTTAAGGGATTTGTCTTGGGTGCAATCAAAGGAGGATCTCTACTTTGGGATTTTGGAGGATCATCCATCATATTTAAGCTCAAGAACAAATAAGGAAGGTGACCTTGTTTGTGCCCTTATTTCGAGCCACCCAACAATGTAAGAGACATTGTTTTTCTTATTTAATCACCTATTTAGTTATGCATGTACTAGATCTAAAGAACTAATAATTAAAATGTTAATTTGTTCACTATTAGAAGAGTCTAATAATAGGTATATGAACCTAACAAAAACCACGGGTACTAAGCCAGGAGAGGATTTCACTATGTAATCGGGAGAATATAAGTATGATAATGATAATGCTTGTAATATGCTCTAAGTACTGTGTAGCTTGTAGTATGTAAATTTATGGGAGATAATGTAGAATGTGTTGCGTATTTTCTCCATCGAATGACCCATCTTGTGATGCTTACTTCTCTTTATATAGCCTTCTCCAAACGGTAGAGTAATCTGCACCATTAAGAGCAAATATTCTCTCTTAATTGCATCATTAATTACCTCCTTAATTTTTGTCTTCATTGCTTCTTAATTGCGCATTAATGCCTATTAATGCTCTTATTTTATGACCAAATCTTTTTCTAAATTACCATATTTAAGTGGTAATAATCTTAAGTAATTATCCTTGACTTGGTCAAATGTTGACCTTACATTTGACCGTTGCCATCTTCTTCCTGGTGCCAGGCTCGAGCTACCCTGACAATCCTGCCCTGATTGTCAGGCCGGGGTTGAACTTGATCCTGAATATGATGCGGGAGTCTAGGCTCAGCGACTTGTGCAAAACTTGAACTACCTTGTCGGACCTACCCTGATCGTGAGGCCAGGGTAGAATTCTATCCTGTCAGTAGTGTAAAATTTCCAAGCCCAATAATTGCCCCTTATCTCCTTATTATCGTTCGGTTAGGCCAGTACTAAGGAGATAACTTTCTCTTTTCATCTTTAGAAACCTTCTCCAGGACAATTTAGCTTGCTTCATCCTTAAGAAAATGGCTAGTTGCAGTAAACCTTAATTTTTACCGTCTATAAATAACTTCTTAACTTCATGCTTTATTTTTCACCAAAAACCGATTAATTGTCTAAAAGTTTTTCGAATTTTTCTTTAATCTTTATCGTAAAAACCCAGAAAACACCCAAAAATTTCATCATGGTTACTAAGAGAAAATCCACCAGGCGTGCTGTTACTCCCAGCACTCCAACGGTTCCTAATCATGTGGAAGCAATTTCTGAAAATCAACCCATCCTTCTTGGAGATGCATCCTCAGTTCCAGCTGTTGATACGGTCACCATCTTCTACAAAATTTTTGATTTTAAGTCGACGAAGGCTGTCGATGAACAACACTCGTTCCCCAATCGTCTCAAACCTCAGCTTGAGAAAATTTTGAAGGATAAAGGGATCATTCCTACTGATTTCGACGTATGGATTCCTTAAAATTCTCCCATCAGGGCGGACTGGCTATGTATTTATCAAGACCAACTCGGTTGGGCTTGACCTCGCGTATCTCAATAATGATGCATGTATCGCTGGTAAGTATTTTGTTCGCCTTTTTCTTCCCTGCAAGATTTGTTAGTAAAAAGACAATAAATATTAAACAGGATATACCTTTTTGCAGTTGACGATTGGCTGTCCAATACTTATTATCCCTCTGAAAGGGTAACTACTTTCCTGGAAATTCCGCTTATGGAGAGGTCGTAGCCATTCTGCTGCGAGGTGGAATGCTTTCTTCGTTGTTTGAAGGCTGAAGGCTCCTTTAAGGTTCCTAAGCATGTTAAGGCTGCTGGGGCTTCAACTTCTGACAGTAAGACTTTCTTTTCTCTAACAGTTTTTATTTGTGTTTTTAATGTGGTGCTTTGTTATATTCTAATTTAGTTTATCGCGTTCCAGCCACCAGATCTTCTACTAGAATTGTCAATTTCAGCCTAACAGACTTGAATGGCTGGCTTGCCAAAGTCAAGGAGGAAGGTTCACAGGCGGTGGGCCTGTCTCCAGTACTGGGACTGATCCCAATAAGCTAATTAATCTGACTGATACCCCTGCCATTCCCGCTCGGTATATTCAGCATGTTACCTTATACGTGCGATTCAGTCATGTAGACTGCGTACAGTTGACCTGGCTTGTCTTTGCCCCACTATAAGAACCAGTAATGTTTGTTTCCTGATCAAGTGTATTCGCGGAGTGTCTGTGAGTCAATGCTCATTTGCTGCGACAAGGCAGGGTAAGACAAAGATTATATTGGAAAAGTATTCTGAGCCGATGGAGGCTAATATGTTTCGTGAGAAAGAGGAGTTATGGTGCTTGGTCAGGCGAGGAATAAGTGCTGATCGGTGTTAGTATCTAGCCCTGACAAGAGGGATATCATTTACAGAAATGTCAATCTATTGTATTTTGCCTAACCAAGGAGAATGTCCTTGGTAGAATCATTAATCATTTTGTTCGTTTACCTAGGGGGAATGTCGTTGTAAAGAAAATTTTATGTTTTGTTGGTCCTGGTTAGGGAGGTTATCCCTGATAGGATAGATATATATTTTGCTACCTTCGCCCCAGAGGGTAAGGGTTTTATTAATGATATAAAGTTCGTCATTCAGGCTTGCTTTTTTCAATCTTGTCATTTTTTTCAAGCCTGTTAACCTATTAAACCTGTTAACCTGTCGTATGTTTTAATTCTGTGAAGATCTTAAATCATGTGCAGTTTTTTATCCTGTCATGATTGAAGTGAGTGGGCTTCGGCCTGAGTGGAGGGCTTATGTCCCCCGCCTGGGTGGAAGGCTTGATATTCGGCCTGTCTGGAGGACATTTGGACGTGTCGTCTGGATCTTTCACCTTCTGACCCGTCACAATGCTGCGTCAAGCCGTTGTAGAGGTGTGCAACAAATAGTTGGGCCAGGCAATTATTTCATGCTTGATTGATCCCGTATTTTCCGTATCTGGCGTGGGTTATCAACGTTCGTTTGGCACGATAGGGTGCAACATAAATAAAAAGTACTTAATGTTGGAGTTTTGTCCTCCACAATAGTGCGTGATAATATTATTAAATATCATTAAGGAATATGCATGGGATATTCATTGGCAATACTAATCAGCTGATCAACGTATATCGGTAACGGTTGGCCAACTAGGGTTTGACGTTACTGTCGTGAGACGGCGGGGTTCAGCTGATCCCTTTCAGTCACACCTAAAGGAACGAACCCCAACACAAAAAATAATTAATTGTATGAGATACAGTTTAATTAGTCCCTTGATAAATTGACTAAGAGTTAGTTGATTAATTAATTTAGAGGGATATTGAGTTGTGCACTCGAGGCGCGGAAATTATTATTTAATTATGCGATAATTAAATAATAAATTATTTGAGACGGGAATTAATGATTAAGTATTTAATTGTTAAATTAGTACTAATTCACTAATGTGATTAGTATTGGTACGTAAAATATATGTGTAGCTGTGCACGTCTATTAACGGAGTGTTTTAGACAAAATTAATTGGGAAGCATTTAAACATAAAACGATGTTTAAATAAAATTTACACGTATTTGTGCGACAAATATAAGATCCAATATGGACCCGTAAATGAGTCATGGAAATCGTGTAAATGGGATTGAGTGTTGCTTTGGTCATAATTATTCCACTTACACAATTTCACTTCCCATAATATTTTTGTTCTTTTCAAATCTATGCTCCATTGGGCATATTAAAATAAGACAAAATCAACACTCCACCTCCCCTCTACATGTGTCGGCCTCCTGTGGACGCGGGCCCACGGGTTCGCTTGGGAAAACAAGCGTTTGCATTTGTGGAGTCGCCACCAATTTATTTTGGAAAATTGGAAACCGTTCAAATACCTCGTGTCATGTCAAGACACAAAGTAGAGACATGAACACCAAGAACTCATTACCGTTAGCATTCTATGTCTAGAATGACTCTCGTGGATGCCAATGAACACGGATGTTCACAGAGATCTGGAGTAAGGGGTGAGGGTACGTATTAGGAAGCTCTTTTGATCGGACACCTAATCCCGCCCGCCTCGATAACGGACTCTACTCGATATGTTGGCGATTATTTGCATGCAATGCAACAAACAACGTTTTAATCCTAGCATGTGAGAATTAACTAAGTCGGTGAACATGTAATTTAGCATACAATTGGGTCGAAGTAGGAATTTAAGGTGGATTACATGTGAAAACATACAAACAAACGATAATAAAGAATACGATAAAATAAAATAATTGAAATTAAAATAATTACATTGGTTTGATTGATTTACGTCGAAACTACACTTAAAACGGATAATTTGAGAAAAGAAAAGGGAAAATAAATTAGGTTAGAAAATACGAACAGATTAGTGGTGATAATACGGGTAATAGTAGAATATTACGTAAACTAATAATTAGGTCAAAGCAACAACGGAAGTTCAGAGACAGAACTCAACCCGGAACAGGCGCAACAGAGCTGCATCCTTTGGAAGAGGCGCAGTGCTCACTGCGTCTGTTCCTGAGGTGAATCTGGCTGTGAAGCCGGAATTGCATATCGTTAATATTCATTGGTAATTTAATGCTTGATTAATAATATTTGACTCGGATAGAAGTGGATTAACGGATTACTTACATGCAAATTGGTCATAAAAACAATAAAAACATGAGACAAAACTAATTAGAACAAATTAAAGACAAATTACAAGATTAATTATGAATTAAATACAAACTCAGCTTATTAAAACAAACCAATTAGGCTTAAATTAATGATGATGATGACGATGAACAGACGAAAATATACAAAAGATGAATTTCAGAGACTTGATATTGATGAATCCAATCTCTAAAACCCGGATTGATTTTAATGACGAAAACCCGCAAATATTAATTACTTGGGATTTAAGTCGGGAATAAAAAGGTGATAAATTACTAATAAGATTATATGCTAAGATTATCATACGAATGAAATAAGAACAAGCAAAGACGAAACAAAAACAAACAAACGAAATAAACAGAAGACGAAGGAAGAAGAAGGAAAGCAGGAACTGCGGCAGCCTCAGGAAGAGGCGCATCAGGTACTGCGTCCCTTCGAAGAGGCGTAGCAGTTGCTGCGTTTATTCTCGACGTCTGTCTCCCGTTAATCCGTAAAAAGGGTTTGAATAAGGGTTTTGTAAATCGGTTTGAATATATTTTCGACGTAAACCTTACAATAATGATTACAAAAATAAAAACAATAATAAAAGATGGGATTTACACCCTCAGACTTACATGTTTAACGAAACTAGATTAACTAAGTTAAAGTTTAGTGATGCTCGACTTGAATGTACGACGAAAGTGCCCTCTAAGAGGAAATTTAACAAAGTTGATTAAGTTGATTGAGGTGGAGTTGGTCAAATTGGTCGGTCATGCAAAACGAGGCTGGTACTCAGAAGGATCCGAGCTTACGTGGTCGAAAGTTCAAGCACGTAGACGCCAAAAAGCAAGAGCGTGGTCTTAGAATGCAAAGGGAGAAGAGAAGGGCGGACACTCGCGTGAGAAATATGAGGACCGAAGGTCTCTATTTATACTAATCACACGGAGGAATTAGGGTTTCGGTAAAACTTTGGAAGTGAATCTCGAAAAGATCTTAAAATACGCAGAAAGGAGCTGGGGAAGAGGCGCAGCAACCACTGCGGCTCTTGGAAGAGGCGCAACAAGTTCTGCGTCCTTTCCCCAAGAGTTTCCTCCTTCTGAAGAAAGATTTTCCGCGTTTCTATTATGGAATTGCGGTTGATCTTAATTTCCTTATTATTGAAAATATAATTTCAGGATATAAATTACCAAAAGATTTAAAAGATTGAAAATATGGAATTGAAATATCCGGAACATTCCAAAATATTCTGACTCGGCATTTTAAACGGTTATTAGAAAATGAAGACGGTTTTTTACCCGGACTCCAAATGTACTCTAATTACTGTCAAAACGACCGTGACGGCGCGTAGATGACGACCAAGGGGTAGACACAAGTATTTGAGCTATCACTTGACGATAAACTTACGAATAGTCATAAATCGTTCCATGTACCAAACATGCGGCCCAATCATCACCGGGTGGCTTGCGGGAGGTGCATAAATGAGGTATCTACAGAGCCCCCACTTTGATTGAGGCTTGGACAAGGCGAAAGTCAAAGTATAGCCATCAGGTCAATCGAAGATTACAACATGACGACTATGGCGACGCGAGGCGGCTCAAAGGGTCTGAGCCAAGGGTCTGTCGTCGGGAACATTTTAGAGTCTGTCGACTATCGGGGAGGGTCGTTTAAAGTCCATTAGACTACATAAGGAGGCTCGCCAGCCATAAGAAGAGACCATACCTGAGATTCCTTGAGACTCCTTACTCTGTCGGACTCCAAGGGAAAACAAAACGTAATATTGAAGGATTGAAGGGGCAGCAGGACGTCGTTAGAAACTGCTGAGAGAAATCTGCTTGGGTCGGTCTTCAAACAAACTTTAGTAAAAACTTGAGATTGAGGTTGAACTCCACGTCTTGAGAGGAACAATTGGCTGTCTTGAACTCTCGCTGGGGGAACATAATTGAGGCGTGTCGAAACACCTGTCAGATAAAATTCGCTCGTTGTTTCAAGCGAAGTTTTGATAAAGTACTGCGACAGTTCGCAGTTTACTCGAAAATACAGGTCCGGACGAAGAATAAACATCAAATGGACCAAATATACGATATATGGTGTTGAGAAAGAGGCGCACCAAAGATGGGCCCACAAATAACGAACTTGTAACGAATTTTTGAAAATTGATTTGGAGGGAAGCTGAGGAAGAGGCGCAGTAACCACTGCGGCTCTTGGAAGAGGCGCAGCACCTGCTGCGTCTTTTCCTAGGTTTGTCTCTATCCGAGTAAAAACTCGACAGAGGACGTGTTTTATTTCATAATAACAAAACACAAATCATCAAAACTCTCTCAAATTCCAACCATTTCTCGTCAAAATTTGATCAAGATCTTGCATTTGCCATGACGAATAGAGGTATGTGTTCTATTTATGCATTAAACATCCGTATTTGCGAAATTTGGACCGACAAAATTAGGATTTCCAACCCTAAATGTCGAAAAATTTGGGGCTTTTCCCCCAAATGATCTTGCCTTGTAAAATTGATTTTGTAAATGGATAATTGGTAGTATAAGGATCATAACCATGTGCTCATTTCGAATTTTCATTCAGTATTGAGCAATTGAATGAAATTGTGACGGTCTCACAGCTGAGTCGTAAATTGCTTAGAAAATAGCCTTAGGATTGCCCATTTGTGACGAAACTTGATATTTGGAATTCTTATGTGACGGCTAAACTTCCTACCATCTCGGAATTTTGATTTGTGACGGCTTTTTCAGAACACTTTTCTAGGGCATAATCACCGTTATAACGAAATGCTGTCGAAATTCCGGCTCGAACCCATGACTAGGCTTGAATTTAGGCTTGACCTGACCCATATTACAACATGAGTGGTCGGGTTTTGGGAGAAATGGCCAAAGATGGCGAGAAAAGAGCGATTTTGGAGCTTGAAAATCCCCTAACTAAGGCTCGTCGTCACTTGACGCGGCCTAATTTACTCTAATTTTGCAGGTGACGAGGCTTCTACGTCAAGGAGGGATCCCATGAATGTGGACACTGTTCTTGACCCTTCTCTTACGCTTGAGGAGGCATTAGAGGAGGCTTTTGCTGCTGCGACGGCGACTGCTGAGGACGAGGTCGTCGAGGAGGAGGCTGTTGAGGAGGAGGCCCCGAGGCGGGCCAACGTCGGACGAGGTGGTCGTCAGCTGAGGGGAGAACGGGAGTGGGCTAAGAGATGGGATAGCCGATATCTCATCTGGGCAGCGGAGAGTCACTTGTCCTACAGGACGGTGAAGAGCTTGGTAAATTGAAATCATCATTCTTTCATTTACCTTCTTTCTTGTCTTTCATTTGCCATTCCTTTTCTTTTTCATTCGAACTAAAGATAGCTTTCGCATTGAATCAAAGTAGGAGGCCGTGAACATCAGGTCCTTTTCCGGCTACACTACGATGATGGAGGCTTACGGGAGGCTGTCAGCGGAGGAGCAGACCATCATCGAGTTGGGAGCTTTTGGGGCTTTGGTACGAGCGTGGAGGGATATCAAGGGGAAGAAGATTCGGGCTAACCTTTGCCTGGTTCGAGTTTTCCTTGATCGGTTCTAGGACACGACCTCGACCTTTCATATGCCTTTCGGCGAGGTTGGGGTCACGTTGGAGGATTACGGCATGATTTCTGGTTTGCGGTGTGGGACTGAGGCTATGGTGTGTCCATCGACGGCCATGGGAGTGGACTCGGCTGAGGCTAGGAGGCTGATCGGTTGGAAACTGGCGGCGAAAGCTGCCGCGGTTCCCGGGTTGGTGCCGAGTTCCTACGTCAGGGATTACTTTGCTGGGAAGATCCCGAAGATGGTGATGATCGATGGGAGGGAGACGGCTCCTCCTCCTTGCACTGTGGAGCAGAGAGCTCGTCTGTGGCTCTGGTGGTTCTTGTCTTCGCTCTACCTTGGAGACAAGGGGGAGAGGCTGTCGACGAAGCTTCTTCCCTTCCTTTCTGACTTGAGTGACCTAGGTCGTTGGAGCTGGGTCACTCCTGGTTTTGCGGTCCTCATTCGCTACATGAAGCCCATGGTTCGTCCGGAGTTGGTGTAGAAGGGGACTTCTCCTGCTACTGTCGGCCCCGGACTGTTGCTGGAGGAATGAACCTTCATTTCGTATCATAAAAGATCATTCCTTTTCCTTTATTGAAACAAGAAAGATCGTCATTGATTATCTTGTTTTGCAGGCGTGGGTGTACTTCTACTTTCCGAGCTTCGCGCCCAAGAGGACGGAGCCGGGGGCGAGAGCTTATCTCGTTGTGAGGGATTCGGTGATGTGTCGTAGGAAGAGCCAGCGCTCTTCTTACGATGTCTGTCGACGGGACGTGAACGCCCTGCAGCTGGATGGCGTCAGTACCCTTTACTCACTTTCCTTTGTTTGTTGCTTCACCATTTCTTTTAGAAACGATCATAAGAATGACCTTTTGTTTGTTTTTTCTTAGTGGGTGCCGGGTGGACTATGCTGACGTCCCTCCTTTAGTGGCTGAGGTCCTTCGACCTAGGAGCTCGAGCCGGTTGCTGCTGAGGACGTCGATGGGTCCCGTGTGGTACTTGGGCGAGCGTTTGACTCGCCAGTGCTCTCGAGATGTCTTCATGGTCCCCATCGATCCTCCTCGGACGATGTTTAAGGAGCCTTCCGATGCTGAGAGGGAGGCTGACCTGGCAGACGTCGGCGGTAACGCTCTCCTTCTTCCCGATGAGGACTACTCCGCGTTCACTCACCGGAGGTTGGCGTACTGGCCGGTCGTGGTAAGTGCTTCACTTTTCCTTTCGAATTGGCTTGAAAACATGATGAATGATCACCGATTACTCAGACCATTTGGATTTTGCAGGAGGTTGAGGCGACGGTCGTCGAGCCCCCAGCGTACCCCGAGACCCTCGAGTACATTGATGCGGCGGGGATGACGACGATCTCCGAGCTTCGCGACTTTGGCGAGCGCGATGGAGATCTTGGCCTGGACGAGTGGCGATTCGATTCGGAGGGTAAGTTCCTCGACTTGATTAGCTTTTGTATAAGAATACATTTGTTTAATTTTGTCCAATCATTGAGAATCCTTGTTTATTGAAATGCAGGTAGCGCCATCTCGGTTCGTGGTTTTGTGGAGGATAGCCAACCGGCTACGGGCTACTTCCATCGAGGCGCTTGCTGGCGGTCGAGGACGTCAGGTATGAACCTTCCGTTTACTTCATTTTTGAATTTTCTAACTTTCTTTATGTTTGAAATGATTGACATGAGCCAATCCTTTGCATTTGCAGAGGGAGCGCGAACTAGAGCGAGAGCTAGCGCAGTCCTAGGAGGAGATGGCTCGCCTGTTAAGGGAGTTGGACGTCCGCGACGCCGAGGTCGCTGCACTCCAGGCGAGAGTTACTGAGTTAGGCGACGACCAATAGTAGTCACTCTTTGTTTTTGTTGCTTTTGTTGGCTGTACCGTACACAATTTTGTACATTTTAGGACTTTCATTTTGGACTTTCGAACTTCGTTTCGGGCACGAGCCCCCAGTTTGGTGTACATATGTTCTTTTGGTTGTATATATGACGGCCTGAGTGCCTTTGCTGCTGGGTTGTCTTGCTTGTACCTGCAGGTTAGCTTTGAACAGGTTTGGTAGATGACGGTTTATGCCGTCATGCTGCCGAAATTTACATAGAAATTGCACATAAAACACGTATTTGTACACATGGCCTAAATTAGCGCAAGACAAGACTCGAGAAAAATGCAAAAAAGGTTTCCGAAAATGACCAGACGGTAGGGAGGGCTACCCCCTAAAAAAAATGAAAATAGAAACGTATAAGTTTGAAATGAAATATGAAACGGGAGTGAAATGATTCCCCCAAAAAGAAAAATAAAAAGAAATGAGTAAGTTTGAAAATAAATAGTTAAATTTATGAAATGATTACCCAAAAAGAAAAATAAAAAGAAATGGGTAAGCGTGCTTGTTTGACGAAAATGCCGATTTCGCCTCGAAAAGCGTGCCCGAAAGATTAGGAAACTCGAAATATGGTAATTCGACGGGATTACCAAAAATAATATCCTATACGAATAGGAAATTATGTTTAAGGAATTAGGAAAGATCCAACGCGGAAAATCAAAGAAATATCCTTGAGGAAGAGGCGCAGCATGAGCTGCGGCCCTTCGAAGAGGCGCAGCACGTGCTGCGCCATTTCCCCAGTGTGTCCGTTCTGACGGATTTTAGGAAACAGTTTTTAGTATAAATATAGACGTCGATGGAGGTTTTATTCACATAATTCTTCCGTCTTTCTTCCGTCTACTACATAAAACTCTCTAATTAATCATACAACATGGATGCTTTAGAAATCCGTCTCAAAGAATGGACAAAAGAATTCACAAATGTGGAGAAACATGATATGGGTGCCTACAACTTTGGATCGATTTTGAGCTTGAAACTAGTTAAGGTTGTTAAGCCATTCTTGGATGCTTGTCTTGAGTATTGGGACCCTAATTTCTACGTGTTTGCCTTCCGTGGAGGCGAGATCTGTCCGTTTCCCGAAGAAATTGCTGCAATTGGTGGATGGGACCCAAAACATATGCCTGCTATACTCTCTACTTCTCAAGGGTATAAAAACAAGTTTAGGGATTTGCTTGGATTCACAAGAGCCGAGGTTGACCGTCTTGTGACCTCAAAAAGAGTTCGAATGCTTGATTTTATCGATCGGTTCATAAATAAGGCAGACCCTTCTGTCTCCCATGTTGCGAGGCGTAGGGCGTTCGGATTTTGCCTATTGCATGGTTATGTCCTCCAAGGGCATGTTGACAAGGAGATGAGAGGTGATCCTTGCTATCTGAGTTTAGTTAAGCAAATGGAGCTGCACAGGAGCCCAGCTTGCCTATGTTTAGGAGAGATCCTATTGGGATTGGATAACAGGAAAGCCAACCGCGACCTTCCTTATTTAGGAAGTCCCATCATCTTGCAGGTAAAAAGAGTACAACTTTCTTTTTTCGTTTTTTTTCGCTTGTTTTTTTTTCTTTTTTTTGTTTTTCTCTTCTCTTTTTTTTCGTTTTTCTTTTTTTTCTTTTTTTAGTTTTTTCTTTTTTTTGCGTTTTTTTTGTTTTGATTGGATACTAATACCTGCTTTGGTAGGTCTGGCTTATGGAGCGTCTGTGGCTGATCGAGCCCCCAGTTAATGTTCCTGCTTACCATGCTCGCTCGATTGCAATGAGGACCAGGCTTTATATGGTGGACTTCACTCGGGTTTGAAACTATTGGGAGAACAATTTGAAGAATGAGGATGGTCCCCTAATCAGATGGATTGTACCATGGTGGCATCTCAAGTCTGTTACTGGAGTATCGTCTCCGGATCCTACTCGATCAGTGCGCATTCCTGGCTTGGAATTCATGATATGCATCTTCCCAGAGAGACTGATGAGGCAGGTTGGTTTCAAACAGATGATTCCTAAGCTTGATACTGTTCCTAAGACTGCCGTGGCACTTACTACCGAGAGTCGGAGAGAGTGGGCCCTCAAATGGGCTCAGAGAAACATGTGGTTCCTAAACTCTTTGGGTAGCGCATTATGGGTATCGGATTCCTACTTGCAGTGGAGGAAGGCTACTACTCCGAGGAGCGCGAGAAGCTAAGGAAGCGCGAGCCTGTTGATTACAAGGTTCGTGATGTAGCGAAGGAGAAGGAGAAGTACTTGAACGAGGGAGAGGAAGAGGCCGGATTCCGAGTTGTTCATCCGTCGAAGAAATCGAAGACTTTTCCTGTCGTTGAAAAGGTGGTGGATAGGAATGGTAAGACTAGACCGCGAGAGAGACCGTTGGTGATTAGGTCTGAGATAGCGTAAGAGCGCCCGACTCGTGGTCGAGATAAGAAATATGACAAAAATGACAAAGGCAAGGGGAAGATGGAAGAATAGCCTAAGTCTTAGTATTATTTGTTATTATTATTATTATTTGTAATAAAATGGTGGAGTTTTTAGAATCCTAGCCTATTTATTTTTAGCATTATTTTTATTATGTGGCGTTATTATTATTATGGAAGGAAATGAATAAAAGACTAATTGGTTATGAAACCGTTGTGATTTTCTTTTATTATTCTTGTCGAATTCCAAATGCATATGCAAATGTCCTTCTATTTATATTTAAAATAATGGGTTGTATCCTGTGAAGGATTGCCTACTTATTCATTTTAAAAATGAAATCAAACCCTTGCGCGTAGTTCAAGTAAATGTAAGAGAATAATTGTTCTAAGCAAGAGCTTGTAATGAATTAGAAAATGAGCATGAGCTTTACTTACTCCTAAAGCACAATTCAGTTTATTTGATGATATGAGGATGACGAACTGTCAAAATGCAACAGCAAAGTGACATAAGCTTTATTTCAGCTGGCCAGGGGCCGTTTTTATTTCGTGCCACATGAGCGACACGTGATGTCGTTACGCGAGGCGCGTTTTTTTCCTATTCTAGGCATAATATCGTTTCAGTTGGTCGAGGCTAGTTGGGTTGGCAAATTCATTCCCATCTAGGTCTGTGCTTCTAACCGCACCCTCCGGGAGTATGGACTTGACCAGGAATGGTCCGGCCCAGTTGGGTTTGAACTTTCCTCGTGGATCGACAGGTAAAAGAGCTCTAACTGATTTGAGGACTAAGTCTCCCTCTTTGATGTTCCTTGGCTTAACCCTTTTGTTGAAGGCTCATTTGATACATGCCTGATATGTTTGCACATTGTGTAATGCACGCAATCTTCGCTCATCCAGGAGGATGAGTTCTTCATATCTATCTCTCTTCGAATCAGCTTCTGGAATTTGACTTTCGAGTAGGATACGCAAGGATGGGATTTCTAGCTCGACTGGTTGCACGGCTTCCATGCCGTAAGTCAACTAGAAAGGAGTGGCCCCAGTGGGTGTCCTAACGGATGTGCGATATCCCCATAAGGCAAATGGTATCTTACTCGGCCAATCTCTATAATTGTCAATCATTTTCTTGAGGATGGTGACAACATTCTTGTTTGCTGCCTCTACCGCGCCATTAGTTTGTGGTCTATATGGCGAGGAATGATGGTGTTTGATCTTATACTTGGCTAGTTATTGTTCAGTCTTAGCCAGGAAATGTGACCCATTGTCACTCATGATCTTCTGTGGGCAACCGTATCGACAGATGATATTGGTTTGTATGAACTTTGCCACGTTCTTGGCTGTGAGACTAGTGTAAGAAGTCGCTTCTACCCATTTCGTGAAATAATCGATTGCTACCAGAATGAAACAATGACCTCCTGTTCCGGCTGGGGTGATCTTCCCGATGATGTCGATTCCTCAAGCAGAAAATGGCCAAGGAGACGTCATGGTGTAGAGCAATGAAGGAGGGACATGTTGCACATTCCCGAAGATTTGGCATTTGTGGCAATGTCTCGCATATTTGATGCAATCGGATTCCATCGTGGTCCAGTAATATCCCAAACGCGTGATTTTCTTTGCCATCATTGGTCCACTCATGTGAGGGCCACACTCTCCATCATGGATTTCTTCCATCACTTTCTGTGCCTGTGAACGATCAAGGTAACGCAAGACTACACCAAGAGGTGTTCTTTTATACAACTCTCCTTGCATGAGGACGTACTGGGAGGCTTGTAAACGTATAGCACGTTGTCCCCTCTTATCCATATCGGGTGGATAGGTGCCATTGAGTTTGAAGTTCAAAATTGCTTGGAACCAAGGTTCCTCTGGGTTTTCTTCTTCATCTGTAATTTGGTGCACATAAGCTGGTTCTAACCGTCGTTCGATGCATAAAGGCATTTCTACCATATTATCCGTCATATTAATCAAAGATGCAAGTTTTGCAAGAGCATCTACAAATTTATTCTCTTCTCGAGGTAGGTGTAGGTAAGTTACTTGATCGAAGAATTGGGCAACTTAGTCTATCTTGGCTTGATAGGGTGTTAGGCTTTCACTCCGAATTTTTCAAGACCCCGTAATTTGGTTGATGATCAAGGATGAATCTCCAAGTACTCGAAGATTCTTGATGCCTAAACCTACTGCCGCTTGTAGCCCAATGAGGCAAGCTTCGTATTCTGCTGCGTTATTTGTCACCTCAAAGTCGAGTTTGACCGAGAATGGTGTATGCTCACCTTCAGGAGAAATGAGCGACACTCCTATTCCAAATCCTCTTAAGTTTGACGCTCCATCAAAATAAAGGTCCCAGGAGTCTACATCGGTTTGGAGTATATCCTCATCCGGAAACGATCAGGTGTCTATTGCTTGTACATCATTGATGGGATTTTTTGCGAAGAACTCGGCGACAACGCGTCCTTTTATATCTTTTAGAGGTACATATTTGAGATCGAACTCTGAGAGCATCAAAGTCCATCTCGCTAGGCGTCCATTGAGAACGGGTTTTTCGAAGAGGTATTTGACAGGATCCATTTTGGAGTACACTTTGACGGAATAGCTAAGCATGTAATGGCGTAGCTTCTTCGTTGTCCACACAAGAGCTAGGCATGTCTTTTCGAGTGGTGTGTACTTGCACTCATATTCCAAGAACTTCTTACTAAGGTAGTAGATAGCTCTTTCTTCATTTCCCACGGTTTGTGCCAGCATGGCTCCCATGGCTGTTTCGGTTACTGTGAGATATAGACTAAGGGGTTGATCTCGTTGAGGAGGCATGAGCACTGGTGGTTTGGCTAGTATCTCCTTGATTCGGTCGAACGCCTTTTGGCAATCGTCATCCTACATGGTGTGATATATTTTCTTTAGCTTTTTGAAGATAGGTTCACAAATCATGGTGAGTTTCGATATGAATCGACTTATGTATTGCACCTTCTTTGTTTGAGGTTGCGGCATTTCGATTAGAACTTTGATCTTGGAAGGGTCTATTTCTATCCCTCGTTGACTAACGACATATCCCAGGAGTTTGCCGGATGTTACTCCAAATGCACATTTCTGAGGATTGAGCCTCATGTTGTACTTTCGTAGTCTTGAGAAGAATTTGCGAAGGTTGTTAATGTGACCTTCTATATCCTTGGACTTGACGATCATATCATCTACGTATACCTCAACTTCTTTATGCATCATGTCATGTAGTAGTGTAGTTGCGGTACGTTGATATGTAGCCCCAGCATTGATTAATCCAAACGACATAACCGTGTAGCAATAGGTGCCCCATTGAGTGATGAAGGCGGTCTTATGCATGTCCTCTATGGTCATCTTGATCTGATTATATTCCGCGTATCCATCCATGAAGGATAACAACGCGTGATCTGCTTTATTATCCACCAATATGTCGATATGTGGTAGAGGAAAGTCGTCCTTGGGACTCGCTTTGTTTAAGTCTCTGAAATCAACGCAACACGGATTCTCCGATCCTTTTTGGGTACGGGTACTATGTTGGCTACCCAATCTGAGTACTCGGATACTTTTATGAACCCGGCTTTGAATTGCTTATCAACTTCTTCTTTGATCTTATGAGCCCATTCTGTCCTCATTCGACGAAGCTTTTGTTTTACGGGTTTGAAACCTGGTTTTATCGGAATTCAGTGTTCTGCAATATCCCTGTCGATCCCTGGCATGTCTTTGTAGGACCAAGCAAAAACGTCTTTGAACTCGTGTAGAAGGCTAAAAAGCTGGCCCTTTCAGTGGAGCTAAAGGTCGTCCCTATCCTAAGTTTTTACGGTTCTAGTTCGATTCCTACGTTGATGGGCTCGGTGTTCTTTATAACTGGTCCCCCTTCCCCTTCTTGTAGTATTTATTTAGCTATGTAGGGAGGTATTTCGATCGAGTCCGGGTCGGGTCATCCTCATTATCATCGTAAACAGAATTGCATTCAGAATAACACAAAGAGTAAGCAGAACCTGATTTATTCATATTAAAATTTGAAAACAGTTGAAACAAAGAAGCCATCTGCTCAGTAGTCAGTGGCGGTAAAGGGACAGCTGTCGGGACATTTCCCAAACTACTGTTACTACTCGATGCTAAGCTAGGAGCAACAAGGGGAGTGGGAGTGACGACAGGAGGAGACTCTCTAGGGACTTCTCTAGACTCCGACTCTGATTCCGACTCTTACTCTGACTCGAATTCTTTGTCTTCTGGTTCTCCTTTGAACATCTCTCCTTCGCCAGTGGTGAGCTTGAAGAGTCTTCCTTATTTATTCGTCCACTTGATCGACTTTCTCCATCCTTTCTGCTGATTCGAACTGGTTTCTGTGATCAATGCGGTAGGGTTGAAGTGATCGTCTTGAAGTATCATGGTAATGATCTCGTCCTGCGCGGCTCTAACAAATCGATCTTCTCCAAATATTAAGCTAACAACTTGTTCGTCTAAGCAAGGTGCTTGACGAGTCTTGACGGTAGGAACCGTTTCCGTAGGGATAAAGTAGCAATCGTGAAAGATCTCGATGCATGCTAGTCGCCTTTCCATGTAGTGCCACGGTTCAGGAAACCCGTGAAAGCGTTCTTAACTCCCTTCTCTAACGAATTATCCATTTAGGGTAGGGAGGTAGGGTCGCATTTGGATTCCCACGTGCTTGCGGTTTTGGAATTGAGTGACCATCTCTAGAGCTTCTTCTTTGGTAGGTTTGTATCCTAATCCTAGTGGTATCCTTTGTAAGTTACCTTCTTTGTAAGGTGCAAAGGTATTTCTTTGGACAGGATTCAATGGCATTCTCGGGAAGTATCCCTGAGATTTGAGCATGTGGTTGACCACTAAGATGGAGTAGGGATCGAAGTACAAAGGTGCCAACTCACTCTCTACATGTTTTATGCTATGGAAGCCCCCAAGTTCATATACTGGACCTGCAATTACTTGGTTGCTTGACCTCTTTTCTATTACCGCCTTGATGGGTGACGAAGTGATCGTCACCAATTTACCATCTAGTGGGATCTTGATTTTCTGGTGGAGGGTGGATGTTACCGCTTTGGAAGCGTGAATCCAAGGTCTTCCCAGAAGTATGTTGAAGGATGTTTCGATGTCCACTATTTGGAAGTTAACCTTTCGCTCGATCGGCCCTGTGGCTATGGTAAGGTAACTAATCCTACCACTTTTCGTCGTGTACCATCATATGCGCGAACACCTTGATTGGTAGGGGTCCAATCCGACTCTTTCATGCCTAATTTGTATGCTGTTTTCAATGGTATGACGTTGATCGCTGAGCCATCATCTTCCAAAGTCATTGGCACATTCTTCTTTAAGCAAATAACAGTAATGTATAGGCCCAAGTTGTGACTAGCGCCGAAAGGTGGCAAATCTTCATCCGAGAATGTAACTGGGTTACTTAGCTTAATTGAATCTTGGAATACCAAGTTCACTACGTCATCAGGTCTGGAGTTATGTGCCACATGTAATTTGGCCAAGGCTTGCAGTAAAGCTTGGCGATGTGGGAATGAGCTTGCAACTAGTTGCCAGACTGAAAGATCAGCCTTTATTTTCTGTAGTTGCTTTAGTAAATGGTCTGTAGAGGTATCCTCGCTATCATTTGGCATGACAATGTTGGTATTGGTAATTGGGCCATTTGCTATGGGGCCATTTTGAGAAACATTTTGATACGGACGCCCCGAGCGAGTAAGGTGGTCTATATCTTGGTCCTCACTGATTTTGACTATTTCTTCACTGATTTTGACTAGGTAGTGTTCAGTGAGGTATTCATCTTCATCATCATCGGCCCACACTCCATTGATAGTAGCAAGTTCTCTCAACCTTATGATTTCGGCTTCCAAAAGGATTATTTGGTCGATTAGCTCATCGACCACGGCTACTACCTCTTGCATTGTAGCATTTTGAGAGAGAGTTAGTGGCGCACGTTCTTTAGGTGTTGTACTTGGATTACGTAGGGTTGCCACTACACTTTCTAGTTTTGAGACTTGCCTATTCACACTCTTTGC
This sequence comes from Silene latifolia, assembly GCF_048544455.1. Lineage (NCBI taxonomy): Eukaryota > Viridiplantae > Streptophyta > Magnoliopsida > Caryophyllales > Caryophyllaceae > Silene > Silene latifolia. The sequence goes on along the minus strand of NC_133529.1, from coordinate 50,974,187 downwards.
CCATGCGATAAAATCAGTTATAGTAGGGGAAATGGTGGAGTAACTTCCTTCACCTTCTATTGCATGGATCTCATCTTCGACTGGAGAAATGAGGTGTGAACAATCTAAGGTAGATTCTTCACTTGTAATCATCAGAATTCCAAGTGGATTCTGAGTATTGTTAGGCTTACCTCCAGGCGGTATTGGTAGGCGACCGTCTTCAATTATGTCTAGAAGTACATGTTTTAGCTTGTAACATTTTTTTGTATCGTGTCCCTTACCTCTATGATATTCGCAGTATGAATTCTCGTCCCAGGACTTGGATTTCTTATCTGGTTCAGGCGTAGGCCCTATGGGTTGGAGCTTACCCTGTTTCATCGATCTCTTCAGATCGTTGGAGTATGTATCCCCAATGTTTGTGAATTTTCTTTATGGGTTATTCTTCTTTGATGGTTCGAGAAGGTTAACCTCATCAGTCTTGCTAGTAGAGCCGTAAGAACGACTTGTTGAGCCTTGATATCCACGACCTACCGTTTTGACAAGAGTCCCTTACGGATGTCATCTTCGATCCTTGTTCCTAGTACAGTTAAGTACTTGAAGGTTTTGATGTTTTGGTACCTCAAATGACTTGCATAAATAGGCTTCAAGTTGTACACGAATTTTTCCACGAGGGTAGCTTCATCTGGACGCTCGACAAGTTGGGTACTAGTCTTCCTCCACCTACTTAGGAAGTCGGTGAAACCTTCTTTCTCATTTTAGGTAAGAACCTCTAAGGTGCGCATATTGACTTGGATCTCAGCATTATCCGCATATTGTTTAGCGAACTCAATTGCAGCGTCATCCCATGTAGCAATCTTCGTATGCTTTAGGGAATAGAACCATTGCTTAGGGATGGTGTCAAGAGATGAAGGAAAGATCCTTAAGAACATAGCGGGTTTGATGCTTTTGATAGACATGTAATCCTTGAAAGCACGGATATGGTTCAAAGGGTTTTCATGCCTCTTGAATTTCGGGATATCCGTCATGTTGAAGTTGGTTGGCAATTTGGAACTCACGGCCTCATACTTGCGATTGTTTTCCCTATAGATATCATCCCCTTTGAGGTACATCAATTGTTCTTCCAAATATTGGAGTCGTTTTTCAGCTTCAGTCAGACCTACGGGAGGGTTGACTTCTTGTGGTCCCATATAAGGTGGAGGGTTGTCATTCACGAAATCATTCAACAATTCATGAGGCACTTCATTTTTTGCAGGAGGCAACCTAGTTTCTACAGCAACAATTCGGCCCTCGATTATGTTGAGGCGATCATACACTTGGTCTTGGCTAACTTAGAGACGAGTTAACTGATACGGTCGTTATGTACCAAAAATAAAATACCTAAGTACTAGTAACAGAAGTCAGCGGTAAGTAGGGTCGATCCCCACAGGGAGGCGGTTTACTATCTACTTGTCTATTCTATCTGTCTAATGTCACTATTAGGGGTTTTGGTTGTTTTGACTAAACTAGAGAGATTAAGGCAAGAGAGATGAATAAGATAAATTAACAGAAAGAGAAGGAAGAACTAGGACTTCGGGTCATCAAAAAACGTCAGTCAATCACAGTTAAGGTCACAGATCAGTCGATGTGTCGATCAAAGGGGCAACGAATATCTCCTTTCGGTCTCAATTCACCCTAAAATGCTATTAGCTTAATTTTCGCCCTCACTAAAGCATCATATTGTTCACTGCAGGTCTCACCCCTTCCAACCTTTCGGTCCAGGTCAAGGTTTACCGATATTAAAAGGCTAATTGCGTCGAATCAACTAGCAGGATAAAGTTAAAGCAGCGATTAACAACATAGACTACAACAACAACGGCAGATCTAATAACCTAATTAGCAACTAACATCGGTCTATTGAATCACCTAATCCTAGCAGGAGAATTTAGCTAGACATAGGTAAAGGAAGAACGAGAATAAAGAAATTAAGAACAATAAACATTTAAATAAATTAAGGAGAAAGGAAAGAGAAAGAGTTACGGTAGAAATAGATCCGGAAAATAAGAAATAAAGTAATGTAAAGTGTATTAGGATCACACCGGTCCACCAAGAAGAGAAGAGAGATTACAAATGACGTAATACCTTCCTATTTATAAGAAAATAGGATTTATTTGACCTAATGACGGAAATAAACTAAAAAGCCCAAGCCCATAAGCGAATCCACTCGATCGAGTGGTTTAGAACCACTCGATCGAGCAAATCGAGCTCGACCGTTCGATCGACCGTAAAGCACTCGATCGACTAAACCTTAAATAAACATTGTTCGATCGACCAGTTAATCTACTCGATCGGCTAATTATTTGATCTAAATCCACTCGATCGACCAATAAAGTACTCGATCAGTGAAAACTAACTTCAATGACTCATAATTCTAGTTAGTTCAGCTATGACTTGTCCTTTTAGCTCCCGAAATGGCTTCACGCATCCCAAGACAGCAATATTTCCGCTCCAAATTCACTCTTCCTCCAAATGCATGCAAAACGGACGGTAAATGGCTTGATTTCACTACTTTTTGGTCCATTCCTGCAATTAAGACAAAATAAACCAAAGTAGCATATTCGGGGCATTTCGTAGCAATAAACTACGATATTAGCATAGAAATACGTGCATAAATAGGCCAAAAAGACTATATAAAATGCACGTATCAAATCTCCCCAAACCAAACCTTTACTCGTCCTCGAGTAAACTAAATGCAACTAATGGAACGGAAAAGATAACTCAGAGCTAGCTACAAATGCCCACTTAAGCCAGTTTAATGCAAGCAAACTAACACTTATAGCTAAACAGTCAAATGCAAACGAGTTGTAAGATGTTTATAATAAAGCTGAACCGTCGACCTTGCAAGACCTTTAAAAATGGACTCTCACGGGTCACTCTTCTCTCATGAAGCAAAGGGTGAACATATATATGTAAGAGAGAAAGAAAGATAGTCACTCACCTAGACTACGACCCACATAAACATGCATGCAACTAATATGATAGACAATTCTAGCTACCGTACACACATTCCAACCAAACAAGGTCTGTCACGGTAGAGGGGCTTACAAAAATATGGTAAAGTGAGGCAATGGGTAAGAAAAGGCAAAACATTTATGGGAATGTGGAGGTATAGATGATCAAGCTAGTACCTAAACAAAACCATGTGACAACAAACCACGAGTGCCCTTCATTTGGCACAAAACTCACCAAACCTAACTGAAAATACTCCTTAATAAATGTAAATAAAGCATAGGAGTAGAACCGTCTCATCAAACAACATATTTTTTTTCTTTCTTTTTTTTTCTATTTTTTTTCGGTTTTTTTTTTTTTTTTTCTTTTCCGAATTCCTTTTTCAAATTCTTTTTTTTTCTTTTTCACGTCTTTTTTTTCATCAACCTTTTCCTCAATTCATCCTCCTTTTTCTTCTTAGATTACCAACTCCGAATCAACAGAATACGAGCCAAACTTGGCACAATGAAATATATACCGCAAAACATACACTAAACTAGCTTGACAAGGCAGGCTAAATTTGGGATGTAGCTAAGGGTCGACAGGCAAATTTGGCTAATGTGGAGTTAAATGGGTAAAAATGAAAGAAAAGGGAATGTAAGCACCTCCTTGCATGTGACACCAACCACTAACCCGAATGTATGACGGCAAAAAGCAATTGAATTTCATATATGTGCAAATTAATGAACATGTTATGCAAGGAGTAACTACTCACAATCCTACATGAAACCGGTCATAAATGACACCAGTTTATAAGGCTCTAATCCTTAGAAATTATAAGTAGGTTGCCAAAATTTCAGGTCAAGTCTATTCGTTCAGCTAAATTTAAACATAAACTCGTAGATATGCAATAAGACAAAGCTAAAAGATAACAGTTTAATGCAAGGCTTAAGCAAAAAGACAAATTACAGAGCAATTTAATCATTGAAGTCAACCGTTCCGACTCAACCTATATGCAAAAATAAACGTGAAATTTTTGAATTTTTTCTAATTTTTCAATTTTTATGAGATTTTAAATTTTATATGAAAAAAAAACAATACAATACATAAATTAAACGTGATAACATAAATGCAATTAAAGACAAGATGCACACACAGATATGGATGCATAACCTCCCCAAACCAAACCGTACAATGCCCTCATTGTACCAAAACATGGAAAGGAAATGCTAACTAAAGGAGAAAGAGAGAAAATACGGAAAGCTTACAAGATACGTGAAGGAGGGATCTCCCCAAACCAGCCATGAACATGGGAGGTTGCTAAAGGCCCGGGATACCGTCACATGAAGCTAATCCAAGTCAAAAACACTCGATGGCACTCGAACAGTGATCGATCGAGTGGAATCGGCATCCAAAACTGCTCGATCGAAAGGAAATTAGGTCGATCGAGTAGTTCTCTCTTTGCAGGTGTTCGATCGAGTAGAAAAATTGCTCGATCGAGAGGATTTATCAGCAAAAGTGCTCGATCGAGTACAAAAAGTACTCGATCGAGTGATCCTCAGTGTGTTCCTGCAAAACGCAAATAAAAACAGCCCGTAAACTAACAAAACAAGCATACTGATATAGTTTATGGTATGAAAACCATTTATTACAACTGAAATGAAATAGAAAATTAAAAATAAATCCCCGGGTTGCCTCCCGGGTAGCGCTAGCTTCAGACAGGTCCCAGCTCGACCTTTCTTTTCTTCGAGGCTCTCTAATCAATCACAATCAAAACAGCTCAAAGCACGCAGCATGAGATCGTACATATGCGCATGTGCTACACAAAAATGTAAGTAACACCACAGTGGAATAAAGATATAGGAAATAAAAATGTTTAACTGTTTAAGTCTAACAAATTTCCTATGAGAGCTCCTAAATTTATCCACAAAATATAGGAGCGCGGGAGCAATAGACGATAAATTAAGGTCCCAATTCAGATTAGCAATTTTGACATGACAAGTACGGTGAAAGACAGTTAAATTAATTAACCATCTGGGAGAGGGTATATTATTGAAATACGAAGCATGAGTAGTATGAGGCATTATATTATTCAAACAAACAATAATGGAATTATCGTTAACTACCTCCGGTTGGTTGCTCTCAAAAATGGAATCATAGATAAAAGAATTTATTACCTCTTCCGTGCTAGGAGCAATTACCGACTCAGCTGCATCTTCGTCAACCTCCTCAGTGGATTTCATCCCGTAAATCTCAGCCTCAAGTGCATCCAGCTCGGCCTTGAAAAGGGGTGATTCACCGTAACCATTATCATCATCAAAATCGTCATCTAGAATGAACCCAAGTGACGAATCAAAGCTCCCACTGGCCAGACTACTCGATCGAGTAGAATTATCACTCGATCGAGAACTTTCTTCCTGATTTTCACTCGATCGAGTGCTTTGAACTACTCGATCGAACGGTTCTTCTGGAAATTCACTCGATCGACTATTATAAGTCACTCGATCGAGTGATTCTTCCTATACAGGGCTGAAATCCTCGCGTAAGGCATTGAAATATGATAGAAATTCGCAATCCGAGTCATAAAGATCATCCTCGGCATTGGGCAACATTGTTTCTTCATGGGAAGAACCGCTCTGGGAAAGGTATACCTCTTCTAGTTGCCCATTATCCGACTCAGCTGCTAACTGAGCTATTACAGACACGAGCTTATCAAATCGCGAAAAAGTGCATCTATCATCTTCTTGCGCTTGGAGTGCAAACGTCTCCAACAAAGATTTCAGCTCCGCAATCTCTTTTTTCCGTATATCAGGAGGAACTTGTTGCGGTGGCCAGACAAACGGAGGCTCTTGGTAGCCTCGTTGATAGGGTGGATGTGGCGGCACAACTACAGCTGCTTGACTAGCTCGACTGCGCTGCTGGAACGCGTAAACTTCGTCATTTTCTGCCATGCAAAAGGCTGCATTGTGCTCAGCAGCACCACATCTCCCGCAGTAAATCACCTGATGCGCCATATAATGGAACATAGGTGACGGGTCAAAGGTACTCAAGCCTTCCCTTTGACAATCTTTCACCTAGAACTGTCTAGGTAGAACCTGTAAGGCCTATCAAAACAGCACTAAAGAAAAAGTCAAGAACTGCCTCAAGGGAAAAATCCCCTGAGGCTAAAAACAGACATAATTAAACAAATAAATAAATAGTTGCCTCCCCGGCAACGGTGCCAAAATTTGATACGGTCGTTATGTACCAAAAATAAAATACCTAAGTACTACTAACAGAAGTCAGCGGTAAGTAGGGTCGATCTCCACAGGGAGGCGGTTTACTATCTACTTGTCTATTCTATCTGTCTAATGTCACTATTGGGGGTTTTGGTTGTTTTGACTAAACTAGAGAGATTAAGGCAAGAGAGATGAATAAGAGAAATTAACAGAAAGAGAAGGAAGAACTAGGACTTCGGGTCATCAATAAAAGTCAGTCAATCACAGTTAAGGTCACAGATCAGTCGATGTGTCGGTCTAAGGGGCACCCTAAAATGCTATTAGCTTAACTTTCTCCCTCACTAAAGCATCATATTGTTCACTGCAGGTCTCACCCCTTCCAACCTTTCGGTCCAGGTCAAGGTTTACCGATATTAAAAGGCTAATTGCTTCGAATCAACTAGCAGGATACAGTTAAAGCAGCGATTAACAACATAGACTACAACAACAACGACAGATCTAATAACCTAATTAGCAACTAACATCGGTCTTGTGACACCCTCACTTATTGCGGAAAAGTAAACACATAATTCTAGATAAAAACTGCATGGATATGTTTGTAATAGGTTCATTTGGGTAAAAACCTGTAAATTTTAAATCCTGAACCTGTTATAAAAATATCCAAACGGGAAGGTGTCAAACATGCAAGGTCTAAAATAAATCTTATAAATAAAATATCGCTAAAGTCGCGAAACAAAGTTATACAACCCAAATATGAAAAAGGGAGACATATGTCCCTCAAAAGTACATGTCATAAAAAGTGTTTAAGGGTCACAATAAGATAAAGCCAATCTAGGTCCCAAGGTTACTTTGCTCGCTAGCTCGTCCATGTACCCCATATATGCATCACCTACCTGTCAATCGCATTTTATACAAATACGAAAGCCACGGTCGGTGGGGAGTAACTCCGAGTTCTCCCACCACGAAAATGTCATAATTAATATAACATGTAAACATAAGAATATGAATATGAATAACACATAGCCTTAGCATATAGATGCTAGACAATTGTGCTTATCATGTGAACAATCAATAAAACAACACATAGTCCTAGCATGTGAATACTAGACCGACTCATACTACACTATCATGTGAATCACATAACATCCAGGAATCCAAACTCTATCAACCATAACCGGCTTGCATCTCACCTTCTATGATTCATAGAATCATCAAACAAGAAAGGACAATATATCTAGAGACATGCATAAGTTCCTAGTACAGTCAATAGTCACTCTGTAACTCGAGTCTAAACCACGAGGTAAGGTAAACACCCTAGTCCTAAACCTGCGCAGACCTAGCGACATGCGGAAAATACCGCATCCAAGACCCATGATCACACACATGAGTACCCCTAAGGAGTCCACCAAAGAGTTGGCTAGTACTTAAGCTGACCACATACTTCTACGAGTACGTCAGGACGTCATGCCCTAACTTGGATATAAACCGACCAAGCTAAGACACAAAGGCTATTAAGCTGTGAACATACACTCGTCAAAGACTATAATGGCCTATCTATGACGATGGTCTAAGATACCAACACCACACAAGACAAGTAGGACACCCACTTAACCATAAGAGGGGCAAAGAGTCAAAACTTGCACACAAAAATGATCATACACACCCTAGCATATGAAAGGCTACGCAAGAGCATATTCAGCCGACAATCCAACAATATCTCCAATATCAATAATAATCCAAATTCCAGCTAACCAACAGTACCATAATCCATGAGAACAAGCTAAAATGGCAAAGAGGCAACAAGACTCAAGTATAAGGCATCCAAAGCATCCAACAACCAACATGTGAAATGATAATTACAAATATCAAGGCATAACATAAAACATCCAATGACAACCAATCTCACGTCAAAGACAAACCCTCGACCCGAGTCCCGCGATGGGTCATCGGTCAAATCGAGGCTGACCGGTTTAAACCTAGCTTGACCAAACTCGTTCGGTCAATCTGGCCCAGCTCAGAGTCTTGGCCTACTTTGGCCCAAATCACAAAATTCATTACAATATCATTTTCATGCACTATTCCAATTTCTATCATGTGAAAGACTATCAACATAAGAAAATATATTCCAACTTACAAAATAACTAATTCCACAAAATTCTCGCATAATAAAATAGCATAAATAGCCGTCTCACACAACGGTAAACTTTTCTATAAATTTTATCGATAAAACGACGCCATTTACTCATACGGACTCCGAATTGAGTGATTCAAGTGGCTAAACCACCTAATTTTTCGACGCCGTTCAATTTGTCATATTTTTGGAAACATTGGAAACCGTCTCGGTCTGGTACAAACGCGTTCCAGCCAAAACACGGACTTGTCACAACACATAATTCCTCATCCAAATTTGGTCCAAACAATAATATACAAATGGGTAACATAAATTAAACATAAGCATACTCATCTTACTCCATTCATTCATTTATCAACAAGATCGTCTCAAACAACAACAAACAACAACAAACAACAAATACAACTACTAATGTGACATTAATTCGTCGAGTAACTCGGAATAGTTACCTTAAGCTAGCAAAGAGACAAGTAATAACTTGAGAAATCTTCTAAAACCCAAAATTACTCTTCATCTTCAACAACATATGAGTCACCTAACTCATCTTCAAATTCTTCACCTATAAGAACAACAAAAACACAATTATTAAGCTTAAATTCGAAACCCTAAAAAAAAGTGTCTTAAACAAAAATTGGGGGAAATGAAAATAAAGCTTACTAGTAGATGAAGGATGAAAAGAGGATTCCAAATATATAATTTTTATGCAAATTGGTGGAGAAATGAAGGATTTATGGTGGATTTAGGGATTGTAAGGAGGATTTTTAGTGGGTTTTTGGTGTTTGAGAGAAGGAGGAGATAGATTGAGTTATGGAGGAAATGAAAATTGGAAGAGGGGACAAATGGAGGGTAGGTGGCCAGCCAAAGACATGGGGAGATGGGTCATTTGTTTACGTTTTGGTTCGTTTCGACGGAAATTAGAAATATTCGTCGAACGCGATTTCCGAGAAAAGTAAAGTTCTTAAACACGATTTTACTAAAAGATTAAGTACTCATATGCCCAATATCCAAACTCGTTTACCCAACGATCGGAAGAAATGGGAAAATCCCAATTTTACGACTTTTATCCGAAATCTATTTTAACAAAGGAAAAGGTTTAAATATAGTTTAAATCACTTTTAAACATTTCTAAACTATCAAAAATGATTACATTTCTTCAAAATAAAATAAAGTTATATTTTATCAAATAAATTTTATTTCAAATAAATTAATATTAAATTAAAATAGATTAAAATATTACTCTTAAAATATAATAAAGGTCTTCAAATTTACGGGGTGTTTCAGGTCTATTGAATCACCTAATCCTAGCAGGACAATTTAGCTAGACATAGGTAAAGGAAGAACGAGAATAAAGGAATTAAGAACAATAACTATTTAAATAAATTAAGAAGAAAGGGAAGAGAAAGAGTTACAGTAGAAATAGATCCTGAAAATAAGAAATAAAGTAATGTGAAACGGTGTATTAGGATCGTCACCGGTCCAGCCGAAGAGAAGAGAGATTACAAATGACGTAATACCTTCCTATTTATAAGAAAATAGGATTTATTTGACCTAATGACGGAAATAAACTAAAAAGCCCAAGCCCATAAGCGAATCCACTCACCACTCGATCGAGCAAATAAGAGCTCAGACCGTTCGATCGACCAGTAAAAGCACTCGATCGACTAAACCTTAAATAAACATTGTTCGATCGACCAGTTAATCTACTCGATCGACTAATTATTTGATCTAAATCCACTCGATCGACCAATAAAGTACTCGATCGAGTGAAAACTAACTTCAGCAGCTCATAATTCTCGTTAGTTCAGCTATGATTTGTCCTTTTAGCTCCCGAAATGGCTTCACGCATCCCAAGACAGCAATATTTCCGCTCCAAATTCACTCTTCCTCCAAATGCATGCAAAACGGACGGTAAATGGCTTGATTTCACTACTTTCTGGTCCAGTCCTGCAATTAAGACAAAATAAACCAAAGTAGCATATTCGGGGTATTTCGTAGCAATAAAATACGATATTAGCATAGAAATACGTGCATAAATAGGCCAAAAAGACTATATAAAATGCACGTATCATTAACGCGGCTAGGATTATATCATTACCATTCGGTGGTTGTCCATTGACACTTGCGTGACTAGTTCCAGGCATCTTGGAAACTGGATAAGAGATCGACGACGAATCAAAACACGATCGACCATTCTAGCGCACTTACTCAAAGAAAAGGTTTGACTCATGAAGTGGGAGTGTGCCACTTGTGCCAAGTGAGGTTTGAAGAAATGACAAAGTTTGAAAATGTTGGTCCTAGTCAATTATAGTGTAGTTGTAGGAGTAGACTCGAAGTGAGGTTTCGAAATGGGCTTTGGAGCCCGAATTTTAACTCGACAATTGGACAGAGTTTCGACTGGCTTTGCGCTAAATGTAGCCTTTTTCGAAAATTTTACATTTTTAAAAGAGGTTTTGATTTTACAAAATTCGTCATGGTTTCGTTTAGAAAATGGTGATCACATATAATACAAGCATTATAACGGGATGCTGAGTGCATTTAAAAGGGTTTTGGTTTAAAGGGTGGGTTGCCATACCAAAGAATCAAACCCGGGGTCTGTAGAGAGGCTCGTACCAAACAGGAGTAAGGCCGATTCCTAGGCCATTTCCTCGAGTAGTGAAAGCCCTTGATATAACAGGAGTAAGCACCATGGTATGGTTGATGTCAATCGCTATTCATCCTTAGGCCCAAATAAGAATTTGGACTGTCCAGACGGGACGATTGGTCGAATGGGTTGGGTTGGGCCTAGGAAGGCCGAATAAAACGATCTAGGAAGACCGAGTTATGAAAACCGACAACCGTCTCATATAAACTATTCCCTAACCTTGTTCAAGTTTCATCCTTGGCAACACGTAAGTGTATTAACCCCCAGCGGAGTCGCCAAACTGTGGACGCGGGCCCATGGGTTCGCTTGGGAAAACAAGCGTTTGCATTTGTGGAGTCGCCACCAATTTATTGTGGAAAATTGCAAGCCGTTCGAATACCTCGTGTCATGTCAAGACACAAAGTAGTGACATGAACACCAAGAACTCGTTACCCTTAGCATTCTATGTCTAGAATGACTCTCGTAGATGCCAATGAACACGGATGTTCACAGAGATCTAGAGTAAGGAGTGAGGGTACGTATTAGGAAGCTCTTTTGATCGAACACCGAATCCCGCCCGCCTCAATAGCGGCATATACTAATGATTAGGTAAGTTATCTATACTCGATATATTGGCGATTATATGCATGCAATGCAACAAACAACGTTTTAATCCTAGCATGTGAGAATTAACTAAGTCGGTGAACATGTAATTTAGCATACAATTGGGTCGAACTAGGAATTTAAGGTGGATTACATGTGAAAACATACAAACAAACGATAATAAAGAATACGAGAAAATACAATAATTAAAATTACAATAATTACATTGGTTTGATTGATTTACGTCGAAAATACACTTAAAACGGATAATTTGAGAAAAGAAAAGGGAAAATAAATTAGGTTAGAAAATACGAACAGATTAGTGGTGATAATACGGGTAATAGTAGAATAATACGTAAACTAATAATTAGGTCAAACCAACAACGGAAGTTCAGAGACAGAACTCAACCCGGAACAGGCGCAGCAGAGCTGCGTCCTTTGGAAGAGGCGCAGTGCTCACTGCGTCTGTTCCTGAGGTGAATTCTGGTTGTGTAGCCGGAATTGCATATCGTTAATATTCATTGGTAATTTAATGCTCGATTAATAATATTTGACTCGAATAGAAGTGGTTTAACGGATTACTTACATGCAAATTGGTCATAAAAACAATAAAAACATAAGACAAAACTAATTAGAACAAATTAAAGACTAATTACAAGATTAATTATGAATTAAATACAAACTTAGCTTATTAAAACAAACCAATTAGGCTTAAATTAATGACAAATTAATGATGATGATGACGATGAACAGACGAAAATATACAAAAGATGAATTTCAGAGACTTGATATTGATGAATCGAATCTCTAAAACCCGGATTGATTTTAATGACGAAAACCCGCAAATATTAATTACTTGGGATTTAAGTCGGGAATAAAAAGGTGATAAATTACTAATAAGATTATATGCTAAGATTATCATACGAATGAAATAAGAACAAGCAAAGACGAAACAAAAACAAGCAAACGAAATAAACAGAAGACGAAGGAAGAAAAAGGAAAGCAGGAATTGCGGCAGCCTCAGGAAGAGGCGCAGCAGGTTCTGCGTTCCTTCTCGACGTATGTCTCCCGTTAATCCGTAACAAGGTTTTGAATAATGGTTTTGTAAATCGGTTTTGAATATATTTTCGACGTAAACGTTACAATAATGATTACAAAAATAAAAACAATAATAAAAGATGGGATTTACACCCTCAGACTTACATGTTTGATGAAACGAGATTAACTAAGTTAACGTTTAGTGATGCTCGACTCGAATGTACGACGAAAGTGCCCTCTAAGAGGAAATTAAACAAAGGTGATTAAGTTGATTGAGGTGGAGTTGGTTAAATTGGTCGGTCAAGCAAAACGAGGCTGGTACTCCGAAGGATCCGAGCTTACGTGGTCGAAAGTTCAAGCACGTAGACGCCAAAAAGCAAGAGCGTGGTCTTAGAATGCAAAGGGAGAAGAGAAGGGCGGACACTGCGTGAGAAATATGAGGACCGAAGGTCTCTATTTATACTAATCACACGGAGGAATTAGGGTTTCGGTAAAACTTTGGAAGTAAATCTCGAAAAGATCTTAAAATACGCAGAAAGGAGTCGGGGAAGAGACGCAAAGAACCATGCGGCTCTTGGAAGAGGCGCGGCGGAGTGCTGCGTCCTTTCCCCAAGGGTTTCCTCCTGCGGAAGAAACATTTTCCGCGTTTCTATTATGGAATTGAAGTTGATCTTAATTTCCTTATTATTTAAAATATAATTTCGGGATATAATTTACCAAAAGATTTAAAAGATTGAAAATATGGAATACAAATATCCGGAATATTCCAGAATATTCTGACTCGGCATTTTAAACGGTTATTAGAAAATGAAGATGGTTTTTGACCCGGACTCCAAATGTACTCTAATTACTGTCAAAACGACCGTGGCGGCGCGTAGATGACGACCAAGGGGTAGACACAAGTATTTGAGCTATCACTTGGCGATAAACTTACGAATTGTCATAAATCGTTCCGTGTACCAAATATGCGGCCCAATCATCACCGGGTGGCTTGCGGGAGGTGCAGAATTGAGGTATCTACACCCCCCCTCTACTACACTCCATCTTTTGGTTCATTTTTACACACTTGAACATTTTGCATGTGAGAAAAAGTGTAAAGAGTTCTTACATCTCTCTAAAAAATAAAAACACATAAAGTTACTAATAGTTAGTGATTAAAATTAATACTAAGAGTTAGTATTATTCACATATTATTTCAAGGGTAATATTTGTAAGGTTGTTGGGTAAGTTCTTGGGTGCATCATGTAAGGAGATATTCTCTTTTAGAGACTTGGATTCTAGGAGGATCTTGCCAATATGAATAGCTCAAGAACAACCAAGATGGGTGAACTTGATTGTGCCCAAATACTACCATTTCTCAATGTAAGGAAAATTATTTTCCTCATCTTTTAAATTAAGATGCTTTATTATTGCATGCATGTTACATAGATCACATAAACACAAATTATGAGATAATTTGATTTTTAATTAGAGAGTCTAATTAGGATCTATGATCTTTCAAGTGGTATCAGAGCTTAGGCTTGTAATTTGCATGTTGATTTTAAGCATATTAAACAAATTATGAGATAATTTGGAAAAATCAAAAAATGGTGTTAAAAGAGGTTTTAGCACGAAAATGTTTGGACATGCATACCTACTGATCTCAAAAGCTTTATGGTAAACTTTGGTGATTTGTGAAGTTATTTTGCTAATTTTAATGATTTTTGGTAGAAAACCGAGTCAAAAATGCCGTATTTTGGTTAAGAGTTAACTAAAAATAGTTAAATGTTGATTCGGGCCATGAAATTTTTATATTATTTCATTCATATTTCCTACAGATTGTATGTAAAATTTTGAAGGTTGGTTTGAAGTTTTGCATGTTTATTGATTTTATGAGATAAAAGTCGATAAAAGTGAATTTAATTAATCAAATATTTGAAACATTTGTTCCTGCCCTTTATAAATTTATGTACATTTAAAAATATGATTTAAAAGTTAAAAGTGAAATTTAAAATGTATTTTCACCTTGTTTTGATGTTTATTGGTTTTAGTGGTTAAAAACCGATAAATATCGATCTTTTTCTTCATAAAAATTTATCCGAATTTTTGGGCAATTTTTCTGACATTTTGGTGTTATTAGGAGTGTTCCAGAATACTAAAAAAAATTTGTTTCATATTTTGTAACATTTTCAATTATTTTGGATTTATTACTTAAAAGTTATGATTTTACCGATTAAATTAGCAAATATCTGTTGGAAATCTATATCTCATTATACAACATATTATAATATGTTACAAATTAATTTAGTCATAAAATTAATTACAAATCTTATGCATGCAAACTAAAATAGATAAGTGAAGAAATCGTTTTCTCACCATATGATTTTCGGATTAAAAGGGCACCAACAAGATCTCCTTCTTGTTAGTTCTTGAGCACTCATAAAATGGATGAACATAGATTCAAGTATAGAATCTCTCCCAAAAGTGAATACCCAAGATAAACCCTTAATAGATTAATATTATTAGATCTAGAATAATAATAATCTTACTAAAAATTGACCCAAAATATTAATATTGGTCTCTTAATTTCGGTTAAGAGAAGATGAATTTTGGAGTGTTTATTTCTCTAGTTTTCTAGAGAGTTTTTATATTTCTTACATTAGAAATATTATGTAAAAGTATGAATGAAAAATTGATGGAGAAAAACTCTCCTTAAGGCTCTTGGAAAACCGGTTGGGAGAAGGAGAGAGAGCCAATGCATGGACAAGTTATTCTTCTCAAGAAAACATAGGTATGCAAGGCTACTAACTAGGTATTATGATTATGCTTTCCACTCAACATAATTTAACATAATTAAGTATAATACTCCTCCTTATTTTCGGTACATATTGTGTAAAATGGAAAGTCCATTTTACACATTATTTTGTCAATTTGTCACATGTAACATGTTCCAGAACATTATGTGTATAAAATGTATTTTTAACAATTAAAAATCAACATATTAATAAAATATGTCACTTATAAAATTTAACCTAGTAATTCATAATTACTTGTACCAAAAGTGTTTCCGAATTATAAACTACAACATTCTGTATTTATAATAATTTATTCATTCCGTTTCAATTTGTTTCCGTAAACAATAATTTCATCTAAGCAATAAAACAATTCGATTACTTAGACCGTATCTTATTTAATCAAATTATAATGAGACACATAAATATCACCTCCAAAATTGTCCGTCAATTTTAAGTAATTTAATTAACCCGTATCGTCATACGATCAATTAAATATTCAATTAAGAGTGTTACCCTTTAGGTATGACCTAAGGGGATCAACTGATCACCACCGTCGCACGACAGTAATGTCAAACTCTAGTCAGCCAATCATTACCGATATGTGTGGACCAGTTGACTGTAAAATATTACATCCCACATGTATTCTTAAAATGAGACTTAAACATGTGATCATCATGATCGACAGTTGTGATCGCATTATTGTCGGAGGACATATATTCCAACAATCTCCCACTTGTCCTCGACAAGTGTGCGTCACCATTTGTCTTGTCCTATTACTATCTCCCACTCAATGCAAGGTGTCTTTCGGGTCGTACTTGCAAGTGATCATATTGAGAGTGGTTTCCTCGATCTGGAGAATAACTGATTGACCGGAGTTATCTACCATAGATACCTTCCGAGCGTGGCCACGCATTTCCAGTTCATTACTCCTCGAGTGGCCCTGAGATATTGTTTTAACCCTGACAAGGGGGTGGACAATTCCTATCGCACTTATTCCCTTCGACTAGCCACAGCCATCATAACCCAAAATATGCCCATTTGACCCCATTTACGAAGGTCGTAGTAACACAAATCAAAGTTAATCTGAAACTGTGCCATCTTAGGCGAACAGTCTTTAGTAAAAAGAATCGACTCATTAGAATACTATAGTAGCTCTCGCCACGACCAGGCTATATAAATTTGCCAGAACTCTATAAGCGGTCATAAGGCCCGACAAAGTGTTCCTAACAGTCTGCCTATGTGATCGAGTAGTCATCTCACATGACTCTATGGCACTTGAACTTGCCATCAATCGCATCACACTCTAGTCACTTCGAGACGTCACCTCATATAAGTGACTATGGGCGAATACTATGTTAATCCGAGTTCACTTTAACGGGGTTCAATTGTCTCTACAACCCGTTTGGATGTAACAAAGTATAAAAGGAGTTTTTAAGATTTAAAAAAAAAATCGAACGATAAATGTGATTATCATATGAGTAGTCAATACTTGATTACTACTTCATATTCTATAATCCAGTTTGGTCTTGAATGTAGTTGTTCATCTCAATTCAATTGAAATTACATATGACATGACTCATCATGTTAAGCCTATGAGAAGGCTTTGGTTAGTAGGTTTTATCAACTTCTTGTACCTTACTCAACCTTAGTACATACTCGTTTTCCTTTGTAATGTATACATTTGCATTACAAAACTTTCTGAGTACGTGTCGAGATCCAATCAAGACATAGGCCCTCTAGCCTTAGAATATATAGCTCCCACTGTTTTCACAGTGTGCGGGACTTATCCTTCTTGCACATCTCATGATTGCAAGTGTACTCAATTTCCGTTGTAAACATTTCTCATTGTTCTTTATTGTCTAGAACGATTCTAGAAAATCTATTCCTTAAATAATATAGCCACGATGGTATCTTAACCATCCTGATGTGTTTTGATTATGGTTTTGTCAGAAACCATGCGCAATCTCAATTGTCAATTGTTACTTGTGTATCACCCTTACACAAAATTTTGCATCAAAAACACTTTGCATTACTTCCTTAATGCTTCTGCAAGCACTTAAGGGTAATCATTATGGCTTACTTGTTAACTATTACTTAAATTCGATTCGAAACAATTCATCATACTCAAAGTATATGAAGTGTTATACATCATTACTTATTTAATTGATCCGGCAGCGGAAGCAAATGGAATCAATCAAATATGTTAAATTTGATTGAACTAGTCATGAATCTTATCAACATAAGACTTATTATTTGACGCTAATATCATGTTGATTTATCTACATAAATCTGGATATTAAAGATGTATTGTATTACTCCAAAAGTCTTAAATCATTCTCAATGATCAATATGGCATCCACATATTAGACTAATTAAAATTTCCGTAACTCCCACTAAACTTCATGTATAAGCACAACTTCTCAACCTATTGAGAAAAGTTTTATCACATGATCAAAATGTTGATTCCAACTCATTGATGTCCTACTTAAGACCCTCTCTTAAGTTTCACATTATCTTAGGATTGCAAGAATCTACAAAACTCAAGATATGTATTGAATACATTCCTTCTAATTGAAGAAGTGGGTTTTAGATTTACTCGCTATATGCATACCATCATAATGAAACACAATCCCTAAGAAGATCCAAATAGACTTAAGCATTTCAACTAGTGCAAAACCCTTTGCTACCAATCAAGCTTTGAAATTTCTCTTTATTAGTGCAAAACCCTTT
This sequence comes from Silene latifolia, assembly GCF_048544455.1. Taxonomy (NCBI): domain Eukaryota; kingdom Viridiplantae; phylum Streptophyta; class Magnoliopsida; order Caryophyllales; family Caryophyllaceae; genus Silene; species Silene latifolia. The sequence continues at coordinate 50,956,130 of NC_133529.1, read as the reverse complement.
GTCACTAATCAAGCCTTTTATTTCGGATTTTCATGGCTCTAAGCCTTGTATTGAGTTGTGACTTAAACACTCTCATGTAAGTCATATGTTCATTACTTTCTAGAAGTAATCAACTTGAATCAAACGATTTCTTTTGTAAGTTATAAGCTCTTTACTTTCTTAAAAGTAGCATGAATTCAAGGTTAAATTCAACAAGTGACGAATTTAACCTCCTAGGTTTTAAAGAAACAACGTCTTACACAAAACGTCTCATGTAGCCAAAAAAGACCAGTTTTTTGCGACATAACATTCTTTGTGGCATTCTAGAAATAAACTTGTATTTTAGAAAGGCAGCTTTACGAGCCGCAAACCCGTCGTACTCGTGATAACTGAAAGGGAAAAATGAGCATTTATTTCTTGTGAAAACTTACAAACATGGTACCCTACCATTTCATATCTCATATGATTTGTTTTAGATTTAGTGGAAAAATAATTTAGACAAAATGATAAAATCCCCAAAAGGATAAAGTAACTCAAAGTAACTTGATCGAAGTCCAAACCATATCGAATAGCGTTTGAATTCTTATCCAACCACACATTACCCCATAATGTGCGTTTAAGAGAGATTAACTTGTGATACTATATCATATTTCATTTGGCTTATATCAAAGTCTTCACTTTGATAATCCCATCACGACTAAATTGTGATTTCTTGAACTCTTTGAACTTCTTCAAGGATTTCTCTATTTACCTTATTAAGTGAACACATTAGCGTCAACTTAAATCGTTGGTAAAATAAAATTATCAACCTATTTTGGATCAATTATTTACAACCTCGATCTCCTTTTCAACCAAAAGGCACGAGACATCTTGCTTTGAATACAAGATACGCATATACCATAAGATCTAATGGTTTCAAGAGTACTCGATAACTCTTTGCGTTCATCATTCTAGAATCTAAGGTTTAATCTTGGATTACCAATTTGAGTCTTGCATCATCTTCATGATATATCATTCTAGTTTGGTTTAGAATATAATCACCTTGATAATGGGCTAGCCATACATCAAATCATGGTGTATAGGGTCACAAAAGTGAAACCTCTTTTGTATCTTAACAAAAATTATATTCTTATTTAGGGTCCATGTACTTAATATTCCTAATTAAGGTACAACTTTAAACCCAAAACTATATTGAGTACACAATGACTCTATCTCTCGACATTATTTGATGCTAGTCGTCATATTCTAATCATCCTCTGTATCGCATATAATGATGAAAACCACCATCGGTTTCTAATATTGACGAAATGGTACTAGCAAAACTTATGTCAATCAAATAAATAAAGAACTAAGTCTTATTAGATGTCCCACAACTAACTTGCTTATTCTTTAACAATTTGGGGTAGTTTTCTTTCTAGTGTCCAACATTTAAGACAGTGAAAACTTTATCGGTCGGGATTGATAGGTTTAGTATCGTTATTCTCAATAACTTTACTTTTAACATTACTTTGTATCAATTCCATTCTAATTTTACTTCTTGAACCTCACCCTTTTCTTAACGGTTTAAGAGAATGCTCCCACTTATTTCAATGAGTCTTTGCTTAGAGAAGCAAAATTGAATTTCATGAAGACTACTCTTCAATTCATTTGTTTAGTCTTAAAACTTTCATTGAAGTGGTTGCGTTATTTTGGTCAATTACGAATTCTGACAAATCTAATTACCAAAACAATTTATCGCTTCAAGGCACTTAATTTTAATTTAGTATATGAAAAAAAAAACAATCCATTGTAAGTAGATGTGTTAGTCAAGAATCAAAAACCTGTTTGATAATGAATAACTTTTATCTATACCCTTTACATCAGATCCTTCCAATGGATAATTCGAGGTTTTTAGAAGAAAATTCAAATTTGTCTTTAGTTACGATGTTTTAATGGAGATTTGAATCAAAAACCGAAATGATATCGTATATGATTGTGGTAAAGAAATAGAACAATATAATAACGGAATAGTGGAAAACTTAACATTTATCGTTTTATTAATACTTGTAAATAACAAGTAAAGCATTTATATAATGACCTCTACCTAACTATGATAAATGATTCCGAGATCCAAATTCATATTAACTTGGGCACGGGGTAGCCGATGAAACCCTTATCAATATAACTCAGTGGATTAACTCTTTAATCGATTCTACTTTTAGAACTCTCGGTCGATAAAATTACATTAACATTTATCTTTAGCCCAAAACACATCCGACAAGGGCACGGGGTAGCCGATGAAACCCTTATCAATTACTTTTGTTGAGTTCAGCCCAAATTTCGAATAAATGTGTCCATGATCCAAATTCACATTAACTTGGGCACGGGGTAGCCGATGAAACCCTCATCAACATGAATTCGGTGGATTAGACATTTATCACCCACTTCCCTTACGTAACAAGGTTTGTACCCCGGGGTGGCCGAGTGCACTTCCTCACGAAATAGGTTTTCATGGTTTCTACTTTTTGGTAAGGCTAAGTCTCAATTGTTTATTTTAGCGAGAGGTCATGTCAATTTATTATCTATCACGTTTTAAGTGAACTAAAGCGGTGAACTACGATAATTTTAATTGACACGGTCGATAAACTCGATTAAAAAGATAATGCATGTTTTAGTTGTGGCGATTTAGCGATGCATGCAACATATAAATAAAATGCAAAGCATAAATTAAATCCTAGTATGGCCTTCCTAAAATAGAAAATCTAATTAACTATTACATATTCGGAAACTAACTCCATTGGTCCCTTGAACTTCGGTTTTGGCACGCATCTCGAGGTAACACCGTCTTTATGTATCGCCTTCTTGAGTGACACCGTCTTCAAGGAACTCCGAAATAAATTAAATTACATAACAAATTACGTAATTTCCTATTATACATTTGTAATTAAAATAAAATAAATCTATTAAATTACAAAACGGTGATACGAGATGACAATAAATTACAACCGAATCGATATTCCCATACATTTCGGGTAATATCAATTAAAAACTAAGGCCATACTAAGTAAAAATTACATAATTCAAAATTACATAAAATAAAATTATGACAATCATAAATAAAATGCTGCATTATAATATGTAAGAACATGCCCAATTTTATGCTAAATCGCCTTTAAGGAGCCAATATCGTATATTAATCGATTTTTACGGATTTGCGTGATTCAACCTTTTAAAATCACAATAAATTACATAAAATCATATTTATGCACAAGTTAATTACCCTAACCAACTTAGGACTCAAAATTAGTCTCCACTAACTTATGACAATAATTAACATAGATTCAAGTATAGAATCTCTCCAAAAGTGAATACCCAAGATAACTCCTTAATAGATTAATATTATTAGATCTAGAATAATAATAATCTTACTAAAAATTTACCCAAAATATTAATATTGGTCTCTTAATTTCGGTTAAGAGAAGATGAATTTTGGAGTGTTTATTTCTCTAGTTTTCTAGAGAGTTTTTATATTTCTTACCCTAGAAATATTATGTAAAAGTATGAATGAAAAATTGATGGAGAAAAACTCTCCTTAAGGCTCTTGGAAAACCGGTTGGGAGAAGGAGAGAGAGCCAATGCAGGGACAAGTTATTCTTCTCAAGAAAACATAGGTATGCAAGGCTACTAGATAGGTATTATGATTATGCTTTCCACTCAACATAATTTAACATAATTAAGTATAATTCTCCTCCTTATTTTCGGTACATATTGTGTAAAATGGACTTTCCATTTTACACATTATTTTGTCAATTTGTCACATGTAACATGTTCCAAGACATTATGTGTATAAAATGTATTTTTAACAATTAAAAATCAACATATTAATAAAATATGTCATATATAAAATTTAACCTAGTAATTCATAATTACTTGTACCAAAAGTGTTTCCGAATTATAAACTACAACATTCTGTATTTATAATAATTTATTCATTCCGTTTCAATTTGTTTCCGTAAACAATAATTTCATCTAAGAAATAAAACAATTCGATTACTTAGACCGTATCTTATTTAATCAAATTATAATGAGGCACGTAAATATCACCTCCAAAATCGTCCGTCAATTTTAAGTAATTTAATTAACCCGTATCGTCATACGATAAATTAAATATTCAATTAAGAGTGTTACCCTTTAGGTATGACCTAAGGGGATCAACTGATCACCACCGTCGCACGATAGTAATGTCAAACTCTAGTCAACCAATCATTACCGATATGTGTGGACCAGTTGACTGTAAAATATTACATCCCACATGTATTCTTAAAATGAGACTTAAACATGTGATCATCATGATCGACAGTTGTGATCGCATTATTGTCGGAGGACACATATTCCAACAATATCACCAAATCAAACTAATTATTCATCATCAAATTAGTGAGGACTAATTTTGAGGTCCAAAATAGTTTGGACAATAAGTTTGGACTTAAATGAGATTTAAGAGTTGATTATTGATTTTTACAAGTTAAAAATCGATTAAATCCACAAAACCGAGCAAGATACCAACGATTGTAAGATAGGGCGATTTTGGCATCATTTTACAGCATTTTAAGCATATTTATTTATGTTGAATGAATGATTGTCATTTATTTAAAGTATTTATTTTGTTGTACCTAGTATGGCCTAGTTTATTTTAATCGTTATTACCCGAAATGAATGGGAATATCGATTTGTTTGTAATTTAAATATGATCTCGTATCGTCGGTTTATAATTAATTAATAGTTTTATTTATTTTATTAATTAATGTATAATAGTAATAGCTATGTAATTCAATTGTAATAGTTATTCTTACCGGCGTTTCCAAAAGACGGATTTACATCGAGATGGAGTCTATTTTTGGAAAGGTGTTCCAAATCCCACAAGAAGGAGCCACTTTTGGAATGCAGAGGCAAGCGACCAAGGAGTTGGTTTCCGATATGTAATAGTCTAGTTTTTATTAACTAGGAGGCCATACTAGGATTATTCATATGCTTGCTTGCTTTTGTTTTTCTCGCATGCCAAAATCGCCATTCACATGCATTTTATTTTCGCGATTGTCAATTCACGTCATTTTCATTCACCGACTTAGTTCACTTATAGGGAATTTATGACTAAATTGACAGGATCTCTCACATTTCTAAAATTGAGATTAGCCTTACCAATTAGTAACACCTATGAATCCCTTGTTCATTAGAGCCACGCTCGCCCAAGCGGGGTGTTCTCTTTTTACCTCGGGTAAGTAGGGTGATAAACGGTTATCACGTGCCAAAGTTGGTTGGAATCAACGGGGTATAAGACGGTCTTGTATTCCGGGACTAGTAGATGGATTTAAGGAAATTCGTCAACCAAGAGTTCTAGAGGTAGAATTAGTCAACCGTTGACTTACCGAATTTACACAATTATGGGATGTTTCGCCCAAGCGATGCCTATTTTTGTCTAAAGACAGGATCTTAGAATCATTTATATAATTTAGTGAGAGGTCATTATATAAATGGACTTGTTAAAAATGTTTATCAAGTTTTTATAACATTGAATGTTAATTTTTCCTATTTTTCGTTCTTTTTCATTAATGTATTTACTATGACATCGCGCACTTCATCCTCCTTCCATCCTCTATTTATTATTATACTCGTTTCGTTCTTTCATAGAAAGCGGTTTCTTTGAAGGAATTCGGTAGCAATGATTGGTAACATGATTTACCAAATCACCTACATAAGCTTACAACGATTTTTTTTTGCGATTATTTTACAACTTAACGTCCATACATATTAAAAAGGGGTTTCATATTGCAAACTCTTATTATGAGTTTAAATGGGGGTCACATTTTATCAAGAGTGTCTTGATTTCGAAAGTGACACCTCCGTCATGATGATGACATATTAGTTTTAATTACTCAAGAGTAATTCAAAAGTTTGCGAAAAGAGTTTTCAAAAACACATAGAATACTCCAATATGATACCGTCAAATGGCTCACTTCGAGGAAGGCCAAATCGATTGTTTATGCGCTAAAGAGTTTAGGCATATGATGACAATTGAACGGTTAGGTAGTCCAATTTCGCAATAAGTTGAGATTTTGCCACATGTTGCACTCACTTTATAGTAATTCACTCTTACTAAGTGTATAAAATATCACGAATGAGTTGAAGAGAGGTCTTCATAAGATTCATTTTTGCTTGTTGAAGCAAAGAGGAATGTGAAAGTGAGTGGGAGTTAAGAAGAAGCTACACTAGATGTATGCGATAGGACAAAGTTGAAGGAGACATCTACTCAAAGGATAGGCTAGTTCCACTATCTTGGTATGAGATACCAAGTATGGGTCATTTCTTTGTAAAGAAGTTTACATGAATTGATAAAACATAAGACGTCTAGCATAGGACATTTTTGTATCGAAATGATGCTAGAGTAGCAACGATTTCGATAGGGACAAATGTACCTAAATTTGGTTTTAAAAGAATGTAATCATCTATGTTTACACATAGAAGGCATCGCTCAGGTGATTTAAAACAAAAACTTGTACCTACTCCTATGATAACTTGGTGGTTGGTTTAGACCACACAAGTAAGAGGTATTTTACATTCTTCACGAAAACTAAATATTATACTATCTTGTAGATTTTAAAGTCTCTAATCCGGTGAACCCAATTGATCAAACCTCAAGTAAATTCGTTTAAAACGAGTAAACGATAAGCACATCGAACAACCATTTGATTGAGAATCTTATGGTATGTGTGCATGTATTATGTTTTCTTTTGCAGAAAAGAAACACAATAGTGAGGTGATTGACCATATACATACGGATGTGTAAGGCCGATAGTTGGTAATATATATATACTTCGTTACTTTTACCGTAATGTTAAGTAGATATGAAAACCTCGTATCTATTTAATAACATATAAAAGTGATTTTTGAAACGTGAAATATTTTCAAAATGAAGTAGTAAACCAAAAATACGACAAGTTCAAAAATGTTGATCGGAAATTTCAAAGTCATTACTTTGAAGATCAAATGGGTAATATCAAGTAATGACCTTGATGATCACTAAGAAGATTGTGAATCATAGAGTATGGCGTAGTCAAGAAGATAAACCGAACTTTATGAGATATAGTTTGAGGTTTTTCGCAATTTTGTAAGCTATTTTCTCACTAAAAGTTTAAAACTAGACGATAATATCCTAAATGACTCCATATGAGATATGGATAGGGAGGGTGATGTGACTCATATTTGAGCACATTTAGTCCCCGAATTAACCTCGTTCCCATGCTTTATAATGCATAATTGGGTCATTTACTATCTTTAGTTTCCCATTTTGCATATTCTTTGAGGTTTTGTCTCCTTGGTAGTAAAGGATTGCTAATCTTGCATTTACAAGGCGAAATAGAGCTAAATTTATCGCAACTAATGACCAAGCATCAAAGAGAAGACCAATACTAGAGGCCTAAGTAGATAATAAAGTGAAATGGGCAATGTCAAAAAGGATCCTTGCATCCCCAACACGATCCTTGCGGATTGTAGGGGAGAAAAAGAAAAGAAGCAGTCTGCCCATGAATCCGAGCGGATCATGCACGATCCGTGCATCTCACAACACCAAGATCCGGGCGTCTTGTTCCCAAGACGAGCGGATTGCAGCCCAAGGAGCCGAGCGTCTTCCCCTGGATTCGAGCGGATCACAAGTCAGAAGAACCCGTGCCTTACCTCAAGACGAGCGGATCGTGGCAAGACTAGCTATGGGGATCCGCTCATTTCCTTCGAGAGGAGCATTTTCTCAACTTTTCTTAGGGTCTTAATAGTCATTTAAGCCCTTAGTAACCCTAATCTTTGTACCTAATCTTTAGTATAAATACCCCTTTGTACTACCTAAATTAGCATCAATCCGTAATCATATCTTAATCCATCCTGAATCATCTCTTAATTACTCTCAAATTAGTTGTAATACAATTTATCATATTAATTATATCTTAATCTTTCCTTAATTTCTCTATTGTTCTTCATTTATTTTGGGTAATTAGAAGATTATTTGGGTTTATTTGGGAGATTGACAACCTTCCTTCCATCAATCATCAAGTACTTCTATTATTCTTTGCATTATTATTTGGAATCATCTTCATAGGTATAATTCTCTTTACCCTTATTTAATTATTGTTAATTACTTTCCTTTATTCACCATGTTTAGCTATGTTAGTTTTTTTTTTGGTGAAATGTAAGTATTCTCATTAAGTTCAAACCAAGGATACAATGTTCATCATAAATTAGATTACAAGTCTCTTGATCCAATCTCTATCACTAGCTATTTTGACTCTACTTAACTGACTCATAAGTCTGATTTTCATCAGCTTTTGACATTTAGAGAACAGAACAGTAGGTCGCAAAATGACTCCATCTAATCTTGCTGAATTATGCTGCTGCCATACTTCATAACTCACAGCCATAAAGACTGCTAAACACACATTCTTCTGTACATGTGGCCATTTCCTTCTGCCTACCCAAATAATACAATTTCCCTGGGGTACTAAAATCCTCAGCCAGGTACAAAAACCTGATCCATTATCTCAGTGACATACTGACAATGCTGAAATAGATGGATAACAGTTTTTGCCTTAGCCTGGCAAATGCAATAGCTTTGTTAGTTTGATTGACAATCTTATTAGCATGTTGAACTTGGTAATGAGTGAGTAGTCTTCTAGCTAGGGTCAATGGGGAATTAGGGGAAACAAACATGGGGAATGATTCATGCTTAATCTAATATGTTTTCATAATTGCTTGGTTGTTGTGATTTCAACTTATGCACATGTTATGTTTGATGAAATGCGAGCCTATGAATCCTTGCATTTTTTGATCCATCACCTATCTTTTCATTGAGGCTTGTAAGCATATAAACCAACTCGCGCCTCATTAGACAATGCATAAAGTTGAATAGGAAGGATTAAGTCGACTTGTAGGTGTTGTACAATCTAATCGATTCGGCACCGGGACCCAAACCTTCTTAGGGATTCTAAGCTTATACACCAACTCGATCCCATCACAAAAATAAGTGCTTGCATAAAATTGAGAACATGTTTGTATGATCACCTCCCATGAATCCCCTATGAACCCATGACACCCTACTGCTTTTTATCAATTGTTTACATCTCCTTTTAATTACCTTGCTTGTTTTCATTACTTTACTTTCATCTTGTTAATTAGTTTAGTGTATCTCCTACCTTAACCCAATTTGTGACACCCTAAGACACAACCATTTGCAATTGAGAATCCTACATCAATACCCGTCCCTTGGGATCCGACCTTTACTTGCCTCTTTGCTAAGAGTAGTTTGTGAAGTTATAAATATTATTTTGGTTGGTAGCTTTTGACGACGAGTTTATACCGAACCAAAAATGGCGCCGTTGTCGGGGACGGTGTTAAATTGATTTGATTTTCATTAATTGTTTTTAGTTGTGTCTTTCTTTACCTTGGGGTAGTAAAACTCCTCAAGGTTGTTCGAATTGTTTTCAATTTGTTTGATATTTTGCATGACTAGGAGATCACAAGGTAATCTATTGCCAATTGATCTTGAAATTGAAAGGACCTTAACCAACAATAGAAGAGTTGCTAGAGGTACTTCAAGAGTTGTAGGTATTGGTGAGATTGTGGACATTCAACCAAATAACATTAAGTTTACCAACCCTTTTGCAAGAGAAAGAGAGGATAACCCAATACAAAACCCACCACAAAATCAACCCACAATGCCTAAATTTTCATCACATTCCGTACCAACCGAGGAGAACCTACAAAATGGTACTCCTACACCACAACATCTAACCTGTAATTTCATTGCCAAATCCACATTCATACAATTAGTTGAGAGAAGTCAATTTGGAGGGATGCCTAGTGAAGACCCTCATTCACATATGGAGACTTTTTGTGACTATTGTGATGCGATTTCTCAAACCGGAGTTACTCAAGATCAAATCCGATGGGTATTATTTCCTTTTTCTTTTATTGGTACCGCAAAGCAATGGTTGAAGAGCCTAGACAAGGCTATCGGCCTTGGTATTGATTCATGGAAGAAGCTAGCACTTGCTTTCTACAAGATATTCTATCCTCCGGAGAGAACTAACATATTGAGAGCCCAAATTACCGGGTTCAAACAAAGAGATGAAGAATCATTATATGAGGCATGGGAGAGATTTAAGGACACTTGTCGTTCTTGTCCACACCATAGGCTTAATGAGTGGTTCCTTGTGCAACAATTTTGGAACGGTCTATATGAAGACTCCCGCAATATCCTCAACATGGGATCAAATGGGATGTTTACCGAAGTTGATGACAATCAAAAATGGGACAAAATCGAAGAGATGGCGGTTCATAATTCACAATATAGTAGGCCTCGAAAGGCTACTAGAGGAGGAAAGCATGAGGTAGATTCCATCACACAATTGGGTGCTCAACTAAGTGCTCATATTGACACCATCAATTTGAAGTTGGAGAAGGCCATGGCTAAGCTTGATGAAGCTTCCAAATCACCCAAATATGTTAATGCTATGGTGGCATCACCCTCAATTCCAAGTGGAGTATGTGAGAGTTGTGGAACTTTGGGACATGACCAAAGTGAGTGTAGAGGAACAAGTGAAGGCTTTCCAAGCATACAAAAGTGGTACTCCTTATTCCAACTATTACAATGAGAATACAAAATTCCATCCCAATCTTTTATACAAGAGCCAAAATATTCAAAACCCTCAACCAACATACACCCCACCTCCAATGAGAAACCAAGCTCAAAGACCCTTTTACAACCAAAGCCAAGGTTATCAACCTTCATACAATCAAACAAATGACCAAGGCTTTTATGTTCAAAAAGCGATCCTCCAAATGCAAAAGAATCAACAAGAAATTTTCACTCAAATGCAAAAAGATAGCCAAGCCAAAGACATCACCATCAATAACATACTATCCCACACAAAGATGCTAGAAACCCAAATGTCTAAATTAGCATCTTCTAGATCTCAAAGACAAAAGGGGCAATTACCACCTCAAAGTAATCCCCCAAGACATGAATCGGTTAGTGCCATCCATTTGCGGAGTGGTACAAGGTATGAAGGGCCAAAGAGGCCAATTGATGAAGATGTTGTGGATTCTAGTGACAAGCAAAGAGTTGAGAACTCTAAGAAAGAAGAACCCACTACCAATGAAGTTTCAAAGAAGAAGAATGAAGAGAAGGCTACGGAGAAAGTGCCTATTGTGATTAGACTTCCATTCCCAAGTTGTCAAGCTAAGCCTAATTTTGATGAGCAACTTGGAAAGTTCATGGAGAGTGTGAAGAACTTTGAAGTCTCAATCCTATTCACGGAATTGATTAATCATGTTCCGGCCTATGCGATATACATGAAAGACATTCTTACCAAGAAGAAATCCATCCGGAAGCTAGAGACTATTGCATTCACTAAAGTGAGTAGTGTTATTCTACAAGGAAGTTCCCCTCCAAAACTCAAAGATCCGGGAAGTTTCTCTATTCCATGCACCATTGGCGACACTATAATCAACAAAGCATTATGTGACCTTGGAGCAAGTGTAAGTGTCATACCATACTCGGTGTGCAAGAGGCTAGGAATGGGAGAACTCAAATGCACCAACATTACGCTTCAAATGGCGGATCGATCAACAAAGATATTTCTAGGGATATGGGAGGATGTTCCCGTGAGAATTGGCAAATTCTTCATCCCGGTAGACTTTGTCATTGTAGACGTGGACAAGGATTCCAACATTCCTATCATTTTAGGAAGACCTTTCTTGCATACCGCGGGAGCGGTGATTGATGTGAAACATGGAGAGCTCACACTTGAAGTGTGAGATGAGACAATCACATTTAATCTTGACAAGACAATGAAAGCTCCCCGATTACATGAACCATGTTTCAAGATTGATCACTATAGCCGAGAAAGTGATAGGAAGAAGTTAACATCTCAAAGCAAAGATCAAGCTATGGGTAAAGAATCACCACCCATATGGAAGAAGGAAGTGGATAATCCTCAAGATGCTCTATCCGGAGGGAAGGAAAATTTTAACAACAATGAGAGCTTGAATAGCTCAACACCAATCATGACAAGAGAAGAAGAAGGCCTCATTGGCCATGACAACAAGAAAGAGGAGTTGTTTCCATCAACTGATGATACCATTGGGAAGCAAGCTAGTGAAGTATGTGGTCTATGGGACGACGGATTCAAAGGATTGGTCAATCCCTACATTGGCAATGCTATGACCTTAGACCAAGGCTTTGGCGACCATCTTGACTCGAGTCACCATCATGAAGAACACAATGTGCAAAGGTCTATTGAAAATCTTTATAAAGAAAATGAACAAGTCTTCGACTAGTTCTACAAGGTGTTGAGCAACATCAATAACACCTTGGCTATGCCCCCTTAACATCTCATTCTAGAGTGAGAGTTTGGTGGAGTCCTCCCTAAACCACCATTTGTAAATATTATAACCCTTAACTTGCATTTTACTTCTTATATTGCATTTTGTCAATTTTGGATTTGCAATTTCATACTATGATCAAGATTTTTATTATGAGAGAAAGTGACGGAGGGATCTTAATGTGCTTTGATGTGTAGTGTTTACTTTAGTGTGGGGATAGCAATTGCCTAGGCTAACCGAGCCTCGAAAGTGCACCCACAATGTTGAGCAAAGGAATGAAGAAAGAATGATATGGGAAATGAAGACCCCCACGGGTGGAACTGAACTCGTGGGTGCAAAGAACAATCCGAGCATCCCAAGAGGAATCCGCTCATGCTGGCTGTGATCTGAGCGTCATGTCTGCTAAGATGCTCGTCTTGGGAGAGCTTAAATTGAAAAGTTTGGTCTGTTTTAAAATTTGAGCAGATTACACAGAAGACGCCCGTCTTAGTCTGAAGCCGCTCGTCTCAGGAGCAATCTGCGCATCTTGGCTGCTTCAAAAGTTTAGGTTCCTTGCAGTTTAAAAATCCGAGCGTCCCCAAGTGAAGACGAGCGTCTCCTGAAGAAATCGGCTCGTCTCCTAAAGAATCTGCGCGTCTCAGCACGGGTTAGAAATTCCTGAGCTCACTGACTGAGGATCCGAGCGTCCCCAACCCAAGACGCCCGTCTCCTGCTACTGAATGACTATAACACGGGATTCAAGCCCTCCTTCCCCAAATCATTTTTATCTTATTCAAACACAAATACACACCCTTTCTCCCTCAAAACCCTCAATCCCCTCATCAACAAAACACAAATTCCTCAACCAAATTCACCAAAATCAAACCCAAACTTCCTAAAATCACAATCAAATTACTCCTTCATCAACAAAACACCAACCAAACATCAAAATCCTCAAAAATTGAATCGATTTTCTAGGGTTTTAAAGCAATTTCGAAAACCCCAAAATCGATTAGGATTAATTGAAGCTTGAGGAGACTAGAAGCATTCAAGCAAAACTTTGGTTTGTTGATACAATCTTGATAAGGAGAAGAACATGGCAAGAACAAAAGGTGGAAACAAGGCACCCACAACCTCCAATCTTTCCAAAAGGCAACAAGCTCTTTTCGCCTCAAAGGCTATGGTAGTGCATCAACCAAGGGTAAAAAGTAAAGAAATCGCTACTCCTATGGTGGAAGTTACTCCTACTCCGGTCATTGAACAATTGCAAGATTATCCGGAGGTAACTTTCATAAACGATTCTCATAGGAATGCATTTATATCCCTTACTAGAAAAACTATTTTGGCTATCAAATTCATATGCCATGATGCCTTAGACAAGTTGGGTGTTCTTGAGAGGACTAAGAATTTCTTCGAGTCCATGAAATTGCCTACCCTCTTCGAAATGCAAGAATTGACTTACCCTTCCCTTACTATGGAGTTTGTAAGCTCTTTGAAGGTGACTAAGGTATTGGGTCAAAAAATTGTTGAATTCCGCCTAGAAAACAAGAGTAAAAAGATGACTTTGGAAGAGTTTGGGAAAGTGTTTGGTCTTGAAAAACACTCTCATTATGAGAAAAAGCCTTTGAAATATGATCCCGCACCTATATGAAAAGCAATCACCGGGAGAAAATTTGAGTCCTTCCATGAGTGTCATGTTCTTTATGTCCACCATCCGGGCATAAGAGTGTGGCATACGTTTATGGGCAACACTTTAATCGCAAGAAAAGGCACCAATCACTTCACCGAGCTCGACTTTATCTACCTAGAATCCACCATGAATGTCAACAAAAAGTTCACCAAGGAATACAACATACTTCAACTCCTAATTGATCGGTGGCTTGAAATTGACCATGGGAAAGATAGGGCGGCTTTTATTGTCAACGGAGGCTTAGTAACATGGTTAGCCAAACACTTCAACCCGGATTTTAACAAAGACAAGACATACAAACCGGTTAGAGGTGGCAACCTTCTTGATATGGCCACTGTTATATGATCAAGAAGTTCCATTGGGTCAAGAATGATAATCTTGACAACAAATTTGAGTGTCTCACTAAAGAAGCTAAGTCCTTCATCTTGCCTAACAATATATGCCGCATCAATGTCCGAAGTCCAAGCTACCTACTCCCCGTCTCCGATGAAGCCGGGATGATTATGAAGCAACATAGGGAATCGCATGCCAAGCCCTCCTCCTCCTCCTCTATTATGACTCCACCTTATACAATCGCCTACCAAGAATTCACACCAAGTGGCACAAATGTTGTGGTAGGCAAAGAGTACTTGACTCAATTATTACAACACATGCATAAGCAAGCTTATGAAGATCGGGTCAATGACTACCGAGCTCAATGTTCATTTAGCTAGGCAAGGACTCCTTGATCCTACATGTCCTTTGCCTAGTTGGGCGGATAGGGTGGTATTCTTCCCGAATTCTCCTAGAGATGCCAACATGGATGGTGAAGTCGCTAAGGGGAAGGAGATTGTTGTTGAAAGCGGGAAAGGTAGCTACTCTTGCCATGAGGAAGAAGAGAAAGAAATGCAAAGCTCAAGTGATGATGATGATGGTGAAGCCTCCGGGTCCATGGAGGTAGATGATGATGATAATGAGGATGATGATGACGATGATAGTGATGAGGATGTCGCAATGAGCGACAATTGAGGATTGACAAGCTTTTGGAGGATGCCACAATCCATTGTGAGTTTCCTACACCTCCACTTAGCTTTGTTTATGTCTCTTGTTTCAATTTTTTAATCTTGATCATTGGCTTTGAGTCCCAGCAACACTTAGAGGACTCCCACCTTGGTTCCATTGAGGTGTCTTATATTATTCCCACTTTGAAAATCCAAAATGACAAATTAGTTTCATGCATTGCATTTTTGTGCATAAACTCCACCATTTTTACACTAGAAATAGTGTCTTACTTGGTTTGGGGAAGTTCAAGCACAAGTATTGGGAGTTAATCTAAATTAGCTCTCCAACCAATAAGTTCATGCATCATATAGTGTAGTATAGAATGCATCACTTGTTTATATGTCATATAGTGTAGTATATTAGCTCTCCAACCAATAAGGCCCTTGTAGATACTTTTTCTTCTTAAGACTTTACTCATTAGAATGCTTCTAAAACACCCTAGGATGTGTCATGCTAGTATCCTTTGACCTATGGATTAAGTCCTAGTCAAGAGTACCTTGTGGTGTGATAACACCTTGGCTACCGTTTATTCCAAGGCGACCTTTGAAGCCATGCAACCAACTTCCACATTCTACCACATTTTGTCAACAAAAGGGAATGGGCACAAAAATCATCAAAATTTGAGTTCAAGCATTGAAATAAAAAATCAAAAAGTTTGCAAAATGCATCAAAGAAAAGAGGAGCAAAAATAGACTCTTATGCTTCAAATATAAGCACCCTCGTTACAAATTAGGGTGACTTTGAAAATGTTCAAAAAATGCAAAAAGTTGAAATTGTCAAGCATCAAATGCAAAACATCAAGAAATGACAAAAAGAAATTATTCTCAAATATCAAATGCCACAAGAAATTGGGGGGAATAACAACATCAAAAGCAAACTCCCATATGAAACTCAAAACACATTGATCCCTTTATCCATTGAACCCACTTTTATGCATGGTGGAGAAGGGACGACCCTTCTTCTTGTCTTGGCAAAAAGGGGAATTCCGCGATCCTCCAGTGTTTCTAACACCATAAGGAGTCTACTCTCGACGAAAGCATTTAACGATTGAGGACAAAGGTACCCTAGCTTGACACAACTTAGAGGTGATTTATTGGTATCCTCCTAGGCTTAGTAGCTTAAAGAAACCATATATATAATGGAGTGTGTACCCTTAGATCGTTTCCCTTGTAGATAATTTACGTCACTTAGATGGGGAAAGTGGCTATTCATTTTTGTAGATGCATCCATTACTTGCTTTTGTGTGCTTAATGCTTGGATGTATCGCCATTTTGGCAAGCCCCACCTTGCTTTGCAAGAAGGCATCCTACCTCATGGTTATTGTCTTGTTGTGAGTTGAAGGGGCGGAGTGAGACCCGCTAATTATCTTATATCGGTTATATTAGTAGGTTAGTTTAAATAAAGGTCCTAGTTTTAGTCACCTCTTTACTCGGGATGAGCAAAGGTTCGGTTTGGGGATGTTTGATGTGACTCATATTTGAGCACATTTAGTCCCCGAATTGACCTCGTTCACATGCTTTATAGTGCATAATTGCGTCATTTACCATCTTTAGTTTCCCATTTTGCATATTCTTTGAGGTTTTGTCTCCTTGGTAGGAAAGGATTGCTAAAAATGCATTTACAAGGCGAAATGGAGCTAAAGTGATTGCATCTAATGACCAAGCATCAAAGATAAGACCAATACTAGAGGCCTAAGTAGATAATAAAGTGAAATGGGCAATGTCGAAAGGATCCTTGCATCCCCAATACGATCCTTGCGGATTGTTGGGGAGGAAAAGAAAAGAAGCAGTTTGTCCAGGAATCCGAGCGGATCATGCACGATCCGGGCGTCTCACAACACCAAGATCCGGGAGTCTTGTTCCCAAGACTAGCGGATTGCAGCCTAAGGAGCCGAGCGTCTTCCCCTGGATCCGAGTGAATCACAAGTCAGAAGAGCCCGTGCCTTACCTCAAGACGAGCGGATCGTTGCAAGACTAGCTATAGGGATCCGCTTATTTCCTTCGACAGGAGCATCTCCTCAACTTTTCTTAGGGTCTTAATAGTCATTTAAGCCCTTAGTAACCCTAATCTTTGTACCTAATCTTTAGCATAAATACCCCTTTGTACTACCTAGATTAGCATCAATCCTTAATCATATCTTAATCCATCCTTAATTATCTCTTAATTACTCTCAAATTAGTTCTAATACAATTTATCAATGTTAATTATATCTTAATCTTTCCTTAATTTCTCTATTGTTCTTCATTTATTTTGGGTAATTAGAAGATTATTTGAGTTTATTTGGGAGATTGACAACCTTCCATCAATCATCAAGTACTTCTATTATTCTTTGCATTATTATTTGGAATCATCTTCATAGGTATAATTCTCTTTACCCTTGTTTAATTATTGTTAATTACTTTCATTTATTCATCATGTTTAGCTTTGTTAGTTTGATTGACAATCTTATTAGCCTGTTGAACTTGGTAATGAGTGAGTAGTCTTCTAGCTAGGGTTAATGGGGAATTAGGGAAAACAAACATGGGGAATGATTCATGCTTAATCTAATATATTTTCATAATTAATTTGCTTGCTTGTTGTGATTTTAACTTATGCACATGTTATGTTTGATGAAATGCGAGCCTATGAATCCTTGCATTTTTTGATCCATCACCTTCCTTTTCAATGAGGCTTGTAAGCATATAAACCAACTCGCGCCTCATTAGACCATGCATAAAGTTGAATAGGAAGGATTAAGTCGACTTGTAGGTGTTGTTCAATCTAATAGATTCGGCACCGGGACCCAAACCTTCTTAGGGATTCTAAGCTTATACACCAACTCGATCCCATCACAAAAATAAGTGCTTGCATAAAATTGAGAACATGTTTGTATGATCAACTCCCATGAATCCCCTATGAACCCATGACACCCTACTGCTTTTTATCAATTGTTTACATCTCCTTTTAATTACCTTGCTTGTTTTCATTACTTTACTTTCATCTTGTTAATTAGTTTAGTGTATCTCCTACCTCAACCCAATTTGTGACACCCTAAGACACAACCATTTGCAATTGAGAATCCTACATCAATACCCGTCCCTTGGGATCCGACCTTTACTTGCCTCATTGCTAAGAGTAGTTTTTGAAGTTATAAATATTGTTTTGGTTGGTAGCTTTTGACGATATTTTATACCGAACCAGAGGGTCCCTAACTTGTCATTTTTATACATTTGGGACCATAAATGTTTATGTTTGGAACTAATTTATGTATTTGTGAGGGTTATCCAAATTTTAACCACTTGGTTTTTACTCCTCCAAAACGAGAACAAAGAGTTTGTGGCTCGTGATGCTGTCTTTCTAAAAAGATTTTCATTTTCTCAAAGACAGAGTGGGTGAAATTTTTAACTTACGGAAGTCCAAGACCCACAAACTGAGTACAATGCAAGAAGACGTTCTTTATTGTGGCTCAGTGGTTATAAGGAGATAATTTTGCGATAATATTCCGTTACTTTTCGAAAGTGACAAATCTTCAACCCTCGTCAAAGGCTTTTCTATAGTATGAACTCTATGTGATGGCGTGTCACCATGCAATTCGAATTGGTCTTCTTGCACAAGATGTGATAAGGAATGAAACATGAAATGTTTTCGAGACTTGATTTGGGGCGAATACTTTGCACCAAATTAGGTTACCTTGATCTTGTCATAAAGGTTACATAAGATGTTTCAATTTTGAGTTCGTTACAGAGAGTTTGTGACAACCCAAATGCCTTTATCAATTCGTATGTTCTTAGAAATATAGCCTCTCATGAGGATGAGTTCGGCAAAACAATAATAACGTAACTTTATCCTTGAATGTTACTCATGAAGGGAGAAGTTTTGTTGATCTTGTCAATGCTAAGAAGCCTAGCATGCTTGAAAGATCTCTTTTGTGATCTTATATACGTCAAAGAGTTTGAACTTTAGGGTTCAATCATGTAGTCAATCAGAATGGTATTACTCGAGTTGTAGAGGTACCACGATGATACATGGAGTTTAGTGGGAGCTAAGGTGATATTTCTTAGTCTAAATATGTGTTTGCCATATTAGTGACTAGAAATATTCTCGGGTGAATATTTGAGAGTAGTATGGGGCATCTTAAACATCCGGATCTAATGAGAAAGATCTCCATGGATATTAGCATTATAGTCAAGAGACTTATGTGATAAGATTCTTGGCTCGTTCAAGTTGTTGAACAATTAATATGATCTCTTGTGCTTCCGCTGCAGGATCTATTAAATATGCTAAAAGCTTCACTCGTCGGGACTTATCATGTTGAGAATATGAGAAGTTATTACCAATCATTTCCTAGTGACTTTCACTAGATGATTATCAAGAGCATCCTTGAGTACTTGTGAAGCACTGAGGATTTACCCTTGTAGTTTGGAGGAATTTATGAATTTCGTGTAAAAGGGTTACACGATAATATTCCTATGCTTATAAGATGTTATGGGCCTTGTTAAGGAATGGTTCACATGTAAAAGTGTTATGTGCATAATAAAGAATAATATGTATAAGAAGTTATACATGTATAAGAAGTTATACTTGTATAAGAAGTTATACATATATGTATAAGAAGTTATAGATGTATAAGAAGTTATACATAAAAGATGTCATATGAAGGATTTGTATAAGAATTATACGTATAAATCATGAACGAAAGCTAAGTACATTACAACATCCGAAGTTCTAAAAGAGACGGTATATATCTGGAATTTAATGGAACTAGAGTAGTTCTGTTACCGAATATCGTCTCCCGAGAGACTATGAAAACAAAAAACAGGGAGTGTTTGATCTGGCTTTAGAACCGAGTCTAAAAACTTGTTTAGACTCAGTACTCAAAAGGTTCTATGTGATGAAAAGATTACATAGAACAAAGGAAAATAGCAATGGAAATTAGAGTGATGCAACTGTTGCTAATCCTCTAACCAAAGTCGTTGGCATAAGGTAGACATAATGGTTATTTCATTTCAATGTGATTGAGGAGTATACCTTAATTGCTGAAGATCGTTATGTAAATATTGGATAGAGTATTAATATTTGCGTAAGTCATGATCGCATTCATTGTTTGAGTCTCTTTAAGAAATCAATTATTCAGTTTCACAGAAAACATGAATACCCTGTTTATCCGAATTGGTTGTGGAGACAATGTTGAACCCCAATTCAAGTGAATAGGATGAACATTGTATTAGCCCCTAGTCACTTAATGAGGTGACGTCTCGGAGTGACTAGATTGTAAGATGATTGATGGTAGGTTCAGCACCATAAGGTCATAACAATGACTAGTCGTTTACATAGGCAGACTGTCGGACACTTTACCGGGCAGTTACATTTATAGAGTCCCTTATATATATTACAGAGGCCTGGTCGTGGCAGGGACTTCTATGATATTCCTATGAGTCGATTCTTCAAACTGGAGACTATTATCTGAGTAAGTGCAGTTTCCGAGTGACGTTGGTTTTTGTCCTAGGTCGTGCCGTAAAAGTAGGCCAAAGGACATCTACTGGGTCATGGTGATCTGTATTATGCAAAAGGATAGATAGGGCAGTTAGGAATTGTCCACCCACGTTGGGTTTAAACATCTCTAGGCCACTCGAGGAGTTGTGACTGGGAAATGCGTGGCCACGCTCGGAATTAATCTATGGTATATTGTTCCGGTCTTGCAGTCACACTCCCGATCGAGAAAACCACTTACGATATGTTCATGTGCAAGTGCGACCTGAAAGACACCTTGCATTGAGTGGGATATTGTTGTTAAAATGGAGAAGAGAATCGATAACACACCCTTGTAGAGTACAAGCAGGATAATGATGGGATAAGGAGTTATCCAGAATTTGGTGTTATAATCATCGCACAACTTGTCTGGGACAAGTGGGAGATTGTTGGAGTTTTGTCCTCCACAATAGTGTGTGATAATATTATTAAGTATCATTAAGGAATATGCATGGGATATTCATTGGCAATACTAGTCAGTTGATCAACGTATATCGGTAACGGTTGGCCAACTAGGGTTTGACGTTACTGTCGTGAGACGGCGGTGTTCATCCTTTCAAATCACACCTAAAGGAACGAACCCCAACACGAAAACTAATTAATTGTATGAGATACAGTTTAATTAGTTCCTTGATAAATTGACTAAGAGTTAGTTGATTAATTAATTTAGAGAGATATTGAGTTGTGAACTCGAGGCGCGGAAATTATTATTTAATTATGCGATAATTAAATAATAAATTATTTGAGACGGGAATTAATGATTAAGTAGTTAATTGTTAAATTAGTATTAATTGACTAATGTGATTAGTATTGGTACGTAAAATATATGTGTAGCTGTACACGTATATTTACGGAGTGTTTTAGACAAAATTAATTGGGAAGCATTTAAACATAAAACGATGTTTAAATAAAATTTACACGTATTTGTGCGACAAATATAAGATCCAATATGGACCCGTAAATGGGTCATGGAAATCGTGTAAATGGGATTGATTGTTGCTTTGGTCATAATCATTCCACTTACACAATTTCACTTCCCCTCTACATGTGCCGGCCTCCCCTCTACTACACTCCATCTTTTGGTTCATTTTTACACACTTGAACATTTTGCATGTGAGAAAAAGTGTAAAGAGTTCTTACATCTCTCTAAAAAATAAAAACACATAAAATTACTAATAGTTAGTGATTAAAATTAATACTAAGAGTTAGTATTATTCACATATTATTTCAAGGGTAATCTTACCAAATATCTAGTTAATATTTGTAAGGTGTTAGGGAAGTTCTTGGGTGCAACATGTAAGGAGGTCTTCTCTTTTGGAGACTTGGATTCTAGGAGGATCTTGCCAATATGAATAGCTCAAGAACAACCAAGATGGGTGATCTTGGTTGTGTTAGGATTCATTAATATCATTAATTCAACATATTCATATATGTAATAATTTATTTAGTCATAAAATAAATATTAGATCTTATGCATGCAAACTAAAACAAGACAAAAGAAGAAATCGTCAATCTTACATTATTTTTACAAAAGAAGATCTCCTTCTTGTTAGTTCTTGAGCTTTCCTAATAATGGATGAACAAAAGGTCCAAAATAGAACCTCTCCCAAAAGTGAATACCCAAGGAAATCCCCTAATAACTAATATTATTTTTTACTAGAAATAATATATGTTTTAGATAAAAATGACACAAAATATTAATTTTGTTCTCTTGTATTTTTCGGTCAAGAGAGGAAGGATTTGGGAGATTTTTATTTCTCTAAGTTTTCACAAGGTTAGAGAGAATAAAATTATTTCTTATACTAGAAAAATGTTGTAAAATTGTGAATGAATAATTAGAGGAAAAACCCTCTATAATCCCCTTTGAAAACCGGTGGGGAGGGTGGAGGAGAGCCAATGCATGGGCTCATTTTCTTCCCAAGAAAAATAGACTTGCATGGCTACAAATAGGTGTGTAATCATTTTGTTTTCCACTAAAACAATTAACACAATTTAAACATTATACTCCCTCCAATATTTCGGCACTTTTAACATAAAATGGATGGTCCATTTTATTTTGTCATTTGTCAATTGTGACATATGTGACATGTTACTTGACATGTGAAATTGTAATGTATTTTTAATATATTAAAAATCAACATATTCATAAAATATGTCATATACAATATTAACTAGTAATTCGTAATTACTTATACCAAAACGGTTTATCAAATTATAAATTACAACGTCTTGTATTTATAATAAATTATTCATTCAATTTCAATTTCAATTGTTTCGTAAACAATAATTACTTAGACCGTATCTAATTTAATCGAATTATAATAAGACACGTTAATCTCACTCACAAATCATCCGTCAATTTTAAGCAATTTAATTAACTCGTATCGGCATACGATTAATTAAATAATCAATTAAGAGTATTTTCCTATAGGTATGACCTAAGGGGATCAACTGATCACCACCGTCGCATGACAGTAATGTCAAACTCTAGTCAGCCAATCATTACCGATATGTGTGGACCAGTTGACTGTAAAATATTACATCCCACATGTATTCTTAAAACGAGATTTAAACATGTGATCATCATGATCGACAGTTGTGATCGCATTATTGTCGGAGGACACTTATTCCAACAATCTCCCACTTGACCTCGACAAGTGTGCGTCAACAATTCTCTTGTCCTATTACTATCTCCCACTCAATGCAAGGTGTCTTTCAGGTCGTACTTGCAAGTGATCATATCGAGAGTGGTTTCCTCGATCTGGAGAATAACTGATTGACCGAAGTTATCTACCATAGATACCTTCCGAGCGTGGCCATGCATTTCCAGTTCATTACTCCTCGAGTGGCCCTGAGATATTGTTATAACCCTGACAAGGGGTGGACAATTCCTATCGCACTCATTCCCTTCGACTAGCCACAACTATCATAACCCAAAATATGCCCATTTGACCCCATTTACGAAGGTCGTAGTAACATAAATCAAAGTTAATCTGAAACTGTGCCACCTTAGGCGAACAGTCTTTAGTCAAAAGAATCGACTCATTTAGAATACTATAGTAGCTCTCGCCACGACCAGGCTATATAAATTTGCCAGAACTCTATAAGCGGTCATTAGCCCGACAAAGTGTTCCTAACAGTCTGCCTATGTGATCGACTAGTCATCTCACATGACTCCATGGCACTTGAACTTGCCATCAATCGCATCACACTCTAGTAACTTCGAGACGTCACCTCATGTAAGTGACTATGGGCGAATACAATGCTAATCCGTGTTCACTTTAACGGGGTTCAATTGTCTCTACAACCCGTTTGGATGTAACAAAGTATAAGGTGAGTTAATAGTAACTCAAACGACAAATGTCGACATCACATTCGGATAGTCAATACCATATTACCACCTTGTGATGTATATTGTAAGTGTGTAAACACTAGTCGTTTGCAACATGAGTTTAACACACCATGTGTCCATATTTTCAAACTCTTGAATTGCATTTTCCTCTATTTTCATGTTTGTCTCACATAGCATGAATCTTACCAAGTACATATCTAGTTTCCCAAACTAGGTACAGGTTCTTTACTTTGAGAGAACTTTCTTGTTGTTTATCACATAACAAACGAATTATGGTGGACGACATAACTTGCACTAGTCAAGTGTTCTTTCAACTCATAATGTACTAGGTATATGTTTTGTAGGATCTTGCAACAATTGTCAAGATGATTAGCCTAGCACTTCTCATAAGTCCTAGCAAATTTTGAAAATACTAGTTTTCAGTAACTTCTTACTATAACCAAGCATCTTCTCAAACTTCTTATTTCTCCTTTTAGCTTAAACAGCTTAGGATTTTTCATAAATCCTTACGCGTTTTCGAACTTCAATATGTGCAACTTCTTGTCATATAACAAAGTGTTCTGTCAAACACTAGAATAGCTCATTAGTTCTTCTCGAGAATTCATGACAATTCTTCTATGGCTTACCAATGACTCATTATGCTCTTAAGCATATGATTCATTATTGGACATGTGCATGATTATTCTAATGGCGGAAACATTAGTAATTTTAATCATGTAATCAACCATTCTTAGGTTCAATGAATGACCATGACTGCTTATGGTAATTCCATTTTCATCGATAAGAATAACCTCCGTTTCTCGTTGATTTGATGTGCATATCTCAATGCCTATCCAACATCCCATGATGTGATTGGATTCATCTTAGTCCATTTTCATCCAGAATTGAAAACTCAAATACTTCTTTGTGAAGATAGTACTAGCTCGTTATTCTCAATGAGTAATGAGTTATAAATTTTACAAGATGATAGCTCCCACTAAATTTCATGTCTTCACATGATAATTTCAAACTCCCACTCAATTCCACATGTTTCGTAATTGACTACTCAATCGAAACATTTCAAGAATTGAAATACATTTTGCTTTGCAAAGTTATTAAGATAAAACCATATATGTTCCCAACATATCCTTTCAAAATACCCCTTTTGAAAAGGTTTCAATCTTAAACTTTATGGAAAGAGATTTTAATCTCCAACTCATTCATTTTTATAATGATGCGTAGCAATGTCATTATTTAAAGGTGAAAACCCATTCAATACACGTCCTTCTCAAAATACCCTTTTTCGGAAGAAGGTTTAACCATTTCATTTTCATAATGAGGTTATGTAATGACACTAGCGTGGTTAACAATTAACTAAGCTCTTGTAGACATCGGCATATCTTTCTATGCAACTTTTAGTCATAAATCTCATTTATTTTCATGGATGCAACTTTGTTTCATTTAGGCTCTTAAGTAAATATCAATATTGAAACTCTATTTATATCTAGGTCATAAACTAGCAAAATCTCTTGTTGAGACTTTTCTTTAGTCATTTTCTTTCAAAACTTTCTTTTGGTCTCCTCGTGTAGTTATCTTAAGAACATATTCTTTTGATTACTTAACTTGGTCTCTTTTGTTATGTAGATCTCATCTACTCAAGACCATAGATCTCATCTATTCAAGTATACTATCTATATTGGTATACAAATCATTCTTCCTTTTGTAGATCACATTTACTCAAGCATACAAATTATTCTTTGTATTCTTTGTGTCTTAGTTTTTCTCCCACTCTATCTTTAGAATAAATACACTAGATATTTAAAGATAGCTTATGAGACACAAATAATGATATTGAAGTAGAAGGAGGACTATCTCATAGATTGACTAATAGATTTTAGATTTGATGAGTGTACTTGGTAATTGACATTCCTTTAGAAGAGTTCATCAACTCAACATCACTTTATAATTGATCATACACTAGTCTTAAGCTTATGGATATATAATGAATCCCATCATTATTATAGTTGTCTATTGGATCACTTTAAGTAGATGATCATATGTTTCTATGTACAAGCATATAAAGACGAATTTTTAGAACAAACAAATACGATAAAAGGGGTGACTTGGGTTGCAAGCCAAGTCACCATAATCCAAAATACAACGATTGTTTAGAAAGGATCAACTATTTCCATGTCGAATACGGAAATTAAAATAGTTCTAAAATTCATAACAATAAAATAAAGACAATAATAAAAGCCAAGCTTCATTGGTAGCTACTCCTAGCTCCTTCATGATTTCTCAAGCTTGCTTTTCTTTTCCCTTGTCTTTGCTTGGAGGAGGCCCTATTTACAATAAAAAGGGGGTACATTATCACAACTTTGTATCAAAATACCATAGTTGAATTAGAAACATAAAAGAAAGGATAGTCATTTACCTACTAGAGTAATCTTTCCAGCTTTGATGTCACCAAGATACTTGGAACAATTTCTATTCCAATGTCCAACACCATTACAATAATGGCATTTATCAAGAGGACCCTTCTTGGTTTTGGAAGTGCTAGCTTCAAAAGTCTTAGCCTTGGTGGACATGGGAGCTCGCCTATTAACCTTTTTCCCATTTTTCTTGAACTTCCCCTTGCTCTTAGTGCTTATATTAAGCACATCCTTAGGTGGATTAACATTTAGCCCCATGTCTCTTTCGGCTTGCACAAGTAACTTGTGCAACTCTTCAAGAGACACGTCCTTGTCTTGCATATTGAAATTCACCCGGAATTGTACATATGCTTTGACTTTGGATAAGGAGTGAAGAATCCTATCGACAATGAGCTCCTTGGGGATTTCAACCTTTTGAAGTTTCAATGTCTCGACTAGCTCCAACAATTTGAGCACGTGAGGGCTAACCTTTTGGCCCTCCTTAAAATCGAGATCAAAGAATGCCGAGGCCGCCTCATATTGGACGATCCTCGGTGTTTGTGAAAATATTGTCACAAGTTTGGAATAGATTTCATTAGCGGTGCCCATTTTAAAGGCTCTCCTTTGGAGATCCGCCTCCATAGCAAAAATCAACACATTTTTCATAGCGGCGGACTCTTTGTGGTAAGCCTCATATGCTTTCCTAGTGGCGGCACTCGACCTAGCATTAGGTTCGGGTGGAGAGGCCTCGGTGAGGTAACGAAGCTTGTCGTCACCTTGGGCAACTAATTTGAGTTGGGCATCCCAATCAGAGAAATTTGACCCATTCTTTTCAAGTTTACAACGATCCATGAAGGATCGGAGCCATGAAACATTAGTGAGAGGTGCGGCGTTGGTGTTTGGTGCGACCATTTGTTATGAGAAATAAAAGTGGTCTACAAAACAAAAATAGAAGGAATAAAACACTTGTCGTTTTCAAAATAATAATAATACTCGTAAATTTTAATTTAAACAAGTTTTATAGTATTTATCTAGTGACCTCTACCCAACTTGATAAATGATTCCAAGATCCAAATTCATATTAACTTGGGCACGGTAGGGCCGATTCATCCCTTATCAATATCACTCGGTGGATTAACGCTTTAATCGATTCTACTTTTAGAACTCTTGGTCGATAAAATTACATTAATATTTATCTTTAGCCCAAAACACATCCGGCTATGGTCGAGAATACTTTTGTTGAGTTCAACCCAAATTTCGAATAAATGTGTCCATGATCCAAATCCACATCAACTTGGGCACGGTAGGGCCGATTCATCCCTTATCAACATGAATTCGGTGGATAGACATTTATCACCCACTTCCCCTACGTAACAAGGTTTGTACCCCAGTAGGGCCGAGTGCACTCCCTCATGAAATAGGTTTTCATGGTTTCTACTTTTTGGTAAGGCTAAGTCTCAATTGTTTATTTTAGCGAGAGGTCATGTCAATTTATTATCTATCACGTTTTAAGTGAACTAAAGCGGTGAACTACGATAATTGTAATTGACACGGCCGATAAACTCGATTTAAAATGCATGTTTAATTATGGCGATTTAGCGATGCATGCAACATATAAATAAAATGCAAAGCATAAAAATAAAATCCTAGTATGGCCTTCCTAAAATAGTAAATCTAATAAACTATTACAAATTCGGAAACCAACTCCTTTGGTCCCTTGAACTTCGGTCTTGGCACGCACTTCAAGGCAACACTTTCTTTGATGGATCGCCTTCTCGAATGGCACCGTCTTCAAGGAACTCCAGAATAAATAAATTACAAAATGAATTACATAATTTCCTATTATACATTTGTAATTAAAATAAAAATAAATCTATTAAATTACAAAACGGTGATACGAGATCACAATAATTACAAGCAAATCGATATTCCCATACATTTCGGGTAATACCAATTAAAACTAAGGCCATACTAAGTAAAATTACATAATTCAAAAATTACATAAAATTAAGATTATGACAATCATAAATAAAATGCAGCATTATAATATGTATGAACATGCTTGATTTTATGCTAAATCGCCTTTAAAGAGCCAATATCGTATATTAATCGGTTTTTACGGATTTGCGTGATTTATCCTTTTAAAATCAAAATAATTACATAAATTCATATTTATGTACAAGTTAATTACCCTAACCATCTTAGGACTCAAAATTAGTCTCCACTAACATTTTGACAATAATTAACCTTGATTTCTTAATATTGTTCATAAATGGACCTAAAATACAAAATTATGCTATAAACTTCAAATTAAATCATAAAATTTCAAATACTTTCGAAATCTGAAATTTAAACTCATAAACATTCTGGAAAAATACCATGACACTCATAATGTTCAAAACTTAGGTTAAAAATTTCGAAAATTTATCGAGAAAAACAATGTTGCGGTTTATCGGTTTTAACAATTATGACCATAAAAAAAATGAGAAAAATTATTTTTATCAACTTTTCACTTTTAGATCTGAAATATATGATAAAATGCAACATCTGACGTTTTTCCTTTAGTCATGAAGTATGTTTTAGCATTATTACTAATTATAGTCACTATTTATGTAATTTTTCATCAAAAATTCGAAAATCATGCATAAAGACTTCATTATAGCCAAATATTTTACACACATATTGTAAAATTGCATGTGACAACATACTAAATTTCCATGACCAGATTCGAAATATAACTCATATTAACCTATTTACCCATTTAAATACGATTTTAACTTGAAAAATCCATATTTCGAGCAAAACAACTCATTTTAACATGACAATTTACAGGCCATCAGTAGATAATATTTGTGAAAACATATCCAAAAACCACTGAAAAATTCGAAGTTTAGCTATTTGTTCGTCCAAAAATGACATTTTTATCATAAAAATCACATTTTAATGCCAATATTATATAAAATGAACAATAAAGTCCATAAATAAACCAAAATGTCCTAAAAATCATTTAGGACCAGAAGCGTTTAACATGAAAAGTTATTTTAAGGTTTATCTTCATAAATCCAAATTAATTAGTTTTGTATGTTAATCTTATAACTCGGAAAAACTATAAACCGATTTACATGCAAACAACCTAAGACTCATGATACCGCTTGTTAGGATTCATTAATCTCATTAATTCAACATATTCATATATGTAATAATTTATTTAGTCATAAAATAAATATTAGATCTTATGCATGCAAACTAAAACAAGACAAAAGAAGAAATCGTCAATCTTACATTGAGGTTTCGGATATTAGGGCACCAATAAGATCTCCTTCTTGTTAGTTCTTGAGCTTTCCTAATAATGGATGAACAAAAGGTCCAAAATAGAACCTCTCCCAAAAGTGAATACCCAAGGAATCTCCTAATAACTTTTATTATTTTGTACTAGAAATAATATAAGTTTTAGATAAAAATGACACAAAATATTAATTTTGTTCTCTTGTATTTTTCGGTCAAGAGAGGAAGGATTCGGGAGACTTTTATTTCTCTAAGTTTTCACAAGGTTAGAGAGAATAAAATTATTTCTTACACTAGAAAAATGTTGTAAAATTGTGAATGATTAATTAGAGGAAAAACCCTCTATAATCCCCTTTGAAAACCGGTGGGGAGGGTGGAGGAGAGCCAATGCATGGGCTCATTTTCTTCCCAAGAAAAATAGACTTGCATGGCTACAAATAGGTGTGTAATCATTTTGTTTTCTACTTAAACAGTTAACACAATTTAAACATTATACTCCCTCCAATATTTCGGCACTTTTAACATAAAATGGATGGTCCATTTTATTTTGTCATTTGTCAATTGTGACATATGTGACATGTTACTTGACATGGGAAATTGTAATGTATTTTTACCATATTAAAAATCAACACACTCATAAAATATGTCATATACAATATCAACTAGTAATTCGTAATTACTTGTACCAAAACGGTTTATCAAATTATAAATTACAACGTCTTGTATTTATAATAAATTATTCATTCAATTTCAATTTCAATTTCAATTTCAATTGTTTCGTAAACAATAATTACTTAGACCGTATCTAATTTAATCGAATTATAATAAGACACGTAATCTCACTCACAAATCATCCGTCAATTTTAAGCAATTTAATTAACTCGTATCGGCATACGATTAATTAAATAATCAATTAAGAGTATTTTCCTATAGGTATGACCTAAGGGGATCAACTGATCACCACCGTCGCATGACAGTAATGTCAAACTCTAGTCAGCCAATCATTACCGATATGTGTGGACCAGTTGACTGTAAAATATTACATCCCACATGTATTTTTAAAACGAGATTTAAACATGTGATCATCATGATCGACAGTTGTGATCGCATTATTGTCGGAGGACACTTATTCCAACAATCTCCCACTTGACCTCGACAAGTGTGCGTCAACAATTCTCTTGTCCTATTACTATCTCCCACTCAATGCAAGGTGTCTTTCAGGTCGTACTTGCAAGTGATCATATCGAGAGTGGTTTCCTCGATCCGGGAATAAGCGATTGACCGGAGTTATCTACCATAGATACCTTCCGAGCGTGGCCACGCATTTCCAATTCATTACTCCTCGAGTGGCCCCGAGATATTGTTATAACCCCGACAAGGGTGGACAATTCCTATCGCACTCATTCCCTTCGACTAGCCACAGCCATCATAACCCAAAATATGCCCATTTGACCCCATTTACGAAGGTCGTAGTAACATAAATCAAAGTTAATCTGAAACTGTGCCACCTTAGGCGAACAGTCTTTAGTCAAAAGAATCGACTCATTTAGAATACTATAATAGCTCTCGCCACGACCAGGCTATATAAATTTGCCAGAACTCTATAAGCAGTCATTAGCCCGACAAAGTGATCCTAACAGTCTGCCTATGTGATCGACTAGTCATCTCACATGACTCCATGGCACTTGAACTTGCCATCAATCGCATCACACTCTAGTCACTTCGAGACGTCACCTCATGTAAGTGACTATGGGCGAATACAATGCTAATTCGTGTTCACTTTAACGGGGTTCAATTGTCTCTACAACCCGTTTTGATGTAACAAAGTATAAGGTGAGTTAATAGTAACTCAAACGATAAATGTTGACATCACATTCGGGTAGTCAATACCATATTACCACCTTGTGATGTATATTGTAAGTGTGTAAACACTAGTCATTTGCAACATGAGTTTAACACACCATGTGTCCATGTGTTCAAACTCTTGAATTGTATTTTCCTCTATTTTCATGTTTGTTTCACATAGCATGAATCTTACCAAGTACATATCTAGTTTCCCAAACTAGGTACAGGTTCTTTACTTTGAGAGAACTTTCTTGTTGTTTATCACATAACAAACGAATTATGGTGGACGACATAACTTGCACTAGTCAAGTGTTCTTTCAACTCATAATGTACTAGGTATATGTTTTGTAGGATTGATGTGACCATAATTAGAGCACATTTAGTCCCCGAATTAGCCTTGTTCCCATGCTTTTTAGTGCATATTTGGGTCATTTATTATCTTTAGTTCTTTGTTTTGCATATTCTTTGAGGTTTTGTGTCCTTGGTAGGAAAGGAGTGCAAACCTTGCATTTTCATGGCAAAATGAGACTAAATTGATTGAATTCAATGACCAAGCATCAAGGAGAGACAAGATTAGAAGGCCTTTGTACATACTATAGTAAATGGGCAATGATGAGAAAAGATTCTTGCATCCCCGAGGAAATCCCCAAGGCTTTTATGAAGAAAAAGGAAGAAAAGAAGAAGAAATGAGACTGCACAGCAATCCGTGCGTCTTCCCCAGAAGACGCCCGTCTCCCTCACCACAATCCGTGCGTCTTCACACCAAGACGCCCGGGCAAAGACTCCGAGAAGACGCCCGTCTTCACCCCAAGACGCCCGGCGGAGACCACGAATCCGCCCGTCCGTCTTGAAGACGCCCGGATTCCAAGGCAGACCAATTTCGTTTCTTCAAGCTTCAAGAAAGATGCCCATCCTTCCAAAAAGACCGGCGTTTCCTTAAGTAGGGACTTAATCGTCATTTAAGCCCTTAGTTAACCCTAATTCACACACCTAATCCCCACTATAAATACCCCATTAGTCTAAATAGAAGAGCATGTTCTTCTTAGCAATCTTTAGAGTAGTTAATATCAAATCTCTCTTTAATTTTGTAATCAACAATTAATCAAGTTTTAATACAAGTTTTATTTCCTTAATCTCTCTCTTGTTCATCCTTTGTTTTGGGTAATTGAAGATTATTTGGGTTATTATTGGGAGATTGACAACCTCTCAATCAAGCATCAAGTACTTCTTTTATTCTTTGCTTTATTATTGGAATCATTAGTAGGTATAATTCTCTTAACCCCTTTTTAATTATTGTTAATTACTTTCATTTATTCATCATGTTTCACTTTGTTGGTATGATTGACAACCTTGCTAGCATGTTCAACATGATAATGAGTGAGTAGTCACTTAGCTAGGGTTAATGGTTAATTAGGGGAAACCAACATGGGGAATGATTCATGCTTAAATTAATATGCTTTCATGGTTTATTTGCTTGCTTGTTATGATCTCAACTCATGCACATTTTATGTTTGATGAAATGCGAGCCTATGAATCCTTGCATTTTTTACCCATTACCTAGCTTTTCAATGAGACTTGTAAGACATAAACCAACTCGAGTCTCATTAGACCATGCATGTTGTTGAGTAGGGAAGACTAAGTCGACTTGTAGGTGTTGTACAATCTAATCGATTCGGCTCCGGGACCCAAACTTTCCTAGGATTGTAAAATATAAACCAACTCGATCCATCACAACAATAATTGCTTGCTTATAATTTGAGAACATGTTTGTATGATCAATTCTCATGAATCCCCTATGACCCCATGACACCCTAGTGCTTTTTATCAATTGTTTACACCCCTTTTAATTCATCTTGCTTGTTTACTTTCATTGCTATTTAATTTAGTGATCTTCTATTCAAACCCCAATTGTGACACCCCTAAGACACCACTAGTTGCAATAGAAATCTCATCTCAATTCCCGTCCCTTGGGATCCGACCTTTACTTGCCTCTTTACTAATTGTAGAGTTGTTTGTGAAGTTATAAATTGTGTTTTGGTCTAGGTGCTCCTAACGACAAGTAACCGAAAGAAATAGTGTTGGAATATGTGTCCTCCGACAATAATGCGATCACGACTGTTGATCATGATGATCACACATTTAAATCTCATTATAAAGAATACAATTGGGAAGTATTTTTACTGTCAACTGGTCAACATATATCGGTAATGATTGGTGACTAGAGTTTGACATTCTTTGTCGTGCGACGTGGTGATCGATTGACCCCTAGGTCATACCTATAGGGCAGCACTCTTAATTGATCATTTAATTAATCGTATGTTACGAGTTAATTAAATTACTTGAAAAATTGACGGACGATTTTGGAAGTAAAATTTACGTATCACATTGGATTTGATTAAATGAGATACGGTCTGAGTAATTGAATTGTATCATTACTCAGATGAAATTATTGTTTAATGAAACAATTAAAATTGAATGAATTATTATAAATACAATTTATTGTGATTTGTAAATTGGTAAAATATTTTGGTACAAGTAATTATGAATTACTAAGTCGATTTTTGTATATGACGTATTTTTATTAATACGTTGATTTTTAATATGTTAAAAATACATAATAAATTTATGTAACATATGACATGTGACATAAGACAAAATTGACAAAAATAAAATGGATTCCATTTTATGTATGTACCGAAATTAAGGGGAGGTTTTGGCTAATATTGTGTTGTTTAAATTAGTGGAAAACATAATCATTCACTAATTGTCTAGCCATGCAACCCTAGTTTGCATTGTTAAGAACAACACACTCATGCATTGGCCCTAAGAACCTCCCCCCTTACCCGGTTTTGGCAAAAGAAAAGACCAAGGGTTTTCTCTATAATTTGTCCAACACATTACTTGTTTTAGTGTGCATTAGAAATTATTCATTCATCTCATCAAATAATTTTTAGAGAGATAAAAATTATTTTCTCCTTCCTTCCCTTTCTCCTACCCGGTTTTAGGAGCTAGGACCAAAATTATTTTGGGTCATTTTTCTTCACAAAATTAATATTGTACTAGTAACTATAATATTAATTTTAATTAGAGTGAGCTTTGGGTATAAATCCTTGGGAGAGATCCTACACTTGGGTCTTTGTTCATCCAAAAGGAAAGCTCAAGAACAAGAGAGAAAGGTGATCTCTCTTGTGCCCTATAAACCGAAAATACAATGTAAGAATATTGTTTCTTCCTTATTTTGTTTTAAAGGTTGCATGCATAAGATCAATCATTAATTTTATGACAAATTAAATCATAACATATATGTATATGTAAGTATATAGATCTACTTTTCCTTCAATCGGTATCAAGAGCCATGGTTGTTTGCATGCAAATCGGTTAAAAGTTTTTCCGAGTTATAAGAATAATATATAAAACTTGAATAATTTGTGTTATTATGATATATCACGAAATTAATTTATGCATGTTAAAATTTCTGGTCCTAAAATGTTTTTAGGATATTTTGGTTAATTTACGGATTTTTATTGTTCATATTAGACAATAATGGCATTTAAATATGATTTTATGAGTAAAAATGTCATTTTCGATCTAAAATTAGCTATACTTCGAATTTTCAGGTGATTTTTGGATATGTTGTCACATATAATATTTTGAGATAACCTGTAAATTTTCATAATTTTTGGACTTGTTATCCTCGAAAAATGGATTTTTCATTATTAAAATCGGTTTTAGGTGAAAAATAGGTTAATATGAGATAAATTTTCAATCTGGTCATAGAAATTTAGTATGATGTCACATGCAATTTTACAAGATGTGTGTAAAATAATGTGCTATAGTGAAGTTTTTTTTTTGCATGATTTATGGATTTTTGAAGAAAAATGGCATGAATAGTGACTTAATTAATGAAAAATTAATAAAACATACTCTATGACTAAAGAAAAACATCATATGTTGCATTTTATTATCTTTTTCAGATCTAAAATTTAAAAGTTAATGAATATAATTTTTCCATGTTTTTATGATTATTTTGTTAATAACCGATAAACCGCAACATTGTTTTTCCGGAAAAATTTCGAAATTTTTAACCTAAGTTTTTGAACATTATGAGTGTCATGGTATTTTTCCAGAATGTTCATGAGTTTAAATTTCAAATTTTTGAATTTATTTAAAATTTTGTGATTTATTTGAAGTTTATAGCTTATTTTTGAAATTTTTAGTCCATTAATGAACAAATTTTTTGAAATATGAGTTAATTATGGTCAAATAATTAGTGAAGACTAAATTTTGAGTCCTAAGAGGTTAGGGTAATTAACTTATGCATAAATATGAATTTATGTAATTTTTGTGATTATAAAATGTTGAAATCACGCAAATCCGTAAAAACCGAGTAATATACGATATTGGCTAATTAAAAGGCGATTTAGCATAAAATTGGGCATGTTCATACATATCATAATGCTGTATTTTTCTTTATGATTGTCATAATTTAATTTATGTAATTTTTGAATTATGTAATTTTACTTAGTATGGCCTTAGTTTTTAATTGGTATTTCCCGAAATGTATGGGAATATCGATTCGGTTGTAATTTTATTGTGATCTCGTATCACCGTTTTGTAATTTAATAGATTTATTTTATTTTAGTTACAAATGTATAATAGGAAATTATGTAATTTATTATGTAACTTTTATTTATTTCGGAGTTCCCAAAGACGGATTTCTTCAAGATGGCGATACATAAAGACGGTGTTACCTCGATATGCGTGCCAGAACCGAAGTTCAAGGGACCAATGGAGTTGGTTTCCGAATATGTAATAGTTAAATAGTTTTTCTATTTTAGGAAAGGCCATACTAGGATTTATTTTATGTTTGCATTTTATTTATATGTCACATGCATCGCTAAATCACCATAACTAAAACATGCATCCATATCTTCATCGAGTTTTTCGACCGTGTCAATTAGAATTATCGTAGTTCACCGCTTTAGTTCACTTAAAACGTGATAGATAATAAATTGACATGACCTCTCGCTAAATTAATCAATTGAGACATAGCCTTACCAAATAGTAGAAACCATGAAAACCTATTTCGCGAGGGAGTGCGCTCGGCCCTACCGGGGTACAAAAATTGTTACGTAGGGGAAGTGGGTGATAAATGTCTATCCACCGAATTCATGTTGATAAGGGATGAATCGGCCCTACCGTGCCCGAGTTGATGTGGATTTGGATCATGGACACATTTATTCGAAATTTGGATTGAGCTCAACGGAAGTACTCGTGACCGTAGTCGCATGTGTTCCGGGCTATAGATAAACATTAGAGTAATTTTATCGACCAAGAGTTCTAAAAGTAGAATCGATTAAACGTTAATCCACCGAGTTATATTGATAAAGGATGAATCGGCCCTACCGTGCCTAAGTCGATATGAATTTGGGTCTTGGAATCATTTATCTAGTTGGGTAGAGGTCACTAGAAAAATGCATAAAACTTGTTTAAATTATAATTTTTACGAGTATTATTGTTAAAACGACATTTGTTTTACTCCTTCTATTTTGTTTCGTAGACCACTTCTTTTTCTCATAACAAATGGCAACACTAACCCCTAACGCCACGCCTCTCGCTAGTTCATCTTGGCTCCGATCCTTCATGGATCGATGTAAACTTGAAAAGAATGGGTCAAATTTCTCCGATTGGGATGCCCAACTCAAATTAGCCGCCCAAGGTGACGACAAGCTTCGTTACCTTACCGAGGCCTCTCCACCCGAACCTACTACTAGGTCGACCGCCGCCACTAGGGAAGCATATGAGGCTTACCAAAAGGAGTCCGCCGCAATGAAAAATGTCTTGATATTTGCGATGGAGGCCGATCTCCAAAGGAGAGCCTTTAAAATGGGCAATGCTAATGAGATTTACTCCAAGCTTGTGACAATGTTTTCACAAACTCCGCGGATCGTCCAATATGAGGCGGCCGCGGCATTCTTTGATCTCGACTTCAAAGAGGGCCAAAAGGTTAGCCCTCATGTGCTCAAACTTATGGAGCTTGTCGAGACCTTGAAAATTCAAAAGGTTGAAATCCCCAAAGAACTCATTGTAGATAGGATTCTACACTCCTTGTCCAAAGTCAAAGCGTATGTTCAATTCCGGGTGAATTTTAACATGCAAGACAAGGATGTGTCTCTTGAAGAATTGCACAAGTTACTCGTGCAAGCCGAGAGGGACATGGGGTTAAATGTGAACCCACCAAAAGATGTGCTTAACATAAGCACAAAGAGTAAGGGGAAGTTCAAGAAGAATGGGAGGAAGGGTAAGAAGCAAGCTCCCACAATCACCAAAGCTAGGACTTGTGAAGCTAGCACTTCAAAAATCAAGAAGGGTCCTCTTGATAAATGCCATTATTGTAATGGTATGGGACATTGGAAAAGAAATTGTTCCAAATACCTTGGTGATATTAAGGCTGGAAAGATTACTCCAGTAGGTAAATGACTATCCTTTCTTTTATGTTTCTAATTCAACTATGGTATTATGATGCAAAGTTGTGATAATGTATCTCCCTTTTTATTGTAAATATGGCCTCCACCAAACAAAGACAAGGGAAAGGAAAAGCAAGCATGAGAAACCATCAAGAAGCTAGGGATAGCATTCATGGAGCTTTGCTTTTTATTGTCTTATTTTATTCATGTTTTGAATTTTAGAACCTTATGTTTCCGTGTTCGACATGGAAAGGTATTTTGGATAATGGGTTGTATTTTGGATAATGGTGACTTGGTTTGCAACCCAAGTCACCCGTTTTATCATTTTAACCTTTGTTCTAAAATTCATGTTTAAATGCTTACTCTTAGAAACATATAACTTAAAGTGATCTAATAGACAAATATAATGACGGGTTTCATTATATGTCCACTTGCTTAAGGCTTGTGTATGATCATTTATAAAGTGATTTTGAGTCTATGAACTCTATCAAAAGAATGTCAATCACCAAGTAAACTTACGAAATCAATATCTATTAGTCTATCTATGAGATAGTTCTCCTTATACTTCAACATCATTATTTGTGTCTCATATGCTATCTTTGAATCTCTAGTGTATTTATTCTAAAGATAGAGTGGGAGAAAAATGAGGACACAAATCGCACCAAGATAAGATTGTGTAAATGAGATCTACGCAAGAGAGAATGATTTGAATGAAGGTATATCTATTTACATAATATACCAAATAGATGAGATCTATGGTCTCAAGTAAGTTCTATATGACAAAAGAGACCAAGTGAAGTAATCATAAGAGTATATTCTCAAGATAACTACACGAGGAGACCAAAAGAAAGTTTTGGAAGAAAAATGACTAATGTAAAGTCTTAACAAGTTTTTGACTAAAGTTTATGAAAATTTTGACCAATAGTTTCAACCTTGAGATTTACTTAAGAGCCTTAATAAATCAATGTAACATCCTAGTAATAAGCAATATTTATGACTAGAGATTGCAAGGATTGATATACCGATATCTTCAATAGCAAAAGTTTTAAACCACGCAGATGTCATTACTTAACCTCATTATGAAATGGTTAAACCTCCTTCCGAAAGGGTATTTCGAAGGACGTGTTCTAGATATTATTTATATTTGAATAATGACATCGCTACACATCATTATGATGTGTGTGAGTTAAAGATTAAAATCTTTTTCCATAAGGTTAAGATGAGACCACTTCAAAATAGGTATTTTGAAGGGATATGATGGGAACATATATGGTTCTATCTTAATAACTTGGCAATGCAATTTATATTTCAATTCTTGAAAAGTTTCGATTGAGAAATCAATTTCGAAATATGTGGAATTGAGTGGGAGTTAAGAAATTATCATGTGAAGACATGGAATTTAGTGGGAGCTATCATCCTTTGAATATTTATAACTCATTACTCATTAGGAATGACGAGCTAATATCTTCTTTCGCAAAGAAGTAATTGAGTTTTCAATTCTGGATAAATTTGGACTATGATGAATCCAATTACCTCAAGAAATATTGGATTAGTATTAACAGATACACATCGTATCAACATATACATAGGTTATTCATGTAGATGAAAATGGAATTGCCATTAGCAGTCATGGTCGTTCATTGAACCTAAGAACGGTTGATCTCATTATTATTAGTAACTAATGTTTCCGCCATTAGAATAATCATGCACATGTCCAATAGTGAATCATATGCATAAGAGCATGATGATTCATTGGTAAGCCATAATAGAAACGTCATGAATTCTCGAGTAGAATCCAATGAGCGATTTCGGTGTTTGACGAAATGCTCTGTTATGTGTCAAGAGGTTGCACATATTGTAGAAAATCCGAGCACTTGTACGGATTTATGAGAATCCTAAGCCTTTCAAGCTTAAAGGAGAAATAAGAAGTTTTGGAAAGATACTTAGTTGAATAAGAAGTTACTCAAAACTAATCTTTCCTAACTATGCTAGGACTTGTAAGAAGTGCTAGGCTAATCATCTTGTCAAATTGTTGCGAGACTCTACAAAACATGTACCTAGTGCATTGTGTGTGTATGGAGTACTTGATCAGTACAAGTTATATCATTCATCACAAATTCGTTCGTTATGTGATCATCGATAAAGAAGTTCTTTCATGTTAAAGAACCGAAACCAAGGTCGGGAACCTTGAGATGTACTTGGTAAGATTCATGCTATGAGAGAGAACATGAATGTAAAGGAAAATGCAAGTGTAAGAGGTTTGAACACATGGACACATGGCATGTTAAACTTCTATTGCAATTAATAAGTGTTTACACTTACGATATACATCACAAGGTTGAAATATGGTATTGACTACCCGAGTGTGATGTCGACATTTGTCGTTTGAGTTATTATTAACTCACCGTACACTTTGTTACATCCAAACGGGTTGTGGAGACAATTGAACCCCGTAAAAGTGAACATGGATTAACATTGTATTTGCCCATAGTTACTTATATGAGGTGACATCTCGAAGTGACTAGAGTGTGATGCGATTGATGGCAAGTTCAAGTGCCATAGAGTCATGTGAGATGACTAGTCGATCACATAGGTAGACTGTTAGGAACATTTTGTCGGGCCTAATGACCGCTTATAGAGTTCTGGCAAATTTATATAGCCTGGTCGTGGCGAGAGCTACTATAGTATTCGAATGAGTCGATTCTTTTGACTAAAGACTATTCGCCTAAGATGGCACGATTTGATTAACTTTGATTTGTGTTACTACGACCTTCGTAAATGGGGTCAAATGGGCATATTTTGGGTTATGATGGTTGTGGCTAGTCGAAGGGAATGAGTGCGATAGGAATTGTCCATCCCTAGTCAGGGTTATAACAATATCTCAGGGCCACTCGAGGAGTAATGAACTGGAAATGCGTGGCCACGCTCGGAAGGTATCTATGATAGATAAATCCGGTCAATCAGTTATTCTCCAGATCGAGGAAACCACTCTCGATATGATCACATTCAAGTACGACCTGAAAGACACCTTGCATTGAGTGGGAGATAGTAATAGGACAAGAGAATTGGTGACGCACACTTGTCGAGGACAAGTGGGAGATTGTTGGAATATGTGCCCTCCGACAATAATGCGATCACGACTGTTGATCATGATGATCACACGTTTAAATCTCATTATAAAGAATACAATTGGGAAGTATTTTTACCAACAATCAACAACATATATCGGTAATGATTGGCTTACTAAAGTTTGACATTACTGTCGTGCGACGGTGGTGATCAGTTGACCCCCTAGGTCATACCTATAGGGCAACACTCTTAATTGATCATTTAATTAATCGTATGTTACGAGTTAATTAAATTACTTGAAAAATTGACGGACGATTTTGGAAGTAAAATTTACGTATCACATTGGATTTGATTAAATGAGATACGATGCGAGTAATTGAATTGTATCATTACTCAGATGAAATTATTGTTTAAAGAAACAATTAAAATTGAATGAATTATTATAAATACAATTTATTGTGATTTGTAAATTGGTAAAATATTTTGGTACAAGTAATTATGAATTACTAAGTCGATTTTTGTATATGACGTATTTTTATTAATACGTTGATTTTTAATATGTTAAAAATACATAACAAATTTATGTAACATATGACATGTGACATAAAACAAAATTGACAAAAATAAAATGGATTCCATTTTATGTATGTACCGAAATTAAGGGGAGGTTTTGGCTAATATTGTGTTGTTTAAATTAGTGGAAAACATAATCATTCACTAATTGCCTAGCCATGCAACCCTAGTTTGCATTGTTAAGAACAACACACTCATGCATTGGCCCTAAGAACCTCCCCCCTTACCCGGTTTTGGAAAAAGAAAAGACCAAGGGTTTTCTCTATAATTTGTCCAACACATTACTTGTTTTAGTGTGCATTAGAAATTATTCATTCATCTCATCAAATAATTTTTAGAGAGATAAAAATTATTTTCTCCTTCCTTCCCTTTCTCCTACCCGGTTTTAGGAGCTAAGACCAAAATTATTTTGGGTCATTTTTCTTCACAAAATTAATATTGTACTAGTAACTATAATATTAATTTTTATTAGAGTGAGCTTTGGGTATAAATCATTGGGAGAGATCCTACACTTGGGTCTTTGTTCATACAAAAGGAAAGCTCAAGAACAAGAGAGAAAGGTGATCTCTCTTGTGCCCTATAAACCGAAAATACAATGTAAGAATATTGTTTCTTCCTTATTTTGTTTTAAAGTTTGCATGCATAAGATCAATCATTAATTTTATGACAAATTAAATCATAACATATATGTATATGTAAGTATATAGATCTACTTTTCTTTCAAATAGTCCCGACCAAAAATGGCGCCGTTGCCGGGGACGGTGTTAACTTGATTTAGATTTTCTTATATTGTTATTAGTTGTTTTTTTCTTTGCCTTGGGGAAGTAAAACTCCTCAAGGTTTGTTCTAATTGTTTTCAAGTTGTTTGATATTTTGCATGTCTAGAAGGTCACAAGGTGACTTGTTACCCTTTGATCGTGAAATTGAAAGAACTTTGACAACCAATAGAAGACTTGCTAGGAGAACTTTGAGAGGTGTTAGTGAGGTTATTCAACCAAATACTATTGAGTTCATCAACCCTTTTTCAAGAGAAGGTGAGGAGAACCCAACACAAAATCAACCCACAATGCCTAAGTTTTCATCACATTCCGTACCCACCGAGGAGAACCTACCCAATGGTACTCCCACACCACAACATCTAACCGGAAATTTTATTGCCAAATCCGCATTTATCCAATTAGTCGAAAGAAGCCAATTTGGGGGGATGCCTAGTGAAGACCCTCATTCTCATATGGAGGCTTTTTGCGATTATTGTGATGCGATTTCTCAAACCGGTGTAACTCAAGACCAAATTCGATGGGTCTTATTTTCCTTTTCTCTAATTGGCACCGCGAAACAATGGTTGAAAAGCCTTGATAAGGCTACTCTCGGAATTGATTCTTGGAAGAAATTGGCTCTAGCTTTCTACAAAAAGTTCTATCCACCGGAAAAGACTAACATGCTAAGAGCTCAAATCACGGGATCAAATGGAATGTTCACCGAAGTTGATGACAATCAAACTTGGAACAAGATTGAGGAAATGGCGGTCCATAACTCGCAATATAGTAGATCTCGCAAGGCTACTAGAGGAGGAAAGCATGAAGTGGACTTCGTTACTCAATTGGGTGCTCAACTTAGTGCTCATATTGATACCATCAATTTGAAGTTTGAAAAAGCTATGGCTAAACTTGAAGAAGCCTCAAAATCACCAAAGCATCATGTTAATGCCATGACGGCATCTTCATCAATCCCAAGTGGGATATGTGAGAATTGTGGAACTTTGGGACATGACCAAAGTGAATGTAGGGGAACAAATGAACAAGTGAATGCTTTCCAAGCATACAAGAGTGGTACCCCTTATTCCAACTATTACAATGAAAACACCAAATTCCATCCAAATCTCTCATACAAAAGCCAAAATGTTCAAAACCCTCAAACAACATACACCCCACCTCCCATGAGAAACCAAAATCAAAGACCCTTTTATAACCAAAACCAAGGTTACCAAAATCAAACTCCATACAATCAACAAAATGACCAAGGTTTTGATGTCCAAAACGCGGTACTTCAAATGCAAAAGAATCAACAAGAGTTTTTCACTCAAATGCAAAAGGATAGTCAAGCAAAGGAAATCACCATCAACAACATTCTAGCTCACACCAAAATGTTGGAAACCCAATTGACTCTACTAGCATCTTCAAGCACACAAAGACAAAAGGGGCAATTACCACCTCAAAGTAATCTCCCAAGACATGAAACG
Organism: Silene latifolia; assembly: GCF_048544455.1. Taxonomy (NCBI): domain Eukaryota; kingdom Viridiplantae; phylum Streptophyta; class Magnoliopsida; order Caryophyllales; family Caryophyllaceae; genus Silene; species Silene latifolia. Next base: position 50,912,305 of record NC_133529.1, on the reverse strand, counting down.
GTTAGTGCCATTCACTTGAGGAGTGGTACAAGGTATGAAGCACCGAAGAAGCAAGTTGAGGATGAAGTTGTGGAAGCTAGTGACAAAGAAGAAATTGTGCAAAACTCCAAGGATGGAGAACCATCAAAAGAAGAAATTTCAAAGAAAAATGAAGACAAGGTCAAGGAGAAGGAGCCCATTGTGATTAGACTTCCTTTTCCAAGTCGTCAAGCCAAGCCCAAATTTGATGACCAACTTCGAAAATTTATGGAAATTGTGAAGAATTTGGAAGTCTCAATTCCTTTCACGGAATTAATCAATCATGTGCCGGCCTATGCAAAATACATGAAAGATATCCTCACAAAGAAGAAGTCGATCCGAAAGCTTGAGACTATCGCCTTCACTAAGGTGAGTAGTGCAATACTTCAAGGGAGTTCACCTCCAAAACTCAAAGATCCGGGAAGCTTCTCAATACCGTGTACCATTGGCGACACCACGATCAACAAAGCCTTATGTGATCTAGGGGCTAGTGTGAGTGTTATGCCGTACTCGGTGAGTAAAAGGTTGGGGATGGGAGAGCTTAAATGCACCAATATCACGCTCCAAATGGCCGATAGATCGACGAAGACACCATTAGGGATATGGGAAGATGTTCCCGTGAGGATTGGGAAATTTTTCATCCCGGTGGACTTTGTCATTGTTGACATGGAAGAAGACTCCAACATTCCAATCATTCTAGGAAGACCTTTCTTACACACCGCGGGTGCGGTGATTGATGTGAAGCATGGAGAGCTCACTCTAGAAGTGGGAGATGAGAGCATAACTTTCAATCTTGACAAGACCATGAGAGCTCCCCGTTTGCATGAACCATGTTTTATGGTTGATCATTATAGCCGGAAGGATGATAGGAAGAATTCGGAATTCCAATGGAAGAAGAAAATTGAAGATGCTCCATTCAAAGAGCAAGTGAATTGTAACAAAGAGAGCTTGCAAAGCTCACCAAAGTCAAGCAATGAAGAGGATGGCCTCATTGGCCAAGACAAGAAATTGGGTGAGTTGTCTCCATCAACTCAAGAGATCTTTAGTGATCAAGTAGATGAAGTTTGTGGTCTTTGGGACGATGAGTTTGAAGGGATTTTCAATCCTTATATTGGTAATGCTATCGATCAAGACCGACAACAAGGGCAAAGATCTATTGAAGATCTTTATCATGACAATGAACAAGCTTTTGATTATTCTTCAAGGTGTTGAGCAACATCAACAACACCTTGGCCATGCCCCCATGACATCTCACTAAGGATGAGAGTTTGGTGGAGTCCTCCCTAAACCACCATTTGTAAATATTTCTAACTCCCTAACTCGCATTTCAATTCTTATATTGCATTTTTGTCATTTTTGGATTTTTATGCTTTGATCAAGATAATTATCATTTTTGAGAGAAGTGAGGGAGGGACTAATGAATTTACTTGATGTGTAGTGCTTTAGCTTAGTGTGGGGATAGAAATTGCCTAGGCTATTCATGCCTTAGTAGTGCCCCCACAATGAAGAACACGGGATTCTGAAGAATGGAAAATGACAAGGGATATGCAAAGTACACGAATGGAACTGAATCCGGGTAAAAGGGGCAGAATCCGAGCATCTTTGTGGGAATCCGTCCGTCTTCAGGCAATACGGGCATATTGGTCAGAATTCGCCCGTCCATATGTGCTGAGAATTTGAAATTTTTTGACTGTTGAAGAATCCGGGCGTCCTGCAAGAGAATCCGCCCGTCTTCAGAAAGACGCCCGTCCTGAAAGGAAAGACGCCCGTCTTTTTGGCTGAGAAAAAAAAGAAAAATCACTGGAAAGGAATCCGCCCGTCTTCAGTGAAAGACGCTCGTCCTGCAGTTGAATAATCCGAGCGTCTTTGCTGAAAGACGCCCGTCTTTAGGCGAGAATTCTGAGGCCAGAACAGGCAGAATCCGGCCGTCCCGAAGGAAAACCGCCCGTCTTCCCCCTGCATTTCAAATTTTTCGGTTTTTTTTTATAAACCCCCTCCCACATTCATTTCTTCATTCCTTCATTCAAAACACTACCCATAAACTCCAAAACTCAAAAACCCTCATCCTCTCCATCACCAAAACAAGATTTCCTCAACCACATTCATCAAAACCAAATCAAAACTTCCTTTTAACAACAATTAATCACTCCTCTTCCAACAAAAATCAAACCAAGCACCAAAATCTTCAACATTTGAATAGATTTTTGAACTTATAAAGGCAAAGCCTTTCATCTTAAAATCGATTTGGGTATACTTGGAAATTGAAGATTTTCACTCTTTTCTTGGTTTAATCATCAATGGCAAGGACAAAAGGAGCAACAAAAGCACCTAAGGCAAAGGCACTCTCAACAAGACAAAAGAGTCTTCAAGCAAAGAAAGCCTCATTGGCTATGGTGGTAGCTAGTTAAAACTTGGAAGTGCAACAACAACAACCTCCCTTGGAAGCAACAACATCTACAACTCCGGAAATTGCTCAACTTTCGAACTATCCGGAGGTAATTTTCATTTCTAACTCCCATAGGGAAACATTTGCCAAGTATGCTAGAAAATCCTTTCTATCCACCAAGTTTATTTGTGAAGATGCCTTGAATGAGTTGGGTGTCCTTGAACAAACCAAAGCCTTCTTTAAAGCCATGGGGTTGGAAAAATTGTTTGCTACAAAAGAATTGACATACCCCTCCCTTACCTTAGAATTCTTGAGTTCTTTGAAAGTCAATAAGGTAGAGACTATGGAAAACATCGAGTTCCGCCTTGCTAATGTTAGTAGGTGCCTCACCTTTGAAGAATTGGCAAATGTATTGGGTCTTAGTGATTCACCTAGTTATTTCAAGAATTTTGGCAAGTATGACCCCGCTCCTCTTTGGGAGGAGATTTCCGGAAGGAAATTTGAGAACTATCATGCTAGCCGCGCTCTATTAGTCCACCATCCGGGCATTAGAGTGTGGCATAAGGTCATCGGAAATACCATCATTGCAAGAAAAGACACCAACCACTTTACCAAGCTCGATTGTATTCTTCTTGTGTCGGCCTTAAACATTGGAAGGGAATTCACCAAGCCATACAATTCTCTAAGGCTTTTGGTGCAAAGATGGCTAAATATTGATTGTGGAAAGCAAGGCACCACGGTTATTGTGAATGGAGGTCTAGTCACTCTTTTGGCTAAGTTCTTTGATCCGAATTTCAACAAGGATAGCAAGTATGTAGCAAAGAAAGGTGGTCTTCTCATTGACATGGATGCTATGATTAACAAGTACAAGTGGGTTACTCATAACCCTCTTGACACCAAGTATGGGTGGCTCACAAGTGAGGCTAAATCTTTTACTTTGCCTTCCAAGATATGCCGTTTGAGTGTCCATCAGACCAACTACCTCCTTCCCCTCTCAAAATAAGCCGAATACATTATCCGACAACAAAAGGGTGAAATTGAAATGCCCTCCTCTTCCATTGTCACACCACCCTATCCTTTCAAGTACCAAGAGTTCAAACTCGAAGGTGTTGAAGCAAGCAAAGATTATGTGACTCTACTTATGCAAGAGATGCACAACCAAGCTTTAAGGATCGGGAAGATGCTTACTTAGCCCAATATCCACCCCTCCTTCATTTAGCTAGGCAAGGACTACTTGATCCTTCATGTGCTTTGCCTAGTTGGGCGGATAGGGAGGTCTTTTTTCCGAGTGCATCTAGGGGTATTCCGGGTGATGATGAGGTTGTCGGTGATGAGGTTGTTGATGATAACATTGATGAAGAGGCTAGTGAAGAAGAAGAAGAGGATGATGAAGAAAGCAAGCAAGGAAGTGAAGAGGGAAGTGGTGATGATTCCACTTCTAGTGAGGAAGATGATGATAATGATGATATGGTGGAAGATTAGCAAGCTTTGGAGGCTCCTACCCTCTTGAGGTGTGCTTACTTCTTTCTTTGTTTTATTTACTTTATCTTGATCATGGTTGGTTGAGTCCTAGCAACATAGAGGACTAACACCTCGGCCCCATTGAGGTGTTCTTATTTTACTGTTCCCACTTTTGAAAATCCGAAATGACAAATTTAGTTTCATGCATTGCATTTGTGTGCATGAACCACCCCCAACCTTAGGACATTAGAAATAATGTCTAACTCGGTTTGGGGAAGTACATGCATACACAACGGGAGGTAATCTAAATTACGCTCTCCGTCATAAACAAAACCCATGCATCATGTAGTGTAGATTAGTGTAGCTTGCATTTAGTGTAGAATTCATGCATCATGCTTGCATGATTTCCCATCATTTTGGCCATTGAGGACAATGCCCATATTAGTGTGGGGATGGGGAATTCTAACTTAACTTTTATTCAAAAAACCCACAAAAAAATTGAAAAATTCGAAAAACCATAAAAATTGAAAATTTGAAAAACCAAAAACAAGTTCATTTCCTTTGTAGTGTAGTCATGTATATATTGTTGTATTGTGTTTGTTTTATCCTTATTCACATTGATCGACTACGCCACATCCGAGACATGAAGATATTGAAGACCGCATGGTATGATCTTTCCAATCTCCTTTTTCCTCTTTATGTTAATGACTATGTGGCTTTATTTTGATTGATGCGGTATAACAATGTGAACTTAGGACTTGCATTTAGTCTATATGGCATATTAGTTGGTAGAATCATTTGCATTAGGATGTTTATATGTTAGTTGCATCATGGCATGTAGTTGCATGGTTAGAAAAATCTTGTGAAACCGTCTACTTGGGAAGCTTGACAAGTGTATATAGGCCCTAGTAGATGCTTTTTATTCTTAAGACTTTGCTTGTTAGAATACTTGTAAAACACCCTAGGATGTGTCATGCTAGTATCCTTTGACCCATGGATTAAGGCCTAGTCAAGATTACCTTGTGGTGTGATAACTCCTTGGCTACCATTTATTCCAAGGTGACCCTTGAAACCATGCATCCATCCATCATCCATGTTCTACCACATTTTTGTCATCAAAAGGAATGGGCACAAAAAGAAATCAATTTGAGTTCAAAGAAATGAAAAGTGAAAGAAAGTTTGCAAAAAAAAATGCATCAAATGAAAAGAGGAGCAAAAATAGAACTCCTAAAGCTTCAAATATAAGCCACCCTCACTACATATGGGGTGACTTTGAAAATGTTCAAAAAAGAAATGCAAAGAAAAGTTGAAAGTTGTCAAGTGTTGAAATGCCAAAAATCAAAAAGAAATGGCAAAAGAAAGTGTTCTCAAATGTCAAATGCCACAAGAAATTGGGGGGAAAAACAAAAACAAAAGCAAACTCCCAAAGTGAAACTCAAATATCTATCGATCCCTTTATCCATCGTATCCATTTTTGTGCATGGTAGAGAGGGGACGACCCTTCTTCTTGTCTAGGCAAGAGGGGGAATTCCGCGATCCTCCAGTGTTTCTAACACCATAGGGAGTCTATTCTTGACAAAAGCATTTAACGATTGAGGACAAAGGTACCCTAGCTTGACACAACTTGGAGGTGATTTATTGGTATCCTTCTAGGCTTAGTAGTTTGAAGAAATTGCATCTATGAAGGAATGTGTACCCTTGAATTGCTTCCCTTGTAGATAATTTCCGCCACTTAGATGAGGAAAGTGGCTATTCTTTTGTAGATGCATCCATTACTTGATTTTGTGTGCTTAATGTTTGGATGTGTCGCCATTTTGGCAAGACCCACCTTGCCTTGCAAGAAGGCATCCTACCTCATGGTTGTCTTGTTGTGAGTTGAAGGGGTGGACTAAGACCCGCTAATTGTCTCATATCGGCTATGTTATTAGGTTAGTTTAAATAATGGTCCTAGTCTTTGTCACCTCTTTACTCGGGACGAGCAAAGGTTCGGTTTGGGGATATTTGATGTGACCATAATTAGAGCACATTTAGTCCCCGAATTAGCCTTGTTCCCATGCTTTTTAGTGCATATTTGGGTCATTTAATATCTTTAGTTCTTTGTTTTGCATATTCTTTGAGGTTTTGTGTCCTTGGTAGGAAAGGAGTGAAAACCTTGCATTTTCATGGCAAAATGAGACTAAATTGATTGAATTCAATGACCAAGCATCAAGGAGAGACAAGATTAGATGGCCTTTGTACATACTATAGTAAATGGGCAATGATGAGAAAAGATCCTTGCATCCCCGAGGAAATCCCCAAGGCTTTTATGAAGAAAAAGGAAGAAAAGAAGAAGAAATGAGACTGCACAGCAATCCGTGCGTCTTCCCCAGACGACGCCCGTCTCCCTCACCACAATCCGTGCGTCTTCAAACCAAGACGCCCGGGCAGCAGCTCCAGAAGACGCCCGTCTTCACCCCAAGACGCCCGGGCAGAGACCACAGAATCCGCCCGTCCCGTGCTGAAGACGCCCGGATTCCAAGGCAGACCAATTTCGTTTCTTCAAGCTTCAAGAAAGATGCCCATCCTTCCAAAAAGACCGGCGTTTCCTTAAGTAGGGACTTAATCGTCATTTAAGCCCTTAGTTAACCCTAATTCACACACCTAATCCCCACTATAAATACCCCATTAGTCTAAATAGAAGAGCATGTTCTTCTTAGCAATCTTTAGAGTAGTTAATATCAAATCTCTCTTTAATTTTGTAATCAACAATTAATCAAGTTTTAATACAAGTTTTATTTCCTTAATCTCTCTCTTGTTCATCCTTTGTTTTGGGTAATTGAAGATTATGTGGGTTATTATTGAGAGATTGACAACCTCTCAATCAAGCATCAAGTACTTCTTTTATTCTTTGCTTTATTATTGGAATCATTAGTAGGTATAATTCTCTTAACCCCTTTTTAATTATTGTTAATTACTTTCATTTATTCATCATGTTTCACTTTGTTGGTATGATTGACAACCTTGCTAGCATGTTCAACATGATAATGAGTGAGTAGTCACTTAGCTAGGGTTAATGGGTAATTAGGGGAAACCAACATGGGGAATGATTCATGCTTAAATTAATATGCTTTCATGGTTTATTTGCTTGCTTGTTATGATCTCAACTCATGCACATGTTATGTTTGATGAAATGCGAGCCTATGAATCCTTGCATTTTTTACCCATCACCTATCTTTTCAATGAGACTTGTAAGACATAAACCAACTCGAGTCTCATTAGACCATGCATGTTGTTGAGTAGGGAAGACTAAGTCGACTTGTAGGTGTTGTACAATATAATCGATTCGGCTCCGGGACCCAAACTTTCCTAGGATTGTAAGATATAAACCAACTCGATCCATCACAACAATAATTGCTTGCTTATAATTTGAGAACATGTTTGTATGATCAATTCCCATGAATCCCCTATGACCCCATGACACCCTAGTGCTTTTTATCAATTGTTTACAACCCTTTTAATTCATCTTGCTTGTTTACTTTCATTGCTATTTAGTTTAGTGATCTTCTATTCAAACCCCAATTGTGACACCCCTAAGACACCACTAGTTGCAATAGAAATCTCATCTCAATTCCCGTCCCTTGGGATCCGACCTTTACTTGCCTCTTTACTAATTGTAGAGTTGTTTGTGAAGTTATAAATTGTGTTTTGGTCTAGGTGCTCCTAACGACAAGTAACCGAAAGAAATAGTCCCGACCAAGGATCTTGCAACAATTGTCAAGATGATTAGCCTAGAACTTCTCATAAGTCCTAGCAAATTTTGAAAATACTAGTTTTGAGTAACTTCTTACTATAACCAAGCATCTTCTCAAACTTCTTATTTCTCCTTTTAGCTTAAACAGCTTAGGATTTTTCATAAATCCTTACGCGTTTTCGAACTTCAATATGTGCAACTTCTTGTCATATAACAAAGTGTTCTGTCAAACACTAGAATAGCTCATTAGTTCTTCTCGAAAATTCATGACAATTCTTCTATGGCTTACCAATGACTTATTATGCTCTTAAGCATATGATTCATTATTGGACATGTGCATGATTATTCTAATGGCGGAAACATTAGTAATTTTAATCATGTAATCAACCATTCTTAGGTTCAATGAATGACCATGACTGCTTATGGTAATTCCATTTTCATCGATAAGAATAACCTCCGTTTCTCGTTGATTTGATGTGCATATCTCAATGCCTATCCAACATCCCATGATGTGATTGGATTCATCTTAGTCCATTTTCATCCAGAATTAAAAACTCAAATACTTCATTGTGAAGATAGTACTAGCTCGTCATTCTCAATGAGTAATGAGTTATAAATTTTACAAGATGATAGCTCCCAATAAATTTCATGTCTTCACATGATAATTTCAAACTCCCACTCAATTCCACATGTTTCGTAATTGACTACTCAATCGAAACATTTCAAGAATTGAAATACATTTTGCTTTGCCAAGTTATTAAGATAAAACCATATATGTTCCCAACATATCCTTTCAAAATACCCCTTTTGAAAAGGTTTCAATCTTAAACTTTATGGAAAGAGATTTTAATCTCCAACTCATTCATTTTTATAATGATGCGTAGCAATGTCATTATTTAAAGGTGAAAACCCATTTAATACACGTCCTTCTCAAAATACCCTTTTTCGGAAGAAGGTTTAACCATTTTATTTTCATAATGAGGTTAAGTAATGACACTAGCATGGTTAACAATTAACTTAGCTCTTGTAGACATCGGCATATCTTTCTATGCAACTTTTAGTCATAAATCTCATTTATTTTCAAGGATGCAACTTTGTTTCATTTAGGCTCTTAAGTAAATATCAATATTGAAACTCTATTTATATCTAGGTCATAAACTAGCAAAATCTCTTGTTGAGACTTTTCTTTAGTCATTTTCTTTCAAAACTTTCTTTTGGTCTCCTCGTGTAGTTATCTTAAGAACATATTCTTTTAATTACTTAACTTGGTCTCTTTTGTTATGTAGATCTCATCTACTCAAGACCATAGATCTCATCTATTCAAGTATACTATCTATATTGGTATACAAATCATTCTTCCTTTTGTAGATCACATTTACTCAAGCATACAAATTATTCTTTGTATTCTTTGTGTCTTCGTTTTTCTCCCAATCTATCTTTAGAATAAATACACTAGATATTTAAATATAGCTTATGAGACACAAATAATGATATTGAAGTAGAAGGAGGACTATCTCATAGATTGACTAATAGATTTTAGATTTGATGAGTGTACTTGGTAATTGACATTCCTTTAGAAGAGTTCATCAACTCAACATCACTTTATAATTGATCATACACTAGTCTTAAGCTTGTGGATATATAATGAATCCCATCATTATAGTTGTCTATTGGATCACTTTAAGTAGATGATCATATGTTTCTATGTACAAGCATATAAAGACGAATTTTTAGAACAAACAAATACGATAAAAGGGGTGACTTGGGTTGCAAGCCAAGTCACCATAATCCAAAATACAACGATTGTTTAGAAAGGATCAACTATTTCCATGTCGAACACAGAAATCAAAATAGTTCTAAAATTCATAACAATAAAATAAAGACAATAATAAAAGCCAAGCTTCATTGGTAGCTACTCCTAGCTCCTTCATGATTTCTCAAGCTTGCTTTTCTTTTCCCTTGTCTTTTCTTGGAGGAGGCCCTATTTACAATAAAAAGGGGGTACATTATCACAACTTTGTATCAAAATACCATAGTTGAATTAGAAACATAAAAGAAAGGATAGTCATTTACCTACTAGAGTAATCTTTCCAGCTTTGATGTCGCCAAGATACTTGGAACAATTCCTCTTCCAATGTCCAACACCATTACAATAATGGCATTTATCAAGAGGACCCTTCTTGGTTTTGGAAGTGCTAGCTTCAAAAGTCTTAGCCTTGGTGGACATGGGAGCTTGCCTCTTACCCTTTTTCCCATTCTTCTTGAACTTCCCATTCCTCTTAGTGCTTATATTAAGCACATCCTTAGGTGGATTAACATTTAGCCCCATGTCTCTTTCGGCTTGCACAAGTAACTTGTGCAACTCTTCAAGAGACACGTCCTTGTCTTGCATATTGAAATTCACCCGGAATTGTACATATGCTTTGACTTTGGATAAGGAGTGAAGAATTCTATCAACAATGAGCTCCTTGGGGATTTCAACCTTTTGAAGTTTCAATGTCTCGACTAGCTCCAACAATTTGAGCACGTGAGGGCTAACCTTTTGGCCCTCCAAAAAACCAAGATCAAAGAATGCCGAGGCCGCCTCATATTGGACGATCCTCGGTGTTTGTGAAAACATTGTCACAAGTTTGGAATAGATTTCATTAGCGGTGCCCATTTTAAAGGCTCTCCTTTGGAGTTCCGCCTCCATAGCAAAAATCAACACATTTTTCATAGCGGCGGACTCTTTGTGGAATGCCTCATATGCTTCCCTAGTGGCGGCACTCGACCTAGCATTAGGTTCGGGTGGAGAGGCCTCGGTCAGGTAACGAAGCTTGTCGTCACCTTGGGCGGCTAATTTGAGTTGGGCATCCCAATCAGAGAAATTTGACCCATTCTTTTCAAGTTTACAACGATCCATGAAGGATCGGAGCCATGAAACATTAGTGAGAGGTGCGACATTGGTGTTTGATGCGGCCATTTGTTATGAGAAATAAAAGTGGTCTACAAAACAAAAATAGAAGGAATAAAACACTTGTCGTTTTCAAAATAATAATAATACTCGTAAATTTTAATTTAAACAAGTTTTATAGCATTTATCTGGTGACCTCTACCCAACTTGATAAATGATTCCAAGATCCAAATTCATATTAACTTGGGCACGGTAGGGCCGATTCATCTCTTATCAATATAACTCGGTGGATTAACGCTTTAATCGATTCTACTTTTAGAACTCTTGGTCGATAAAATTACATTAATATTTATCTTTAGCCCAAAACACATCCGGCTATGGTCGAGAATACTTTTGTTGAGTTCAACCCAAATTTCGAATAAATGTGTCCATGATCCAAATCCACATCAACTTGGGCACGGTAAGGCCGATTCATCCCTTATCAACATGAATTCGGTGGATAGACATTTATCACCCACTTCCCCTACGTAACAAGGTTTGTACCCCGGTAGGGCCGAGTGCACTCCCTCATGAAATAGGTTTTCATGGTTTCTACTTTTTGGTAAGCCTAAGTCTCAATTGTTTATTTTAGAGAGAGGTCATGTCAATTTATTATCTATCACGTTTTAAGTGAACTAAAGCGGTGAACTACAATAATTGTAATTGACACGGTCGATAAACTCGATTTAAAATGCATGTTTAGTTATGGCGATTTAGCGATGCATGCAACATATAAATAAAATGCAAAGCATAAAAATAAAATCCTAGTATGGCCTTCCTAAAATAGTAAATCTAATAAACTATTACAAATTCGGAAACCAACTCCTTTGGTCCCTTGAACTTCGGTCTTAGCACGCACTTCAAGGCAACACTTTCTTTGATGGATCGCCTTCTCGAATGGCACCGTCTTCAAGGAACTCCGGAATAAATAAATTACAAAATGAATTACATAATTTCCTATTATACATTTGTAATTAAAATAAAAATAATTCTATTAAATTACAAAACGGTGATACGAGATCACAATAATTACAACCAAATCGATATTCCCATACATTTCGGGTAATACCAATTAAAACTAAGGCCATACTAAGTAAAATTACATAATTCAAAAATTACATAAAATTAAGATATGACAATCATAAATAAAATGCTGCATTATAATATGTATAAACATGCTTAATTTTATGCTAAATCGCCTTTAAAGAGCCAATATCGTATATTAATCGGTTTTTACGGATTTGCGTGATTTAACCTTTTAAAATCACAATAATTACATAAATTCTTATTTATGTACAAGTTAATTACCCTAACCATCTTAGGACTCAAAATTAGTCTCCACTAACATTTTGACAATAATTAACCTTGATTTCTTAATATTGTTCATAAATGGACCTAAAATACAAAATTATGCTATAAACTTCAAATTAAATCATAAAATTTCAAATAATTTCGAAATTTGAAATTTAAACTCATAAACATTCTGGAAAAATACCATGACACTCATAATGTTCAAAACTCAGGTTAAAAATTTCGAAAATTTATCGAGAAAAACAATGTTGCGGTTTATCTGTTTTAACAATTATGACCATAAAAAAAATGAGAAAAATTATTTTTATCAACTTTTCACTTTTAGATCTGAAATATATGATAAAATGCAACATGTGACGTTTTTCCTTTAGTCATGAAGTATGTTTTAGCATTATTACTAATTATAGTCACTATTTATGTGATTTTTCATCAAAAATTCATAAATCATGCATAAAGCTTTCATTATAGCCAAATATTTTACACACATCTTGTAAAATTGCATATGACAACATACTAAATTTTCATGACCAGATTCTAAATATAACTAATATTAACCTATTTACCCATTTAAATACGATTTTAACTTGAAAAATCCATATTTCGAGCAAAACAACTCATTTTAACATGACAATTTACAGGCCATCAGTAGATAATATATGTGAAAACCTATCCAAAAACCACTGAAAAATTCGAAGTTTAGCTATTTGTTCGTCCAAAAAAGACATTTTTATCATAAAAATCACATTTTAATGCCAATATTATATAAAATGAACAATAAAGTCCATAAAAAAACCAAAATGTCCTAAAAATCACTTAGGACCAGAAACGTTTAACATGAAAAGTTATTTTAAGGTTATCTTCATAAATCCAAATTAATTAGTTTTGTATGTTAATCTTATAACTCGGAAAAACTATAAACCGATTTGCTTGCAAACAACCTAAGGCTCATGATGCCGCTTGTTAGGATTCATTAATCTCATTAATTCAACATATTCATATATGTAATAATTTATTTAGTCATAAAATAAATATTAGATCTTATGCATGCAAACTAAAACAAGACAAAAGAAGAAATCGTCAATCTTACATTGAGGTTTCGGATATTAGGGCACCAACAAGATCTCCTTCTTGTTAGTTCTTGAGCTTTTCTAATAATGGATGAACAAAAGGTCTAAAATAGAACCTCTCCCAAAAGTGAATACCCAAGGAAATCCCCTAATAACTAATATTATTTTGTACTAAAAATAATATAAGTTTTAGATAAAAATGACACAAAATATTAATTTTGTTCTCTTGTATTTTTCGGTCAAGAGAGGAAGGATTTGGGAGATTTTTATTTCTCTAAGTTTTCACAAGGTTAGAGAGAATAAAATTATTTCTTACACTAGAAAAATGTTGTAAAATTGTGAATGAATAATTAGAGGAAAAACCCTCTATAATCCCCTTTGAAAACCGGTGGGGAGGGTGGAGGAGAGCCAATGCATGGGCTCATTTTCTTCCCAAGAAAAATAGACTTGCATGGCTACAAATAGGTGTGTAATCATTTTGTTTTCCACTTAAACAATTAACACAATTTAAACATTATACTCCCTCCAATATTTCGGCACTTTTAACATAAAATGGATGGTCCATTTTATTTTGTCATTTATCAATTGTGACATATGTGACATGTTACTTGACATATATGTGACATGTTACTTGACATGTGAAATTGTAATGTATTTTTAACATATTAAAAATCAACATACTCATAAAATATGTCATATACAATATCAACTAGTAATTCGTAATTACTTGTACAAAACGGTTTATCAAATTATAAATTATAACGTCTTGTATTTATAATAAATTATTCATTCAATTTCAATTTCAATTTCAATTGTTTCGTAAACAATAATTTTATCTAAGTAATAAAACGATTCGATTACTTAGACCGTATCTAATTTAATCGAATTATAATAAGATACGTTAATCTCACTCACAAATCATCCCTCAATTTTAAGCAATATAATTAACTCGTATCGGCATACGATTAATTAAATAATCAATTAAGAGTATTTCCCTATAGGTATGACCTAAGGGGATCAACTGATCACCACCGTCGCACGACAGTAATGTCTAACTCTAGTCAGCCAATCATTACCGATATGTGTGGACCAGTTGACTTTAAAATATTACATCCCACAAGTATTCTTAAAACGAGATTTAAACATGTGATCATCATGATCGACAGTTGTGATCGCATTATTGTCGGAGGACACTTATTCCAACAGGTTGTGCCCAAATACTACCATTTCTCAATGTAAGGAAAATTATTTTCCTCATCTTTTATATTAATATACTTTATTATTGCATGCATGTTACATAGAACACATAAACACAAATTATGAGATAATTTGATTTTTATTTAGAGAGTCTAATTAGGATCTATGATCTTTCACTTAATAAATATATAACTGAACTTTAATAGACCAACCCACAATTCAAGCAAAACAAATTTGGTTATAACATCCAACATGTGAAATGCAAACAAGTAGGCAGGAAAAGAATGCACACTGTCACATAACATGTTTAGCAAAGGCAAGACATAACACACATTCAGATGAGTAAGTTTGGAGTTTTTACCTAGAACATACAGGGCAAAAAATACCACAAGTATGATTGTGCTTTTAGGTGGGTGACATTCCAAGATATTGGAATCATATCTCCTTGCAGTGTTTATCGCATGTAAAGTTCTTATCCGACGATTAAGTCAATTTAGATATGAGCCTTCCCATACAAGGGCTAGCTTTCCTGCTGATAAATGATTTTTGTTTTTCAATACTTTTGGTAGGACAAGGTCCCCTTCCCTACAAACTTGACGATAAAATGATATTCTTGCTACATCTCTTGGTTCTTCAATCTGTCAGGGCCAGGCTGACATTTGCTTCAAAGATATTCAAACCATATCTACATGGATTTCAGCACGGATGACTTCTTCGCAACCATAAACAAATGAATAAGGAGTTGGGCCGGGCTGGAATTTTTGTTTTGTAATTTTTTTTTTTGACGACCAGCTTTTCATTTAATTCAGCTTGACCATTTGCTTTAGGGTAGCCATGCCCCACTTCACGAATGGCTAGGGTGTAGATATTGGATGTAATAACTTAGACGGTTGATGAATAGTCGAAGCATGCTTATGGCAGGCTTCACATTTCGTGTTGTAGTCCATGCAGTCAGCCCTCAGGGTTGGCCACTAATAACTAGTCTTGAAAACTTTGCCTTGCTTCAAGCGGTACGAGAAATCTCAAGTATGGCCCGGCCTGAAATATTTTAAACAAAGTGTCATTGATGATAAAATAGGTAGAAACTCTAATTCTAAATGCTCTAGCCATATGCCTGTTGGAATAAGTGTCCTCCGACAATAATGCGATCACAACTGTCGATCATAATGATCACATGTTTAAAATCTCATATTTAAGAATACATGTGGGAAGTAATATTTTACAGTCAACTGGTCCACACATATCGGTAATGATTGGTGACTAGAGTTTGACATTCTTGTCGTGCGGCGGTGGTGATCGATTGATCCCCTTAGGTCATACCTATAGGGAAATACTCTTAATTGATTATTTAATTAATCGTATGCCGATACGAGTTAATTAAATTGCTTAAAATTGACGGATGATTTTGTGAGTAAAATTAACGTGTCTCATTGTAATTCGATTAAATAAGATACGTACTAAGTAATCAAATTGTTTTATTACTTAGATAAAATTATTGTTTACGAAACAATTGAAATTGAATGAATAATTTATTATAAATACAAGACGTTGAAATTTATAATTTGATAAACCATTTTGGTACAAGTAATGAAGAATTACTAGTTAAATTTTGTATGTACCATATTTTATTAATATGCTGATTTTTAATATGTTAAAAATACATTATGGTGTAACATGTCATGTAACATGTGACACATGACAAAATTGACAAATGACAAAATAAAATGGACCTTCCATTTTATGATGGGTGTACCGAAAATGGGGAGGGTTAGGGTTTTAAATTGTGTTAATTATTTTAAATAGAAAACACAATGATCACTCTAGTATATAGCCATGCAACCCTACAAGCTTTTGAGAAGAGCATCTTTTGCATGCATTGGCTCCCCATTTATCCCACCCCACCCGGTTTTTCCACTAGAAAAATGCCAATGGTTTTCCTCTATAATTATTTATTACCTTACTTAATATTTTCTAGTGTTAGAAATTATAAAAACTCTCTACATTTGTGAAATAATTTTAGAGAAAGAAAGCTTACAAAATCCTCTTCTCTTGACCGAAATACAAGAGAACAAAAACACCATTTTTGTGTCCAAATTTTAAGTAAGATTAGTATTATTACTAGTTCATAATAATATTAGTTATTAAGGGTGTTCCTTGGGTATAAACTTTTGGGAGAGATTCTAATTTGAATCTTAGTTCATCCATTGTTGGAAAGCTCAAGAACTAACAAGTATGAGATCTGGTTGGTGTCCAATAAATCCGAAACACCAATGTAAGAAGTGACGATTTCTTCTCTACTTTGTTTTATGTTTGCATGCATAAGATCTTGTTTTAATTTTATGACTAAATTAAACAATCATACTATGAATATGTATACTAATGAGAATAATGAATCCTAACAAGTGGTATCATGAGCCTTAGGTTGTTTGCATGCAAATCGGTTTATTGTTTTTCCGAGTTAATCTTATTAACAAATAAAACTTGTAATTTTGTGTTTATTATGATATATCACGAAATCACTTTGCATGTTAAACTTTCTGGTCCTAAAATGTATTTGGGATATTTTGGTTTATTTATGGATTTTATTGTTCATTTTATATATTATTGGCATTAAAATGTGATTTTTATGAGAAAAATGTCATTTTGGACGAAAAATAGCTAAACTTCGAATTTTTTAGTGGTTTTTGGATATGTTTTCACATATATTATCTACTGATGGCATGTTAAATTTCGTGATAAACTAAGTTATTTTGCATGAAATATAGATTTTATAAGCTTAAATCGAATTTAAAGGGTTTATTAGGTTAATATGAGTTATATTTCGAATCTGGTCATGGAAATTTAATATGTTGTCACATGCATTTTTACTCAGTGTGTGTAAAAATCTTAGAGGTATTGGACTCCTTTAGCATGATTTATGAATTTTTGAGTAAAAATTCAATAAATAGTGACTTTATTTAGTATATAATGCTAAAACATATTTCATAACTAAAGAAAAACGTCACATGTTGCATTTTATCATATATTTCAAATCTAAAAGTGAAAAGTTGATGAAAATAAATTTTCTCATATTTTAATGGTCATAATTGTTAAAACCGATAAACCGCAACATTTTTTTTCTCGATAAATTTTCGAAACTTTTAACCTATGTTTTGAACATTATGAGTGTCATGGTATTTTTCCAGAATGTTCATGAGTTTAAATTTCAAATTTTGGAATTATTTGAAATTTTTATATTTTAATTTGAAGTTTATAGCATAATTTTTTATTTTGGTCCAATGATGAACAATATTAAGAAATCAAGTTGAATTATTGTCATAAGGTTAGTGAACACTAAGTTTTGAGTCCTAACACTACTACAGATACAGGCTATAACAACAGGTAAAAACCGTTGTAAAAACAGAAAGCGGACGTTGTTAAAGCGGCCGTTGTAAAAGGTATTTACAACGGTTAGGTTATTTACTTAAACCGTTGTCGAAAGTATTCACCATGGTTAAAAGCCGTTGTTGTTGCGTGTAAGCCGTTGTGGAAAGTGTTTCAAAAATTTGGTGGGAATAATATAACAACGGTTGTGATATGTATAACCGTTGTTGTAACTTTCCCTCCAAAATTGTGAAGACTTTTAACAACGGGTATATGCTACATACCCGTTGTTGAAATTTGTAGTAACAACGGTTCTTCGTTTAAAACCTGTTGTTGAATATTATGCGCGGTATTTGTGAAAGGTATTCACAACGGTTTTTTTTTTAGTAACCGTTGTGAAAGGTATTCACAACGGTTTTTTTTTTGTTAACCGTTTTTATTACGAACTCCTAATGTTTTTAAAAATTAAATATGTTTCATGCCATTCAAAAACCTGCATATATCAGCAGCACCATATACCAGCACCAGCATAAATCACAGCTGGGTTCATCAGAACTCAATAGATTCAATTCAACCACAACAGAAGCATCATATATATATATACTTACAAGGAGTTAAATTTACATGAAGTAATCATTCCCTAACTTCAACAAAAAATTTACTAATAAGCTGATCTAAGCTCTGAGTATCATGCATTTCTAGGTTCTAAGACGTATTTGCCCAACATGTCCCTTACCTCGTCTATATCTAAACTTTTGTACTGCTGAATCTCTTGTGACGGATTGATTACATACTGCGGAAAAAACAAAGACAAGACATTATTGTAACAATGCAACATCAAATACTGCATAGCAACATCATGGTATAGCAGCAAGCAAGACAACATCAGCTCTAATTTAAAAAAAGTAATAAACACATTATTAAATTACTAACCTTTTCTGGAATAAGGATAAATCTTCGCCTAATAATCTCCAACATGAACCGACAAACGTAGTATCCACATGGTATGCTATCCGGCTGGCGAGGGGCCTATTATTATATAAAAACAAACAGACGAGAGAAGGCTCACATCAGAATCTTAAACTTTAGGTATTGTATTAGTATTAAACATAGATTTTTGCACTTAATGTATTGTATTTGAGCACGTACCCCTGTTATCGTAATAAAAGTAGGGCCATCATCTGAATCTTTCGTGGGTTGATCCTGCTCGTTAGCTCTTCTCTTCTCAAAGGCCTTTTTTTTTAAAAAAAAAAGGAGGCAGAAACTCATTTTTTTAGGGGCAAAAATGAGCTTTTTGCTATAAATAAAAATTGAAACTTAATGTTATTATAAATAAATCAGTATTATAAACTTACTTAATAATCAAGCGCTTAAAAGTCTCGCATGGTTGATTATGTATAGAGTTCAACAAAAAAACTTTCTTCTTTGTCGGCATGATGGCTGCTAGCACCCAATGAGTCCTACATCAAGAGACATCATCATTATTAACAAGTACATATATTAGTTATGAAAATGCAATTGTAGGGGGAAACGTAATATTAATTTGTTTATTACCCTTTTTCAGGGGCAAAAATCAGTTTCTTGGTTGTCGCCAATTGCTGGGCAATATAATCTACCCGATCTTCGAACGAGTATTCCGGAATAAATATAGATAGAATATAGGGGCACACGAATCCATATTGATCAGATGGAATCTTCTTCTCGGGGATCACTCTCAATTTCAATATCCTACATTATTACGGTATTAATTCCGGTATTTAAAACACTATCTAGTAGTCAGAATATTAGAATATGAAATTATTTATTAAGAAACTTACTTCATCCAAACAAATAGGTGTTGGACATCAATCTGGTCTAGGCCAGCCCAAATGGCTAGCATATCCCATGACATAAGTGCTTCGCGCTCAACTCCTAGAATATCCTCCTCGAGCGGAATAATTATCAATTGCTCATTGCCTATACGACGGCAAGCCTCCTCTTGCAGTTTCCTCATCGTCACCGTTCTTACTTTTTGCATGTAATCCTTCCCAGAATATTTTGTGGAGTTTAAACTCCTAACTTCTTTCAGTTCGGGGAAATAATGATTCTTTGATTTTGTGGTACTACCACCAGCCTACACATGTAGATAATTAAAATAATAAAAAATCCAAAGGTAACATATCCTAGCTAGCCAGTTGGAGTAATAAAAATAAAAGCGTACTTAACTAAATACCTTATCAACTTTGCTCTTTCAATGATGAGGTAGTAGTAGCGGTATGATTTGGGGACTTAGGCTTATCGGTCTTTTTTGTCCCCTACACAAAATTACCATGCTTTTTAGAAATACAGACAAAATATAAATAAAGGGAGCGAGGTTTTTAAAAAAATGGAGAAGTTAATTAAATACCTCATCAAGTTGTTGTCTGGACGAGGTAGTTTGCATGTCCGGGGACTTAGGCTTATCCGCCTTAGCCGGCTTTTTTGTTCCCTACATACAAAAAATTTCCATGCTTTTTAGAAATACAGAAACAAAAAAAATTAAAGGGTGGTTTTCATAAAAATGGAGAATTTAATTAAATACCTCATCAAGTTGTTGTCTCGACGAGGTAGTTGGCATGTCTGTGGACTTAGGCTTATCCGCCAAAGCCGGCTTTTTTGTTCCCTACAAAAAAAAATTAACATACAAATTTAACATATAAAAACATTCAACAATTAAAAATGTAACATATATATAAAGGTATTTCTTGTAACCCCAACTGCTTTTGGCTGAGGCGGAGACGACCGAGCCAAGTAGATGTGAGTTTCAGGCCATTGGATGAAACTTCCAACCGCATCTCCCAGAATGGTAATGTCGTCACGAACTGGGACAGGCAGTTGAAAGTTTTCATGGCCTGGAAAGACTTCAGTTATCTCCACTTTTCTATGATTCGGCAAAAGTTTTTCGCCATGAACAACCACTACAGTTTCCGCTGCAGATTTGGTGGGCATTTCTACGAGAGCCCGGCCAATACGAACATATGGATTTTCGAATTTAGGGTCAGCAAGAATAACTGGCCGCTTGTTTACGGCCTGAAGAATACACATACATTATTATATCCCAAAATTTAATAGAATTCATATAAATTTAACTAATTAAACACTTCATGCATACCTTATCGAAAAAGTGAACGACTTGAAGGGGATGTATCTTTGTTTTCCATCACCGTCTTCTTAAGTTGCATCTCCTTTTCAGACCCATTATTTACCTAATAAAACTAACCAATGGCACGATGTCGGAAGTTATAGCATTAGAGTGGCAGGAACACACCCCACGATCTTAGCCAAAAAAAAAAAAAAGAAAAATAAGGAAGTATTAGGTACACGATCGGCTTTAGTTGTTACAACTTGAAGCATTAGGTACCGATCTTTCTCGAATCTCGATTGACCGATACTTCCTTCTCATGTATTGCGAAGGTAGTAGCGGCCTCTTGACCAATCTGTTGTACCTTATTACCCCCTTTATAAATGACATCCTCCATCATCTTCACTTCTTCTTCGGAAAGCTTGCCTCCAACATTCAACTTTAGTAGTACGGATGCCATTAACTGAAGCTGCGTGCCAAGAATGTAATGTTTCAACAATTTTGATCCCAACAATAACATGTGAATTGAACTTAAATGAAAATAATAGAATAAATGGTACCATGTCAGCCTTCTCAGACTTTGTCTTCCTTTTCTTCTTTATCGGGGCAATGCCTGACCTCCAGGTCGGGCCAATATGGAAGTTTATCAAAAAATATAGATCTTTTCTTATACCCACGAGTAGACAATTTAGAGCCGCTCTTCTTCCCATAATCTATCTCAATATGCTTTACTTTCTGATAAACTTCATGCCCACTAAAAATTCTAGGAGGTTGACGAAGTTCTTGTCCTCCATTGAATGCTTTCTGCATCTTGCGATAACAATGGTCATGATACAAGAACCTCCTATTTCCCATATACACATACTTACGAGAAGACTTCAAGTATTCAGACTCGATATCCTCCCCACACAATGGACAAGCCTCTTTCTCATGAACTGTGTGCCCAGAAAGGTCGCCATAAGCCGGATAGTCAGAAATGTACACAATAACATCGCTCTCAAATTGAAAGTTTACTTCTTATATGCATCAAATACTTCTATCCCACTATCCCACAACAATCGCAAATCATCTAGAAGAGGTTCCAAATATACATCTATATCATTTCCAGGTTGTTTAGGGCCGGAAATTAACAACGACAACATCAAATACTTTCTTTTCATGCACACATATGGCGGTAAGTTATAAATAGCCAACACTACTGGCCAAGTACTATTTTGGCTACTCATGTTTCCGAGTGGGTTCATTCCATCAGTGGACAGCACTAGACGTAAGTTTCTAGGTTCATTGCCGAACTCGGGATACTTAGCGTCGAACGATTTCCATTGCATACCATCTGCTTTGGTGTCTTAGCTTTCCATCATTTATTCTTCTGTTTTCATGCCAAGTTAACATTTTTGAATCATCGGGATTCGCATAAATCCTTATGACTCTTGGTATCAATGGAAAATACCACAACACCTTAGCTGGGATCCCTTCCTTATCCTTATAACGCCACTCCAAACATTTAGGGCAATTGGTTAAGTTTTGATATAATTTTCGATACAATATGCAATCATTTGGACATGCATGTATTTTCTCATATTTCATACCCACTCCTCTTATTAGTTTTTTCGCCTCATATGTCTTAACGGGTAGAACATTACCATCTGGAAGCAACTCCTTTATCAAGGCTAAAAAACTAGTGAAACACGTGTAACTCACCCCATTTGCCCCCTTGATATTATACAACTTCACCACAGTAGACATTTTTGTGAACTTACAACCAGGATACGAGAGGTGCTTGGACTCACACAACTTCTCATACATGTTGTTAAGGTCATCCCAATTACTAGTGTCATCACCTACATCTTCAAAAGCAATCGACTCATCATCATTCTCTTCATTATCTATAGACCCAACATTCAACTTCTCTACTTCCAACTCTTCCAACTCAAAAACTCAAAGAAACTCGGGATCATCGATTAGCCTTTCGTGTACCTCAACATCATCTTCTTCAGAGCTATTCTCTTCCTCTAATGATTCCCCATAAAAAATCCAACGTGTATAGGATCGACTAAATCTCCACTTTTGTAGGTGTATTTTAACGTCCGGAAAAGCCATATAGCTAATATTACCACATCTTTCACAAGGACATGCAATACTAGAAGAACCTTTCAAATTGTTCGAAACGACTTCATAAAATTCAGCTAAACCATCCTTATAGTTGCGGTCACTCATATTTGCATCAATCATCCAAGTTCGAGTCATTATTCTACATTCGTAATAATAGGCAACTAATTCAGAAATACAATAATAGGCAAACAAATAAACGAAATTCAGGAAAGCAGTTAAGCTAAATTATCAACAAATTAGATAATAACCCAAAAAATCCTATATCTATAAGCGTTGCTAAGAAACATATATATACCTGATTGATAAACACGATGAGGGAGAGAAGACGGTGACAACAGTGACGGAGATGAAGATAGAGAGACGATCAGGGAGGAATGGAGGATGATATAGTAGCAGTATTAGCTTGTGTTTGTGTTTTGTAGCGTATAGCAGAATAAAACAATCTGTTGTTCTTAAGATTTTCATAACATTAATAACAACGGTTATTGAGTTTACAACTGTTGTTAAAAAGTATTAACAACGGGTTCTAATATAACCGTTGTGATTACTTTTCACTAATTTTGCGCCAAATTATTAACAACGGTTAAAATGTATTACAGATTCAACCGTTGTTATTAGTTTTTATATTAACAACGGTTTTTCAAGTATGACACGTTGTTAAAACCAATAACAACGGTTAACAACACAGAACCGTTGTAATTAAGTTTGGTAAAATTCGCGGCATCAATTCTACAACGTCTTTTGATGATTTTCGTGAATAAGCGTTGTTAAAGGGCCGTTGTAGGTTCCTGTATTTGTAGTAGTGTAAGATGGTTAGGGTAATTAACTTGTACATAAATATGTACTTATGTAATTATTGTGATTTTAATAAGTTAAATCACGCAAATCCATAAAAACCGATAAAATATACGATATTGGCTCTTAAAAGGCGATTTAGCATAAAATTTAGCATGTTCATACATATTATAATGCTGCATTTTATTTATGATTGTCATATTTTAATTTTATATATTTTTTGAATTATGTAATTTTACTTAGTATGGCCTTAGTTTTAATTGGTATTACCCGAAATGTATGGGAATATCGATTCGGTTGTAATTTTTGTGATCTCGTATCACCGTTTTGTAATTTAATAGTTTTATTTTTATTACAAATGTATAGTAGGAAATTATGTAATTTTTATTTATTATTTGTAATTTCCCGGAGTTTCCATGAAGACAGTGTTACCTCGAGATGCGTGCCAAGACCGAAGTTCAAGGGACCAAAGGAGTTGGTTTCCGAATTTGTAAAAGTTAATTAGATTTACTATTTTAGGAAGGCCATACTAGGATTTTATTTTTATGCTTTGCATTTTATTTATATGTTGCATGCATCGCTAAATCGCCATAACTAAACATGCATTTTAAATCGAGTTTATCGACCGTGTCAATTACAATTATCGTAGTTCACTTAAAACGTGATAGATAATAAATTGACATGACTTCTCGCTAAATAAACAATTGAGACTTAGCCTTACCAAAAATTAGAAACCATGAAAACCTAATTCGTGAGGGAGTGCGCTTGGCCAAACCGGGGTACAAACCTTGTTACGTAGGGGAAGTGGGTGATAAATGTCTATCCACCGAATTCGTTTTGATGAGGGTTGTATCGCCAAAGCGTGCCCAAGTTAATGTGAATTTGGATCATGGACACATTTATTCGAAATTTGGGTTGTACTCAACAAAAATATTCTCGACCATAGCCGGATGTGTTTTGGGCTAAAGATAAAAATTAATGTAATTTTATCGACCAAGAGTTCTAAAAGTAGAATCGATTAAAGGGTTAATCCACCGAGTTATATTGATAAGGGATGTATCGCCAAAGCGTGCCCTAGTTGATATGAATTTGGGTCTTGGAATCATTTATCAAAGTTGGGTAGAGGTCACTAGATAAATGCAATAAAACTTGTTTAAATTAAAATTTTCGAGTATTATTATTATTTTAAAAACGACAAGTGTTTTATTCCTTCTATTTTTGTTTTGTAGACCACTTTTATTTCTCATAACAAATGGCCGCACCCAACAACAACGCTCACGCTCTCACTAATGTTTCATGGCTCCGATCCTTCATGGATCGTTGTAAACTTGAAAAAAATGGGTCAAATTTCTCCGATTGGGATGCTCAACTCAAATTAGCCGCTCAAGGTGACGACAAGCTTCGTTACCTCATTGAGGCCTCTCCACCCGAACCTAATGCTAGGTCGAGTGCCGCCACTAGGGAAGCATATGAGGTTTACCACAAAGAGTCCGCCGCTATCAAAAATGTGTTGATTTTTGCTATGGAGGCGGATCTCCAATGGAGAGCCTTTAAAATGGGCACCGCTTATGAAATCTATTACAAACTTGTGACAATGTTCTCACAAACACCGAGGATCGTCCAATATGAGGCGGCATCGGCATTCTTTGATCTCGATTTCAAGGAGGGCCAAAAGGTTAGCCCTCACGTGCTCAAATTGTTGGAGCTAGTCGAGACATTGAAAATTCAAAAGGTTGAAATCCCCAAGGAGCTCATTGTTGATAGGATTCTTCACTCCTTATCCAAAGTCAAAGCATATGTGCAATTCCGGGTGAATTTCAATATGCAAGACAAGGACGTGTCTCTTGAGGAGTTGCACAAGTTACTTGTGCAAGCCGAAAGAGACATGGGGCTAAATGTTAGCCTACCTAAGGATGTGCTAAATATAAGCACTAAGAGCAAGGGGAAGTTCAAGAAGAATGGGAAAAAGAGTAAGAGGCAAGCTCCCATGAACACCAAGGCTAGGACTTTTGGAGCTAGCACTTCCAAACCCAAGAAGGGTCCTCTTGATAAATGCCATTATTGTAATGATGTTGGACATTGGAAGAAGAATTGTTCCAAGTATCTTGGTGACATCAAAGCTAGAAAGATCACTCCAGTAGGTAAATGACTATCCTTTCTTTTATGTTTCTAATTCAACTATGGTATTTTGATACAAGTTGTGATAATGTATCCCCTTTTTATTTTAAATTGGGCATCCTCCAAGCAAAGACAAGGGAAAAGAGAAGCAAGCTTAAGAAATCATGAACGAGCTAGGAGTAGCTACCAATGAAGCTTGGCTTTTATTATTGTCTTTATTTTAATGTTATGGATTTTAGAACTATTTTGATTTCCGTGTTCGACATGGAAATGTGTGATCCTTTTAAACAATGGTTGTATTTTGGATTTTGGTGGCTTGGCTTGCAACCCAAGTCATCCCTTTTATCGTATTTGTTTGTTCTAAAAATTCGTCTTTATATGCTTGCACATAGAAACATATGATCATCTACTTAAAGTGAACCAATTGACAATTATAATGATAAGATTCATTATATGGCCACAAGCATGAAAGTTGTGTATGATCAATTATAAAGTGATGTTGAGTTGATGAACTCTCCTAAAGGAATGTCAATTACCAAGTACACTCATCAAATCTATTAGTCAATCTATGAGATAGTCCTCCTTCTACTTCAAAATCATTATTTGTGTCTCATAAGCTATCTTTGAATATCTAGTGTATTTATTCTAAAGATAGAGTGGGAGAAAAATGAAGGCACAAAGAATACAAAGAATAATTTGTATGCTTGAGTAAATGAGATCTACGAAATGATTTGTATACCAAAATAGTTAGTATACATGAATAGATGAGATCTACATAACAAAGAGACCAAGTGAAGTAATCGAAAGAATATGTTCTTAAGATAACTACACGAGGAGACCAAAAGAAAGTTCTTGAAAGAAAATTACTAAAGAAAAATCTCAACAAGAGTTTTTTGCTGGTTTATGACCTAGATTTAAATAGAGTTTCAATATTGATATTTACTTAAGAGCCTAAAATGAACCAAAGTTGCATCCTTGAATATAAATGAGATTTATGATTAAAAGTTGCAAAGAAAGATATGCCGATGTCTACAAGAGCTAAGTTAATTGTTAACCACGCTAGTGTCGTTACTTAACCTCATTATGGAAATGAAATGGTTAAACCTCCTTCCGAAAAGGATATTTTGAGAAGGACGTGTATTAAATGGGATTTCACATTTAAGTAATGACATTGCTACGCATCATTATAAAAATGAATGAGTTAGAGATTAAAATCTATTTCCATAAGTTTAAGATTGAAACCTTTTCAAAATGGATATTTTGAAAAGATATGTTGGAAACATATATGGTTTTATCTTAATAACTTGGCAAAGCAAAATTGATTTCAATTCTTGAAATGTTTCGATTGAGTAGTCAAATACGAAACATGTGGAATTGAGTGGGAGTTTAAAACTTTCATGTGAAGACATGAAATTTAGTGGGAGCAATCATCTTGTAAAATTTATAACTCATTACTCATTGAGAATGACGAGCTAGTACTGTCATTCACAAAGAAGTATTTGAGTTTTCAATTCTGGATGAAAATGGACTAAGATGAATCCAATCACAACATGGGATGTTGGATAGGCATTGAGATATGCACATCAAATCAACGAGAAACGTAGGTTATTCATATCTATGAAAATGGAATTACCATAAGCAGTCACGGTCATTCATTGAACCTAAGAATGGTTGATTACATGATTAAATATTACTAATGTTTCCGCCATTAGAATAATCATGCACATGTCCTATAATGAATCATACGCTTAAGAGCATGATGAATCATTGGTAAGCCATATAAGAATCGTCATGAATTCTCGAGGAGAACTAATGAGCTATTCTAGTATTTGATAGTGTTAGAATTCAATAATCTCATTAATTTACATATTCATATATGAATTAATTTATTTGGTCATAAAATAAATACATGATCTTATGCATGCAAACTTAATAAAAGGAGATGGAAAAATCGATTCCTCACCATCTTATTTTCGGCCATTTTGGGCACCAACAAGATCTCCTACTTGTTAGTTCTTGAGCTATAACGAATATTAGGATGATCCTCAAAAAATCCCAAAGTAGAGATTCTCCTCTTGATTGCACCCAAGATTATCCCTTATCCCCGCTAAATAATATTTGCTAGATATTTGTTTAGTACTTTACCTTAAAATTGATTACTAATACTCATATATTACACTAATAATATTAGTAAACTTTTATGAACAATTTGAATCAAAAATCTCATGTTTTGATGAAGAAAAAGATAAATATGTGAGAGAGGAAAATTTTGCATGTCATTTGAATGGACAAGCATAAAGAGAATAAGTAGAGAAAAATAATCCTCTAAGAGGAGGAGGGGGTCACGGCTTTTGGGAGGGAGGAGACCAATATATGGTCTTTTACTTTTAGCTTTTGTTCTTTTCTAAAACCATAGGTGTAAGACTAGGCTAGAGTACTCATTACATATGTCATACACTATGAACAAATGCAAACAAACAAAAGCCATTTTACACTACCAAAAACCGGTTACTCCTTATAAAATGGACCACCATTTTATTTTGTCAATTTGTCATTTGTCACACAATATGTCACATGTAGTCTTATACATGTTATTAATTAATTTAATGCATATTCATCACATAAATATCATTTTACAAATTAATTAAATTACATGCAACAAATTGACTAGTGATACTTGATCACATAAATAAAATGGGTCATAAAATTATAATTCACAACATCTTGTAATTATAATTAACCACTCATTCTTATTTCTATCGTTTCTCAAATAATAAACAATTTTAGTAATAAAACATTTTATTACCAAAATAAATCTTATTTAATCTCATTAAAATAAGAAATCAATATTCTCTCTCACAAATGAATTGTTCAATTTTAAGGAATTGATCAACTTGTATTGTCATACAATTAATCAACTTTACAGATAAGGGCATCATCCTTTAGGTGTGACCTTAAGGGATCAATCACCACCACCGTCCCACGGCGATAACGTCAAACTCTAGCAAGCCAATCGTTACCGATTAATGTTGATCAGTTGACTATAAAATGAATCATCCCTTACGTATTCTTAAAAATGAAATTTAAACATGTGATCATGATCGACAATTGTGATCGCATTATTGTCGGGGACACTCCAACAATCTCCCACTTGTCCTCGACAAGTGTGCGTCACCAATTCTCTTGTCCTATTACTATCACCCACTCAATGCAAGGTGTCTTTCAGGTCGTACTTGCAAGTGATCATATCGAGAGTAGTTTCCTCGATCTGGAGAATAACTGATTGACCAGAATTTATCTACCATAGATACCTTCCGAGCGTGGCCGCGCATTTCCTGTTCATTACTCCTCGAGTGGCCCTATGATATTGTTTTAACCCTGACAAGGGGGTGGACAAGTCCAATCGCACTATTCCCTTCGACTAGCCACAGCCATCATAACCCAAAATATGCCCATTTGACCCCATTTACGAAGGTCGTAGTAACATAAATCAAAGTTAATCTGAAACCGTGCCACCTTAGGCGAACAGTATTTAGTCAAAAGAATCGACTCATTAGAATACTATAGTAGCTCTCGCCACGACCAGGCTTTATAAATTTGCCAGAACTCTATAAGCGGTCACTAGGCCCGACAAAGTGTTCCTAACAGTCTGCCTATGTGATCGACTAGTCATCTCATATGACTCTATGGCACTTGAACTTGCCATCAATCGCATCACACTCTAATCACTTCGAGACGTCACCTCATACAAGTGACTATGGGCAAATACCATGTTAATCCGAGTTCACTTTAACGGGGTTCAATATTGTCTCTACAACCCGTTTGGATGTAACAAAGTATAAAAGGAGTTTTTTAGATTTAAAAACTCGAACGACAAATGTGATTATCACATATGAATAGTCAATACGTGATTACTACTTCATGTTTTTATAATCCATTTTCATCATATATGTAGTTGTTCATCTCAATGCAATTGAAATGACATATGACATGACTCATCATGTTAAGCCTATGAGAAGGCTTTGGTTAGTAGGTTTTATCAACTTCTTGTACCTTACTCAACCTTACTACATACTCGTTTTCCTTTGTAATGTATACATTTGCATTACAAAACTTTCTGAGTACGTGTCTAGATCCAATCTAGACATAAGTTCTCCAGACATAGAATAGCTCCCACTGTTTTCACAGTGTGTGGGACCCATCCCTCTCGCACATCTCATGATTGCAAGTGTATTCAATTTCAGTTGTAAGCATCTCTTATTGTTCTTTATTGCCTAGAACGATTCTAACAAATCCATTTCTTAAATAACATAGCCACAATGGTTCCTTAACCATCTTTAGATGTTTCGAATACGGTTTTTGTCCGAAACCATATGCAATCTCAACAGTCACTAGTGTAAGCCCTTACACAAATTTGTGAATTGCATCAAAACACTTAGCTTTGCATCTTTAATGCTTCTTCAAGCACTTAAGAATAATCTATATGGCTATTTGATAACTATTACTTAAATTCGATTTTGAAACAATTCATCATACTCAAAGTATATGAAGTGCTATACATCATTACTCATTTAATGATCCGGCAGCGGAAGCAAATGGAATCAATCAAATATGTTCAACTCGATTGAACTAATCATGAATCTTATCAACATAAGACTTCTTATTTGGCGCTAATATCATGTGGATTTATCTCCATAAATCTGGATATTAAAGATGTATTATATTACTCCAAAAGTCTTAAATCATTCCCAATGATCAATATGTCATCCACATATTAGACTAATTAAAATTACCGTAACTCCCACTAAACTCCATGTATAAACACAACTTCTCGACATATCGAGAAAAGTTTTATAACATAATCAAAACATTGATTCCAACTCATTGATATCCTACTTAAGACCCTCTCTTAAGTTTCACATTATCTTAGGATTGCAAGAATCTACAAAACTCAAGATATGCATTGAATACATTCCTTATAATTGAAGAAGTGGGTTTTAGATTCACTCGCTATATATATCTCATAATGAAACACAATCCCTAAGAAGATCCAAATAGACTTAAGCATTTCAACTAGTGCAAAACCCTTTGCTAGCAATCAAGCTTTGATATCTAACAATTCACTTGGAATTTATTTCGGATTTTCATGGCTCTAAGCCTTGTATTGAGTTGTGACTTAAACACTCTCATGTAAGTCATATGTTCATTACTTTCCAGAAGTAATTAACTTGAATCAAACAATTTCTTTGTAAGTTGCAAGCTCCTTTCTAAAAGTAACACTAATTTATCATCTTCAACAAGTGATGACTTTAACCTCCTAGGTTATGAAGAAACAACGTCTTACACAAAACGTCTCATGTAGCCAAGAAAGACCAGTTTCTTGCGACATAACATTCTTTGTGGCTCTTGAATAATTTCTCCCACTCTGTCTTCTAGAAATAAACTTGTATTCTAGAAAGACAGCTTCACGAGCCACAAACCCGTTGTACTCGTGATTATAGTAAGGAATAATGAGCATTTGTTTCTTTTGAAAACTTACAAACATGGTACCCTACCATTTCATATCTCATATGATTCGTTTTAGATTTAGTGGAAAAATAATTTAGACAAAATGATAAAATCCCCAAAAGGATCAAGTAACTCAAAGTAACTTGATTGAAGTCCAAACCATATCGAATAGCGTTTGATTTCTTTCTCCAACCACACAATATCCCATAATGCGTGTTAAGAGAGATTAATTTGTGATATTATTGTTGGAGTGTCCCCGACAATAATGCGATCACAATTGTCGATCATGATGATCACATGTTTAAATCTCATTTTTAAGAATACGTAAGGGATGATTCATTTTATAGTCAACTGATCAATATTAATCGGTAACGATTGGCTTGCTAGAGTTTGACGTTACTGTCGTGGGACGGTGGTGGTCAGTTGATCCCTTAAGGTCACACCTAAAGGATGATGCCCTAATCTGTAAAGTTGATTAATTGTATGACGATACAAGTTAATCAATTCCTTAAAATTGAACAATTCAATTTGTGAGAGATTATTGATATCTTATTGTAATGGGATTAAATAAGATTTATTTTAGTAATTGAAATACTTTATTACTAAAATAGTTTATTGTTTGTGAAACAACAGAGATGAGAATGAATGGTTAATTATAATTACAAGATGTTGTGAATTATAATTATATGACCCATTTTATTTATGTGATCAAGTATCACTAGTCAATTTGTTGTATGTAATTTAATTAATTTATAAAATGATATTTATGAGATAAATATGCATTAAATTAATTAATAACATGTAACATACTACATATGACATATTGTGTGACAATTGACAAATTGACAAAATAAAATGGTAGTCCATTTTATAAGTGGACCGAAATGTAGAGGGTTTAGTGGATGGTGGTGATTTATTTTAATAAGCTAAAATAACATCATCATGACACTACTTACCTAGCCTTACATGTAACACCCCCATACTCCAAGTGCCTTACCAGGACCACTCAGGTATAAGGATACTACCATCTCGGTTACCCGAGGCATGATAATCATAAGACAATGAAGAAACATACTTTATTAAATAAGTTTAAGTGATTACATAACAAAACCAACTGTAAGCAAAATACAACTTTTCTCAATCTATAAACCAATCAAAAGGAACTGTCCTAACAAAGACAAATGGAAGACTAAAGACTCGACATGTGATGACTCCATCCCCACTAGATCCCACGCGTATCCAAGATATACCGCTGTAAATCAACCGCTCACCACCCCGAATGGATCACCACGATTTTAAAACATTTAAACGGGTCGATACTAATCACACAATTCAATATATCAACAATAAGATAAACAGACAGCTTAACCGTCATACACACACACACAACCACACCAATCCCAACAATCTCAATCACCGACCGTCCACTGGACCACCACCAATGGGGACCGCACCACGCCCACCGAATCCCCGCTCATCATACCGAGCGATAACCCCGTCCCATTAATGTGCACATCCCCTTCCGTGGCGGGTTCCACGAAGGGCGAAACTAGGGCGTGAAGCCACTCCCGCAAGTGACTCCACTCAGCCGAGAACGCATCTCGAGAGCCATAGGCAACCAATCACAATCACAATATCAACAACCGTCCGAATCTATCAACAAGTGTACAATCACAATCACAATAGTCACAATACAATTACTATATCAAACAATCAATCTCAACACATCAACAATCATCCCATTATGGGACTAATACCGAGTAGAAATCCTACCCGGAAAGCAACACAATCATCGGACGATCTAGCGATTGTCTCAAAACCTCTCCTTTACAAATCCTTCTCCTATCACATAATCACATAATCACAATCTAACCACAACAAATCATAAAAACCCCCAATCCCAAAATTAGGGTTTAACGAAACTTGACGAAATACAATAAAATTGGTATGCAGATCTTACCCTCGACGCAAGGATCACAAAGGTATAAAGAACGATGGAATCCGACCTCTCAAGCTCCGAGATTTGTCAACAATGCGATTAAGGTGATGAACGTAGTTTGCTTTCTCTTCTCACAGTGATTAGGTTTTGGAAAAGTGATTTGGAAACAATGACGGAAGTGTTTTATACTTTAATCGCATTATTAACAAAACCCGACAAAACAACCCCCGTAAACCGGCTACTCGATCGAGTACCCAAGGTACTCGATTGAGTACCACCCTACTCGATCGAGTACCCCAGCTACTCGATCGAGTACCCAACAGGTCAGAAACTATCTTAAAACGCAACTCACCCTTACTCGACAGAGTAAGGCCTACTCGATAGAGTACCCAAAGACTTATAAATACGGAGTATTACATTACATGCCTAAGGTTTTGATAAGAACAAAAAGGAAAAAGGGAAGGACCATATATTGGTCTCTCAACCTCCAAAACCGTGACCCCCTTTAACACTAGAGATTTTTGTTCTCTACCTATTCAAACTCATGCATGTTTATTCATACACATGCATAACTTTCCTCTCTCATATTTTTTGTTCATCTTTCTCTAAATACTTGAGAAATGATGATCCAATTTGTTCAATTAGATTATTAATATTATTAATGTAATATATGAGTATTAATAATCAATTTTAAGTTAAACTACTAAACAAATATCTAGCACATATTATTTAGTAGAGATAAGGGATAATCTTGGGTGCAATCAAGAGGAGTGGCTTCTATACTTGAAGTCTTTGGAGGATCATCCTAATACATATGGAAAGCTCAAGAACAAGTGAGGTAGGAGACCTTACTTGTGCCCAAATTCGGTCCGTTTTATATGGTATGAAAAACCGATTTCTTTAATCTTATGTAATTGTTTTTGCATGCATAAGATCCTTAAGTTTTATGACTAAAACTTTAAACCAAAATATGTGATATTTAAAATATGATTTCTAACAAGTGGTATCAGAGCATTATGGTTGTTGCATGCAAGATCGGGATCGTTTTTCCGAGATAATACGATTAACGAATAAAACTTGAAATTTAGGATTTATGAAGATAAATCACGAAATAATTTTGCATGTAAAAATTATCTGGTCCTAAATAGATTTTAGGTCATAAGGGACGATTTATGGATTTTATTGTTCATTTTTATATAATATTGGCATTAAAATGTGATTTTTATGATAAAAATGTCATTTTTGGACGAAAATTAGCTAAACTTCGAATTTTTCAGTGATTTTTGGATATGTTTTCACATATATTATCTACTGATGGCCTGTAAATTTTCATGATAAAATGAGTTGTTTTGCTCGAAATATGGATTTTTAAAGTTAAAATCGTATTTAAATGGGTAAATAGGTTAATATGAGTAATATTTGGAATCTGGTCATGGAAATTTAGTATGTTGTCACATGAAATTTTACAAGATGTGTGTAAAATATTTAGATATAATGATGTCTTTATGCATGATTTATGATTTTTGATGAAAAATCACATAAATAGTGACTATAATTGGTAATAATGCTAAAACATACTTCATGACTAAAGGAAAAACGTCACATGTTGCATTTTATCACATATTTCAGATCTAAAAGTGAAAAGTTGATGAAAATAATTTTTCTCATATTTTTATGGTCATATTTGTTAAAACCGATAAACCGCAACATTGTTTTTCTCGATAAATTTTCGAAATATTTAACCTAAGTTTTGAACATTATGAATGTCATGGTATTTTTTCCAGAATGTTCATGAGTTTAAATTTCAAATTTCGAAATTATTTGAAATTTTTATAATTTAATTTGAAGTTTATAGCATAATTTTGTGTTTTAAGTCCATTTATGAACAATATTAAGAAATCAAGGTTAATTATTGTCAAAATATTAGTGGAGACTAATTTTGAGTCCTAAGATGGTTAGGGTAATTAACTTGTACATAAATATGAATTTATGTAATTATTGTGATTTTAAAAGGTTAAATCACGCAAATCCGTAAAAACCGATTAATATACGATATTGGCTCTTAAAAGGCGATTTAGCATAAAATCTAGCATGTTCATACATATTATAATGCTGCATTTTATTTACGATTGTCATAATTTAATTTTATGTAATTTTTGAATTATGTAATTTTACTTAGTATGACCTTAGTTTTAATTGATATTACCCGAAATGTATGGGAATATCGATTCGGTTGTAATTATTGTGATCTCGTATCACCGTTTTGTAATTTAATAGATTTATTTTTATTTTAATTACAAATGTATAATAGGAAATTATGTAATTCATTTTGTAATTTATTTATTCCGGAGTTCCTTGAAGACGGTGCCACTCGAGAAGGCGATCCATTAAAGAAAGTGTTGCCTTGAAATGCGTGCCAAGACCGAAGTTCAAGGGACCAAAGGAGTTGGTTTCCGAATTTGTAATAGTTTATTAGATTTACTATTTAAGGAAGGCCATACTAGGATTTTATTTATGCTTTGCATTTTATTTATATGTTGCATGCATCGCTAAATCGCCATAACAAAACATGCATTATCATTTAATCGAGTTTATCGACCGTGTCAATTACAATTATCGTAGTTCACCGCTTTAGTTCACTTAAAACGTGATAGATAATAAATTGACATGACCTCTCGCTAAAATAAACAATTGAGACTTAGCCTTACCAAAAAGTAGAAACCATGAAAACCTATTTCATGAGGGAGTGCACTCGGCCCTACCGGGGTACAAACCTTGTTACATAGGGGAAGTGGGTGATAAATGTCTATCCACTGAATTTATGTTAATAAAGGGTATTTCGGCACACCGTGCCCTAAGTTAATATGAATTTGGATCATGGACACATTTATTCGAAATTTGGATTGAACTCAACAAAAGTATTCACGACGATTTCCGAATGTGTTTCGGGCTAGAGATAAATATTAATGTAATTTTATCGACCAAGAGTTCCAAAAGTAGAATCGATTAAAGAGTTAATCCACCGAGTCATGTTAATAAAGGGTATTTCGGCACACCGTGCCCCAAGTTAATATGAATTTGGATCTTGGAATCATTTATAATAGTTGGGTAGAGGTCACTATGAAAATGCTTTACTTGTTATTTACAAGTATTAATAAAACGTTAAATGTTAAGTTTTCCACTATTCCGTTATCATATTGTTCTATTTATTTACCACAATTCATATACGATATCATTTCGATTTTTTGATTCAAATCTCCATTAAAACATCGTAACTAAAAACAAAATTTGAATTTTTCTTCAAAAAACCTCGTATTATCCATTGTAAGGATCTCTTGTGAAGAGTATAGATAAAAGTTATTCGTTATCAAAAGGGTTTTTGATTCTTGACTAACATATCTACATACAATAAATTATTTCTCATGTGCTTAATTAAGTCAAGTACTTTGAAACTTAAATTATTTTGGTAACTAGATTTGTTGGAAATCGTAATTGACCAAAATACCGCAACCACTTCAATGAAAGTTTTA
Source organism: Silene latifolia (assembly GCF_048544455.1). Lineage (NCBI taxonomy): Eukaryota > Viridiplantae > Streptophyta > Magnoliopsida > Caryophyllales > Caryophyllaceae > Silene > Silene latifolia. The sequence continues at coordinate 50,875,738 of NC_133529.1, read as the reverse complement.
AGACTAAACAAACGAATGAAGAGTAGTCTTCATGAATTTCAATTTTGCTTCTCTTAGCAAAGACTCATTGAAATGAGTGGGAGCATTCTCTTAAACCGTTAAGAAAAGGATGAGGTTTAAAGAAGTAAAATTAGAATGGAATTGATACAAGGTAATGGTAAAAGTAAAGTTATTGAGAATAACGATACTAAACCTATCAATCCCAACCGATAAAGTTTCCATTGTCTTAATTGTTAGACGCTAGAAAGGAAACTACCCCAAATTATTGAAGAATCAACAAGTTAGTTATGGGACATCTAATGGGACCTTCTTCTTTAAAATGTTTATTTGATTGACATAAATTTTGCTAGTACTACTTCGTCAATATTAGAAACCAGTGGAGGTTTTCATCATTGTATTCGATACATAAGATGATTAGAATATGACGACTAGCAACAATGATGTCGAGAGATAGAGTCATTGTGTACTCAATCTAGTTTTGGGTTTATATTTATACCTTAATTATGACTATTAAGTGAATAAACTCTAGATAAGAATATAATTCTGTTAAGATACAAAAGAGGTTTCAGTTTTGTGACCCTATACACCACGATTTGATGTATGGCTAGCCCATTATCAAGGTGATTATATTCTAAACCAAACTAGAATGATATATCATGTAGATGATGCAAAACTCAAATTGGTAACCCAAGATTAAACCTTAAATTCTCAAATGATGAACGCAAAGAGTTATCGAGTACTCTTGAAACCATTAGATCGTTAATGGTATATGCGTATCTTGTATTCAAAGCAAGATATCTCGTGCTTTTGGTTGAAAAGGAGATCGAGGTTGTAAATCATTGATACAGAATAGGTTGATCATTTTCTTTTACCATCAATTTAAGTTGACACCAATATGTTTACTTAATTAGGTAAAAAGAGAAATCTTTGAAGGAGTTCAAAGAGTTCCATGAATCACGATCAAGTCGTGATGGGATTATCAAAGTGAAGACTTTGATATAAGCCAAAGGAAATGTGATATAGTATCACAAATTAATCTCTCTTAGCACGCATTATGGGATAATGTGTGGTTGGATAAAGAAATCAAACGCTATTCGATATGGTTTGGACTTCAATCAAGTTACTTTGAGTTACTTGATCTTTTTGGGGATTTTTTCATTTTGTCTAAATTATTTTTCCACTAAATCTAAAACGAATCATATGAGATATGAAATGGTAGGGTACCATGTTTGTAAGTTTTCAAAAGAAACAAATGCTCATTTTTCCTTACTATAATCACGAGTACAACGGGTTTGTGGCTCGTGAAGTCTTTTCTAGAATACAAGTTTATTTCTAGAAGACAGAGTGGGAGAAATTATTCAAGAGCCACAAAGAATGTTATGTCTCAAGAAACTGGTCTTTCTTGGCTACATGAGACGTTTTGTGTAAGACATTGTTTCTTCAAAACCTAGGAGGTTAAAGTCATCACTTGTTGAAGATGATGAATTAGTGTCACCTTTAGAAAGTAAAGAGCTTGCAACTTACAAAGAAATTGTTTGATTCAAGTTGATTACTTCTGGAAAGTAATGAACATATGACTTACATGAGAGTGTTTAAGTCACAACTCAATGCAAGGCTTAGAGCCATGAAAATCCGAAATAAATTACAAGTGAATTTATAGATATCAAAGCTTGATTGGTAGCAAAGGGTTTTACACTAGTTGAAATGCTTAAGTCTATTTGGATCTTCTTAGAGATTGTGTTTCATTATGAGATATATATAGCGAGTGAATCTAAAACCCACTTCTTCAATTAGAAGGAATGTATTCAATACATGTCTTGAGTTTTGTAGATTCTTGCCATCCTAAGACAATATGAAACTTAAGAGAGGGTCTTAAGTAGGACATCAATGAGTTGGACTCAATGTTTTGATCATGTTATAAAACTTTTCTCGATAGGTCGAGAAGTTGTGTTTATACATAAAGTTTAGTGGGAGTTATGGTAATTTTAATTAGTCTAATATGTGGATGACATATTGATCATTGGGAATGATTTAAGACTTGGAGAAATATAATACATCTTTAATATCCAGATTTATGGAGATAAATCCACATGATATTAGCGTCAAATAAGAAGTCTTATGTTGATAAGATTCATGACTAGTTCAATCAAGTGGAACATATTTGATTGATTCCATTTGCTTCATTTTGGATCATTAAACGAGTAATGATGTATAGCACTTCATATACTTTGAGTATGATGAGTTGTTTCAAAATCGAATTTAAGTAATAGTTATCAAATAGCCATATAGATTATTCTTAAGTGCTTGAAGAAGCATTAAGGATGGAAAGTTAAGTGTTTTTGATGCAATTCACAAATTTGTGTAAGGGCTTACACTAATGACTGTTGAGATTGCATAAGGTTTCGAACAAAAACCGTATTCGAAACACCTAAAGATGGTTAAAGAACCATTGTGGCTATGTTATTTAAGAAATGGATTTGCAAGAATCGTTCTAGGCAATATAGAACAATGAGAGATGCTTACAACGGAAATTGAGTACACTTGCAATCATTAGATGTGCGAGAGGGATGGGTCCCGCACACTGTTAAAACAGTGGGAGCTATTCTATGACTAGAGAGCTTTTGTCTAGATTGGATCTAGACACGTACTCAGAAAGTTTTGTAACACAAGGTATGCATTACAAAGGAAAACGAGTATGTAGCAAGGTTGAGCAAGGAGTTGCTAAAACCTACTTAGCAAGGCCTAATCATAGGCTAAACATGACGAGTCATGTCATTTCAATTGAATTGAAGTTAACAACTACATACAAGATCAAATTAGATTATAGAATATGAAATAGTAATCAGGCATTGACTATTCATATGTGATAATCGCATTTGTCGTTCGAGTTTTTGTAACACTCCTGATTTTCGGCTAAATTAAAAACTAACTTTATATATAAAACTGGCCGAAATACAAGAATATTATAATTAATATACAAAGTCTCTTATTACAAATCCTTTTAAAAATTAAATAATACAAATCGAAATCGAAAACTTTACAAAACTTTAAATAAATTCTTCACTCGAAATAAAATCCTTTTGAACTGCAACGGAAGTGACCTGAAACAAAATCAAAAGACAGAAAGGAACTACCCCCATGACGAGTAGCCCCGAAGGGAGAAACACGTCAGCCGGAAAGCTGAGTAACAGATAATACCTCAATATAAGCAGAATAGTTTTTGGTCATGGCGTGGAAACACAGACATGTAAAAATAAAAATAAACAAACAGAATAATAAAAACACTCCCCGGTAACTCATATCATACTCGAACCTACTCCATACTACCTTTAATAAAATACTCATATTCGCCTCCCTAATTAACCAAGTGTCAACTCAATAATCCGTCTTACTCATTACTCCGTCTCATAATATAATACTCCCAAGTAACCAGATATCGTATTCTCATCGTCGAACCTAAGACAAAGACAAGGGGTGAGTGAACTGGCGGATAAGACCGCGAAACAATATATCCATCTCAATGTCAATCCAATCTCATAATATAACTCAATAACCAGGGTCACTCTGGACCATAAACATAATATGGCACAACAGCCTCATAACTCAATACTAGTAACCAATCTCAATCTCAATTTCAATATCGTCAAGGTTCAAAGAACCGTGTTCAACACTTAGAGTAAGACTCTAAGCTACTCACCCACGAGTCAAAGGTCAAAGGAAGGAAGATAAGTAAAATACAATACAAATCTAACTAAGGTTCAAGATTAAAAACTCACTATATAACCATAATCAAAGTCGGACAATGTATTCAACATATTACCACTATTACGGAATCATGCAGTTCATAAGATTCTAATGCCACTGCAAGGATAACGATTATCATCGTTCACATTCAAGATTGCTATCTCTCATAATTTCCAATTGAGCTAAACTTTCGTCCATACTCACCGAACTCGTAACCAGTCATTACTATCCTTTCAATCTACTAATATATCTGTAGATAAAGTCACAATACTATACCAAGAGACCATCTAAAGGCTACGACACACTCCATCCATCTCACAAACAGTAGAAACGATAGATAAATATATAGCTACTATTTGTTAGTTCTTGAGCTTTCCAACAATGGATGAACTAAGATTCAAATTAGAATCTCTCCCAAAAGTTTATACCCAAGGAACACCCTTAATGAATAATATTATTATGAGCTAGTAATAATACTAATCTTACTTAAAATTTGGACACAAAAATAAATTTTTGTTTCTCTACAATTTCGGTGGAGAGGAGGAGTTATTTGGAGTATTTTCTCTCTAAACCTTCACAAGGTTTTTGAACAATATATGAATGAATGAAATTTTTTTCCACAAGAGTAGTGTATATATCAAAAATATAAAACAAACCTTTGCTTGTGTGGGTGGAGACACCGGGTATGGGGAAGGGAGTATAGCCAATGCATGATCCTCTATTCTTCCCAAGAAAAAGACTAGGCATGCATGACTAGGAGACTAGGATATAATTGTATTTTCCACTAAAATATTTAACACAATTACACCCTAACCCATCCCCAAAATTTCGGTACAAACATAAAATGGAGGAGTCCATTTTATCTTGTCATTTTGTCAATATGTCAAATGTCACATGTAACATGTTACATGTTGTGACATATTTATATAAATGTATTTTTAACAATTAAAAATCAACACATTAGTAAAATATGTCATCTATAAAATAACTTAGTAATTCATAATTACTTGTACCAAAAATGGTTGATCGAATCACAACGTCTTGTATTTATAATTAATTATTCATTCTGTTTTAATTGTTTCCGTAAACAATAATTTCATTTAAGTAATAAAACAATTTGATTACTTAGACTGTATCTCATTTAATCAAATTACAATGGTACACGTAAATATTACTTCCAAAATCGTCCGTCAATTTTAAGCAATTTTAATTAACTCGTATCAACATACGATTAATTAAATAATCAATTAAGAATGTTTCCCTATAGGTATGACCTAAGTGGATCAACTGATCACCACCGTCGCACGACAGTAATGTCAAACTCTAGTCAGCCAATCATTACCGATATGTGTGGACCAGTTGACTGTAAAATATTACTCCCACATGTATTCTATATTATGAGATTTAAACATGTGATCATCATGATTGACAGTTGTGATCGCATTATTGTCGGAGGACACTTATTCCAACAATCTCCCACTTGTCCTCGACAAGTGTGCGTCACCAATTCTCTTGTCCTATTACTATCTCCCACTCAATGCAAGGTGTCTTTCGGGTCGTACTTGCAAGTGATCAAATCGAGAGTGGTTTCCTCGATATGGAGAATAACTGATAGACCGGAATTATCTACCATAGATACCTTCCGAGCGTGGCCACGCATTTCCAGTTCATTACTCCTCGAGTGGCCCTGAGATATTATTTTAACCCTGACAAGGGGTGGACAATTCCTATCGCACTATTCCCTTCGACTAGCCACAGCCATCATAACCCAAAATATGCCCATTTGACCCCATTTATGAAGGTCGCAGTAACATAAATAAAAGTTAATCTGAAATTGTGCCACCTTAGGCGAACAGTCTTTAGTTAAAATAATCGACTCATTAGAATACTATAGTAGCTCTCGCCACGACCAGGCTATATAAATTTGCCAGAACTCTATAAGCGGTCATAAGGCCCGACAAAGTGTTCCTAACAGTCTGCCTATGTGATCGACTAGTCATCTCACATGACTCTATGGCACTTGAACTTGCCATAAATCGCATCACACTCTAGTCACTTCGAGACGTCACCTCATATAAGTGATTATGGGCGAATACTATGTTAATCCGGGTTCGCTTTAACGGGGTTCAATTGTCTCTACAACCCGTTTGGATGTAACAAGGTATAAAGAAAAGATAAAAGACAAATGCGATTATGAACAAAATAACACTTTTATTTTATTTCAAAATCTAACACAAACTTGGTACACATTTAAGACCTATGGACACCATATGTCCATTGTGTTTAGCCTGCGATAAAGGCTTGGTGAGCGGATCAGCTATGTTATCATCCGTCCCAACCTTACATATCACAATTTCCTTTCTTTCAATGAAATCTCTAATTACATGATATTTTCTAAGTACATGTCTAGATCTATTACTAGACTTTGGCTCTTTGGCTTGGAAGATCGTCCCACTATTATCACAATAGAGAGTGATGGGATCATTGGCGGTAGGTACTACTCTTAGACCTTTCGTGAATTGCACGATCCATACACTTCCTTGGCGCTTCGATCTTTGCAATGTACTCGACCTCCGTTGTTGAATCCGATCCACAACTTCCTTGAAGCTTCTCCATAACAAAGACACCACCATTGAGCATGAAAACAAAACCAACTTGTGATTTCATGTCATCTCTATCTGTTTGAAAACTTGAGTCCGTGTAACCATTAACACGGAGCTTGGTGTCTCCTCCAAACACTAAGATAGAATCCTTAGTTCTTCTCAAGTACTTAAGGATGTTCTTGACGGCTATCCAGTGACTCTCACCTGGATTTCCTTGATATCTACTCGTCATGCTCAAGGCATACGAGACATCATGACGTGTGCATATCATGGCGTACATGATTGATCCAATGGCGGAAGCATAAGGGATCAACTTCATGTGTTCAACATCATGGGGTTCGGTGGGCGATTGAGACTTGCTCAATATTGTCCCACTTACCATAGGTACCAATTCCCTTTTGGATTTATCGATGCTGATATGTCGAAGATTAGGAACACAACATTGCTCCCACTAAATTTCATGTATAAACATGGTTCCTCAACACTTCGAGTGAAACCATTCTCTTTTATCACATGATCGAATCGATGATTCCAACTTCTTGATGCTTGCTTAAGTCCATAAATGGATCTCTTAAGTTTGCATACTTTGTTAGGATTTTTAGAATCAACAAAACCTTCGGGTTGTATCATGTACACCTCCTCTTCTAAATGCCCATTTAGAAAAGCGGTTTTGACATCCATTTGCCATATTTCATAATCATGAAATGCGGCAATCGCTAACAAAATCCGTATGGATCTTAGCATGGCAACGGTGGCAAAGGTTTCATCATAATGAAGACCTTGGACTTGGGTAAATCCTTTTGCCACTAGCCTAGCTTTAAAGACATCATCATGTCCTTCTATGCCATTCTTGACCTTGAAAATCCATTTGCATTGAAGAGGTCTTGCCCCTTCAAGCAAATCCACCAAGTTCAAAACTTGGTTTTCATGCATAGAATCCATCTCGGACTTCATGGCTTCAAGCCATAAGGAGGAATTAGGACTAGAGATTGCGGCTTTGTAGGTGGCGGGCTCGTCACTTTCTAAAAGCAACACATTGAGTGTTCCATCTTCTTCGATAAGTCCAACATATCGATCGGGATGGCGAGAAACTCGGCCCGTTCTTCTAAGTGGAGGAGGGACAACCGCGCTAGACGACGAAGGAACATCTTCTTGCGTCTCTACCTCGGTTTGTGGCTCTTGAACTTCATCAAGTTGAAAATTTCTCCCACTCTGTCTCTTAGAAATAAATTCTCTTTCTAAGAAGACAGCCTCGCAAGATACAAACACTTTGTTTTCTTGAGGTTTATAGAAGTGATAACCTCTTGAGGCGGTAGAATATCATACAAAGATGCATTTTTCAGATCGTGGGGCTAGCTTGTTGTCACTTTTAACTTTGACATAAGCATCACAACCTCAAATTTTCAAATAGGATAGAACTGGAACTTTTCCTCTCCATATCTCATATGGAGTCTTTTCGGTTGCTTTGGTAGGACTAATTTTCAAAGATTTTATTGCGGTATGGATCGAAAATCCCCAAAACGAGTTTGGTAGCTCGTTTGACTCATCATTTATCGAACCATATCAAGTAGGGTTCGATTTCTTCTTTCGGCAACACCATTTAGTTGTGGTGTTCCGGGTGGAGATAGTTGTGATATTATGCCACAACCTTTCAAGTGTGAATCGAATTCATGGCTAAGTTATTCTCCACCACGATCGGATCGTAGTGCTGTTATCTTTTTGTTCAATTGGTTCTCTTCTTCATTTTGAAATTCCTTGAATTTCTCAAAAGCTTCACTCTTATGCTTCATTAAATAGATATACCCATATCTACTCAAGTCGTTGGTGAAGGTTATGAAGTAGTCATAATTTCCTCGAGCGGTGATACTCATTGGTCCACACACATCGGTATGTATGAGTCCCAATAGTTCACTAGCTCGTGTTCCTTTACCGCTAAAAGGATTACGAGTCATCTTGCCAAGAAGGCAATATTCGCATGTTCCATATGATTGATAATCAAATGGTGTAATCACATTAGTCGAAATTAATCTGTTGATGTGATTCTCGTTTATGTGACCTAATCGACAATGCCAAATGAACGATTCATTTGGATCACTTGATTTGAGTTTCTTTGATTGAATGTTGTAGATGTCATTAGTTGGATTCGAGGTTTCTAAAATGTAAATGCCATTAATGGAAGGAGCTTGGCCTATAACCAAGTCGTTCCTTGAAATAATACAACGATTGTTTTTAATAACAAAACAAAAACCGTCCATGTCTAACATGGCGATTGAAATAATGTTTTTAGAAAGTGTAGGCACATAAAAAAGATTATGTAAATACAACTCAAATCCATTAGGCAAAGCCAATACATAAGTTCCCTTGGATTCGGCCGCTACTCGAGCTCCATTTCCAAGGCGTAGATCCACATCTCCTTTGCTAAGCCTCTTCACGTCTCTTAGCCCCTGTAAATGATTACAAAGGTGAGAACCACAACCGGTATCCAATACCCATTTCGTAGTGGAAGTATAATTTACATCAATAACATAAATTTCCTTAGGAATTTTACCTTTTGGAACGATGATTCCTTCCCTTATATTTCGCAAATATATAGGACAATTCCTAAGCCAATGTCCCATGCCATAGCAATAATGGCACTCATCTTCAACTTGCTTGATTTTTTTCCCTTTCTTTCCCTTCTTCTTGAACCTTTTGCCCTTAGAAGCAAGAGCTTGATTGCTTGAGCTCCCACTAGTTTCGGCATCTTTCTCTTCAAAAGATAAAGATCCTATAGATTTTATGAGGCGGTCTTCCTGAGACCGGCTCACAAGAGATCTTGTAGTAGTAGGTGGTCTAGAAGAAGTGATGAAGTTTAGGTTTCCATCCGAACCTATCCCAAAATGAAGTTCTCAAGTAGTGTCGAAATCATTGTTGAAGCAAACGTCGTCAAAAACATTGTGGCAAGACTCAATAGTTATCGGTGTAGTAGCGTTTGATGGATTCATTGTAATGAACTACAAGTATGGAGGAAAAGGAAATATTAACATTTGTCTTTTTAATCATACTTGTAAATAATTTAACAAGATATGAGCATTTATATAGTGACCTCTACCCAACTATTATAAATGATTCCAAGATCCAAATTCATATTAACTTGGGCACGCTTTAGCGATACAACCCTCATCAATATAACTCGGTGGATTAACTCTTTAATCGATTCTACTTTTAGAACTCTTGGTCGATAAAATTACATTAATATTTATCTTTAGCCCAAAACACATCCGGCTATGGTCGAGAATACTTTTGTTGAGTTAAACCCAAATTTCGAATATATGTGTCCATGCTCAAAATTCACATTAACTTGGGCACGCTTTGGCGATACAACCCTCATCAATATGAATTCGGTGGATAGACATTTATCACCCACTTCCTCTACATAACAAGGTTTGTACCCCGGTTTGGCCAAGCGCACTCCCTCACGAAATAGGTTTTCATGGTTTCTAATTTTTGGTAAGGCTAAGTCTCAATTGTTTGTTTAGCGAGAGGTCATGTCAATTTATTATCTATCATGTTTTAAGTGAACTAAAGCAGTGAACTACGATAATTGTAATTGACACGGTCGATAAACTCGATTTAAAATGCATGTTTAGTTATGGCGATTTAGCGATGCATGCAACATATAAATAAAATGCAAAGCATAAAAATAAAATCCTAGTATGACCTTCCTAAAATAGTAAATCTAATAAACTATTACAAATGCGGAAACCAACTCCTTTGGTCCCTTGAACTTTGGTCTTGGCACGAAAAACGAGGCAACACCGTCTTCTTCGGGAATTCCGGGAAATTACAAAATAAATTATATAATTTCCTATTATACATTTGTAATAAAAATTAAATAAATATTAAATTACAAATTGGTGATACGAGATCACAAAATTACAATCGAATCGATATTCCCATACATTTCGGGTAATATCGACTAAAAACTAAGGCCATACTAAGTAAAATTACATAATTCAAAATTATATAAACCAAAATTATGACAATCATAAATAAAATGCAGCATTTATAATATGTATGAACATGCCAAATTTTAAGCTAAATCTCCTTTAAAGAGCCAATATCGTATATTAATCGGTTGTTACGGATTTGCGTGATTTAACTTATTAAATCACAATATGTTACATAAACTCATATTTATGTTCAAGTTAATTATCCTAACTCACTTAGGACTCAAAATTTAGTCTTCACTAACACTTTGACAATAATTCAACTTGATTTGACAACATTGTTCATTATGGACTTAAAATTACAATTTTATAACATAAACTTCAAATTAAATCAAAATAATTTCAAATAATTTCAAAATTTGAAATTCAAACTTATGAACATTCTGAAAAAATACCATGACTCTCATAATGTTCAATACTTGGTTAAATATTTCGAAAAATTATCGAGAAAAACAATATTGCGGTTTATCGGTTTTAACAAATATGACCATTAAAATATGAAAAACAATTATTTTCATCAACTTTTCACTTTTAGATCTGAAATATATGATAAAATGCAATATGTGACGTTTTTCTTTAGTCATGAAGTATGTTTTAGCATTATAAGTAATTATAGTCACTATTTATGTGATGTTTCATCAAAAATTCATAAATCATGCAAAAAGACTTCAACATAGCCAAAACTTTTACACACATCTTGTAAAATTGCATGTGACAACATACTAAGATTTCATGAGTAAATTCGAAATATAACTCATATTAACCTATTTACCCATTTAAATACGATTTTAACTTATAAAATTCATATTTCGAGCAAAACAACTTATTTTAACATGAAAATTTACAGGCCATCAGTATGTATTACATTTGAAAACATATCCAAAAACCACTGGAAAATTCGAAGTTTAAGTAATTTTCGTCCAAATATGACATTTATATATACAAAATCACATTTTTATGCCATAAATTAACAAAATGAACAATATAATCCATAAATGAACCAAAATATCCCAAATACATTTTAGGACCATAAACTTTAACATGCAAAGTGATTTCGTTATATATCATAATAAACACAAAATTACAAGTTTTGTGTTAATAAGATTAACTCGGAAAAACAATAAACCGATTTGCATGCAAACAACCTAAGGCTCTGATACCACTTATTAGGATTCATTAATTCCATTTCTATACATATGTGATTATTTAGTCATAAAATAATAACTAGATCTTATGCATGCAAACATTAAACAAAGTAGAGAAGAAATCGTCACTTCTTACATTGGTGTTTCAGATTTATTGGGCACCAACAAGATCTCCTACTTGTTAGTTCTTGAGCTTTCCAACAATGGATAAACTAAGATTCAAATTAGAATCTCTCCCAAAAGTTTAAACCCAAGGAACACCCTTAATGACTAATATTATTATGAGCTAGTAATAATACTAATCTTACTTAAAATTTGGACACAAAAATATATTTTTGTTTCTCTACAATTTCGGTGGAGAGGAGGAGTTATTTGGAGTATTTTCTCTCTAAAACTTCACAAGGTTTTTGAAAAATAAATGAATGAATGAAAATTTTTCCCACAAGAGTAGTGTATATATCAAAAATATAAAACAAACCCTTTGCTTGTGTGGGTGGAGAAACCGGGTATGGGGAAGGGAGTATAGCCAATGCATGATCCTCTATTCTTCCCAAGAAAAAGACTAGGCATGCATGACTAGGAGACTAGGATATAATTGTATTTTCCACTAAAATATTTAACACAATAACACCCTAACCCATCCCCAAAATTTCGGTACAAACATAAAATGGAGGAGTCCATTTTATCTTGTCATTTTGTCAATATGTCAAATGTCACATGTAATATGTTACATGTTGTGACATATTTATATAAATGTATTTTTAACAATTAAAAATCAACACAGTAGTAAAATATGTCATCTATAAAATAACTTAGTAATTCATAATTACTTGTACCAAAAATGGTTGATCGAATCACAACGTCTTGTATTTATAATTAATTATTCATTCTGTTTTAATTGTTTCCGTAAACAATAATTTCATCTAAGTAATAAAACAATTTGATTACTTAGACCGTGTCTTATTTAATCAAATTACAATGGGACACGTAAATATTACTTCCAAAATCGTCCGTCAATTTTAAGCAATTTTAATTAACTCGTATCAACATACGATTAATTAAATAATCAATTAAGAATGTTTCCCTATAGGTATGACCTAAGGGGATCAACTGATCACCACCGTCGCACGACAGTAATGTCAAACTCTAGTCAGCCAATCATTACCGATATGTGTGGACCAGTTGACTGTAAAATATTACTCCCACATGTATTCTTAATTATGAGATTTAAACATGTGATCATCATGATTGACAGTTGTGATCGCATTATTGTCGGAGGACACTTATTCCAACATATGTCACATAAAGTTGCACTTGGCAGGACTGATATATCTTGCAAGGATATCACAAGTAGCTTAGAAATGATACACATGAATTAAAAATGACAACCATGTTGATTAGAAGGCCAGGATAGATTATGTCTCCAAACGTCCATGTTGTGTAACATGTTAATATTAAAAATTCTATTGGTCAATAGTTCTAATCTCATGCTAGACATGCTAGACATGCTTGATATATAATAAGGAAAAGTTAATTAGTAATCATGTGAGGATTCATAACATTAGTATGATAATGGAACTAAGCATAGCAGGACAGGCTAGTCATGACAGGTTAATTCATATTTCAAAAAGTCAATCAGGTCAAGCTTGGTCGATTTATTTTTCCATGATCAGTCAGGTCAGGTTAGGCTTGACTAACCCTGGTATATCAGGACTGCCAAAAACTATCATATGTAATATGGTCACTATTAAAAATACGGAAAATTCACGTCGTACCCTCGAACTTTGCAATTTTGCACGTGGTACCCAACTCTTTAAGTTTGTGTACATAATAACCTCCATGTTTAATTTTCATGCACAACATACCCTTTTTGTCGCTATAAAAAAAATCAATTGCGCATAACTCCTAGACCAAAATTTAGAATAGGCCAATTTTTTTCCTAAAATGATTATCTCGTCATAATCTATGATTTGAGAAAAAAAAAATTCAACTGACATTTTATAGTTTTTTTTCAACGAAAATCTCAAATTAACCATATCTTCAATCTTAAATTTCCAAATGACGATTTTCATTTTATCAGTTTATAAATCTCGAAAGATAATCAATCTGGAAAAAAAATTAATCAATTTCGATTTCTGGTCTATGATTTACGCTCATTTAAAAATTTTAAAAACGATAAGAAAGGCACGTTGTGCTTGAAAATCAAATCTCAAAGATATTATGTGCACAAACTTAAAAAGTTGGATACCACGTGCAAAATGACGAAGTTTGAGGGTACCACGTGAATTTTCCGTTAAAATATTTGATTCATACCTTCCTTAGAATATGTACTATGATGACTTATTTATTTAAAAGTTATGCAAACGATACGACTTACCTGTGCAGGAATAATACTTGAATACCTTTTATGATTTATTTTTGTGTCATTGCGTTTCATACTGTTGGGCAGCATTCCCTGTCCTGAAGGGACTGGTCTGTCCTGATTGGATCGTAAAGGCAGTCAGGCTTAATTAAGCGAGAAACATCATAATGAAAAGGAAGGATTCACATAATTCATAACCCGTTGGAGGAGGGTAATCACCCAATGGGTCAGTAGGCCGAGTGAATCAACTCTGGTGTTGAAGTTTTTCGACAATCTCCGTCGAGTTTATGCCAACCTACTAGGATATAAAAACATCAAAACCTTCCAGGATCTGTAAATCCTCGGAACCCGCATTGAAGATGACGTACGCAAGGGCGTTCTAGCCAAAACTACAACTAGAGGCTACCAGGGATCTACATCAACTGGATCTCGCCCCTACGGTCAGACAAACAAAGTCGATGAGGTCAAACTCCTCGAACCAACCACAAAGAAGACTCAGCGTCCTTAAAGGGCATTCACAAACTTGGGAACAACCTATGCCAGCGCCCTAAAAAGACTCATGGACCAAGGGAAACTACAACCGATTGGGCCCACTCCAGACCCGCCCGAGGCCAAGAAACCCCCTTATGGAATCCCAATGCCTACTGCCAATACCACCGGGGCAAAGGACATGACACGGAGGCCTGCTTCAAGCTAAAGCAAGCCATTCAAGATATGATAGAGAAAGGAGAATTACCTTTACCACCGCCAACAAAACCAAATAACAAGACAAACCCCTTGGGAATCCATGCCATCTCCGATGACTAGCCAACCCTGGATTGCTCATACCTCATCCTGCCTATTGAGGACGAGGTGAATGCCTTGGAAAAGGACACCCCGAACGGGGTGTTCGTATTCAGTGCTGCAACCATGCTCACCATGTTCCAACAGGTTGAAGAAGCCATAGCCAGTCTCTCAGAAAGGATCACCCGACTTGAGGACGCCTACCAACGGCTGGTATTCAACCCGCCAACACCAACACCACGCCCAAGGGAGGGTCCTCCAAGCACCCAAAACTCCCAGTTCTAGAAAGGATTGCTCCCGCGACCATTCTGGCATGCACCCCACAATAACCACAATAATCAAATCCAAAATAATCAACCGCACAAAAACTACCCCCACAAGAACGCCCCCTACAAAAAATATCCGCAGAGGAATATGCCGCCAAGGTACCCTCGCGATCTCGAAATCAACATTGTTTCGGGAAAAGGCAAACAGGCAAAAGAGATCGGTCACCTTACCCGACCCAGACGCCCCTACATGAATCCGAACAATACAACAACTAATCCACCAACCAATGACCAAACCATCCCGGACATGGACGTTCAACCCAGGATTCCCAAGAACTCGATCCTTAAGCAACTGCAAAAGGCCAAGGCCGAAATATCAATTTGGCAACTGATTGCCACATCCTTCGAACATCGGCAGGCTTTCCTACAAGCCTTAGGAAAGTTGACAGTTCCCTCTACCTCCTCTCCTAAGGAAGTGGTAGCACACATGACCAGGGATGTCCCTGACCTGAACAACCCGATCATCTTCTCCAACAAAGATATCCCTCCGTTCCGAGCCAACTATAACTTGGCCTTGTACATCACCGTGCAGTGCCTAAAAAGGAACGTGCCTATGATTCTAGTGGCTGACGGATCTGCGGTCAACATCATTCCCCTCAAGACGGCTTATAAACTGGGTAACAAGGAAGCTGACTTGGTCCCAACTAATCAAGGAGTACGCGCCTATGACGACACTCGTCGGAAGGTCGCGGGGCTCATCACCTTGACCATTGTAACTGGACCCCTGGAAAGACAAGCCATTTTTCAGGTGGTTGATATCGACGCCTCTTTCAACATGCTTCTGGGACGCCCGTGGATTCACGCGGCCAAAGCCGTCACTTCTACCCTTCATCAGAAAATCGGGGTCCCTTTCTACGGGAAAACAATCACAATTTCTGCATCCCCAGTCAAGGCTATCATAAAGAAGGGAATAGCCTCTCAAGTCGTTGAGGAGAAGGACAACGAAATGTGGGGATTCCAAGTTGTGAATGCCCTAACCGATGAATCAACACCCTTTGATTGTGACCCATTCTCCAACCTCACAGTCAACCGCATCTTGATGCGCTAGGGTTTTTTCTAGGGCCTACCTCTCAATCCACTGATGAACACCTTGCCTCCCATGAAATAGGCCAACGTCCTCAACATCCCCTTCGGGCTAGGTTATGAGCCAAACCATGAAGACATCCAAGAAATGGGTCTCCTAGTACGGAAACGCAAAAAGCAGGGTTTCATCCTCTGCCCCTATCACTCGACTCTCAATGGGTACTTCATCCCCGAGAGAGAGTCTGAGCTCTACAACAGCTTTCCTGAGCCAATTTACGACCCCGTAGAAAAGGTCAAACACCCGGGCGTAGAGGTCTTTCAAGACTGCTACTTTTTCCCCGACAACACCAAAGCTGCGTCAACCAAATCTGAATCGACCCCTTGCCTTGACGAGCAAGTCGTGAGTCTCCTCTTCGGAGAAGACAATATCAAGCACCTCGACTGTGAGGACATCGTCAACATCGCTCTCAAAGACAACCAGTTCGATCCCACTTCCTTAATCTCTGATGCTAACCCGGAGAAAGCTACACAAGGCTGCAGGAAGACTATCAAGTGGACCGATCGTAAGGCCGCATTCTCAAGATCACAACTAGAGATGGCCA
This sequence comes from Silene latifolia, assembly GCF_048544455.1. Classification (NCBI taxonomy): domain Eukaryota; kingdom Viridiplantae; phylum Streptophyta; class Magnoliopsida; order Caryophyllales; family Caryophyllaceae; genus Silene; species Silene latifolia. The sequence goes on along the minus strand of NC_133529.1, from coordinate 50,859,161 downwards.
CATGTTCAAAGAGGGAAGTGAAGACGAAAAGGAGTCTGAGTCTGTCTTAGCTCCTAACGCTCCCGATGTCCCGATCAAAGTCCCATTTCCACTGTTTTATCACAAACTTTTGGCTGCTTCAGGGGCTGAGTCAAATAGGGTCACCCCCACTCCCGCAGAAGGTAGCAACCCGTAGCTTATTCCAGGGGCCACCTCCTCTACTGTGTCGCCTTATGATTGCCCATGATATGTTCGTCCTATCTTTCGCTTAGGTCGACTTAATGAACGGTAAGTTTGCTTACGACTCGTCTCAATTTAACTGCAATGCAATTCTGAACGAATATGCGGAATTTGACTTGAGTGACTACCCACCTCACCTAGCCAAAGAACTTGATCAGTGAGAGTATAGGACACCATCATTGAGGAGACCGAACCCATCAACGTAGGGACCGACAATACACCTAAAGAACATAGGAAAGGCACCACCCTTGACCCCTCGGAAAGACAACAGTTCATCAACCTGTTACACGAATACAAGGATGTATTCGCTTGGTCATACAAAGACATGCCTGGAATCAACAGAGAGATTGCAGAGCACAAGCCCGGAGCTAAACCCGTAAAACAAAAGTTGCATCATATGCGCCCGAATGGGCCTTGAAAATCAAAGAAGAGGTAGACAAACAATTCAAAGCCGGATTCATCAAAGTTTCTCAATACTCCGACTGGGTGGCCAACATAGTCCCCGTACCCAAGAAAGACGGGAGAATTCGGGTTTGCGTCGACTCCAAGGACCTGAACAAAGCAAGTCCAAAAGACGACTTCCCTCTGCCACATGTTGACATCTTGGTGGACAATACCGCCGAGCACGCCCTTTTATCATTCATGGACGGGTATGCTAGGTACAACCAGATCAAAATGGCTGAGGAAGACATGCACAAGACTGCATTCACTACACAGTGGGGTACATATTGCTACACTGTCATGCCCTTCGGTCTAATCAACGCCGGAGCAACCTATCAAAGAACCACAACCATTCTCCAACACGACATGATGCATAAGGAAGTGGAGGTATATGTTGATGACATGATCGTCAAATCAAAAGAGCGAGACGGCCACATCAACGCCCTTCGGAAATTTATCGCTCGCCTTCGAAAATACAACATGAGACTTAATCCTCATAAGTGTGCATTCGGAAATTGATCCTACCAAAATCAAAGCTCTTAAACAAATGCCTCGGCCTAAGAACGAGAAGGAGATTCGGGGATTTCTCAGTCAAGTCCAATACATCAGCCGCTTCATATTCAAGCTCACTATGATTTGTGAACCAATCTTCAATAAGCTTCGCGCCTCCGATCACACCGATTGGGACGACGATTGTCAAAAGGCCTTCGACAAGATAAAGGAAATCCTATCCAAACCTCATGTCCTCATGCCACCCCAGCATGGAATCCTTATCCCTATACCTGACTGTCATCGACACAGCCATGGGAGAAATGCTAGCACAAACAATCGACGGCGAAGAACGCGCCATCTACTATATCAGTAAAAAGTTCATCGAATATGAATCAAGATACACCCAACTGAGAAAGACATGTTATGCCCTGGTTTGGTCGACAAAGAAGCTGCAACATTATATGCTCAGCTACACGGTTCACATCTACTCCAAGATGGACCCGGTCAAATACATCTTCGAAAAGCCCGTGCTAAACGGAATGCTGCCTAGGTGGACACTCATGCTATCCAAATTTGACCTCAAATTCGTACCCCTAAAGGTTATAAAGGGAAGGGTAGTCGCCGATTTCTTAGCAGAAAATCCTGTTAACGAGGATCCAACGACCGACATATGGTCACTCCCTGACGAAGACATCCTTTGTGCCGACACCGACGCGTGGGACCTATACTTCGACGGTGCATCAAACCTGAGAGGCTTCCGGGTAGGAGTCCTTCTAATATCATAAGAAGGGGAACACGTTCCGATCTCAGTCAAGCTAGACTTCGCCGTCACCAACAATGCCGCCGAATATGAAGCATGCCTCATTGGCCTACAAGCAGTCATAACACTTGGCATCAAAAGGTTGAGGGTCCACGGCGATTTCTCACTCATCACCAATCAAGTGTCTGGATCATGGAAAATCCGGAGTGACAACTCAGCACCCTACCACGCAAAAATCAATAAAGAGGTCGAATTCTTCGACCAAGTCGACTAATTATACTTGCCATGGTAGGAAAACCAATTTGCTGATGCCCTAGCAAAACTTGCCGCGCTCGTCAACATTCCCGAAGACATGACATTGATGCCCTTATTTGTCGAAAGAACGAGCGAGCCAGCTCACATATGCACCATCAAAAACGACGAGGAAAACCATGCCGAACCTTGGTACCAAGACATCCTCAACTACAAAACCAAAAACGAATTCCTTCCTAACTCCGATACAAGAGGACAAAGAGCCATTCGTTTACTTGCAAAACAATTCGTGATAAACCAAGAACAACTATACAAAAGAACACCCCAAGGGATTCTTCTCCTTTGCATTGATCACCACAAAGCCAAGAAAGTCATGGGAGAGGTCCACGATGGAGAATGCGGCCCTCAAATGACTGTAATGATGTTAACCCAAAAAATCATGTGGTTAGGCTACTATTGGACCACCATGGAAGCCTATTGAACTACGTCAAATATTGCCACAATTGCCAAATCTTCGCCAACATACAACACATACCCCCATCCCTTTTATAGACCATGACATCACCCTGGCCTTTCTCAACCTGGGGCATCGACATCATCGGAAAAGTCAACCCGATAGGCACTAAAGGACACTGCTTTGTCCTCGTCGCAGTTGACTACTTCACAAAATGGGTGGAAGCACAATCCTATGCAGTCTTGACCGCCAAACAAGTGGCCAAGTTCATCTAGGACAACATCATCTGTAGATATGGGGTACCCCATGAAATCATCAGCGACCAAGGCTCCCACTCCCGGGTGGAAACACAAGCCTTGCTGGACAAGTACAAAACCAAACGACATCAATCATCCCCCTGTCGTCCCCAAACCAACGGAGCGGTAGAGGCAGAAAACAAAACTCTTGTCACCATCATCAAAAAGATGTAAGACAAATATTGCGATTGGCCGAGAAAACTCCCATTCGCACTCTGGGATAGCGAACCTCCATTGGAACTCCAACAGGAGCAACACCCTTCTACCTAGCATACGGTACAGAGGCGGTATAACCGGTAGAGTTGGAAGTCCCATCTCTACGCATCCTACTGGAAATTTAAGTTCTTGAGGCGGAATGGACCCGTCGAAGGTTCGAACATCTGACGCTCCTTGACGAACAACGACTCAACGCCCTGCACAACGTCCAGCTATACCAATGACGTATACAACGGGCATTCAACAAAAAAGTCAAACCCAGAAACATCCAAGAAGGTGACTTGGTTCTCAAGTCGATTCGAGCACCATTACCCGTCGATCCGAGGGGAAAATTCAAACCCAATTGAGTCGGGCCATACCTAGTTAAGAAAATTCTTTCGGGGGCGCAGTGAGACTGAGTGTCCTAGACGGGGAGGATTTCACAAACCCGACCAACCTAGATCAACGCAAGAAATACTACTGTTGAGCCCTAGCAACCAAAAAACCTTTCCCTAGTTTAAAAACTAGTGGCCACAATCCCCCTTTCAAGTCAATTCCTCAAAATGTTCTGATTTGAAATGCATGTTTTATCGAGTCTAAGTTAAGGCACCTTGCCATGTTTCAAACAGCCTTTGATCTGTCAAAGGCCACATCCATTTGCATTCAAAACGAAAAAAACTGAACTACGAGCATGGTTTGATTTCACCTCTTCTGGTGGATACGTAGGCAGTCCTTTCTTACACAAGAAGGATACAACAACAACACCCAAACAAAATTAACAAAACTTTCGAACTACGAGCATGGTTTGATTTCACCTCTTCAGGTGGTTACGTAGGCAATTCTTTCTTACACAAGAAGGATACAACCATCCCCACAAAAAAAAAACAATCACCCATACCAATTTCAATAAAAAAAGAAGGGGAAAACATTCCCTTTTCTCCAAAAAAAAAGAAGAGAAAGAGCCTTTCTCCCTTTCCACAAAAATCCCCTTTCACAGGTTCAATGTTCAGCATAATTCCTACCGAATTACCTTTACAAGATGGATGGAAGAAACAACAAGCGTTCACAACTTCTTTTAACACAGTCAATCCTTTTATTTAATTAATAATAAGAAGGATTACAAACTTGACAACAGATAAAGCTAAGCTAGTCCACAACTTGCCAAAGCTAAAATGTCGACCAAGACATCTTACATAGTAATACTAGCACAAAAACACACAATGCATAGCTAGTACAACATAATAAAAACACACAAACAATATTACAACATAATAGTAAAACGGGTAATGGAGGTCTTCATTTTTCTATTCTACCCTTACCTTTTCCCTCAGGGTACATCCTCCCCTTACTCTTCTTGTTATCCCGCCTAGAATGGACTTCCTCTTCGAAAAAGATCCTCAACGGATCTACCACGATGACGGCATCGGTCTCTTACAAGACCCAATACTCGGCCCAATCCGAGCCCACACACGACCCACCATCTCTTTGGGACCCGAGCTCCTTCTCTTCAGTGGCCTCACCACATCCGGGCTAACCTCATAGGCAAAGTCGTCAAAGGAGGCACGGTTGGCCTTACCAACTTCCCTATACTTCAAGTCAACGACTTCGTCTTTACGGAACTTGGACCTTTCTTCCAAGGTTTGAGCTCTGACCACTTGACATAAGCGAGATTCACCTATATCGTTGAAGCAGAGTTTGGTACCTCCCAAGTCGTCTGGGTGGCCCACCACCTCTCGAAAATCTCCACAAGCTCGGAGTTTCGAAAAACACTCTCTTGGACGAGATTATCTTGAGCAGGCACCTTTTGATGGCGGCCCATTTGCCTTATAAGCCTTTCGGGATAAATGAAGGAAGCAACCTTCAAACCCACCACAATCAAGGATCAATAACAAGCGGCCGGAGCGGGCAACCCCGTGAAGGACTTCAAGTGCCACCACGGCACAACCGAACGGGATATGAGGACCACCCTCCTCCATCAATTTCGAAGCCCAATAGACCTCGGTGGACGCAAAACTATCCAATTACAACTTCTTCCTCATAGTAAGATGACGGAAGGAGTAAGAAGAAATATCAACCGGAGCCTCTACATACCTTAGCCTCTCCATGAGCCATACTTGGAGGATCATCGGAGATCCAAACGAAGGAGCTTCTCCACAAGAGACCTTCTTGTCCAATGCTTGGTTGATCTCGCCAAGCACCAACCAGGACAGATCCCACCCGTGCTCCATTTGCTCAGCGATATGCACAAGGGTCATGCTACCATACCATCTTGACCCTTCCTTCTTCAAACCATCGGCAAAGAGGTACGCATGTACTAGGCAAAAGGCAAGAGCCCTTCTCCTAGCCACCTCCGAGACATTAACACCCAACCGGTTTGAGAAGATGTTGATGAGAGCCAACATATCCACACCGTGGGGAGCAAGGAGAAAGTTCACTTGGCTCGTCGACATGCCCAATATAGAATGAAACTTCTCTTTGTAACACAGCCGAGCCAGAGGAAGCACCCGAGTACAACCCGGCTACCCTCCAATAAAACCCACTTCTTCGGCAAGAAGGCTAATTTCACCTTTCGGGAAAATGAAAACATGATGTTTCGAATCCCAAAACCGAGAGCATGCTTCAAGGAACAAGGATTGCACATTAACTTGAAGAAGCACCAACAATTAACCAACTCCCATTACAACGAGTTGATACTGTAATACTACGGTTTTATGAGTCTCTGGGTACTCTATCGAGTAGGCCTTACTCTGTCGAGTAAGGGTGTGTTGCGTTTTAAAATAGTTCCGACCTGTTGGGTACTCGATCGAGTAACGTGGGTACTCGATCGAGTAGGGGGCACTCGATCGATCGAGTACCTTAGCTACTCGATCGAGTAGCCGATTTCTGAGGGAATGATTTGACGGGTTTTGCTAATAACGCGAGTTTGATATAAAAGGTTTCCGTCGCTTATTTAGTCACTTTTAACCTTTCTAAACCCTTCAAAAGAAAAAGGAGTTACGTAGTTCTCTCTCGTCGCGTTGTTGGCAAATCCCCAAGGCTAGGAGTGTCGGATCATCTTGTTCTTTGCATCGTAGTGTTCTTTGCGTCAAGGGTAAGATCTACATACCAATTTTATACTGTTTCTTTGAGTTTGTTTAAAACCCTAATTGGGTAGATTTGGGGGTTTTGGGAGGGTTATGTTGATTAGGTGATAATTGTATGGTTATCTGTATAGGAGAAGGGTTCGTAGAGGAAAGGTTTTGAGACAACCGCTAGATCATCGATGTTTGTGTTGCATTCCGGTAGGGTTTCCCTACTCGGTATTAATTACATAATGTGTGGTGATTATCTTTGTAATTAGTGATTGTTGATTGATTTAGACGGTTGTGATTGTATATTGTTGATTGATTCAGACGATTGTTGATGTTGTATTGTGATTGCCGATTGTTTGTCTCGGTTCTCGAGATGCGTTCTCGGGCCGAGTTGAGTCACTTGCGGGAGTGACTTCACGCCCTAGTTTCGCCCTTCGTGGAACCCGCCACGGAAGGGGATGTGCACATTAATGGGACAGGGTTATCGCTCGGTATGATGAGCGGGGCTTAGGTGGGAACGGCTGCGGTCCCCCACTGGCGGTGGTCCGGTGGACGATCGGTGACGGAGATTGATTGGAGTGGCTGTGATTGTGTGTGTGACTGTTTGAGCTATGTTGTTTGTTGTGTTGTTGGATCATATAAATTGTGTGATTAATCGACCCCGTTTAAATGTTTTAAAAACTGTGGTGATCCATTCGGGGGTGGTGAGCGATTATTGAGCGGTATGAGACGATGCGTATGGGATAGCCGGATGAGTCACCACGTTGCGGTTTAGAAGTCTTCCGCGTGTCGACGCTTGATAGTATTTTGAAAGTAGACAGTTTTGAGAACTTGTATTTCCTTTTATCAGTTTTGGTTTTGAACATGTAATCACATAAACTATAATTACTTTAAAAGTACGTTTCTTTATTGTCTTATGATATTCATTGCCTCGGGCAACCGAGATGGTAGCATCCTTATAACTGAGTGGTCCTGGTAAGGCACTTAGAGTATGGGGGTGTTACAAATGGTATCAGAGCGACGATCCTGAAACCTGTAACCAATGAACCTAATGAATATAGGGAGTCAAATTAAAATGAAACCGGGGTAAAAGTTGTAGGAGCTAATGCAAAGGCTTGGGAGACGTCCTAAAGTCGCGAACTTGCCCTACAATTTTGAACCGGTCACTATGGGATATGAGTCGGGATCGCTATGTGTTTACCTTGTGTATTGTGTACCTATGTAGTGATGTGTGGCATGAATCAGTGGATGTATGTATGTTGAGAATGGGGAATGTGTAGAAAAGATGGTGATGATGTGATTTCGTAAGTTATTGATTGAAAGCATGATAGTTGTTTTACGATATGGCATTATAGAAATACGGAAAGAAAATTTGTTTGATTTGAGTTATACATAGAGTTATGTATACATATATGTTGTTGGTATTGTTGTACGAGTTTATATAGCTGAAAGTTTGAGTAAGAGCATGAATAATTGGTGGAAAAGATGATAATTGTTGCATGATAATATGATATTTTTTTTTGTAACGCATGTTGTATGATGGAAGAGATTTTATAAGGTTGTTATGCTAGTAACATGTGAATATGATACTTGATGTCATATAATTGTGATTTTGTTTACGTAAAGTTATATAATAAAAACATGTGGGTAATATGTGATTGGTAAGTTGAATGATATATGTGCATCGAGTTATTTGTTGCTTGGCTTTTGAAGTTAGTAACATGTGGTTAGGGAAACTGGTTTTATGAGCATCGAGTTGTTTTTGTTTACCATGTTGTCGTTTAAGCTGTTGGGAAGTACAATCAAGTAGTTGTGTTTTCGATTATAGGGAGGTTGTCTTTAAACTGTTATAACTTGAGATTCATAAATTATTTTAATTTGATTCCAATTGGAGGTGATAGCTTGTCCTTTTACGATTCTAACGATAGGTCACACGCCCAAAACGACCAAGAAATGAGTGAGTTATGACTGTTTTACGAAAACTGGACAGTGCTGAGAAATGCGTAGGTACTCGATCGAGTAGCCTCGGTACTCGATCGAGTAGTGGGGGACTCGATCGAGTACGTCAGTTACTCGATCGAGTGGTCCTGGTAATTTGTTTTACGTGCTTCTGATCTTCACCTACTCGATCGAGTAAGTCACTTACTCGATCGAGTGGCCTGTACTCGATCTAGTGACCCCTGTTTTGGGTCATATGCTTATCTTTTGAATTCGTTGCATATTATGTTTAATTCAAAGATGTTATTTTACTTCTTTATGCATTATTTTACATGTATGTTGGTCTTGATACGTAAGTTACCCAATCTTATGGTGAAGTGAGTGGCACCTGTGGTGAGTAGGAGTTCGGTGGGAGGACATGAGTTATATGTGTTGTGATAGATAGTGGAAAAAGAAAAGACAGATTGGTATGGTTTATTGAGACATAGAGCATGTTTTGTGAGATGAGATGAGCGATATGTTTGTATGTTGAGTAATGCAAGAGTAATTGAATGTGGGCAAGGGATGATGTGAGTTTATGGAACGTGAGAATGAAAAGATTGAAATGAGGGACGCAAATGGTAGCAGCTTGATATGTGTAAAGAATCATGGAGGGGGATGGTTAGGAGTCGTGTGGGTTAAGAAAATACATAGTGAAAGTTCGTTTTAAAGGGGTTGAGAAGAGTAGTATATAGTGAACTTTGTGGAGACATGTCGCGAGGTGGATTTATAGACAGTGAGTGAGTTTGGGAGATTTGGTTTATTAAGAGATGAAACTACTGTGTGATTTCCTTGGGCAATTAGCGGTATGATAGGAGGGAGATGCAATTGTTGAACAGTAAACGTTGATTCTATGGATGGATTAGTGGCAAGGGTGATTGATGACATAATAAGAGAATATTTGTGGTAAGAATGAGTGAGATGATATCGATATGAAATAATTAGATGTGAGTTTTGGAGCAGTGAGAAAGTAACCGAAACACTAAAGAGTTAGGTAGAAGTGATAAGGAGTTGAATGGTTAATTGATTTTGTAGAGTGTAAAAGAAAAGAATGAGGGGAATAAAACTAAGAAAATGTTGACCGGAGTTATGTGATATAGAGGTAAGGAGTCGTCGAGATGTGTGCTACCAACCATGAGGATGTTAGTTAATGGTTATAGAGGAGTTTCGGGACAACATGATTAGTCTTGAGTTTTGAGGAATTCAGGAAAGTAAGAAGTTGGTAGAATATCTGCATGATATGAGATTTTGGTGGAGATTTAGATGATGATACAGTTAAGAATGGTATTGGGAAGAATGTTGAAGTAATTTTGTTGATGGATTTGATGTTCATTATTTGGGATGTTAACCAAAGATAGAAAATAAATCGTGATATTTAGAGATGAGTGTAAGAGGTTTGATGCCCGGACAACGGTAGTGTTATGGTTTGTGACTAGTGGTTAAGGGTAATGGTATATTAGAAAGGTAACAATTCTGAAGCGGTTGATTTTGCAGAGACCAGGTTGATATGTATGGTTGTGAGAGAGTGTAAGATGTGGTTATTTGAGGCGGTTGTTAGTAGTTGAGTATTAATAGTATGGTTACATTTGGCAGGGGGTGATGGATATGCGAATGGGAGAATATGTTATGAGGGGCATATGAGTTAAGCTCGGGCGACAGGTAACCTTTGTTGAGTGGTAACTTACGTGATCAGGATTGACTAGGTGGATGTGATTACGGGTATATGATGTGTATAAATGTTTGTGTGAGGTGCTGACCTCACGGGAAGTGGTACGGTGTGATAGTTATAAAGCTGTGATCTGAATATTCTGTAATATATGTTGGACACGGTAATTTAATTGAATGATATTCAAGAAGGTAATAATTTGATGGATCTGGCATGACTGGTTATACTTGTATGTACTCATGATATACTTTATTCCGTGATATGGTAAGGGGATGATATTCATGAGGTCATTATCTGTTTAATTCATAAAATATGTTGAGTTGTGATTTAGTAAAGTGGATTTGAGTAAGTTTTTCTTGTCTGAGAAGTTATTCTGAGTCAGTGTTTATGGGGATTGTATGTAGTTGTGATGTCTATCGATGTGGTTGTTGTGCCTCAGGTGGTGATCCGGGCACGGTACATAGTGTTGTGATGCGGGTATTTTCGCACTGCGGTGTGGCTGTTGGTGGCGGTGTTGCGATGCCGTCACCGGTTGTGGTGGAGTAGGCGGGATGATTATGATACGAGTTTTCAAAAGTACATACCAGTCATACATAGATTGTTGTTTTATTTGCTGTTGCCTCCTGTGAGTTTCAGTTCTTACAGATAGACAGTTGTTTTGTTTATTGATGTTTCTTACCAGTTAAGTTTTGGTATGAGGGTAGAGTATGATATGAAAGAGAGTTGTATATGTTTTCGTTGTTGTCGTGGTATAGTGAGATTCGGTTGATGGGACACAGTTGTGAGAAGTTGGTACAGTAATTTTGATCTTATTTTAAGTTGAGGCATCAGTAGTCATAGTCATGATCTGATATATGCAGGTGATTCATAATCCTTTGTTGAGACAGTGAGTGTAGGGTGTTGAGTAATTAGTGTCGTGTTAAGTTATGTATGAGTCTTGCGGTAATGAAAGAAAGGAACTTGAGGATCTAGTGTCAGTGTACGTAACAAGTGTGGATATTGAGTTATGCTTTTGGCGATAAGAGTTTTATATAGTTTATATAGAGAGGTGTGTCATGTGGCGGTAATAGGGAACAAGTGAAGTTTTGGGTTAAGTTAAGGATTTTGTGGTATAGGTTAGGTGGTGTGACGAGTGAAGTAAAGTATGAGAATTGTTTAAGTAAGAAAGCCTTGGATATATGCATGGCGAGTGTTTCGAGTATAGGAGGTTAATTTTGACATGCGGTGGTGATGAGGATAATGAGAAGATATAGTTAGGATTTAGTATTAGTGAGTTACGAGGACGTAACATTTGCCTTAAGAGGAGTAGGATGCGATAAAAGAGATTTTGATGGTTGTGCATATGGTAATATATTTGGAAGTTTGAGTCTTGATTAGAATAAAAGATTGATTCGTGTTGTGGGTGATTTTATTAAAGGTCATGACCGTGCTTGTAGTAGCGTGATGTTTAGGAGTGTGAGAATATTTCACTAGTGTTGACAGTTGGATGATGAGGTTATGAGTGTGAGTAAACTTCGAGGACGAAGTTCCTTTTAAGGGTGGTAGAATGTAACATTCCGATTGATGTTTATGTAGTTGGTTATGTATGGAGTTAGTGTCGGGAGAGTTTATGATGTAGTTGATACGACATCGTCAGCGAGGTGTGGAGGTAGGAGTAGTTGGTAGAGTTGGTGTTAAGAGTTCATGGTTTCATGTTTTGTAAGTTGGGGTTTTGTTTTGAGTTCTTAGTAGCTTTGTTGCGTCTTGACCGAGTTAGTATGTTTGTTTTTATGTATGGGTTGAACTTCGGGGACGAAGTTCTTTTTAAGGAGGAAAGACTGTAATACTACGGTTTTATGAGTCTCTGGGTACTCCATCGAGTAGGCCTTACTCTGTCGAGTAAGGGTGTGTTGCGTTTTAAAATAGTTTATGACCTGTTGGGTACTCGATCGAGTAACGTGGGTACTCGATCGAGTAAGGGGGCACTCGATCGAGTACCTTAGCTACTCGATCGAGTAGCCGGTTTACGGGGAATGATTTGACGGGTTTTGCTAATAACGCGAGTTTGATATAAAAGGTTTCCGTCAGTTTATTTAGTCACTTTTAACCTTTCTAAACCCTTCAAAAGAAAAAGGAGTTACGTAGTTCTCTGTCGTCGCGTTGTTGGCAAATCCCCAAGGCTAGGAGTGTCGGATCATCTTGTTCTTTGCATCATAGTGTTCCTTGCGTCAAGGGTAAGATCTACATACCAATTTTATACTGTTTCTTTGAGTTTGTTTAAAACCCTAATTGGGTAGATTTGGGGGTTTTGGGAGGGTTATGTTGATTAGGTGATAATTGTATGATTATCTATATAGATGAAGGGTTCGTAGAGGAAAGGTTTTGAGACAACTGCTAGATCATCTGATGTTTGTGTTGCATTCCAGGAAGGGTTTCCCTACTCAGTATTAATTACATAATGTGTGGTGATTATGTTGTAATTAGTGATTGTTGATTGATTTAGACGGTTGTGATTGTATATTGTTGATTGATTCAGACGGTTGTTGATGTTGTATTGTGATTGCTGATTGTTTGTCTCTGGTTCTCGAGATGCGTTCTCGGCTGAGTTGAGTCACTTGCGGGAGTGACTTCACGCCCTAGTTTCGCCCTTCGTGGAACCCGCCACGGAAGGGGATGTGCACATTAATGGGACAGGGTTATCGCTCGGTATGATGAGCGGGGCTTAGGTGGGAACGGCTGCGGTCCCCCACTGGCAGGGCTGGTCCAGTGGACAGTCGGTGACGGAGATTGATTGGAGTGGGTGTCATTGTGTGTGTGACTTTTTGAGCTATGTTGTTGGATCATATAAATTGTGTGATTAGTACTGACCCCGTTTAAATGTTTTAAAAACTGTGGTGATCCATTCGGGGGTGGCGAGCAGTTATTGAGCAGGTATGAGACGATGCGTATGGGATAGCTGGGATGAGTCACCACGTTGCAGTTTAGAAGTCTTCCGCAGTGTCTGACGCTTGATAGTATTTTGAAAGTAGACAGTTTTGAGAACTTGTATTTCCTTTTATCAGTTTTGGTTTTGAACATGTAATCACTTAAACTATAGTTACTTTAAAAGTACATTTCTTTATTGTCTTATGATATTCATTGCCTCGGGCAACCGAGATGGTAGCATCCTTATAACTGAGTGGTCCTGGTAAGGCACTTAGAGTATGGGGGTGTTACAGATACTTCTCTAGAGGCGACAAATCTCGACACCAATTTCGCAACCTATTTTCAAAAGCATCCATGATTTTATTTTGTGGAAGGAGAAGAAAGGTTTTCGTAGAGATGTTTTTCGTGTTTCGGATCATGAAACAATGAAGCGCAAACGTCCCTATTTATACAAAACAATCAGCGCCTTTTATCCAATAAAAGGGGAAGCTCTCTGGGATCGCCCAGGGGCTCGCGCCTCTTTTGGTTGATTTTAAGGATCCGCACCTTGACTTGTCCCTGTCAAGTTGTGTTTCTTTATGACGCATTGATTTTCTCGCCTTAAGGCTCCCGCCTCTTCAGGCCTGTCCGAAAATTTTTGTGTTTTCTCACACTCACATTTCTTTGATTTTGCCTTTTACGAAATCTGACACGGTTTCCACGAAGCAGCTTTAAACATATGAGGTTTTCTCTTCTTTTTTAAAGGGGGGAGGGCTAGTCGCCCCGATCCGCGATGGATCGTTTCCATATCAGTCAAAAATTTCGAAATTTTTTCGTAAAAATCAAAAATTGATAACACAACGTCAATTTTTCTAAAAATTCAAACTCTAACAAATCCGAGTTTTGATCTCGTAAAAAATCAAATTTAACACACACACAAAATCTCTTTTGAAATTCATCCATGACGGTTTAAGTTCTAGTTTTGGAGTTGCAAATCAATTTCGGAAAAATTCGATGCAATTTAATTCAAACAGGAATTAATTTCTCGAAATTTGAAAACAATTTTATTTAAAAAATCCAAACGTGACACCCTGTCGCGGAATTTTCAAATTTTCGTTTCCAACAAACGATTTCAATTTTAACTTCGAGTCATCGCGGTTATTTTTATTTTTATCAAATGTTTTTGCGTGTTTACGTGTATGCGTATGTGCTATCTGTTGTCTGTTTTCTACACTAACGATGCAGAAACAAAAGCCGAAGCAAATGGTGAATCAGCCGTTGACCGTGTTTCTCCGAAACACAACACAAAAAAGGCAATACACAAACCCTTTACAAACCAAAAATACATATAAACAAACCGCCTCAAGCAAAATATACATATTACAAGCCAAAGTCCAAAACACGGACGAACAACTACAACTACTCAGCACCTCCCGCTGGGCCAGCCTCGGTCTCACGAGGAGTCGCGGGCAAACCATACACCACCTCCTGCTCTGGCTCCCTCTCAGGAGAACTCTCCAACATCTCCTGCTCCATCGTGACACGAAGCTCCTCCGCTTCGGCCAACCGAGCCCTAAGAGAAGCGATCTCCGCATCCCAGCTCCGCAACCCGTCCTCACGACGCTTCAGCTCCTGATCCCGGGTGGTGAGTCCCAGCTCCTACACGTGGATCGTCGACCTCACCGTGTCCAACTCCGCACGGACCCGAGGAAGCTCCGCCGGATCTGCAGTACACTACAAAACACAACACAGGTCGTTAATATCTAAACTTCAAATGCAAACCAAAAACACGCAAAATAACCAACAAAAGACAGCTACACAAGCCTAGACTCCCTTGCAGCCAGCTCACCAGCGAGTGCTCTCCAGCGGTTAGCCATCTGCCACAGAGCCTGATGACTAACGGTCGACACCTACAAAACAAAAACCTTCCAACAAAACAAGACCCGAGGCAATATACAAATAAGAATGACGACTCAAGCTAGAAGCTCACCCTCAAAACTGTCAGCCTCTACTCCATGCCAACATCGGTCACCTCAGGAACCTCAAGCTCTAGCAGACGCAACTGCAGCTCCTCACCACTCGGCACAAAGAAAGTTGTATGTGCCGTGAAAGCTGGGGGTTGTGTCCTCATGAGGTCGTCAACACCCTACAACGGGAAACCATTGTAAACCATAATAATTCCAGACTTGCAATAATCATTAAAGAGGCACAAAAATATGGAAAACAAGATTTTTTTTTATAACTGAAAGATTGAGGGTTACAATTTCCGTAACTCTCTTGATTCCATTCCTAAGGGATTTCGGGTTTTGATAGTAGTACGAGGGTCTTATCGACTTATTCTCGTAGGGAGATGATGGGGTCGTTTTGTGACTTATTCCATCCTACCTACAATTTGGTAGTAGGAAGACAGGGTCGTTTGACTTAATCCATCTGCTCCCCTTCTAACCCTAAATCTAGATCTATATTTACAATAAAGTAGCTTGGAGGACAAGGTAACATCTTCTAGAATATTCTAAGATATTATCACAATATTTTTGATAATTATCTCTAAATACTAAAGATTTTATTAAAATAAATAGATACCAAAATATAAAATTTCGGTAGTCTTGGCATTCCTATAATGGACTTGGTAGTCATTTTGGCCCATTTGAATGTATTTGACCCATTTAGTGAGTTTAACCCATTTGTCGGGTTTTTTTGTACCTTTATTTTTGACTTTTCTTTCTTTGCTTTTTTGGAAACACTTGGGTTTTGACAAAGTTGAATTTGTATTTTTTTTGTGGGGTTTCATGCCTTTGTCGAGCACCATATGTGATTTTTCACACCTTCATGTTGTATTAAATCCCGATAGTGCTACATAGAAAGCGATGTTTGATGCCATTATGGGTCCAACCAAAGAAGTTTCCTTCGTAGAAAACATGATCCTTGAAACTGAGTGACAAGCGTATTTGTCTATGGCGAACAAATTGCGAGCAAAGTTGTTGGCATCTCCCATTGCCGAGATTCGAGCACTTGAAAAGGACTGTGAGGCCGTCTTTGAGTATTTCAGGTCAAAGAATGTTGATGTCTCCGTTCTTCATGCCCATGTAGAGAATTATTTTAAGGCTGCTTTACAACTTCAATCTGTGTGAGGAGAATATACGATGAATCAGCCTCATCCTTTGGAGCTTGGGGAACAGATTAAGGCTATCGACGATCGTATTTTGAGTGCCACATCTTTGGAAGATCAAGCAACAAAGGAACTCGAGAATTTTCAAAGGAACTTCGAGGAACACGCGTCAAAGGAAGAGCGGTTGAAGAAGAAATTGGAGGAAGTACAGGCGAGGAAACAACAGTCGGTTGCGTCTATTGCTGCTGCAAAAAAGAAGAAACTCGATCGAGCCTCAATTGTCAAGACTTCGACTCAAGATAAGTGCTCTTTGGAAGCATGTATGACGACTGCAAAAGAAGAATCCGGGAAGATTGAAAATGCTGAGAAAGCTTTCACTGAAGCATCTGAAACTTTGAAGAACTTGCAGTGGTTTCTATGATGTCATTTGTTGTATCTTCTTTTTGTCTTTATTTTAGATACGTTTTTCTTTTGACACTTAGAAGTGTGTGTTTTTTTAGGGTTATTTCATAACAATAATCCATCCTATTGGTGGTATGCAGTAATAACTCCATCCTATTAATAATCTCAATTAAATCCAACCTAAGCACCATACCTTCTAATAATGAACCAGCTGATATTTTCTAATGTTTATGTGTATCAAATAAACCAAGTACTTGATTCATCACTTGAAAATATTACACATAAACATCACATATACCAACTAGGTTGTCCAAAAACTATCCAATATTCCAACATAAACTTAAAAAAAATATCAGCCGGTTCGTTATTAGAAGGTATGGTGCTTAGGTTGAATTTAATTGGGATTATTGATAGGATGGTGTGATTATTGCAGACCACCAATAGGATGGATTATTGTTATGAAATAACCCTTTTTTTTTAAGGATGAATAATAATAACTTGAGTTTTTTTTTTATATATATCTCAATCTCATATATTCGTTTTGCTTTGCCGTACATAGTTTATACTCTTATGGGCGAGGAGTAAAAGGGTTTTTTTTGGTGTGGCTGGACTAAAGCAAGATGTTTACTTCAGCTGCTTACGTACCCATAAAGCACGAACGAATGTACTTTACGAGATCAAGCCAACGTAGTTCAAACATAACAGAATTGATTTTGTTTGGGGGGTTTGGCCGCACCAAAGTAAAAGGATTTTACTTAAGCTGCCTACATACCTACAAAGTAACACACTTCGCAGGATCAAGCCAACGTAGTTCCTTAAAGGGGATTTTTTTTTTTTTTGGATCATTTTTTTGTGATTTTTTTTTTTTTTTTTTTTTTGGGGGGGGGGGGGGGGGGGGGAGAGACTTTTTATTTTTTATTGTTTTTTGTGTTTTTGTTTTGGGTGTGCAGTTTAGGCTCGTGCTTAGGAGCTTATTGCAGAATCATCATCTTACACGTAATAGCGCTTCAAAAACATGGCGTTGATCGGACCAACACATACTCCATCACTATCGACAATCTTGGACGCGCCATTGGTGTAGACTTCTTGCACAACGTAAGGTCCTTCCCACTTGGAGTTAAATTTACTTCCGGATTTACGAGGCATTATGATGGGTCTTCGAATTGCCAAGACCGTATCGCCGACTTGAAAAGATCTAGGATGAACTTTTTTATTGAACGCCCTTGATAGCTGAGCCTGGTAGCACTCCAATTTCTGCTGCGCATCAAGCCTTTTTTCGTCAAGAGCTTCGAGTTCGGCCAAATGTCGCTTGTCATTTTCGCCTTCCGCCAGACACATTTGAATAGCCATACGAAGAGAAGGAATCTCCAATTCAAGTGGAAGGTCTGCCTCTACTCCGTAAACCAAGGCATAAGGCGTTGATTGGATAGGAGTTCTATACGTGGTCGATACGCCCAAAGTGCTTCTCCAAGCCTCTCATGCCAATCACGCTTTGATTTTGAAACCATTTTCTTCAACAGATTGCATAGAGTTTTTTTGAAGGCTTCGGCGAGACCATTGGCTGGCGCATTATACATTTATAATATGTGTTGCGCGAACTTGAACTTTTCAATCAAGGCATCCATGAGCTTGTTGAAGAAGGGTTTTCCATTATTGGTAATGATGTATCTTGGGACACCATATCGATATATAATTTGTGTTCGTACGAAGTCTACGACATTTTCCTTTTTCACTTCTCGAAGGGGAACAGCCTCCGCCCATTTCGAAAAATAATCAGTTTCGGCCAAGATGTATAGATGTCCAGCGGACGACTTAGTTGAAAAAGGTCCAACTACATCGAGTCCCCAAGCTTCAAATGGCCACGATGCGACAGTTGGGTGGAGAACCTCCGGTGGTTGATGGATGAAATTCCCATGAAACTGGCACGCGTCACACTTCTTTGCGTAATCCATGCAATCCTGCACCATAGTAGGCCAATAATAGCCCATTCTTTTTATTCGATCGCACAACTTTGGTCCCGATTAGTGAGCACCACATATACCGGCATGAGCTTCCTGCATGGTGTGTAGACCCTCATCTTCATCCAGACATCGTAGCCAAAGTCCATTGAACGATCGGCGATACAATGTGTCTTTGTAGTTGATGAAACGAGAAGAACGGCGCCGCACTTCCATCTTATGCCTTAGATCACTTGGCAACCTTTTATGCTCCAAGTAGTCAATGATGGGTTGTCGTCAATCTTCTTTGTCGACAACATGAACGGAAATCACATTTACATCTTTTGTTGAATCATCATCTTCTGCTTTTGGCAGCACAACCCATCTTTTACAAATTGGAACTGAAGTAGGAACACTTGCCCCAGTGCCAAATTGGCAGTGAGATTTGCGAGAGTGTCAGCCATCTTGTTGGCACTCCTTCGTACATGATCTAAGAAGAACGAATCAAATTTTCGCAACAAGCGGGAAGCTAGTTTGTGATATGGAAAAAGACTATCCTCTTTCACTCCGTATTCACCGAGCAATTGATTAATTATCAACTTGGAATTTCCATAGATGTCAAGATCTTTGCATCCCATTTCCAGAGTCGTTTGTACACCTATGATCAAAGCTTCATATTCAGCGGCATTATTTGTGCACAACTCCGGAAGTATGAATGAATATGGCACAAGGTGTTTTTCTGGCGAAATGAACATGACTCCAGCTTCCGCTCCATCTTGACGAGTGGCTCCATCGAAGTACATCTGCCAAGAAGGAAGCACATCGATGTAGAAAAATTATTCTCCGAGGAATTCATCGGAGAAGCTCCACTCTCCCGGAACTGGATGATCCGCTAAGAAATCCGCCAATGCTTGTCCCTTAACAGCTTTCTGTGGCACATAGACTATGTCGTCCTGCTTCAAGAGCACGACCCATTTGGCGAGTCATCCCGAGAGCACTGGCCTTGACAGAATGTATTTGATCGGATCGGCTTTGGAAATTACGTGCACGGTGTGAGCTTGACAGTAGTGACGCAACTTTTGGATGGCGAAGATAAGAGCTAAACACATCTTCTCGATGGGCGAATATTTTAGTTCGGCCCCAACAAGTGTGCGACTCAGATAGTACAAGGCTCTTTCTCTCCGTCCTCATTCTCTTGGGCACACAATGCCCCAATTGAGTGTTCTTGGGCAGAAATGTATATAATGATCGACTTCCCCGGAATTGGTGCGCCTAAGACTGGAGGAGTTGACAAGTATTCCTTGATGTTTTCGAAAGCTCTCCGACAAGATTCGTCCCATTCAAAAGCTGCACCTTTTTTTCATTAGAAGAATGAACGGATGAAATTGTCCTGCCAAATTGGAAACGAATCGGCATATGTAAGCTAAACGCCCTTGAAGACTTGTAGATACCTCATTTCTGCACCTCCCGCAAACCACTCGGTGATAATTGGGCCGCATGTTTGGTACGCGGAGCGATTTGTGACAGTTTGTAAGTTTATCGTCAAGTGATCGCTCAAATACCTGTGTCTACCTCTTAATTGTCATCTACGTGCCGATACGGTCGTTTTGGCAGTAATTAGAGTACATTTGGAGTCCGGGCCTAAAACTGTCTTCATTTTCTGATAACCATTAAAATGCCGAGTCGGAATGTTCTGGAATGTTCCGGATATTTCTATTCCATATTTTATAAATCTTTTAATCTTTGGTAAAAAATTTCCCGTAATATTCACACAAAGTATTAAGGAAAACCAAATTATTCCATTATTCCATAAACTAAACATGGAAATTTTTCTTCCGCAGAAGGAAACCACCTGGGAAAGGACGCAGCAGGTGCTGCGCCTCTTCCAAGAGACGCAGTACCTGCTGCGCCTCTTCCCAAGTCCTTGTCTGCGTATTTTTTCGTATCTTTTCATATCTTTTCGAGATTCACTTCCAAAGTTTCTCCGAAAAACCCTACTTCCTCCGTGTGATTAGTATAAATAGAGACCCTCGGTCTCACATATTATCAGAAGACAACCATCGAGAAAGGACGCAGCAACTACTGCGCCTCTTCTAAGGGACGCAGTACCTGCTGCGCCTCTTCGTGAGGCTGCCGCAGTTCCTGCTTCCTTTCTTCTTCCTTCGTCTTTTGTTTACTTGTTTGTTTTTCTTTTGTTTTCAATCGTTCGTTGTTTCTTTGACATAATAACTTAAGCATAATAATCTGACATATCATTAATAATCATTAGTAATTAATTAATCTTTTAAATCCCGACCTAAATCCCAAGTAATTCATATTTGCGGGTTTTCGTCATTAAAATCAATTCGGGTTTTAGAGGTTCGATTTGTTCATATTGAGTCTCTGGAATTCGTCATTGATATATTTTTCACCTTTTGTTTATCATATCCATCATTAGTTCGTCATTAATAACCTGTTTAACCTAATTAATTTGTTTAGTTTATTAATTTGTAATTAATAATAACCTTATTAATCTTGTAATATTCGTTCTAATTCCGTTTCATCCATGTTTATTGTTTTTATGACCATTAATCACATGTAAATAACTTGTTAATCACTTCCATCAGAGTAAATAATATTAATCAATCATTAAATTCACCAACGAATATTAAAGATTTGCAATTCCGGCTTCACAGCCAGAACTGAGTTAAGGAACAGACGCAGCAATTGTTGCGCCTCTTCCAAGGGACGCAGCTCTGCTGCGCCTGATCCTGGTTGATTTCTGTCTCTGAATTCCCGTGTTGCTTTGACCTTGTTCATTAGTTTACGCATTTAATTTACTACTACTCGTATTATCGCCCTAATTCCTGTTCGTTCATTTGTTTATTTATTCTTTCTCAAATTATCCGTTTTAAAAGTATTTTCGACATAAATCACTAATCCGATGTAATAATTGTATTCTTCATTATTGTATTGTATTTCTTGTATCATTTGTATGCCTTCACATGTAATTGAATTTAAACCCTACTTCGACATCAATTGTATGCTAAATTACGTGTTTACCGACTTAGTATTAATTCTCACATGCTAGGATTAATCTAATGGATGTTGCATTGCATGCATATAATCGACAATATATCGAATATAGACAATTTCCCTAATCATTAGTAGAGGCCGCTATCGAGGCGGGCGGGATTAGGTGTTCGATCAAAAGAGCTTCCTAATACGTACCCTCACCCCTTACTCCAGATCTCTGTGAACATCCGTGTTCATTGGCATCCACGAGAGTCATTCTAGACATAGAATGCTAAGGGTAACGAGTTCTTGGTGTTCATGTCACTACTTTGTGTCTTGACATGGCATGAGGTATTCGAACGGTTTCCAATTTTCCACAATAAAATGGTGGCGACTCCACAAATGCAAACGCTTGTTCTCCCCCCAAGCGCCCGCGTGGGCCCGCGTCCACAGTTTGGCGACTCCGCTGGGGAATTATACACTTACGTCTAGCCAAAAGGGTGAAACTTGAACAAGGTTAGGGAATAGTTTGTACAAGACAATTGTCGGTTTTCATAACTCGGTCTTCCTAGATTGTTTTATTCGGCCTTCCTAGGCCTACCCAACCCATTCGACCAATCGTCCCGTCTAAACGGTCCTAATTCTTATTTGGGCCTAAGGATGGATAGCGATTGACGTCATCCATACCATGGTACTTACTCTTGTTTGTATCAAGGACTTTCACTACTTGAGGAAATGGACTAGGAATCGGCCTTACTCTTGTTTGGTACGAGACTCTCCACAGACTTCGGGTTTGATTGTTCGGTATGGCAACCCACTCTTTAAACCAAAACCCATTTAAATGCACTCAGCAACCCGTTATAATGCTTGTATTTTGTTTGTACCATACGTGATCACCATTTTTTCTAAACAAAACCATGACGATTTTTGTAAAATCAAAATCCTTCTTTAAAATGTAAAATTTCGAAATTTGGGCCAAATATCAGCGCAAAAGCAAGTCGAAACTCTGTCCAATTGTCGAGTCAAAATTCGGGCCTCAAAACCCATTTCAAAACCTCACTTCGAGTCCACTCCTACGACTACACTAATGTTGACTAGGACCAACATTTTTCAAACTTTGTCATTTTCTCCGAACTCACTTGACACAAGTGGCACACTCCCACTTCACGAGTCAAAACATTTATTTTCGAGTAAGTGTGCTAGAGTGGTCGATCGTGTTTTGATTCGTCGTCGATCTCTTATTTAGTTTTCAAGATGCCTGAAACAAGCGACGCGAACTTCAACCAACTCCAGAATGGTAATGATCAAATCCTAACCGCGTTAGCTCGTCTTCAAGTTACTCAAGACCAAGTGTATGATCGCCTTGACACCATTGAGGGCCGAATATATGCCGTGGAAACGAGGATGCCTCCTCGAGAAAGTGAGATAGCCGATGACTTTGTGAACAACTTCGGGGACGAAAACCCTCCCATGGGTATGACTGCAGCTGAGAAACAACTCCAATACTTAGAGGAGCAATTGATGTATCTCAAAGGGGATGACATTTATAGGGAGAATAATCGCAAATATGAGGCTGTGAGTTCCAAGTTGCCAACCAACTTCAACATGACGGATATCCCGAAATTCAAGGGGCATGAAAACCCTTTGAACCATATCCGTGCCTTCAAAGATTACATGTCTATCAAAGGCATTAAACCCGAGATGTTCTTAAGGATCTTTCCTTCATCTCTTGACACCATCCCAAAACAATGGTTCTATTCGCTAGAACATAAGAAAATCGCTACTTGGGACGATGCCGCAATCGAGTTTGCTAAACAATATGCGGATAATGCTGAAATCCAAGTCAACATGCGCACTTTAGAGGTTCTTACCCAAAATGATAAAGAAGGTTTCACTGATTTCCTAAGTCGGTGGAGGAAGACTAGCACTCAACTTGTTGAACGACCGGATGAAGCTGCCCTCGTGGAGAAATTCGTGGACAACCTAAAACCCATCTATGCAAATCATTTGAGGTATCAAAACATTAAGAACTTCAAAGATTTAACCGTATTAGGGACAAGGATCGAAGATGACATCCGTAAAGGGCTCTTGTCCAAAATGGTAGGTCGTGGATATCAAGGCTCAACAAGTCGTTCTTACGGCTCTACTAGCAAAACTGATGAAGTCAACCTTCTCGAGCCATCTAAGAAGAGTACCCCTCCGAGGAAATTCACAAATCTAGGGGACACATATTCCAACGCTCTGAAAAGGCTGATGAAGATGGGCAAACTTCAACCAATAGGCCCTACACCCGAACCAGAAAAGAAATCCAAATTCTGGGATGAGAATTCGTACTGCGAATACCATAGAGGTAAGGGATATGATACAGAGAAATGCTACAAATTGAAAAATGTACTTCAAGATATGATTGAAGATGGTCGCCGACCAATACCACCTGGAGGTAAGCCTAACAACACTCAGAATCCTCTTGGAATTCTAGTGATTACAAATGAAGAATCTACCATAGATTGTTCACATCTCATTTCTCCAGTCGAAAATGAAATTCGTGCAATAGAAAATGAAGGGAACTACTCTACCATTTCCCCAACCATCATTGATTTCATTGCATGGGCAAAAAGCGTGAATAGGCAAGTCATGGAACTAGAAAATGCAGTGGCAACCTTACGTAATCCAAATGCAACACCTAAGGAACGTGCACCACTGCTCTTCCCTCGAGACACTACAATGCAAGAAGTAGTAGCCATGGTTGATGAAATAGTCGACCAAATTATCCAATTGGAAGCCGAAATCATAAGAATGAGAGAACTTGCTACCATCAATGGGATATGGGCCGATAATGATGAAGACATGTATCTCATTGAACACTACCTAGTCAAAATCAGTGAAGAAATAGCCCAGAATGGTGAAGATCAAGATGTAGACCACCTCACTCGTTCAGGGCGCCCATACCAAAGCACTTCTCAAAATGGTCATATAGCAAACGGTCCAACCAATGTGGTCATATCAAATGACAATGAAGAAGGCTCTACTGACCATTTACTAAAGCAACTACAGAAGACAAAGGCTGATCTTTCAGTCTGGCAACTAGTGGCAAGCTCATTCCCACATCGCCAAGCTTTACTGCAAGCTTTGGCCAAACTAAATGTGGCACATAACTCTACACCCGACGACGTGGTCAACTTGGTCTTCCAAGAATCACCAAAGCTAAGTAATCCTATTACTTTCTCGGATGAGGATTTGCCACCCTTCGGTGCTAGTCATAACTTGGCTCTTTATATCACCGTCATTTGCTTGAAGAACAATATGCCAATGACCTGGGTAGATGATGGCTCCGCAGTCAATGTTATACCCTTGAAAACGGCATACAAAATGGGCCTGAAAGAATCAGATTGGACCCCAACGAACCAAGGTGTTCGCGCATATGATGTTACACGACGAAAGGTGGTGGGACTTGTCGACCTAACCATAGCCACAGGGCCGATTGAGCGAAAGGTCAATTTCCAAATAGTGGACATTGAGGCATCCTTCAACATACTTCTGGGAAGACCCTGGATTCACGCTTGCAAAGCGATAACATCCACACTCCACCAGAAAATCAAAATCCCACTAAATGGTAAGGTGGTGACGATCACTTCGTCGCCCATCAAGGCAATCATCGAAAAGAAGTCAAGCAATCAAGTCCTTATAGATCCAGTACATGAACTTAGGGGCTTCCATATCATAAACGCCATAGAGAGTGAATTGGCACCATTATACTTCAATCCCTACTCTAACCTTGTGGTCAACCACATACTCAAAACCCAGGGATACTTCCCGGGAATGCCTTTGAATCCTATCCGAAGAAACACCTTTGCACCCTACAAAGAGGGTAATTCACAAAGAATACCCCTTGGATTAGGATACAAGCCCACCAAAGAGGAAGTTCTCGAGATGCTCGCTCAATTTAAAAACCGCAAGAATGTGGGAATCCAAATGCGACCCTATCTCCCTACCCTAAATGGATACTTCGTTAGGGAAGGAAATCAAGAACTCTTTCATGGATTTCCTGAACCTTGGCACTATCTCGAAAGGAAGTTAGCCGGAATCGAGATCTTTTACGATTGCTACTTCATTCCTCCAGAAACGGTTCCTACCATTGTAGATACCCAGTATCTGCTGAGACTCCAACAAACACCCGATGATTATCGGACTACAACATGTTTTGGAATCGCGGCGTTTGATCGACAGTTTGTCTACAACTTTACGTCGGAAAACTTAAAACGATTTCAAAAATAAGACATCTCAAAACATTTCAAAAATACCTGGAGTGTTTAATGCACGACGACGGGGTCGCAATGACACTAACTAGAGTCAAAACCGACACCGGACCAAAAACCGACTCAAAAATTCAAATCCCGACTCCAACAACGACTCAAACCGAGTCAACCACAAAAAACAAACATTTCAAACCTTCTACCTTAAGTTTTCCCGTATTCATGTTGGTCAAGTACCAAACATGTGACTACAAAACCTAGGATAGAACAAATCATGATTGTGTTTGTTGTGAAAGTGACAACACAGCTCGAAGACCCGCGACGTGGCTCGCGCCTCTTTGAGCAGCCCAAGTGGCCACGTCGCTCAAAACTCACACAACCACTCATTCTCCTATAAATACCCCTCAAATGCCACCCATTTGAGATTTAAGTGAGTGTCCGCCCCCTCTTTTCTCCCTTAAAATTCTCGACTCGACTTCTTAAGTCACAATCCGACGCGTATTGACGACCTTTCGATCGTAAATACAAGCCTTACACATTGTTTGGTACCGTCATCGTGCATTAAATCACTTGACCGACCATTTCGTCCACTACACCGTCACTAAACATTAAAACACTCTTTTTACATACCAAAACGGTTTTAAACCGAGTTTTTTCCGATCAAACGAGTTGTTACACTTACGTCGGTCACTCGCCATAACCAAACATGTAAGTATGAGGGTGTAAAAATCCTCTTTTATTATGTTTTCATTCGTTTCATGACTATAACATGCTAAAACATGCATAACATGAACCAAAACATGGAATAAACGAGCCAAAACTGATTTTTGGTCTGAGGCAGAATCCCCTTAGGTCGCCAACTAGCCCGCGCCTAAATGGGGTACTCAGACCAGAGATCAATCGTGTTTGTTCTCGTCATTTCCCTTTAATCCTTTTTTCATATTTGTAATCGGTTTTCACCATTTCAAGTATTTTCGAATCCTTTTTATTTTATCTCACATGTTTTAACCATAAAGCATTTTTCACCCTTGGTTCCTCATACCATGACGGTTAAATCCGTGTTTCGGTGATAATATTTGGTTAATGACATTTAAAAGGTATTTTAAAACCTTTTATTTCATTTCTTTACATTTTCAAACAAGTATATTAGTCACCAACACAAAGTCATCCTTGGTTCCACATACCATGCCGGATTTTAACCCGGGTACGATGATGAGTATCGACTAATTACATTCAAATGGATTTAAAACAATTAATCCATAATCATTTTCAAAACTATTCATGCCAAGTTTGTCAAATCGAACCTGACACCGAATATTATCAAAACAATGATGATTATTCGAGTCTAGTTCTTCAAATCAACAAATGCGGTCTAAAACGACCCCTTCAAACCAAACCGGGTTCAAATACCCATTTTCAACACGTTCTATAACGTTTTCCAAAAGGTCAGAACACGGCACATAAACCGTGGGCAAACCCGCGCCTAAACAGGCTCTCCATTTCTCATTTTCAAAACCAGAGGGAGGCCCCTTACACCGCCGGCTGGCTCGCGCCTCATATAGCCGCCTGGTACAGGGCCTGTTCCCTTCCAGCGTTAGTCTAGGACGATCCCGACTCCGGTTAACCCGGATATAGGACGGATCAGATGACTATTTGGTTATTTAAAAACCATATTTGCAAAATGCCTTACTAAGACAAATGGATTATGTTATGCACCCTAAACCTAATACGGTAAATGGATGTTTAATTTCCGTCTTGCATGCAAATCAACCGTTAATCCAACTCGACATCTTATACTTGATACTTGGATTAAATCAACCGACTTAGAAAGCTCTCACATGTTAGGTTTAAATTATTGGTTGCGCATTCATGCATTTAAACCGTTTTATCAACTTTTGCATTCAACTAACCAAGATCGATCAGTAGAGGCCGCTAACGCGGGCGGGATTGGGTGTCTGATTAAAGGGCTTCCCAATACGTACCTTCACCTCTTACTCAGAAACTTTGGATAGTGGACGACCTTATCCAGGGCGTACGAGAGTCATTCTAGAGATAGAATGCTAAAGAGGGACGATTTCCTTATCTTTAGTACCTATGTCAAACGTTGTTTTGTGCTTCGATTTGACCGAGGTATAAAGTGGAATTCGAACGGGTTCCAGGCATCCCACAAATGCTGGTGGCGACTCCGAACATCTCTAATCGTTTCGAGACCCTAACCGAGACGAAACCGACCGATCTAAAACGATCCGGTCGAAAGCATTTTTACGCCGCCGAGCGTGGCTTTCAAAAAGACCGCTGCAGGTCCACAGATCGAAGTGGGCTCGCAGGTGGCCCGCGACCGCGGACCGGTAGGTGGCCCAAATCCACAGACCGAGACGTGGCCCATGTCCACTGATTAGCGACTCCGCTGGGGAAAGCTAGGACACTTACGTCTTTGTGATCCCTAGATGGTGAGACTCGAACGAGGTCTTGGTTGGAATGCATTAATTGATATTACGGTCACGGTCGGGTTCCTTGTCCGGGCCCACAACCTAACCCTTTTCGACCAATTGACTCGTCTCGTCGGCGTGAGTTTCCTCATCCCCGCGTTTCGAATCCCGATTGAGTCAAGCATACCATTGACGTTACACATTTATGTTTCGTCAAAGAGGTTTCATCACTTTCGAGCACGAGGCTAGGGCACCCTCCTTACACATTTTGTTTGGATTGGTATCCCTCTCGCAAATCGGGGTTTGATTGCTTGGTGTGTAACCCACCCTTTTAAGCCAAAACCCGTGTCAGCATAATGCATAATATAATGAACTGCGAATGCTTATGTGCTACTTGATCATAAGTCCTTCCGTGTCATTTTCAAACTTTCAAAAACACCTTTTCGCGCCGTTATAATGGCCGTTTCAAACCTCGGTCTTTCGCCGACCGTTGCTTTTCAACACGCCTTTCTAGGCCGTCGTAATGACGATTTTCAAACCCGGTTTTTATAACCATTTCAACACGCCTTTTTAGGCCGTCGTAATGACGATTTTCAAACCCGGTTTTTATAACCATTTCAACACGTCTTTCTAGGCCGTCGTAATGACGATTTTCAAACCCGATTTTGTATAACCATTTCAACACGCCTTTCTAGGCCGTCGTTATGACGATTTTCAAACCCGGTTTTTATAACCATTTCAACACGTCTTTCTAGGCCGTCGTAATGACGATTTTTAAACCCCGTTTTGTATAACCATTTCAACACGCCTTTCTAGGCCGTCATAACGACGATTTTCAAACCCGGTTTTGTATAACCATTTCAAAATCACCTTTTTACGCCGTTATAATCGCCGCGTCTAGACACAGATTTTAACCCGTTTCGCGTCGACAATGGCTCTTTCAAAACCCGAGAAAAGCACACACCCTTTTCTCGAGACACTTTCGAGATCCCGAGGACCATACACCGTCCCCGAGACCTCTTCAAACTTTTCAAACCCGATTTTCAAAACATACAATTTTGAATTTCAAAACTGTCTTGGGAAACAACACACTGTTTTCCGAGCCGACTCAAACTCAAAACCGTCTTTTGCAAATAAACTTAAGACAACCTTTTCGACTGAGCGACTTGCGGAGATTTCTATCTTCGTAAGCCATCCTTTAAAGCGACAAATGAATCTTTTTGAAAATTTCTATTTTCGAAAACTTCAGTCCACCATTCCAATTCCGCCTCGTGTCTATCGAGTCAAAGCAAACGTACTTATGGGTCTTTACTTATGAGTCGTCTCACCACGAGACCCGTCCAATGGCGTCACGCCGTCATGTTGGACTCGTGTCAAAGGTTTGGTCAAACACCGTCACGTCATAAATCGAGTCAGCACCGAGGGACCACACACGGTCACCCCCGTCTTGTTGAGTCTGATCTTTGTCCTGTCCTTTGTGTTGTCTGCGTTCAGTCTTGGAACCGTGTCGGATTGAGTTGTAATGTGAGCCATTGTTCTGCCTCAGAGCCATGGCCCCGTCCTCAGCTTCGTCCAACAAAAACAATGACAACAACAGAGATGTCACAACTAATCAGCTAGCCCGCCTGCTTACCGCCCTTAAGGTCACCCTGGATCACGTCGAGACCCGTATCGACGCCCTAGAGAACAAGGAAACTGGGGAACATAATACCCCACCTCTGACTGAAACTGAGAAGAGGCTAAAACTTCTGGAAGAACAACTCCTAGCCCGGGGCAACAATATCCACCTCGAGAACAACCGAAGGTTCGAACCTGTTGGGGACCAGTTACCTGACAACTTCACCCTGACTGACGTGCCTAAGTTCAAAGGAGTGGAAGACCCACTCAACCATATCCGTGCTTTCAAGGACTACATGGCCATTAAAGGGGTCAAACAAGAACTCTTTAGCCGGATCTTCCCATCCTCCTTGGAACCGATCCCTCGCCAATGGTACTACTCCCTTGATCCAAAGAACCTTACTACTTGGGATGAGATTGCGGTTGAGTTTGCCAAACAGTATGCCGACAATGTCGAGATCCGAGCCGCATGCCCGTACTCTCGAAGTGCTAACCCAGAACGACAAGGAGGGGTTCACCGAGTTCCTAACCCGTTGGAGGAGGGTGAGTACTCAACGATCGATGGCCGAGTGAGTCGAATCTGGTGGAAAAGTTTGTCAACAATCTCCGCCCGGTTTACGCCAATCTACTGAGGTATCAGAATATCAAGACCTTCCAGGATCTGCAAATCCTGGGAATGCGCATTGAGGACGACCTCCGAAAGGGTGTCTTAGAAAGACCACTGGCAGAGGTTATCAGGGATCCACCTCAACCGAATATCGAACTTACGGCCAGACGAACAAGATTGATGAGGTTAACCTCGTTGAACCATCTACGAAGAAAGTTGAGCGCCCGCAGAGAGTGTTTGCCAACATAGGGTCGACTTATGCAAGTGCCTTGAAAAGACTCATGGACCAAGGGAAGTTGCAACCGATCGGACCCACCCCAGATCCGACCGACGCCAAGAAGTCCTGGTTCTGAAACCCCAATGCTTACTGTCAGTATCATCGAGGGAAGGGGCATGACACCGAAACTTGCTTCAAACTTAAGCACCTCCTCCAAGACATGATCGAGAAGGGAGATTTGCCTTTACCCCCACCAACTAAACCGAACAACAAAACTAACCCCTTGGGAATTCACGCCATCTCTGACACGATGAGCCGACCCTAGACTGCTCTCACCTCATCCTGCCGGTTGATGACGAGGGAATGTCTTGGAAAAAGATCCTTCAGACGGAGTGTTTGTGTTTAGTGCTGCCACTATGCTCACTATGTTTCAGCAAGTTGAGGAGGCCATAGCCAACCTCTCTGTGAGAATCACCCGACTCGACGACGCCTACCGTCGACTCATCTTCAATCCACCGCCACCGCGCCCGAGGGAGAATTCCCCAAGCATTCAAAACTACCCACCCCAGGATGGATTGCTCCCGCGACCAATTGGGCATAGACCTCACGAAAATCATCCTCAAAATAACTACCCTCAAAATAACTACCCCCATAAAAATCGCCCTCACAAAAATATCCCTCACATGAACTGCCCGCCGAAGAACACCCCTCCGAGGTACCCACGAGACTCCGAAATTAACGGCATATGGAGAGATGACGTTGAGGACGTCTATATCATCCCGGGGAATGAAAAGCGGGCGAAAGAAATTGGGCATCTCACCCGATCCGGACGTCCCTATCAGAATCCGAACAATCCAACGGTCGTTCCAACAACGAATGACCAAATCGTCCCTGAGGTAGACACTCAACCAAAGGCTCCTGAAAACTCAATCCTGAAACAACTTCAGAAAGCAAAAGCCGAGATCTCGATCTGGCAACTGATCGCAACGTATTTTGAGCATCGACAGGCCTTGCTGCAGGCCTAGGGAAAGTTAACCGTGCCCTCCACCTCTTCCCCAGAAGAAATAGTGGCGCACATGACGAGGGACGCCCCTGATCTGAACAACCCAGTCGTCTTCTCCGACGAGGATATCCCCCCGTTCGGAGCCAATCATAACCTGGCCCTGCATATCACCGTACAATGCCTCCAGAAAAATATACCCATGGTCCTCGTGGATGACGGTTCCGCGGTGAATGTCATTCCTCTCAAGACTGCCCACAGGCTGGGTATCAAGGAATCTGATTTGATCCCGAAAAATCAAGGAGTACGCGCCTACGACGGCACTCGTCGCAAGATCGCTGGGCTAGTCACTTTGGTCGTCGCAACCAGACCACTGGAAAGACAAACCAGTTTTCAAGTGGTCGACATCGACGCTTCTTTCAACATGCTCCTGGGACGTCCCTGGATTCACGCCGTCAAGGCGGTCACCTCAACTCTTCACCAGAAGATCAGGGTCCCTTTTAACGGGAAAACGATCACGATTCCCGCTTCCCCGATCAAGGCAGTCATGAGAAAGGGGACAGCCTCCCAAGCCATTGAGGAGGATGATAATGAAATGTGGGGTTTCCAAGCCGTGAACGCCATAACTGATGAATTGACGCCCTCTGACTGTGACCCGTTCGCCAACCTCACGGTCAACCGCATTATGATGCGTCAGGGTTATTTCCCGGGTTTGCCGCTCAATCCACTGAAGGACCAATTGCCTCCCTTAAAACAGGCTAAGGTCCCCAACATTCCCTTTGGGCTAGGGTACGAACCTACCGACGGAGACATCCAGGAGTTGAACCTCCTAGTCTGAAAATGCAAGAAGCACGGGGTTATCCTCCGTCCCTACCACCTGACTCTCAACGGATACTTTGTCCCCGGGGGAGAGTACGAGCTCTACCACGGTTTTTACGGAACCAATCTATGACTCTGTGGTGAAGGCTAAGTACCCGGGAGTGGAAGTTTTCTAGGACTGCTACTTTATCCCCGACAACATCGAAGCTGCATCATCTGAGCCCAAGCCGTCACCATGCCTTGACGCACAAGCTGTCACACTCCTGTTTGGGGAAGATAACGTCAAACACCTCGACTATGAGGATATCATCAACATTGCCCTGAAAGACAATCAGTTTGATCCAACCGCCTTGATCTCCGATACTGACCCGGAGAAAGTTAACCAAGGCTGGAGGAAGACCGTCAAGTGGACCGATCGCTAGGGCCGCATTCTCAAGATAACAACTGGAGAAGGCCCTATGTTCAAGGAAGGAGGTGAAGAAGGATCTGAGTCTGAGTCTGAGTCTGAGTCAGGGTCTGTCGTAACTCCTAACACTCTTGATGTCCTAGTCAAGGTCCCCTTCCCACTGTTTTATCACAAAGTCGTGGCTGATTCAGAGGCTGAGTCTACTAGGGTCACTCCGACTTCCATGAAAGGTGACAACCTGGAGCACTTCCTCTGTTGTGTCGCCTCTGACTGACCACGAGATGTCTGTCCTTTCAGAGATTTTCGCTCGTGTCAACTTAATGAACGCTAAGTTTGCTTATGACTAGTCTCAATTTAACTGCAATGCAATTCTGAATGACTATGAGGAATTTGACTCGAGTGACTACCCACCTCACTTAGCCAAAGAACTTGACAAACGGGAAACCAGAACCCCAATCATTGAGGAGACCGAACCTATTAACGTAGGAACCGACAACACACCTCAAGAACTTAGGATAGGGACAACCCTAGACCCCTCGGAAAGACAACAGTTCATTGACCTCCTCCACGAATACAAGGACGTGTTCGCCTGGTCTTACAGAGACATGCCTGGGATTGACAGAGAATTGCAAAGCACCAGATACCCATTAAACCCGGGGCTAAACATGTGAAACAGAAGCTACGCCGGATGCGTCCTGAATGGGCCCTAAAAATCAAGGAAGAAGTGGACAAACAGTTCAAGGTTGGGTTCATCAAAGTGTCTGAATACTCGGATTGGGTGGCCAACATTGTGCCGGTACCGAAGAAAGACGGAAGAATTCGGGTTTGGGTCGACTTCAGCGATCTGAACAAGGCGAGTCCAAAGGACGACTTCCCTTTGCCGCATGTTGACATTCTGGTGGACAATACTGCCGAGCATGCTCTCCTGTCATTTATGGATGGGTCTGCTGGGTACAACCAGATTAAAATGGTTGAAGAAGACATACACAAGACTGTGTTCACTACACAGTGGGGTACATATTGCTACACGGTCATGCCTTTCGGCCTCATCAACGCCGGAGCAACCTATCAGAGAACCGCTACCACTCTCCTACATGATATGATGCACAAGGAGGTAGAGGTATATGTCGATGACATGATTGTCAAATGAAAAGAACGGGACGGCCACATCAGTGCCCTCCGGAAATTCTTCGCTCGTCTGCGGAAATATAACATGAGACTAAATCCTCAGAAGTGTGCATTCGGGGTCACCTCCGGAAAACCCTTGGGACATGTCGTCAGCAAGAGAGGCATTGAGATTGATCCAACTAAAATCAAAGCCCTTCAACAAATGCCTCGGCCTACGAACGAGAAGGAGATTCGGGGATTTCTCGGTCAGGTCCAATACATCAGCCGGTTCATTGCCAAGCTCACTATGATTTGTGAACAAATATTCAAGAAGCTTCGAGCCTCCGATCACACCGATTGGGACGATGACTGTCAGAAAGCCTTCGACAGGATAAAGGAAATCCTATCCAAACCTCCTGTCCTCATGCCACCTCAACCGGGGATTCCTTTATCCCTATACCGATCACCTGTTACCAACACGGCCATGGGAGCAATGTTAGCACAAACAGTTGGCAACGAAGAACGAGCCATCTACTACATCAACAAAAAGTTCATTGAGTACGAGACGAGGTATACCCAACTGGAAAAGACATGCCTTGCCCTAGTATGGTCAACAAAGAAGCTGCGACATTACATGCTCAGCTACACGGTCCACATCTACTCCAAGATGGACCCGGTTAAATACATCTTCGAAAAACCCGTACTAAACGGAAGGCTGTCTATGTGGACACTCATGCTGTCCGAGTTCGATCTCAAGTTCGTACCCCTCAAGGTTATCAAGGGAAGAGCGATCGATTTCCTGGCGAGAAAAATCCCGTCAACGAGGATCCAACGACCGACACATGGTCACTTCCCGACGAAGACATCCTTTGTGCCGACTCCGACGCATGGGACCTATACTTTGATGGTGCATCTAATCCGAAAGGCTTCGGGTAGGAATCCTTCTAATTTCACCGAGAGGAGATCATGTTCCGATCTCGGTCAAGCTAGACTTCGCCGTCACCAACAACGCCGCCGAATATGAAGCATGCCTCATCGGCCTACAAGCGGCCATCACACTTGGCATCAAGAGACCGAGGGTCCATGGCGATTCCTCACTCATCATCAATCGTGTGTCCGGATCATGGAAAATCCGATCGACACTTAGATCCCCGCCGAGCAAAGATCAATCAAGAGGCCGAGTTCTTCGACCAAGTCGACTACTTCCACTTGCCACGAGAGGAAAATCAATTTGCTGATGCCCTGGCAAAACTGGTCGCGCTCGTCAACATACCTGACGGCATGACATCAATGCCTCTGTGTGTCGAAAGAAGGAGCGAGCCAGCTCACATTTGTGCCATTATCAACGACGAGGAAAGCCATGATGAACCTTGGTACCAAGCCATCCTCAATTACAAAACCAAAAACGAATTCCCTCCCAACTCTGATCAAAGAGGACAAAGAGCCATCCGTTTACTTGCATCACAATTCGTGATAAACCAAAATCAACTCTACAAAAGAACAACCCAAGGAATTTTCCTCTTTTGCATTGACTATCATAAAGCCACGAAAGTCATGGGAGAGGTTCACGACGGAGAATGTGGCCCTCACATGAGTGTAATGATGCTTACACGGAAAATCACACGGCTCGGTTATAACTGTACCACCATGGAAGCCGATTGCCGTAACTACGTCAAACATTGCCACAATTGCCAAATCTTCGCCAACATACAACACATACCACCATCCCTTTTATACACCATGACATCATCCTGGCCTTTCTCAACCTGGGGCATCGACATCATCGGGAAAGTCAACCCGATAGGCACCAAGGGGCATTGCTTCGTCCTCGTCGCCATTGACTACTTCACCAAATGGGTGGAAGCACAGTCATATGCAGTCTTGACCGCCAAACAAGTGGCCAAGTTCATTCAAAACAACATCATCTGCCGGTATGGGGTACCCCATGAAATCATCAGCGATCAAGGCTCTCACTTCCGGGCGGAAACTCAAGCTTTGCTGGACAAATACAAGATCAAGCAACATCGATCATCCCCCTATCGTCCCCAAACTAACGGAGCGGTGGAGGCAGCGAACAAATCTCTTGTCACCATTATCAAGAAAATGCAGGACAACTACCGCGATTGGCCGAGCAAACTCCCATTCGCACTCTGGGGATACCGAACCTCCATTCGAACGCCGACAGGCGCCACACCCTTCTACCTAGCATACGGTATGGAGGCGGTTCAACCGGTAGAGTTAGAGGTCCCTTCTCTACGCATCCTACTGTAGAGTCAAGTCCCTGAGGCGGAATGGACCCGTCGAAGGTACGAACAACTCACTCTTCTAGACGAACGGCCGCTCAACGCCTAGCACAACGTCCAGCTATACCAACGACGTATACACTGGGCATTCAACAAGAAGGTCAAACCCAGAAACATCCAGGAGGGCGACTTGTTCCTCAAGTCAGTTCGAGCACCATTACCCGTCGATCCGAGGGGAAAATTTAAACCCAACTGGGCCGGGCCATACCTGGTCAAGAAAATACTCTCGGGGGGCGCAGTGAGACTGAGTGACCTAGATGGGGAGGACATTAAAAACCCGACCAACCTAGACCAACTCAAGAAATACTACCCTTGACCCATAGCAACCAACGACCTAGCCTAGTTTTACAACTAGCATCGACCTCAACCCTTTTCAAGTCATGTTCCTCAACGTGTTCTGATTTGAAACTGCATGTTTTATCGAGTCTAAGCTGCGACACCTTGCCCGTTTCGAATGTCCTTTGATCCGTCAAAGGCAACGTCCATTTGCACTAAAACAAACCCCCTGAACTACGAGCATGGTTTGATTTCACCTCTTCAGGTGAATACGTAGGCAGTCCCTCTTATGCTTGAGGGATACAACCACAAAACCCAATTCAAATTCACAAAACATTTGGAACTACGATCATGGTTTGATTTCACCTCTCCCGGTGAATACGTTGGCAGTCCTTTCTTACACAAGAAGGATACAACCATTCCCACAATCAAATACAACCATCCCCATACAAAAATCCTACATACAAAAAAAACATCCCAAAAAAAAGGGGAAGGGAAAACCATTCCCTTTCCCACCAAAATACAAAATGAGCCTTTCTCCCTTTCCACAAAATACCACTTTCCCAAGTGAAAATGTTTAGGACAATTCAAATCGAATTGCCTTTACAAAATGGATGGAAGAAACAAGCGTTCACAATTTTCGACACGGGCAATCCTCTTATTTAATTAATAATGGGAGGGATTACAATTTCGACAACAAATAAAGCTCGACGAGTCTACAACTTGTCAAAGCTAAGGTGTCAACTATAACACCTCACATAATAAAACTAGCACAAAACACACAACAACTAGCTAGTACAACATAATAAAAACCTACAACAATAATACAACATAATATTAAAGTGGGTAATGGAGGTCTTCACTCTTCCATTCTACCCTTGCCTTTGCCCTCGGGGTACATCTTCCCCTTGTTCTTCTTGTTGGACCGCCTAGCATGGACTTCTTCCTCGGAACGGATCCTAAACGGATCTAAGACGGCGACGGCCTCCGGTCTAGCACAAGACCCCATATTCGACCCAAGACGAGCCAATGCACGGCCCACCATATTCTTGGGGCCGGAACTCCTGCTCTTCAGTGGTCTCATCATATCGGGAGTAGCTCCATCGACATACTCCTCGAATAAGGCAGGGTTGGCCTTGCCAACCTCTCGATACTTCAAATCGACGACCTCGTCCTTACGAAATTTGGATCTCTCTTCCAAGGACGGAGCTCGTGACCACTTGACATAAGCAGAAGTCACCCATGTCGTGGCAACGGGGTTTGGTACCTCCCAAAGCGGCCGAGTGGCCCACCACCTTTCGAAGAACTCCACAAGCTCGGAGTTCCGGAAAACATTCTCTTGGACAAGAGTATCTTGAGCGGGCATCTTTTGGTGACGCCCCATTTGCCTCATGAGCCTTTCGGGATAAATGAAGGAAACAACCTTCAAACCCACCACCATCAAAGAACGAGGACTGGCATCCGAAGCGGGCAACCCCGTGAAGGACCTCAAGTGCCACCACGGCATCACCCAACGGATATGAGGACCACCCTCCTCCGCCAATCTTGCGGCCCAATAGGCCTCGGTGGAAGCAAAACTATCCGGGTACAACTTCTTCCTCATGGTAAGATGACGGAAGGAATAAGAAGAAGAATCAACCGGAGGCTCTACATACCTTAGCCTCTCCAAGAGCCACACTTGAAGGATCCTCGGGGATCCGAAAGAGGGAGCTTCTCCACAAGAGCCTTCCTTGTCCAAAGCTTGGATAATCTCTCCAAGCACCAACCATGATGGATCTCTACCATGATCCATTTGTTCAACCACATGAATAAGGGTCATGCTACCATGACATCTTGGCCCCTCCTTCTTCAAGACATCAACGAAGAGGTACGCATGGACAAGGAAAAATGCAAGAGCCCTTCTCCTAGCCACCACCGAGACATTAGCATCTAATCGGTTTGAGAAGATGATGATAAGAGCCAAAATGTCCACACCATGTGGAGCAAGAAGGAAGTTGATTTGGCTTGTTGACAAGTCCAACATGAAACGGAATTTCTCCTTGTGCACAACCGAGTCGGAGGAAGCACCGGAACACAACCCGGCCACCCACCAATGGCTCCAACTTCCTCAGCAAGAGGACAAAGCTCACCTTTCGGGAAAACGAAAACATGATGTTTCGAATCCCAAAACCGAGAACATGCTTCAAGAAACAAAGGTTTCACCTTGACTTGACGGAGCACCAACAATTGACCAACTCCCATGCAAGCGAGTTGATACTTTTCGGGAGGCGACAAATCCCGGCACCATTGTCGCAATGCGTTCTCAAAAGCATCCATGAAATATTTTTGTGGAAGAAGAAGAGGTTTTGTAGAGGTGATTTTGTGTTTCGGATGATGAAACAATGAAGCGCAAACGTCCCTATTTATACAAAATGACCACCGCATTTTTCAGGAAAAAAGGGGAGAGCCGGCTTCCATCGCCAGGCTGCTCGCGCCTCTTTGAGGGTTCTCCAGGATTCCCGCTGTTGACTTGTCTCTTTCAACTTGTGCTTTCTCCTGACACCTCAAACCTCCCGCCAGGAAGGTCGCGCCTCTTCGGGATGATCCAGGATACTTTGTGTTTCCTCACACTCACATTTCCTTAATTTCGCGTTTTACGAAATCCGACACGGTTTCCATGACGCAGCTTTAAACATACGGATTTTTCTTTCTTTTTTTAAGGGAGGAAGGGCTAGTCGCCCCGATCCGCGATGGATCATTTCCATGTCAGTCGAAATTCTGAAATTTTTTCGCTTTTTCGCAATTTTCCATCAATAATCAAACTCGAAAATTGATAACGCGACACCAATTTTCATCAAAATTCAAGCACTCAAAAATTCGGGTCTTGACATCAAAAATCAAATATACTCGCAAAAATCCTTTTCTAAAATTCTTTCCTGACGGTTTGAGTTTGATTTTTTCGAGTCACAAATCATTTCAATGATTTCGATGCAATTTAATTCACGACACGAGTTAATTGCTCAAAATTTTCAAATCAATTCCTTTTGAATTCCCAACGTGACGATTTGTCACGGAATTTTCAAAATTTCAATTTTAACTTCAACTCATCTTGGTTAATTTTGATTTTCAATTAAATGCTTCTACGTGTTTGCGTTTAGGTATATGTGCTATCTGTTGCCTGTTTTCTACACTAACAATGCAGGAACTGGTGCAAAGCAAAAGGAGAATCAACAGCCGACGGCGCTCCTCCGAAACACAACACAAAAAAGCCAAAATCACAAAATGAACCACAATCCAAAAACACATATGTACAAACCGCCTCACGCAAAATACACCGGCACGCGTTTGATACGGACAACTGTCTATCATACAGACACTGGCCTAAAACAACTGTCTATCATACAGACACTGGCCTAAAACAACTGTCTATCATACAGACACTGGCCTAAAACTACCGTCTATCATACAGACACTGGCCTAAGACAACGAACTGGGGGCTATCTGCCACCTACCGAATTAAGCACTCTCTATCCACTCAAATGGAAAAGAAAGAGAGCAGCACAAGAGACAAAGGAGCAACAACGGAAGCAGAGGTGATTGCCATTATGGTAATACCCCGTTCCGGCTCCACGACAAAAAAGAAGACAGTGTCTTGCAGACTTCGGATGATGAGGAGGCCAAGAACCATGATGCGACGCACCACCCCGGTGCTGAACCCCACTCATCAGCCACCCTGTCTATGAGCCACGACGAAAAGGACAAACCGGCCACATCAGCCGCCTCTCCTCCTCTACGGAAGCATCCTCCACCACCGCCTCGAATACGGCAGCCTCCTCGGCCGCTACAGCCCCTCCAGGATCGACTTCCTCCTCCAAAGCCTCAACGGCAGACCCCATAGGTCCCAAACGATATCCTGC
Organism: Silene latifolia; assembly: GCF_048544455.1. Taxonomy (NCBI): domain Eukaryota; kingdom Viridiplantae; phylum Streptophyta; class Magnoliopsida; order Caryophyllales; family Caryophyllaceae; genus Silene; species Silene latifolia. The sequence continues at coordinate 50,819,083 of NC_133529.1, read as the reverse complement.
AGTAAAAAAAAAACAAAAAAAAAACAACAACATAAACGTCAGCCGAAATTTCGGCATTACGACGGCATGAAATGGATAAATCCAAACAAAAACAAAAAAACAACCTGCAAAACAAAACAAGGGCAATCCCGCCCAAAATCCAACCAAACAAAACGGTTCGCAAAACAAACACAAAAATGACTCGCCCATCTTTTCAAGCAAAAGACGAGTCAAAACCACAAAAACGGCATTTCAAGACCCATACAAGGTCCGCCTACCAACCAAAATACATTCCCGACACAATGGGGTATTTTTCTGCGACTCAAAAAGGCAATTCATACGCTAATTTGAGCCCAAACCGGCCAAAAATTCAAAAACGACCGCAAAAGGCAAACGTGATTTTATCACGCCTCAAGGTGACCTAAATTACCGATAAGGTCCATTTCAAGGCAAACTGACTCAATTCAAGCCCAAACAGACGCTTATTTTGTCAGACGTAAGACCGTCGCAAAAGGCAAAAATCCAATTTTGCCCCCAAATATCCAACGAAGGTCCATAAATGGCGAACACGGGTTTTCTCAACTACAATGCAACCTAGTGGGACCCACTACCCAAGCAAATAAACTTGGCATTGCAAAATGAGACGGTTTCTCGCCTCGCTCACGTTTTTCGAGCATAGGGAGCGGGAACGGGGACCAAAATGCAAACTAAAAGCACCCCTATACTCCTAAACAGGTTCCTAACCTAATGCAAGCATCAATTTCACTCAAAACAGGCTCAATCAAAAACGCCCAATTCGATTTTCTAGGGTAAAATTCGCCCTAATTCAATCAAGCTAAGGATGAACAATTTTAAATGGATTCAAGAGGAAATACATACCTTGAGATGACATTCTTGATAATGGCACGAGTGGAAGCTAGCAAAGGTCCTTCAAATGGCGATTTTTGCGGGTTTTTGTGTCGAAAGGAAGCAGACGAAGTGAGGTTGATATGCGGACCAACCTCGCGTCTTTTACAGAAAAATAGGGAAGACCCTTTGGTTCGCCAGGTTGCTCACGCCTCAACCAGGCCTCCCCTCACTCTTTCAGCGAAATTTGGGTTTTAGCCCAATTTCCGCATAACAAATTTCGAATTTTCATTTGACGATATTAAAGGTCGTCATTTTCTCAAAAACAAAAACAAATGGTGAAAATTCAAATTCGCTATTTTCGAAGGCTTTGAACGACGGCACGTAAACCGTCACTCCAATCAAATAGTGAAAATTTAAATTCGCTATTTTCAAGCAAACGGCGATCAAAACCGCCAATTTCAAAAATAATTGTGAGATCAAATTCACTATTTTCCTTCAAAAATTTCAAAGATGATAGCGAAAATCCAAAAAACCGCTATTTCTCCAAATTTTAAGCGACGACAATTAAAACCGTCATTTTCAAAATAATAGTCGGAAATTGAATTCCACTATTTTCACTACACATGTCAACGACGGCACATAAACCGTCACTTCAATCAATAGTGAAGATTCCAAATTCGCTATTTCCATCACATGTCGACGGCGGCACATAAACCGTCACTTCAATCAATAGTGAAGATTCCAAATTCATTATTCTTTCAAATACCAGCAGGGGGCTTCCTCGCGGAACCCGCTCATTCCAAAAAATAGTGAAAATCCATAACTCACTATTCCCACAGCGACATCATGAGTTCGCTACTTTCAAAACAAGCCCATTCGACGCGGCTATTCCCGTGGTCCATTAATCGACCGCCTCATCGGCTTGCGAGCCTTTGTCCGCAACCATCCAAGGACAGATCCCGAAAAATGCCTTGGGTACATTTCCTTGTCATGGCTGGCGAGCCTTTGTCCGCAACCGTCCAAGGACAGATCCCGAAGATGCCACAGGTACATTTCCTTGCCATGGCTGGCGAGCCTTTGTCCACAACCGTCCAAGGACAGATCTCAAAAAATGCCTCGGGTACATTTCCTTGTCTTGGCTGGCGAGCCTTTGTCCGCAACCGTCCAAGGGCAGATCCCGAAAAATGCCTCGGGTACATTTCCTTGTCTTGGCTGGCGAGCCTTTGTCCGCAAACATTCGAGGACAGATCCCGAAGATGCCTCGGGTACATTTCCTTGTCTTGGCTGGCGCGCCTTTGTCCGCAACCTTTCGAGGACAGATCCCGAAGATGCCTCGGGTACATTTCCTTATCACGGCTGGCGAGCCTTTGTCCACAAATATTCAAGGACAGATCCCGAAAATGCCTCGGGTACATTTCCTTACCACTGCTGGTGAGCCTTTATCCGCAAACGCGCAAGGACATATCCGAAGATGCCTCAGGTATGACTCCTTCTTGTGGCTGGCGAGCCTTTGTACGTAGTCTAACGGACTTTAAACGACCCGCACGGACAGTCGACAGACTCTAAACTGTTCCCGACGACAGGTCCTTGCCTCGTACCCTTGAGTCACCTTGGCGTCGCCCTTCCCGACGGCAGGTCCTTGACCCGAATCCTTTCGAGCCGCCTCGACGTCGCTTGGGTCTCTAGGTTGTAATCTTCGATTGACCGGGGACTCTACTTTGACTTTTGCCCCGTCCAAGCCTCGGTCAAAGTGGGGGCTGTAGAGATACCCAAAGATCTATTGAGACTTCAACAAACACCCGATGATTATCGGACTACAACATGTTTTGGAATCGCGGCGTTTGATCGACAGTTTGTGTACAACTTTACGTCAGAAAACTTAAAACGATTTCGAAAATAAGACATCTCAAAACATTTCAAAAATAGCTGGAGTGTTTAACGCACGACGACGGGGTCGCAATGACACTAACTAGAGTCAAAACCGACACCGGACCAAAAACCGACTCAAAAATTCAAATCCCGACTCCAACAACGAGTCAAACCGAGTCAACCACAAAAAACAAACATTTCAAACCTTCTACCTTAAGTTTTCCCGGATTCATGTTGGTCAAGTATCAAACATGTGACTACAAAACCTAGGATAGAACAAATCATGATTGCGTTTGTTGTGAAAGTGACAACACAGCTCGAAGACCCGCGACGTGGCTCGCGCCTCTTTGAGCAGCCCAAGTGGCAACGTCACTCAAAACTCACACAACCACTCATTCTCCTATAAAAACCCCTCAAATGCCACCCATTTGAGATTTACGCGAGTGTCCGCCCCCTCTTTTATCCCTTAAAATTCTCGACTCGACTTCTTAAATCACAATCCGACGCGTATTTATGACCTACCGATCATAAATACAATCCTTACACATTGTTTGTTACCGTCATCGTGCATTAAATCACTTGACCGACAATTTCGACCACTACACCGTCACTAAACATTAAAACACTCTTTTTACTTACCAAAACGGTTTTAAACCGAGTTTTTTCCGATCAAACGGGTTGTTACTGTAATACTACGGTTTTATGAGTCTTTGGGTACTCTATCGAGTAGGCCTTACTCTGCCGAGTAAGGGTGTGTTGCGTTTTAAAATAGTTTCTGACCTGTTGGGTACTCGATCGAGTAACGTAGATACTCGATCGTGTAAGGGGCACTCGATCGAGTACCTTAGCTACTCGATCGAGTAGCCGGTTCTGAGGAATGATTTGACGGGTTTTGCTAATAACGCGAGTTTGATATAAAAGGTTTCCGTCAGTTTATTTAATCACTTTTAACCTTTCTAAACCCTTCAAAAGAAAAAGGAGTTACGTAGTTCTCTCTCGTCGCGTTGTTGGCAAATCCCCAAGGCTAGGAGTGTCGGATCATCTTGTTCTTTGCATCATAGCGTTCCTTGCGTCAAGGGTAAGATCTACATACCAATTTTATACTGTTTCTTTGAGTTTGTTTAAAACCCTAATTGGGTAGATTTGGGGGTTTTGGGAGGGTTATGTTGATTAGGTGATAATTGTATGATTATGTGTATAGGAGAAGGGTTCGTAGAGGAAAGGTTTTGAGACAGCTGCTAGATCGTCTGATGTTTGTGTTGCATTCCAGGTAGGGTTTCCCTACTCAGTATTAATTACATAATGTGTGGTGATTGTGTTGTAGTTAGTAATTGTTGATTGATTCAGACGGTTGTGATTGTATATTGTTGATTGATTCAGACGGTCGTGATTGTATATTGTTGATTGATTCAGACGGTTGTTGATGTTGTATTGTGGTTGCTGATTGTTTGTCTCTGGTTCTCGAGATGCGTTCTCGGCTGAGTGGAGTCACTTGCGGGAGTGGCTTCACGCCTTAGTTTCGCCCTCCGTGGAACCCGCCACGGGAGGGGATGTGCACATTAATGGGACAAGGTTATCGCTCGGTATGATGAGCGGGGCTTAGGTGGGAACGGCTGCGGTCCCCCACTGGCAGGGCTGGTCCAGTGGACAGTCGGTGATTGAGATTGTTGGAATTGGTGTGATTGAGTGTGTGTGTGACGGTTAAGCTGTCTGTTTATCTTATTGTTGATATATTGAGTTGTGTGATTAGTACTGACCCCGTTTAAATGTTTTAAAAACTGTGGTGATCCATTCGGGGGTGGTGAGCAGTTATTGAGCAGGTATGAGACGATGCATATGGGATAGCTGGGATGAGTCACCACGTTGCAGTTTAGAAGTCTTCCGCTGTGTCTGTCGCTTGATAGTATTTTGATAGTAGATAGGTTTGAGAACTTGTATTTCCTTCTATCAGTTTTGGCTTTGAACATGTAATCACTTAAACTATAATTACTTTTAAAGTACGTTTCTTTATTGTCTTATGATATTCATTGCCTCGGGCAACCGAGATGGTGGCATCCTTATACCTGAGTGGTCCTGGTAAGGCACTTGGAGTATGGGGGTGTTACAAATGGTATCAGAGCGACGATCCTGAAACCTGTAACCAATGAATTTAATGAATATAGGGAGTCAATTAAAATGAACCCGGGGTAAAGGTTGGAGGAGCTAATGCAAAGACTTGGGAGACGTCCTAAAGTCGCGAACTCGCCCTACAATTTTGAACTGGTGACCATGGGATATGAGTCGGGATCGCTATGTGTTTATCTTGTGAATTGTGTACCTATATGGTGATGTGTGGCATGAATCAGTGGATGTATGTATGTGGAGAATGGGGAATGTGTAGAAAAGATGGTGATAATGTGATTTCGTATGTTGTTGATTGAAAGCATGTTGTATGATAGTTGGTTTACAATGTTGGTTGGAATTGTTAGAAAAGTGTATGAGAATGATGAGTAATGTGTTGGAAATGGATGAATTGATTGGAAAAGATGGGGTAGCAATTGCATGAGAATATGAATTTTGTGATTATGAATATGTTTAAGTGACGAAGTGTATTTGTAATGTTGTTGTATTAGTAACATGAAAATATGATTTGTAATGTACGAGAATGTGGTGTTACGAAAAGTTATAAAATTTAAAGTATGCGGTTAGTACATGACTAATGAGCTAAATAATATATGTGCATGATGGATGTTGTTGCTTGATTTTTGAAAATAGTAACATATGATTATGAATACTGGTTTTATGAGTTTTGGACTGGTTTTGTTTGCTTGGTTGTTGTTTAAGTTGTTTGGAAGTAAAATCAAGTAGTTGTGTTTTTTTTTATTATAAAGAGGTTGTCTTCAAACTGTTATAACTTGAGATGCATAAATGATTTTGATGTGATTCCAATTGGAGGTGATAGCTTGTCCTTTTACGATTCTAACGATAGGTCACACGCCCAAAGCGACCAAGTAATGAGTGAGTTATGACTGTTTTACGAAAACTGGACAGTGCTGAGAATTGGGGTACTCGATCGAGTAACTAGGGTACTCGATCGAGTAAGGGGGCACTCGATCGAGTACCTTAGCTACTCGATCGAGTAGCCCTGGTGATTTGTTTTACGTGCTTCTGATCTTCACCTACTCGATCGAGTAAGTCCCTTACTCGATCGAGTGGCCGGTACTCGATCTAGTGACCCCTGTTTTGGGTCATATGCTTATCTTTTGACATTCGTTGCATATTATGTTTAATTCAAAGTTGTTATTTTACTTCTTTATGCATTGTTTTACATGTAAGTTGGTCTTGATACGTAAGTTACCCAATCTTATGGGGTGGTGAGTGGCACCTTATGGTGAGTATGAGTTTGGTGGGAGGAGATGAGCTATATGTGGTTGTGCTGAGAAGTGGAAAAAGAAAAAGAATATTGATGAGTTGATTGAGGCATGGTGCAAGTTTTGGTGAGACGTGGTGAGTGATTTATTCGCGAAATTGAGTGATGTGAAAGTAAGTGAAAGTGGGTAAGGGATGATGTGGGTCTAAGGAACGTGAGAATGAAAAGATTGAAAGGAAGGTTTGGATAGTGGCAACTTGGGATGTGTAAAGAATTATGGAGAGAGATGGTTAGGAGTCGTGTGGGTCAAGAATATATGTAGTGAAAGTTCGTTTTAAAGGGGTTGAGAAGAGTGGTATATAGTGAACTTTATGGAGACATGTTGCGAAGTGGATTTGTAGACAGTGAGTGAGTTTGGGAGATTTGGTTTATTAAGAGGTGAAACTACGTGTGATTTCTTTGGGCATTTAACGGCATGAAATGAAGTTGTTTAAACAGTGAACGTTGATTTTATGGATAGGTTAGTGGCAAGTGTGAGCGATAGCATAATAAGAGAAGATCCATGGTAAGAAAGAGTGAGATGATATCGATATGAAATAATGGGATTTGAGTTTTGGAGCAATGAAAAGATAATCGGAGCACTAAAGAGTTAGATAGAAGTAATAAGGAGTTGAGCTATTAATGGTATTTTTGGGTATAACGAGAAAAGAAGGATAGAAGTAAGTTGAGAAAAAGTTCACCGGAGTTATGTGACGTAAAGTAAGGAATCGTCGAGATGTATGATACTATCAAGGGTAAGTAAGTTAATAGTTATACAGAAGTTTCAGGACAACATGATTAATCATGAGTTTCGAGGAATTAAGGGAGTATGAAGTTGGTGGAGTATTTGCACGATACGAGATTTTTGGTGGAGAGTTAGATGATGATACAATTAAGGATAGTATTGGGAGGAATGTTGAGGTAATTTTGTTAATGGATTGGATGTTCGTTATTTGGGATGTTAACCAAGGATAAGAAACAAATCGTGATGTTTAGAGATGAGTGTAAGAGGTCTGATGCCCGGACAGCGGTAGTGTTATGATTTGTGACTAGTGGTTAAGGGTAAGGGTATATTAGAAAGGTAACAATTCTAAAGAGGTTGATTTTGCAGAGACCAGATTGATAAGTACAGTTATGAAAGAGTATAAGATGTGGTTATATGAGGCGGGTGTTAGTAGTTGAGTATTAATGGTGTGGCTACATTTGGCAGCGGGTAATGGATATGCGAAAGGGAGAATATGTTATGAGGTGTATACGAGTTAAGCTCGGGCGACAGGTAGCCTATGTTGAGAGGTAACTTACGTGATCAGGATTGACTGGTTGGATGTGATTATGGGTCTATGTCATATATAAATGTTTGTGAGAGGTTGTTACAGTAATTTTGATCTTGTTCTAGATAAGGCTTTAGTGGACATGGTAATGGCAAGTGATTCGTAGAACATGTGTAGTAATGATCTGATTTATGCAGGTGGTTCATAATCCTTTGTTGAGACAGTGAGTGTAGGGCGTTGAGTAATTAGTGTCGTGTTAAGTTATGTATGAGTTTTGCGGTAATGAAGGAAAGAACTTGAGGATCTAGTGAAAGGAAACGTAACGAGTGTGGATCGTGAGTTATGCTTTTGGGAGATAGGTGCTTTACATAGAGAGGTATGATGTTTTGCAGTAATAATGGAGAATTAGTATGGTGTTTTTGCTACGAGTTTCATGGTATAGGTTAGGTGGTGTACCGAATGAGTTGAAGTATGAGGACTGATTAAGTAAGAGAGCCTTGGAAATAGGAATGGTTATAGAAATGAGGTTATAGGCGGTTATCTTTGACATGTGGTGGTGATGAGGATAATGAGATAATATAGCTAAGGATTTAGTATTAGTGAGTTACGAGGACGTAACATTTGTCTTAAGAGGAGTAGGATGCAATAAAAGAGCGTTTCATGATGGTTCATGTTGTAATATAATTGGGAATAGAGTGTTAGCGTAGCGTAAACGGAGGGATTTGTTTTATGGATGATACTTATAAAAGGCCATGGCCGTGCTTGTAGTAGTGTGATGCTTCGGAGTATGAGAATATTTTATATAATGTTGACAGTTGGAGGATGATGTTATGAGTCTGAGTAAACTTCGAGGACGAAGTTCTTTTTACGGGTGGTAGAATGTAACATTCCGTTTGATGTCTAGGAGTGTCTTGATTTTGGATTTGATAGTGGATGATATTATGGAGCTAGCAGTGTTAGTGGATGGTGGTTGGTTATGTATGAAGTTGGTGTCGGGAGAGATATATATGTGGTGGATACGATATCGTGAGCCATGTTAAGGAAGTAAACATAGTTGGTGGAGTGGGTGTTAAGAGTTCATGTTTTATGTTTGGTCGAGTTTTTGAGTTCTTAGTTATGTTGTTGTGTCTTGGTCGAGTTAGTATGGTTGTTTTTAGAGTATGGGTTGAACTTCGGGGACGAAGTTCTTTTTAAGGAGGGAAGACTGTAATACTACGGTTTTATGAGTCTCTGGGTACTCTATCGAGTAGGCCTTACTCTGTCGAGTAAGGGTGTGTTGCGTTTTAAAATAGTTTCGACTGTTGGGTACTCGATCGAGTAACGTAGATACTCGATCGAGTAAGGGGGCACTCGATCGAGTACCTTAGCTACTCGATCGAGTAGCCGGTTTACGGGGAATGATTTGACGGGTTTTGCTAATAACGCGAGTTTGATATAAAAGGTTTCCGTCAGTTTATCTAATCACTTTTAACCTTTCTAAACCCTTCAAAAGAAAAAGGAGTTACGTAGTTCTCTCTCGTCGCGTTGTTGGCAAATCCCCAAGGCTAGGAGTGTCGGATCATCTTGTTCTTTGCATCATAGCGTTCCTTGCGTCAAGGGTAAGATCTACATACCAATTTTATACTGTTTCTTTGAGTTTGTTTAAAACCCTAATTGGGTAGATTTGGGGGTTTTGGGAGGGTTATGTTGATTAGGTGATAATTGTATGATTATGTGTATAGGAGAAGGGTTCGTAGAGGAAAGGTTTTGAGACAGCTGCTAGATCGTCTGATGTTTGTGTTGCATTCCAGGTAGGGTTTCCCTACTCAGTATTAATTACATAATGTGTGGTGATTGTGTTGTAGTTAGTAATTGTTGATTGATTCGACGGTTGTGATTGTGATTGTATATTGTTGATTGATTCAGATTTCGTGATTGTATATTGTTGATTGATTCAGACGGTTGGTGATGTTGTATTGTGGTTGCTTGATTGTTTGTCTCTCGGTTCTCGAGATGCGTTCTCGGCTGAGTGGAGTCACTTGCGGGAGTGGCTTCACGCCTTAGTTTCGCCCTCCGTGGAACCCGCCACAGGAGGGGATGTGCACATTAATGGGACAAGGTTATCGCTCGGTATGATGAGCGGGGCTTAGGTGGGAACGGCGGTCCCCATCGCGGGCTGGTCCAAAGGACGATCGGTGATTGAGATTGTTGGAATTGGTGTGATTGAGTGTGTGTGTGACGGTTAAGTCATCTCTGTTTATCTTATTGTTGATATATTGAGTTGTGTGATTAGTACCGACCCGTTTAAATGTTTTAAAAATCGTGGTGATCCATTCGGGGTGGTGAGCGATTATTGAGCGGTATGAGACGATGCATATGGGATAGCTGGGATGAGTCACCACGTTGCGCTTTAGAAGTCTTCCGCCGTGTCTGTAACGCTTGATAGTATTTTGATAGTAGATAGTTTTGAGAACTTGTATTTCCTTCTATCAGTTTTGGCTTTGAACATGTAATCACTTAAACTATAATTACTTTTAAAGTACGTTTCTTTATTGTCTTATGATATTCATTGCCTCGGGCAACCGAGATGGTGGCATCCTTATACCTTAGTGGTCCTGGTAAGGCACTTGGAGTATGGGGGTGTTACAGTTACACTTACGTCGGTCACTCGCCATAACCAAACATGTAAGTATGAGGGTGTAAAAATCCTCTTTTATTATGTTTTCATTCGTTTCATGACTATAACATGCTAAAACATGCATAACATGAACAAAAACATGGAATAAACGAGCCAAAACTGATTTTTGGTCTGAGGCAGAAGCCCCTTAGGTCGCCAACTAGCCCGCGCCTAAATGGGGTGCTCAGACCAGAGATCAACCGTGTTTGTTCTCGTCATTTCCTTTTAATCCTTTTTTCATATTTGTAATCGGTTTTCACCATTTCAAGTATTTTCGAATCCTTTTTATTTTATCTCACATGTTTTAACCATAAAGCATTTTTCACCCTTGGTTCCTCATACCATGACGGTTAAATCCGTGTTTCGGTGATAATATTTGGTTAATGACATTTAAAAGGTATTTTAAAACCTTTTATTTCATTTCTTTACATTTTCAAACAAGTATATTAGTCACCAACACAAAGTCATCCTTGGTTCCACATACCATGCCGGATTTTAACCCGGGTACGATGATGAGTATCGACTAATTACATTCAAATGGGTTTAAAACAATTAATCCATAATCATTTTCAAAAATATTCATGCCATGTTTGTCAAATCGAACCCGACACCGAATATTATCAAAACAATGATGATTATTCGAGTCTAGTTCTTCAAATCAACAAATGCGGTATAAAACGACGCCTTCAAACCAAACCGGGTTCAAATACCCATTTTCAACACGTTCTATAACGTTTTCCAAAAGGTCAGAACACGGCACATAAACCGTGGGCAAACCCGCGCCTAAACAGGCTCTCCATTTCTCATTTTCAAAACCAGAGGGAGGCCCCTTACACCGCCGGCTGGCTCGCGCCTCATATAGCCGTCTGGTACAGGGCCTGTTCCCTTCCAGCGTTAGTCTAGGACGATCCCGACTCCGGTTAACCCGGATATAGGACGGATCAGATGACTATTTAGTTATTCAAAACCATATTTGCAAAATGCCTTACTAAGACAAATGGATTATGTTATGCACCCTAAACCTAATACGATAAATGGATGTTTAATTTCCGTCTTGCATGCAAATCAACCGTTAATCAAACTCGACATCTTATACTTGATACTTGGATTAAATTAACCCACTTAGAAAGCTCTCACATGTTAGGTTTAAATTATTGAATGCGCATTCATGCATTTAAACCGTTTTATCAACTTTTGCATTCAACCAACCATGATCGATCAGTAGAGGCCGCTAACGCGGGCGGGATTGGGTGTCTGATTAAAGGGGTTCCCAATACGTACCTTCACCTCTTACTCAGAAACTTTGGATAGTGGACGACCTTATCCACGGCGTACGAGAGTCATTCTAGAGATAGGATGCTAAAGAGGGACGATTTCCTTATCTTTAGTACCTATGTCAAACGTTGCTTTGTGCTTCGATTTGATCGAGGTATAAAGAGGAATTCGAACGGATTCCAGGCATCCCACAAATGCTTGGTGGCGACTCCGAACATCTTTAATCGTTTCGAGACCCTAACCGAGACGAAACCGACCGATCTAAAATGATCCGGTCGAAAGCATTTTTACGCCGCCGAGCGTGGCTTTCAAAAAGACCGCTGCAGGTCCACAGATCGAAGTGGGCTCGCAGGTGGCCCGCGACCGTGGACCGGTAGGTGGCCCAAATCCACAGACCGAGACGTGAGCCATGTCCACAACCATCAAGACTCGTCAAACACCTTGCCTAGCCGAGCAAGCCGTGAGTCTACTATTTGGAGAAGATCGATTCGTTTGAGCCGCGCAGGATGAGATCATTACCATGATACTTCAATATGATCACTTCAACCCTACCACGTTAATCACAGAAATCAACACCAATCAGCAGAAAGGATGGAGAAAATCGATCAAGTGGACAAACAATCAAGGAAGACTCTTCAAGCTCACTACTGGAGAAGGAGAGATGTTCAAAGGAGAACCAGAAGACGATGAATTCGAGTCAGAGTCAGAGTCGGAGTCAGAGTCGGAGTCTAGAGAAGTTCCTAGAGAGTCTCCTCTTGTCGTCATTCCCACTTCCCTCGTTTCTCCTAGCTTAGTGTCGAATAGCAACAGTAGTTCGGGAAATGTCCCAACCGCTGTTCCTTTACCGCCACTGACCACAGATCAATGGCTTCTTTGTTTCAACTTTTCTCAAATCTTAATATGAATAAATCGGGTTCTGCTTACTCTTCGTGTTATCTTGAATGCAATTCTGTTTACGATGATAATGAGAATGACCCAAACCCTGACTCAATCGAAATACCTCCCTACATTGCCAAAGAAATACTACAAGAGGGGGAAGGGGGACCAGTGATAGAAAATACTGAACCCATCAACATAGGAACTGAACTAGAACCCCAAGAACTTAGGATAGGGACAACCCTGAGCCCTACCGAAAGGGCCAATTTCATAGACCTCCTACACGAGTTCAAAGATGTTTTTGCCTGGTCCTACAAGGATATGCCAGGGATCGACAGGGACATTGCAGAGCATAGAATCCCAATTAAGCCAGGTTTCAAACCCGTGAAACAGAAGCTTCGTCGAATGAGGACAGAATGGGCTCTGAAGATCAAAGAAGAAGTCGATAAACAATTCAAAGCTGGGTTCATCAAAGTTTCTGAGTACTCAGACTGGGTAGCTAACATAGTACCCGTACCAAAAAAGGATGGGAGAATCCGTGTTTGTGTTGACTTTAGAGACTTAAACAAAGCAAGCCCTAAGGATGACTTTCCTCTACCACATATCGACATATTAGTCGATAATACGGCGGATCACGTGTTACTATCCTTCATGGATGGATACGCAGGATATAACCAGATCAAGATGGCCTTAGAGGACATGCATAAGACCGCCTTCGTCACCCAATGGGGAACCTACTGCTACACGGTTATGCCGTTTCTGTTAATCAACGCCAGAGCTATATACCAACGCACCGCAACTACGCTCTTACATGACATGATGCATAAAGAAGTTGAGGTATACGTAGATGACATGATTGTCAAGTCCAAGGAAAGAGAGGGGCATATTGCGAACCTTCGCAAATTCTTCTCGAGGCTACGGAAGTACAACCTGAGGCTCAATCCTCATAAGTGCGCCTTCGGAGTGATATCTGGTAAACTCCTGGGATACGTGGTTAGTCAATGAGGTATAGAAATAGACCCTTAAAATATCAAAGCTCTAATCGAAATGCCGCAACCTCAAACAGAGAAAGAAGTTAGGGGATTCCTAGGCAAGGTACAATACATCCGTCGATTCATATCGAAACTCACCATGATCTGCGAACCCATATTCAAGAAGTTAAAGAAAACAGATCACACCATGTGGGATGAGGACTGTCAGAAGGCTTTCGACCGAATCAAGAAAATACTAACCAAACCGCCAGTGTTCATGCCACCCCAACGAGATCAACCTCTTGGTTTATATCTCACGGTAACCGAAACGGCCACGGGCGCCATGTGGTCGGGTTCCCTCGATGGAGGGTTTAGTTTTCAGTACTTGTCGTTAGGAGCACCTAGACCAAAACACAATTTATAACTTCACCAACAACTCTACAATTAGTAAAGAGGCAAGTAAAGGTCGGATCCTAAGGGACGGGAATTGAGATGGGATTTTCTATTGCAACTAGTGGTGTCTAAGGGTGTCACAATTTGGGGTTTGATGTAGAAGATCACTAAACTAAATAGCAATGAAAGTAAACAAGCAAGATGATTAAAAAGGGATGTAAACAATTGATAAAAGGCACTAGGGTGTCATGGGGTCATAGGGGATTCATGGGAATTGATCGTACAAACATATTCTCAAATTATAAGCAAGCAATTATTATTGTGATGGATCGAGTTGGTTTATATCTTACAATCCTAGGAAAGTTTGGGTCCCGGAGCCGAATCGATTAGATTGTACAACACCTACAAGTCGACTTAGTCTCCCCTACTCAACTACATGCATGGTCTAATGAGACTCGAGTTGGTTTATGTCTTACAAGTCTCATTGAAAAGATAGGTGATGGGTAAAAAATGCAAGGATTCATAGGCTCGCATTTCATCAAACATAACATGTGCATGAGTTGAGATTCACAACAAGCAAGCAAATAAACTATGAAAGCATATTAATTTAAGCATGAATCATTCCCCATGTTGGTTTCCCCTAATTACCCATTAACCCTAGCTAAGGAAACTACTCACTCATTATCATGTTGAACATGCTAGCAAGGTTGTCAATCATACCAACAAAGTGAAACATGATGAATAAATGAAGATAATTAGCAATAATTAAAAAGGGATTAAGAGAATACCTACTAATGATTCCAATAATAACGCAAAGAATAATAGAAGTACTTGATGCTTGATTGGAAGGTTGCCAATCTCCCAATAATAACCCAACTAATCTTCAATTACCCAAAATGAAAGATGAACTCAAGAGAGATTAAGGAAATGAAACTTGTATTAAAAACTTGATTAAATGTTGATTACAAGATTAAGGAGAGATTTGATTGATATTAACTACACTAAAGATTGCTAAGAAGAACATGCTCTTCTAATTAGACTAATGGGGTATTTATAGTGGGGATTAGTTACATAGTTTAGGGTTTACTAAGGGCTTAAATGACGATTAAGTCCTTGAGGAATCGCCGGTCTCTAGGGAGACTCCGGTATCCTTTTCGCCGGTCTTAGAAAAAGATGTGCATCCTTCCTTGAAGCTTGTAGAAGACGAAATGGCTGTAAGGGAATCCGGGCGTCTTAGGCACGGGACGGGCGGATTTGGGTGTGTCTGGACGGGCGTCCAGAAGGGGAAGACGGGCGGATTGGGCGTGTTTTGGACGGGCGTCTTGTGGAGGAAGACGCTCGGATTGTGGTTGCTGGACGGGCGTCTTTGGGACAATCCGCTCGGATTGTCTTACAGCTTCTTTTCTTCCTTTTTCTTCATAAAATCCTTGAGGATTTCCTCGGGGATGCAAGGATCTTTTCTCATCATTGCCCATCTACTATAGTATGTACAAAGGCCTTCTAGTCTTGTCTCTCCTTGATGCTTGGTCATTGAATTCAATCAATTTAGCTCTATTTTGCCATGAAAATGCAAGGTTTGCACTCCTTTCCTACCAAGGACACAAAACCTCAAAGAATATGCAAAACAAAGGACTAAAGACAATAAATGACCCAAATATGCACTAAAAAGCAAGGGAACAAGGCTAATTCGGGGACTAAATATGCTCTAATTATGGTCACATCAAATATCCCCAAACCGAACCTTTGCTCGTCCCGAGTAAAGAGGTGACAAAGACTAGGACCATTATTTAAACTAACCTAATAACATAGCCGATATGAGACAATTAGCGGGTCTCACTCCGCCCCTTCAACTCACAACAAGACAACCATGAGGTAGGATGCCTTCTTGCAAGGCAAGGTGGGTCTTGCCAAAATGGCGATACATCCAAGCATTAAAGCACACAAAACAAGTAATGGATGCATCTACAAAAGAATAGCCACTTTCCTCATCTAAGTGGCGGAAATTATCTACAAGGGAAGCAATTCAAGGGTACACGCTCCTTCATAGATGCAATTTCTTCAAACTACTAAGCCTAGAAGGATACCAATAAATCACCTCCAAGTTGTGTCAAGCTAGGGTACCTTTGTCCTCAATCGTTAAATGCTTTTGTCAAGAGTAGACTCCCTATGGTGTTAGAAACAATGGAGGATCGCAGAATTCCCCCTCTTGCCTAGACAAGAAGAAGGGTCGTCCCCTCTCTACCATGCACAAAAATGGATACGATGGATAAAGGGATCGATAGTAATTGAGTTTCATTTGGGAGTTTGCTTTGTTGTTTGTTTTTCCCCCCAATTTCTTGTGGCATATAACATTTGAGAACACTTTCTTTTTGCCATTTCTTTTGATTTTTGGCAATTCAACACTTGACAACTTTTCAACTTTTTGCATTTCTTTTGAACATTTTCAAAGTCACCCCATATGTAGTGAGGGTGGCTTATATTTGAAGCTTTAGGAGTTCTATTTTTGCTCCTCTTTTCTTTTGATGCATTTTTGCAAACTTTCTTTTCACATTTCATTTCATTTCTTGAACTCAAATCAACTTCTTTTTGTGCCCATTCCCTTTGATGACAAAAGTGTGGTAGAACATGGATGAATGATGGTTGCATGGTTTCAAGGGTCACCTTGGAATAAACGGTAGCCAAGGAGTTATCACACCACAAGGTACTCTTGACTAGGCCTTAATCCATGGGTCAAAGGATACTAGCATGACACATCCTAGGGTGTTTTACAAGTATTCTAACAAGCAAAATCTTAAGAACAAAAAGCATCTACTAGGGCCTATATACACTTGTCAAGCTTCCCAATTAGACGATTTCGCAAAATTTTCTAACATGCAACTACATGCAATGATGCAACTAACATATAAACATCCTAATGCAAATGATTCTACCAACTACTATGACATATAATCTAAATGCAAGTCCTAAATTCACATTGTTATACCGCATCAATCAAAATAAAGCCACATAATCATTAACATAAAGAGGAAAAAGGAGATTGGAAAGATCATACCATGCGGTCTTCAATATCCTCATGTCTCGGATGTGGCGTAGTCGATCAATGTGAGCAAGGATAGAACAAACACAATATATACAACAATATATACATGACTACACTACAAAGGAAATGAACTTGTTTTTGGATTTTCAAATTTTTCATTTTTTTTTGATTTTTCGAAACTTTTTGATTTTTTTGGGTTTTTGAATAAAAGTTAAGTTAGAATTCCCCATCCCCACACTAATATGGGCATTGTCCTCAATGGCCAAAATGATGGGAAAGTATGCAAATATGATGCATGAATTCTACACTAAATGCAAGCTATACTATACTACACTACATGATGCATGGGTTTTTTTTTTTGTTTATGATGGAGAGCGTAATTTAGATTACCTCCCGTTGCGTATGCATGTACTTCCCCAAACCGAGATAGACATTATTTCTAATGTCTTAAAGTTGGGGTAGTTCATGCACACAAGATGCAATGCATTTAACTAAATTATCAGTTTGGATTTTCAAAAGTGGGAACAATGGAATAAGAACACCTCAATAGGGCCGAGGTGTTAGTCCTCATGTTGCTAGGACTCTCCAAACTATGATCAAGATAAAAGTAAATAAAACAAAGAAAGAAGTAGACAAACCTCAAGAGGGTAGGAGCCTCCAAAGCTTGCTAGTCTTCCACCATATCATCATTGTCATCATCTTCCTCAATAGAAGTAGACTCATCTCCACTCCCCTCTTCACTTCCTTGCTCACTTCCTTCAACACTTTCTTCATCATCTTCATTAACCTCTTCTTCTTCATTTACCTCTTCAACAATGCCCTCATCATCAACAACCTCATCACCGACAACCTCATCGTCACCCGGTCTCTCACCCCTAGATGCACTTGGAAAGAAGACTTCCCTATCCGCCCAACTAGGCAAAGGACATGAAGGATCAAGTAGTCCTTGCTTAGCTAAATGAAGGAGGGGTGGATATTGGGCCAAGTAAGCATCTTCCCGGTCCTTATAAGCTTGTTTGTGCATCTCTTGCATAAGTAGAGTCATGTAGTCCTTGCCCACTTCAACACCTTCGGGTTTGAACTCTTGATATTTGAATGGATAGGGTGGTGTGACAATGGAGGAGGAGGGCTCTTCAATTTCGCCCCTTTGTTGACGGATGATGTATTCGGCTTCCTCCGGATAGTTTGATAATTGAGCAATTTCCGGAGTTGTTGTTGTTGCTTCCAAGGGAGGATTTTGTTGTTGTTGAACTTCCAAGTTTGCACTAGCAACCACCATAGCCAATGAGGCTTTCTTTGCTTGAAGGCATTGTTGCCTTGTTGAGAGTGCCTTTGCCTTAAGTGCCTTTGTTGATCCTTTTGTTCTTGCCATTGATGATTATACCAAGAAAAGAGTGAAAATCTTCAATTTTCAATTATACCCAAATCGATTTTAAGATGAAAGGCTTTGCCTTTGTATTTCTAAAATCGACTCAAAGGTTGAAGATTTTGGTGCTTGGATTGATTATTGTTGGATAAGGAGTGATTAATTGTTATTGAAGGGAAGTTTGGATTTGATTTTGTTGAATTTGGTTGAGAAAATCTTGTTTTGGTGATGGAGAGGATGAGGGTTTTGAGTTTTGGGGTTTATGGGTAGTGTTTTGAATGAATGAATGAAGGAATGAATGTGGGAGGGGTATTTAAAAACACCCAAAAATTTCGAAACTGCATGGGAAGACGGGCGTTTTCCCTTCGGGACGCTCGGATTCTGCCTAATCTGGGTTCAGGATTCTCGCCTAAAGACGGGCGTCTTTCAGCTGGGACGCTCGGATTCTTCAGTTGCGGACGAGCGGATTCCTTTGAAGACGGGCGGATTCTCACATAAATGAGTTTTCTTATTTTGCACTGGCAAAAAGACGGGCGTCTTCTTGCAAAGACGAGCGGATTCTTCAAGACCAGCGTCTTCTCTGCTGGGACGCTCGGATTCTTCAACAGTCCTAAATTTTCAATTTTTCAGTTCAATTGGACGGACGGATTCAGCCAAAGACGCTCGGATTCGCTAAAGACGAGCGGATTCCCCTTAAGGACGCTCGGATTCGCTAAAGACGAGCGGATTCCCCTTAAGGACGCTCGGATTCCTCCTAGTCTACCCGGATTCAGTTCCATCCGTGCACTTTCATATCCCATGTCATTTTTTCATTTTTCAAATCCCGTGTTCTTCATTCTAGGGGCACTACTAAGGCATGAATAGCCTAGGCAATTGCTATCCCCACACTAAGCTAGAGCACTACACATCAATTAAATCATTAGTCCCTCCCTCACTTCTCTCAAAAATGATAATTATCTTGATCAAAGCATAAAAATCCAAAAATGACAAAAATGCAATGTAAGAATTAAAATGCGAGTTAGGGAGTTAGAAATATTTACAAATGGTGGTTTGGAGAGGACTCCACCAAACTCTCATCCTTAGTGAGATGTCATGGGGGCATGTCCAAGGTGTTGTTGATGTTGCTCAACACCTTGAATAAGTAATCAAAAGCTTTTTCATTATTATGATAAAGATCCTCAATAGATCTTTGCACTTGGTGTCCTTCATATTGGTCTTGATCGATAGCATTACCAATGTAGGGATTGAAAATCCCTTCAAACTCATCGTCCCAAAGACCACAAACTTCATCTACTTGGTCACTAAAGATCTCTTAAGTTGATAGAGACAACTCTCCCATTTTCTTGTCTTGGGCAATGAGGCCATCCTCTTCATTGCTTGACTTTGGTGAGCTTTTCAAGCTCTCTTTGTTACAATTAACTTGCTCTTTGAATGGAGCATCTTCAATTTTCTTCTTCCAATGGAATTCCGACTTCTTCCTATCATCCTTCCGGCTATAATGATCAACCATAAAACATGGTTCATGCAAACGGGGAGCTCTCATGGTCTTGTCAAGATTGAAAGTTATGCTCTCATCTCCCACTTCTAGAGTGAGCTCTCCATGTTTCACATCAATCACCGCACCCGCGGTGTGCAAGAAAGGTCCTCCTAGAATGATTGGAATATTGGAGTCTTCTTCCATGTCAACAATGACAAAGTCCACCGGGATGAAAAATTTCCCAACTCTTACGGGAACATCTTCCCATATTCCCAATGGTGTCTTCGTCGATCTATCGGCCTTTTGGAATATAATATTGGTGCATTTAAGCTCTCCCATCCCACATAAGGCTTTGTTGATCGTGGTGTCGCCAATGGTACACGGTATTGAGAAGCTTCCCGGATCTTTGAGTTTTGGAGGTGAACTCCCTTGAAGTATTGCACTACTCACCTTAGTGAAGGCGATAGTCTCAAGCTTCCGGATCGACTTCTTCTTTGTGAGGATGTCTTTCATGTACTTTGCATAGGCCGTCACGTGATTGATTAATTCCGTAAAAGGAATCGAGACTTCCAAATTCTTCACAATCTCCATAAATTTTCCAAGTTGGTCATTAAATTTGGGCTTGGCTTGACGACTTGGAAAAGGAAGTATAATCACAATGGGCTCCTTCTCCTTGACCTTGTCTTCATTTTTCTTTGAAAATTCTTCGTTTGATGGTTCTCCATCCTTGGAGTTTTGCACAATTTCTTCCTTGTCACTAGCTTCCACAACTTCATCCTCAACTTGCTTCTTCGGTGCTTCATACCTTGTACAACTTCTCAAGTGAATGGCACTAACCGTTTCATGTCTTGGGGGATTACTTTAAGGTGGTAATTGCCCCTTTTGTCTTTGTGAGCTTGAAGATGCTAGTTGAGTCAATTGCGTTTCCAACATTTTGGTGTGAGCTAGGATGTTGTTGATGGTGATTTCCTTTGCTTGACTATCCTTTTGCATTTGAGTGAAAAACTCTTGTTGATTCTTTTGCATTTGGAGGACCGCTTTTTGAACATCAAAACCTTGGTCATTTTGTTGATTGTATGGAGTTTGATTTTGGTAACCTTGGTTTTGGTTGTAAAAGGGTCTTTGATTTTGGTTTCTCATGGGAGGTGGGGTGTATGTTGGTTTAGGGTTTTGAACATTTTGGCTTTTGTATGAGAGATTTGGGTGGAATTTGGTGTTTTCATTGTAATAATTGGAATAAGGGGTACCACTCTTGTATGCTTGAAAAGCATTCACTTGTTCATTTGTTCCCCTACATTCATTTTGGTCATATCCCAAAGTTCCACAATTCTCACATATCTCACTTGGGATTGATGAAGATGCCGTCATGGCATTACCATAATGCTTTGGTGATTTTGAGGCTTCTTCAAGTCTAGCCATAGCTTTTTCAAACTTCAAGTTGATGGTATCAATGTGAGCACTAAGTTGAGCACCCAATTGAGTAATGGAGTCCACTTCATGCTTTCCTCCTCTAGTAGCCTTGCGAGGTCTACTATATTGTGAATTATGGACCGCCATTTCCTCAATTTTGTTCCAAGTTTGATTGTCGTCAACTTCGGTGAACATTCCATTTGATCCCATGTTGAGAATGTTTCTTGAGTCTTCATAAAGACCGTTCCAAAATTGTTGTACCAAGATCCACTCGCTAAGTCCATGGTAAGGACATGAGCGACAAGTTCCTTTGAATCTCTCCCAAGCTTCATACAAGGTGATACCGTCGTTTTGTATCAAAATTAAATTTATAATCCAAACTAAAACTATAGCTAGTGATAGTAAGGGTCGAACCACAGAGAGACAAGATCAATTCTATTTGCTATTTTCATCTATTGAAGTAACAATTGTGGGGGGGGGGGGGTTGGTTGATTGATTCTCTACTAACTGCAGAAAATTAAATGAAGTTTAAGTACATAATAAATGGTAGCTAGGAATTTCGGTTCATCATGGCTTAATGGTCAGTCTAGTAAAATTAAGGTCTGTCCAATACCGTCTCAGGATGTCGAATAGGTCGTCTAAGTCTCTATTCAAGTTAAGCCTTTCGGTCTCTTTTCCACCCTAGAAAGAAACTAAATTACTTTCGCTCTATAGTTCTTCCAATTACTTGTAAGAAATCTAACTCCACTAATTTCTCAATCTAGCAAAGTGGTAAAATCTCACAGCAGTAAATAAGACCAGTACAGGTTCAACCTAGACTTAATAAAATCATCTCATGACGCCATGGATTCCCTAATTCCTAGCATAGGAGTTTTACCTACGCATGATTAAAACTATAACAATTGCAAACTTAAAGACATACAATGAAATTGACATGATTGAATTGAAAATTAAATAGAAGATTAAAACTGAATTACTTGAAAATAAATTGGTAAAAACAAGAATTAAAAGGACAAGAATAAAGGAAGATTGAAATTAAATTAAAGCTTACTAAGGAAATTGATGAACAAACAATTAATTTGAATCCGTGCCTCCACTTCGTGTCTCCAAAACTAGATCTAAAACTTCAGTTGTTGAATAATAAAAAGCATAACCTAAATTATTGTTGCCTTCTACTGATAAACGTTCTCCCCAAAAGTTAATTACAAGTGGGCTTTCAAAAGTCTAACGCATAAAGTAAATCACAGGTTCGCGGCCTGGTCGATCGACCAGCCAGTACAGTGCTGCCTCCTCTGCTGAACTTCCACGGTCGATCGACTGGAGATGTTGGTCGATCGACCAACGACGCTGTGCAGTAACTTCTTTTCTCTTCCAATCAGCCTCTTCATTCCATGCACGCATCCCAAGGTGAACAAGTCCGAACTCCCATCTTCCAAGTTTCCATGAAGTTGCCTCCGGAGGACGATTTAAGCTTGATTTAGCTCACTTCCACTCATTCCTACAATAAATCATAGAAATTCCAAAGTAAACCGTTTCGGGAGAAGTAGTAGCTTTAAGCAAACAAATACGCATTGAAATACGTGCCAAAACTGCAAATAAAGTGTATAGAATATGCACGTATCAAATCTCCCCAAACCAAACCTTGCTTGTCCCCAAGCAAGCACTATGACCCGACTAAAAACTTCTAATGGAACGGATTTCATGCTCAGAGCTAATACAAACCATCATGCCCAACCAATTTAATGCAGCTATTAACATCCAAGTATCTTGTCAAATGCAAACGAGTTGAACATGTTAAAGAATTTGCTAAACCTTCGACCTTGCAAGACTCGTATATATCGGACTCTCGCGGGTCGCTCATTCGCTCATTTAAGTACAAGGTAAGATATATTGTGCAAGACAGAAGAGTAATAAAAATAAGACTCTCACCTATCTACGACCCATAAGAACATGCCTGCAATCTAACATGAATAAAGTCTCTACAACCGTGCATATGCATTCCAACCATTTAATGACCATGACACACGCCGAGGCAATTTTGGAATTGTGAGGCTAGAGGTAAAAAGAGGCTAAAATGAATTTGGGAAAGAGGGGTTAGGCCGAGCTAATAACCACTAAACCAAATTATAAGCAAATCCACTTCTTACTTCCACTTACCAAAAATAACACCAATGCTCAAATATCATGAGCATAGAACTCACAATTCTCTAATAAAATACAATTCCCCAAATAATATGAATAGCACATGGAAATTAAGAAATCACCATCCGAAAATCATTTTAAACATGTGATCTCTCTCTCTTTTTTTTTTTGATTTTCTTTCTTTTCTTTTCTTACTTTCTTTTGTTTTTTTTTTCAATTCATCGTCTGGCAGTCGATCGACCAACAACATCAGTCGATCGACCACCCCTGC
This sequence comes from Silene latifolia, assembly GCF_048544455.1. Classification (NCBI taxonomy): domain Eukaryota; kingdom Viridiplantae; phylum Streptophyta; class Magnoliopsida; order Caryophyllales; family Caryophyllaceae; genus Silene; species Silene latifolia. The sequence goes on along the minus strand of NC_133529.1, from coordinate 50,795,850 downwards.
TGGCCAGTGCTCTTCTGCCCAGTTCAGTGTCTTCCCCTTTTTTTTGATTTTTCTGAGTTTTTTTTTCTTTTTCTATTTCTTGTTCATTTTTCTTTCTTTCCTTCCCACCATTTCACCTCCAACTTCTCATGAAGAACAAAATAACCAAAAGACATTCAAGAAATTCCCAAAACACTAACATTACTAGCTCGGATAAGGTAGGTTAAATATAGTATGTAGCTAAATGGGACAAAATAAGCTATTTGGCTATGTGAGGTTTATGAGTAAAATGAGAAAGGGGAACCTCTACCACATGTGTCAACAAACCACGGACCCGAATGCATATAGGTATCAAGTAGAATAGACTCATGCTTATGCAAATTGATGTGACATGCCTTATAAGGAGAAACTACTCTCATTCCTACATGAAATCGGTCATGAATGTCACCGATTTATTAAGCTCTATCCTTAGAAATTTAAGTAGCTTGCCAATATTGAGTCAAGTCTATTCGTTTAGCAAAATTCCAACAAAAACTCGTAGACTATGCAAGTGACATACTTGGAAATGTTCAAAGTGCAAGGAAAGGGCAATGAGACAATATGTAATGAAAACTCATCATTGAAATCCTTCCGTTCCGACTCGACCTAAATGTGAAAGTAAACGTGATTTTTTTTGAATTTTTGGTGGTTTTTCAATTTTTTTTTCATTTTTTCTTTTTTTTTTTTTGAATTGAAAACAAATGCAAGCTGAAATGCAATGAACGTGTGACTGAAATGCAATAAAAAACAAATGCAAATGCAATAGACATATGCATATATCCTCCCCAAACCAAAACGCACAATGCCCTCATTGTGCTCAGCAGCAAATCACCAGCATCAACAACAATAATGGGAAGAATATAAGCAACAACAAAATAAAAGGAAACTAACAAAAAGGGATCGGAAACTCACAAAAGAAAACCTCCCCAAACCAGCCAAAAATGGGGGAGGTCAGGATGCGTCTAATCCCCACCGTCATACTCGCTGCCCTCATCCTCCTCGGAACCCGAGTCATCCTCCTCTTCCGCCTCAAAGAGCAGCGGCAAATCGTAGTTATAGGAGTAGATCTCGTAGCAAAGTGGAGGATATCCGCCACCGGGGAACAAAGAAGGACGGGTGAGTCCAGGGACCTCGTGGAAGCATCCCCGTCCGAGCGTACTCCTCAGAATCGGGTACATGGCCAAAGCCATGTCTATCTGTCTGATCAAAACTCCTGCACAGGTCACCCAACACACGGGAAACCGCCCTTTGGTCCATGACCGCAGGGATAACAATAGGTGTAAGGGGACGAAAAGTAGCCGGGAAACCCGTGGGAGCAGGAGTGGAGGAGGAGAGGGCCTGTGAAGAGGAGGCACGAGCTCGCCTCGAGGTGCTAGCAGTAGCGGTGCCCGCCACAATAGGGAGCCTGTAGCTAGGCAAGGGCGGGCGAGTCGCCCCCAAAACAGTGGTAAGGGGCAAGATAGAAGGGAGGTCAAGGATAGGGATGAGGTTGCAAATGAAAGAATCAATCTTCCACCGACCCCGAGTATCGACCCATTTCACAGACTTGGCGTAGTCAAGGTCCATGAAGCGTGCGTCAGGGTCAAGAGGGGCCTCCTCTCGAGGGAAGACAAGAACCAGATGGTTGGCGATACGAGTCACCAACCCACCACAAACAATAGTGGCCAAAGAGGTACCCTCACTTATAGTGTAAAAGTGAGAGGCAGTCAAATAAATTATGTTATAAATACGGGCTACCCGACTTTCAATGTTCAGATAGCCCGCCAAGATAGACAATTCAATGGTATTAACATTATTTGACACTTTGCGGCCGAAGATGGTGTTACCCATCAGCCGGAAGAAATAACGAAAAGGGGGTAAGTGGATGGAAGTGCCCGTCCTCTTAGGGCCGTTCGATCATGAGATACACGACCACATTACCCCGTGCACATCGAAGTTTCCGAGGTGTTACCCTCGAAACAAAGACCCAAATAACCAAAAATTCACTAATGTCAAGGAGTAGGTGACATTGAACAATAGAAAAGAAATGCAAGAGCTACTCCTATTGGCTTCAAAAGAAGCCCGGTCAAAAGCAAAAGACGAGAAAACTCAAGGGTTAGAGTGTAGTAGGTGAACTCAGCCATGTCCACCAGTCCCGACATCCCTGTCCCATTTAGCAGAGACACAACAGATTCAAGACACCCTAGTTTCTCTAAAGTTGGCTTATGAATAAAACGGGTTGCCTGAACTTTTATTTTTTCGACCAAGGTAATAAATTTGGCTCTCTGAGTGGAGGTAGAGAAAGTCACCTGCGGATAGTCAGGTAGACTATCCGTAGTTACCTCGATCATTAACGGCGGACCCCGCGCCGTTTAGCCGCTCCTTGACCGGATCGCCCATCAAGATCGTCTTCCCTTTTGTCATTGTTGCTTCCTACAAAATTAACAAATCAACAACTAGCTTCCCATAATTTGAACAATGAAAATTTATATAACCCTAAACAAAATCAGAAATTGAACACGAAATTAGGGTTTCTAAAATTTGGGGAAAACGGAATTAAGCATCTCCTAGTTGCTAAGATGTCTCGAGAATAAAGGGAAAAGGATAGCAAAATGCAATTAAAGCATAAATTCGATAAGAAATCAACCCCAAAGCTATTTTGCCCAAATTGATTTTTCCGACACAAGGTAACAATGCTCGAAATTTGGGCATAAAAATTCAGCGAGAATCGAATTTAAAGGACGAAAATAGGATTAGAAACATACCTTTGATGAGAACTCGGGAATTTGAGCAGGAAAAATCGAAGTAAAAGGGGTAGATTAGCAGGGAAAATCGCGAAAAGGGGAAGAACAAGGGGTTTTCTATTTTTTTGATTAAACGAATGAATGAAGTAAGAAATAGAACTTCCCTATTAACTTGAATTCTGGTTTCACGCGGTGGTCGATCGACTATCAGACCCAGTCGATCGACCAGTCTTCCCCTATACAGCTCTCTGACTTTTGCTCTTCAGTCGATCGACTGATGTGCTTAGTCGATCGACTGCAGGTACTGGCAATTAATCTCATTTACGTTAAAATTGCTTTTCCAACTTAAGTTTCCTGTCTTTCTCTCATAAACATTCAGCAAATCACCCTACGCACTTTGAATAAAATAATTACCCGCAAAAATTCTCAAAGGCACGTCTTTCCATAAAAGTAATTGCTAATTAAAAAGAAATAACTAAAGTGCTGTTTGGCCAAGCTTAAAAAGTGCTTTTGTAATTGAAAAAGTAGTAGCTTGGCCAAACATGGTAAATTAGAGAGATTTAAAAGTGCTTTTGAGAAGTCAAAAACTCATTATTCACCCCCAAAAGGAGAAGTAGATATTTACTACTTCTATTGCTACTTTTTACATAAAGAACCAAATAAGCAAACAAAAGTTGTATTAAAGTAGTTAGGCCAAACATATAAATTTTGTGAGAAACCGCTTTTACAAAAGTATGGCCAAACAACTAAAACTTTTCCGAAAAGTAACTAGTGAATAAACTCCTTTTAAAAAGGAAAAGTTATTTTCCATAAGCAAGGCCAAACAGTACCTAAGACTCCTAATGCAAATTAATTAAATAAAACTGTAAAGTTCCTAATTACATAAAAATTACAAGCCGGGTTGCCTCCCGGTTAGCGCAGGTTTAAGAGGTCCCGCACGACCTTTTTTTTACCTTAGTTTGCATCATCCGATAACGGGTCGAAGTAAAATACCTCGACTTTCCCAACAAATTCATCTGTTCCGTGATAATGCTTCACATATTGGCCATTAACTTTGAACCTTTCTCCAGCAGAGGTCTCCAGTTCAACTTATCCGAACTTTGTAACTGCTGTGACCGTATAAGGGCCACTCCACCTGGATTTCAGCTTACCAGGAAATAAACGGATACGAGCGTTAAAAAGAAGTACCTTATCGCCAATATGGAACTCGCGCTTAATAATTCTCTTGTCATGCCAGCGCTTTGTTTTCTATTTGTAGATTCTGGCATTATCATAGGCCAGCAGCCTAAATTCCTCCAGCTCATTTATCTGTGTCATACGTTTCTCACGAGACAGGTTAGGATCCAAATTCAAATCACATATAGCCCACCAAGACTTACGCTACAACTCAACAGGTAAATGACATGTCTTACCATAAATCAATCGGAATGGTGACATCCCAATTGGCGTTTTAAACGCGGTCCGATAAGCCCATAAGACATCATCTAACTTAAGACTCCAATCTTTCCGTGATTTAGAAACAACTTTAACTAAAACTTCTTTCAATTCTCGGTTAGAAATCTCAACCTGACCACTAGTTTGGGGATGATACCTGATACGTGCATATTCTATACACTTTATCTGCGGTTTTGGCACGTATTTTCATGCATAATTGATAGCTTAAGGCTACTATTTCTCCCGAAACGGTTTACTTTGCATTTTCTATGATTTATTGTAGGAATGCGTGGAAGTATGCTAAATCAAGCCAAGTTCTGTCCTCCCGGGAGCGAGTTCAAGGAAGCTAAGAGGAAGGAGAGTTCATTCACTCACCTTGAGATGCGTGCAAGGAGTGAAGAGTCATTTTGGAAGCATAAAGGAGCCACTCGCACAAAGATTATCGATCGATCGACTAAGCCTTTCATCGATCGACCACCGGATCTCGACATTCTTATTCAAGATGTTCACCGATCGACCGCGGCAGACGATCGATCGACCGATTTCGAGCCGACGTTTAATTTTCCGTGTTAGACTTTTAAAAGCCCAACTTGTAATTAATTTTTGGCATCTTTTTATCGAAGAGAACGCAAAGAACTTTTAGGTTATGTTATTCATTCCGAATAAACTCGGTTTTGATCTAGCTTGGGACGGAAACCTTTGATTCGAATGCTTTGTTCTTGATATTCAATTAGTAAGCCTTTTATGCAATTCTTCCTTTTCTTAATTTCACTTGTTATTTTGATTCTTGTTTCACAATTAATTTCAAAGAATTGATTTCTTCCCCTTTGTGTTAACTAGATTTCATTATGTCAAAGTTGTTCTTTACTATTAATTTCGCAATTAGTGTAGTTATGATTATGCGTAGGTAACTCCTTTGATTGGGAATTAGGTGAGCCATGGTATAAAATTAGGATTGTTGTGTAGCATGAGCTCTTCCGTATTGGTCTTGTTATCTTTTGATGGATTTCTTTGCTAGGTCGAAAGATTGGTAATTTGATTTATCACTAGATTTAGAATTTCTCTTGAGTGAAAACTTTGATAAATTCTAGGAATTATTGACCGTGAGGTTATTTGAGCTTTGATCGAAAGACTAGCTTATTTTCCCCGAGACCGTATTATGAGATCTCTCGCTTGACTCGACTGTTATTTGCCATGGTGAACCGAAATTCCCGATCCTCTTTTTTTTATCTTGTTAAGAATATTCATTTAGCAATTAGCCGCTTAATCAATCGATTTCAAAACCCCCAATTTATCGTTACTTTATAGACTGAAAAATAGCAAACAAAATCAACCTTGTCTCTCCGTGGTTCGACCCTTACTATCACTAGCTATAGTTTTAGTTTGGAATTATAAATTTAATTTTGATACTAAACGACGGTATCAAATTTTGGCGCCGTTGCTTAGGGAGACGGTGTAATTCTGTTTGCTTTATTTTAGTTTATTTTCCTTGTCTCAGGGAACTTTTGTTCCTTGAGGCCGTTGCTTATCTTTGCTTCTAGTTTCGCTTTTGCACAGTTAGAGGACAGGTTTTTGAGAGGAAGACTTGAGTACTCTCATTTTGGAAGTTATGGCTACGATATATGATAATTTTCAGCCGAAGGAGCACCACCTTCCAAAGGGGCAATAGTTACCTACCCCTTCTACCGGTAAATTCGAGTTTCGTTCCTCTTATATTGATTTAGTGGAACGGAATCGCCAGCGGTCTACTCGATGAAGACCCCTTGAAACATATGGAAATTTTCACGGATTATTGTTGTTCAATACCTATACCGGAGGGGGTAACTCAAGATGAAGTAAAGGGGTTTATGTTCTTATACTCCTTGAAGGATTCGGCGCGAGATTGGTATCGCTACCTCGATAGAGTAGCAAATGAGTAACCGATTGGACATCTTTAGCACTAGCCTTCTACAAGAAGTACTTCCCGCCTTCAAGATCGATGCCTTGAAGAGTAAAATCACGAGTTTTCAGCAAGGAGCCGACGAAGATTTTTGTGAAGCATGGGGACGTTTCAAAAGTTTGGTCCGAGCTGTCCCCCATCATGGTTTCCAGCAATGGTATCTTTGCAATCTATTTTACAATGCTTTATATGATGATTACAAAGTCATTTTGGATGCAGCTGCTAATGGTAGGTTCCAAAATAATACCGGTCAAAGTAAAGGTTGGAACACCATTGAGGAGATGGCAGTCCATAAAGCTGAGTTTGGAAGTTCACGTGGTAAGTCACGAAAGCAAAGTGAAGACATGATCATTGTTGTGTCACTTATAACTTCCATTTCTACCCGTCTCGAGAAACTCGAGACTTCTCAAGCTTCAAAAGGGAAAGTCAAGTTCCTATTCAAAACTCAGATGAGATCGAGAAGTTAAGGGAGATGGTCCAACTCCTTTTGGTTCAAGTGGCGAATATGGAAGCAAAGGATTGAGTCGTCACAGAATTTTGTGAAACAATTGGAGAATATGGAGGCTAAGCAAGCCTCTAATTCATTAATTAAATGTGAAGGGCCGGTTGAGACGATCAATGCCATCAATCTCGAAGTGGCCTTTCTTATGAAAGTCCCGATAAGCCAAAGGAAGACTCGGAAATGATGAAGAAGCTCGTTTGAATTCGATGTAAAACGAGTCCGAATGCCCGATAATTCAGTGTCGATCGACCTGCATTCCCGATCGATCGAATCAAATCTGTATCGACAAAATAGTTTCTCGTCGAAACTATTCACACCTAGCACATCCAAATCGATCGACCAACATCCTCGATCGATCGACCGAGATACCCGATGACGATAATTCGACAGAACTGCTTCACGCCCGGCCTTACATGGTCGATCGACCACCCATACCAGATCGATCGATGAACTCCGAGCAGGATGCAAATCCGTCAACTAGTTTGCATGATTCATCACTCATTGATGGTTTGATGGGGTTTTAAACCTACGGAAGCGTATGTTACCGATCCTACGGCCGATGTTGCGATCCAGATCCTGGAGCGTTTGAAGGCTACCAAGTCGAGCGTAAGTTTGGTAAGTTTCGGAGATGGTCCGAGAATCTCGAGGTAACGGTTCCTTTCACTGATTTAATTACCCAGGTACCCTCTTACGCTAAATTTATGAAAGATATCTTGAATCGTAAGAGAAATTTTCGTGATGATGGTAATGTTGCGTTTGTGGAGGAATGTAATGCTCTTTCACAAGTTAATGTGCCACCCAAATTAAAGGACCCGGGTAGTTTTTCAATTCCTTGCACTATAGGTAACCACGTAATTGGAAAGGCCCTTTGTGACTTAGGGGCCAGCGTTAGTGTCATGCCGTATTCTTTTTGCGAAAGGTTAAACATTGGTAGACTTAAGGTGACCGATATTACCGTTCAAATGGCAAATAGATCGACTCAAAGACCTATAGGTGTTCTGGAGGATGTACCCGTTCGAGTGGGCAAGTTTTTTATTCCTGTCGATTTTGTTGTTTTGGACATTGCGGAGGATAGTCAGATACCTATCATTTTAGGCAGACCGTTCTTACATACATACAAAAATGGGTGTGATAGATGTCAAACGCGGAACCATCACCTTAGAGGTAGGGGATGACACCATTGAGTTCGATCTTGCTCACAAGGCAAATCGAATCACGATGAAGATACGTGTTATTCCATTGATATTGTTGACAGGGTTGTTACTTGTAATTGGAGGGAATCCTTGGCCAAGGATCCTTTAGCTGATCTAACCCATTCAGATGAGTGTGCAGGTAATACAGTGGAGAATGCTGAGGAGCCAGACGCTTTGGTTGCCTCAATGGAGAGCTACGAGCTCAATGAGGAAGAAGATGAGATGTTTTTGAGCCTGGCCAACGATAACTTAGTGAACACTTGCTACACCATTGAAGCCGATTCTGTCTATCTTTGTAGAGGTAAAGGTGCCAGAGCGTAAGCCACTTCCCCTAATCTTAAGTATGTTTTTCTAGATGATACGGAGCGACCCGGCTATTGTTAGCTCTAAGCTTAACGATGACCACCGTCTGCGCTTTGATGTGTGTACTTAAGAAAAACGGGAAGGCTTTGGGTTACTCTTTGGATGACATTAAGGGCATCACCACGATGTTTGTATGCACAGGATAGAGTTGGAAGAAGGCCACAAACCTTATAGACAGGGTCAACGCAAGTTGAACCCGAAGATGCCGGAAGTTGTCATGGCTGAGGTGATGAAACAACTTGATGCAGGTATTATTTATACAGTTGGCAACTCCAAGTGGGTTAGCCCCGTTCAGGTGGTCCCGAAGAAAGGAGGGACTACCGTGGTTAAAAATGATAAAAATGAACTAATACCAACTCGAGTAGTGACAGGGTGGCGGATGTGCATTGATTATAGACATTAAATGCCGCCACCAAGAAAGACCATTTCCCCCCCTTTGTTGACCAAATCACTGAAAGACTTGCTTCTAACAAATTTTTCTGTTTTCTAGACGGATATTCGGGTTCTTTCGTATCCCTATTCATCCTGACGATCAGAGTAAGACTACTTTTACCTGTCCACAGGGTGTTTTTGCGTATCGTAGAATGCCTTTCGGATTGTGTAATGCCCCCGCCACCTTTCGTAGGTGCATGATGGGGATTTTTTCCGATTATATAGAGAATATTATGGAAGTATTCATGGATGATTTCTCGGTTTATGGCAGTGACTTTGATCGTTGTTTAGCTAACCTTGATAAAGTCATGCAAATATTATATAGATGTTAATCTTGTTTTAAATCGGGAAAAGTGTCGGTTTATGGTCAATGAGGGAGTTGTGTTAGGGCACCGATTTCGATAAAGGTATACATGTTGACAAGGCAAAGGTGCAGGTGATTGAGCAATTACCTCCTCCCGTGAATGTTAAAGGAGTGAGGAGTTTCCTAGGTCACGCTGGTTTCTACCGGCGTTTCATTAAGGATTTTTCAAAAATTGCTAAACCACTTACACAATTGCTTCTTAAGGATGTCAGTCTTTGAATTTACTGATGAGTGCCATGCCGCTTTTAACAGGTTAAAGGAGGCCCTAGTTTCTCGCGCCAATCATTCACCGCCGATTGGGACCTCCCATTTGAGATCATGTGTGATGCCATTATGCTTTCGGTGCGGTTCTGGGACAAATAAAAAGAATAAAGCTTTGAATGCCATATACTATGCGAGCCGAACTCTGGATGAGGCTCAAGTCAACTATTTTACCACTGAGAAAGAGTTTCTAGCTGTTGTTTTTGCCTTAGACAAATTTCGGTCTTATTTGTTATGTTCTAAAGTTATTGTTTACACTGACCATGCAGCGTTGAAGACTCTCTTTATTAAGAAAGATGCGAAGCCGAGGCTTTTGAGGTGGATACTCCTTTTGCAGGAGTTTGATTTGGAGATCAAGGATAAGAAAGGAGCAGAGAATGTGGTAGCTGACCACTTATCTCGTCTGCAGCTGACAGAAAGGGAGGATTCTTTCCCTATTAATGATTCTTTTCCTGATGAGAGTCTGTTAGCTATTACTACTTCAGGGTCTTATCGACCTCCATGGTTTGCTGATTTTGCTAACTTTGCTGTGACAGGTAGGATACCACCCGAGCTTTCATGGCAGCAGAAGAAGCGGTTTGCTTATGATGCCAGACAATATTTTTGGGATGATCCTTATGTTTTCAAGGAATGTGCAGACGGTCTCATCCGGAGATGCGTACCTCAGTGGGAGGTGAAGGATATCCTAGAGGCTTGCCACTCTTCTGCTTATGGTGGTCATCACGGTCCGTCCAGGACCGTAGCTAAGGTACTCCAATCTGGTTTCTATTGGCCAACTTTGCATGCAGATTGTCGCAGATTTTGTTCTTTGAATGCGATGCTTGTCAAAGATCGGGGAATATTTCCAAGAGACATGAGATGCCACAGGTAGGCATTCTTGAGGTCGAGATTTTCGATGTCTGGGGCATTGATTATCAAGGACCTTTTCCGAGCAGTCAAGGTAATAAATATATCCTCGTAGCTGTAGATTATGTATCCAAGTGGGTGGAAGCTTTTGCTACTCCCCATTGCGATGCAAAGGCCGTGATTAAATTGTTTAAAAAGATTATTTTCCCTCGTTTTGGTGTCCCTCGGGTTGTCATTAGCGATGGGGGAATGCATTTTAAAGAGAAACAACTTAGTGCTTTATTGACTAAATTCGGTGTCCAACATCGTAGAGGTTTGGGGTATCATCCCCAAACTAGTGGTCAGGTTGAGGTTTCTAACAGAGAATTGAAAGAAGTCTTAGCTAAAGTTGTTTCTAAATCACGGAAAGACTGGAGTCTCAAGTTAGCTGATGTCTTATGGGCTTATAGAACTGCGTTTAAAACGCCAATCGGGATGTCACCGTACCGATTGATTTATGGTAAGACATGTCATTTACCTGTTGAGTTAGAGCGTAAGTCTTGGTGGGCTATTTGTGATTTGAATTTGGATCCTAACCTCTCTCGTGAGAAACGCAAGACACAAATTTGAATGAGCTAGAGGAATTTAGGTCACGGCCTATGACAATGCAAGGATCTACAAGGAGAAATCAAAGCGCTGGCACGACAAGAGAATCATAAAGCGCGAGTTCCATATTGGCGATAAGGTACTTCTTTTTAACGCTCGTATCCGTTTATTTCCTGGTAAGCTGAAATCCAGGTGGACCGGCCCCTATACGGTCACAGCTGTCACAAAGTTCGGATCTGTTGAATTGGAGACCTCAGCTGGAGAAAGGTTCAAGGTAAATGGCCAATATGTGAAGCACTACCATGGATCAGATGCATATGTTGGGAAGGTCGAGGTTTTGTACTTCGATCCGCTATCAGATGATGAGAAGTGAGGTAACAAGGTCGTGCGGGACCTCTTAAACCAGCGCTAACTGGGAGGCAACCCAGGTTGTAGTTATTTTGTAATTTAGGATTTCCGTTTTGTTGTTTCATTCAATTTGCCTTTTAAGTTTTCTTGTTTTGTTTCATTTATTTTCATGCATTTGCAATTTCTTGGTTTGGGAAAGTTGTACGCCTTTGATAATTTCTGCAGGAATTTATTTTATGCAAAGTGCGTAAGTGGTTTACTGGATTTTTGCGAGAGAAAGACAGGAAGTTTTGATGGCAAAATGAATTTTGACGAATTTAATTCCAATTGCCAGCTCAAATAGTCGATCGACTAGGATGTTCAGTCGATCGACTGAAGCGAGGAGAACAGAGCTACTGTGTATAGGGAAGTGGTCGATCGACTGGGTCACATAGTCGATCGACCAGTCCGCGGGTTCAGAGGCAGCTAATAAGGGAAGTTTTCATCCTTATTCTCTTATTCTTTCATTTTCCCAAAATCAGAAAAAGGCCAAACCCTATTTCCTCTCCCTTCTTCGCGTTTTCAACTGCAAATCCATCTCGTTCTCTTCCTTTCTCGTTTTAATCTTCAAAGAAATCATCAAGGTACGTTTCTAATCCTATCTTTATGCTATTTATTCGAGTTTTGCTGAAGTTCCATGTGAAATTTTTGAGTAATGTGCCCTTGAGATGACAAAAATCGATTTGGGGAAAACGATTTTAGGGTGATATTCCTGGTATTTTATGTACTTTAATTGCTTATTCTAGGCTTTTCCCTTTGATTTTCGACACTAATTAGCAATTAGAAGATGGTTATTTCTGTTTTCCCAAAAATTTCGAAACCCTAATTTGCGCGGATCATCTGATTTTGATTCGGGTTTCTAGAAATTGGAATTTAAGTTGGTTGATTGTTGCTAATTTGATCCTTTTGCAGGAACAAGAATGACAAAAGGGAAGGAGCCAATGCAGGAAGGGCAGTCGAGCCAACGGCCTGCTAAGCGGCCGCGCGGACCGCCTCTGATGATAGAAACCACTACGGATAGTTTACCTGACTATCCGCAGGTTATCTTTGAAAAACCTATTCAGCGCGCTAAATTCTCTTTCTTTGCTTCGTCTGTAAAGGTCACAGCTACCCGGTTTCTCCACAAAGACACTTTGGAGAAACTAGGTCACATGAGTCTGGTCGTGTCCCTGCTAAATGGGACGGGTATGACGGGTCTTGTGGACATGTCTGAGTTCACATATTATGTCATGACCCTCGAATTCTTTTCCTCTTACGCTTTTGATTCCAAAGCCTTTGAGGCTGATGAGACCAACCCCTGCATTTCCTTTCGACTTTTTAATGTTAATTATTCTCTGACACTTGCTAATTTTGCGGGTTTTCTGGGTCTGTACTTCGAGGGTAGCTCCTCGGACCCCTCTGACACTCACCGGGCCATGTGGTCCTGCATTGGTGACACTTACGGGTCGAGGAGAACGGGCACTTCCGTTCACTTGCCCCCTCTTCGTTATTTTCTACGGCTAATGGGTAATACCATTTTTGGCCGTAAAGAGTCGAATAATGTTAACAATATTGAGCTTTCAATTTTGGCGGGTTATCTGAACGTTGAGCGTCGGAGAGCCCGCATCTATAACATTGCCTACTTGACCGCCGCTCACTTTCAGACTGTAAGTGAGGGCGCCTTGACCACCATTGCCTGTGGCGGTTTGGTGACACGTATCGCCAACCGTCTTGTTTTACTTTTCCCTCGACAGGAGGATCCCATTGACCCAGAGCTGCGTTTTATGGACCTCCCTTACGCGAGGGGTGTCTATTGGGTCGATAGACAGATGCGGTGGAAGATTGACTCTTTCATCTGTGACTGCATCCCTGTCACCGGCTACCCTCCTGTCTTGCCCCTCACCACTGTTGAGGGCTTTGCTAGGCCACCCTTGCCTAGTTACAGGTTTCCTTTGGTGGCCGCCACGCCTTCTGCTGGTACTTCGAGGAGGGCTCGTTCCTCCTCTTCACAGGCACCCCCTACCTCCACTGCTCCCACTGCTGGCACCTCCACTTTTCGACCACCTACTCCCTTAGTTGTCCCTCCGGTCATGGACCAAAGGGCAATGTCACGTGTTTTGGGTGATTTGTGCAGGAGCTTCAACGAGCACCGATTGGACACGGCCATCGCCCTGTTCCCGGTCTACGACGAGCTAGCTCGGAGGGGGATGCTTCCCAAGGGCTGCTGGGCTCACCCTTCTTACTTTGTTCCCCCTGAGGGTGGCTACCCTCAGGCTGCTAGAGACCCCTCCTACCACCACCACTACCGGTCCCTCCACTTCCGGAGAGCCACTCCCTCCGTTTCCGGAGAGCTACACCTGCCGCTGAGGAGGAGGAGAGTGAGTCGGGGTCCGACGAGGACAGTGACCCCTCCTACGAGGGTGGAGATTAGATGCCGGTGACCTCCCCGTTTTTGGCTGGTTTGGGGAGGTCGTATTTTGTGAGTTGTTTTTCCTTTCTCTTTTCGCTTCCTTTTACCTTTTATGCTTTTATTCTCCCATTAATCTGCTGGTGATTTGCTGTTGAGCACAATGGGGACATTGTGCGTTTTGGTTTGGGGAGGGTATTTGCATATGCCTTTTGTTTTGCATCTGCATTTGTTTTTTATTGCATTTCAGTCACATGTTTAGTGCATTTCTGTTTGCATTTGTTTTTATTTTCACCATTCAAAAAAATATAAAAAAAAAAAACAAAAACAAAAACAAAAAAAAAAAAAAAATTGAAAAAAATTCATAAAAAAAAAAAACCAAAAATATCACGTTTACTTTTGCATATAGTTGAGTCGGATTGGAGTTTTTAATGATGATTCTGCTCTATTAGTCAAATATGTCATTCCTTGCCCTTTCATAGCTGCTTAGCAAGAATTAAAAGTGATCTCTCAAATTTCGTTATGGAATCCATTTCGGGCAATTAGACTTGACTCATTACTTTTGGCAAACTACTTATACCTTCTGAGATATAGAGCCTATAACCGGTGACATTTATGACCGGTTAATTTAGGATTGAGAGTAGTTACTCCCTTCATTTCATGTTTTGCACGTGTATGAGTTTTGATTTCTTATTGCCTATACGCATTGGTTTGTGGTCGGTATTGCATGTTTAGAGAACTTTTGCATCCTCCCCTTTCTCATTTTACCCCACTAACTCCACTATAAGCCAAAATTGCCAGTTGCCCTCAACTACATCCCATACTTAGCCTACCATTGTGCCAAGCTAGGAAGTAGTAGAGGAATTTGTTGATTTAAGCTGTTTTGGTTCGCTCTTGTAATGTTGGAGCGGGTATTTTTGAGAAGTGAAGAATTTACTTGACCTCGAAACAGAAGAAAGAAAAAGATTCAAAAAAATGAAAAAAAAAAAAAAGGAGTTGTTTACCTGGCAGAATGTTCTGAAGTGTGCAGGGTGGTCGATCGACAGCCCTCATTGGTCGATCGACCACCAGTTCAAATTTCGAAAAAAAAAAGGAAAAAAAAGAAAGAAACAGAAATAGAAAAATGGAAAAAAAAAGAGAGAGTCTTGAAAATAATAAGTCTTGGCTGAAATAAAACACGCCTCATGTGTTTACCTCTTGATTTGGAGGCGTCCGTTTGGATTTGTGAGTTTCCTAGTCAATAAAGGCATGTTCTTTTTGTTGAGTTGGAAGAACGGGATTCGGTTTCTGATGGTTCGTTAGGTACTAGCTTGGCTCTTACCTTCACTTTCCCATAATTGTTTTGCCTCTTCTTTCCCACTTAGCCTCACATTTCCAAATTTTGCAATAGTTCGGCATGTGATAGTCCTTGATGGTGGTTATGCGTATGTACGGTTAATAGAATCGTTATTCATGCTAGTCAAGCATACATGTTTTGTCGGTCGCAGTCTAGGTGAGAGACTATATTTTTCTTCCCTCTCTTTACATAATATCTTACCATTTGCTTTGCTGAGAGAAGAGCGATCCGGGAGAGTCCGATTGTATGAGTCTTGCAAGGTCGAATGCGCGACTTAATTCTATGATATGCATAAATTTGTTCGCTTGATTTAAACTTCGCGGTAGTTGACTTTGGGCATTAAATGGTTTGGCATTGACTTGTAGTTGGCTCTGAAGTGTACTCCTTTCCATTTAGTTTCATACGGGTCATAGTGCTTGCTTGGGGACAAGCAAGGTTTGGTTTGGGGAGATTTGATACGTGCATATTCTATACACTTTATCTGCGGTTTTGGCACGTATTTTCATGCATAATTGATAGCTTAAGGCTACTATTTCTCCCGAAACGGTTTACTTTGCATTTTCTATGATTTATTGTAGGAATGCGTGGAAGTATGCTAAATCAAGCCAAGTTCGTCCTCCGGAAGCGAGTTCAAGGAAGCTAAGAGGAAGGAGAGTTCATTCACTCACCTTGAGATGCGTGCAAGGAGTGAAGAGTCATTTTGGAAGCATCAAGAGCCACCGCACAAAGATTATCGGTCGATCGACTAAGCCTTTGATCGATCGACCACCGGAGCTCGAGACAGAAGTTCTTGTTTCAAGCATGTTCAGTCGATCGACCGTGCAGACCAGTCGATCGACCTGATTTCGAGCTGACGTTTAATTTTCCGTGTTAGACTTTTAAAAGCCCAACTTGTAATTAATTTTCGGCATCTTTTTATCGAGAACGCAAAGAACTTTTAGGTTATGTTATTCATTCGGAAAAACTCGCCGATCTAGCTTGGGACGGAAACCTTTGATTCGAATGCTTTGTTCTTGATATTCAATTAGTAAGCCTTTTATGCAATTCTTCCTTTTCTTAATTTCACTTGTTATTTTGATTCTTGTTTCACAATTAATTTCAAAGAATTGATTTCTTCCCCTTTGTGTTAATTAGATTTCATTATGTCAAAGTTGTTCTTTACTATTAATTTCGCAATTAGTGTAGTTATGATTATGCGTAGGTAACTCCTTTGATTGGGAATTAGGTGAGCCATGGTATAAAATTAGGATTGTTGTGTAGCATGAGCTCTTCCGTATTGGTCTTGTTATCTTTTGATGGATTTCTTTGCTAGGTCGAAAGATTGGTAATTTGATTTATCACTAGATTTAGAATTTCTCTTGAGTGAAAACTTTGATAAATTCTAGGGAATTATTGGACCGTGAGGTTATTTGAGCTTTGATCGAAAGACTAGCTTATTTTCCCTGAGACCGTATTATGAGATCTCTGCTGCTTGACTGACCTGTTATTTGCCATGGTGAACCGAAATTCCCGATCCTCTTTTTTTATCTTGTTAAGAATATTCATTTAGCAATTAGCCAGTTAATCAATCGATTTCAAAACCCCCAATTTTTCGTTACTTTATAGACTGAAAAATAGCAAACAAAATCAACCTTGTCTCTCTGTGGTTCGACCCTTACTATCACTAGCTATAGTTTTAGTTTGGAATTATAAATTTAATTTTGATACTAAACGACGGTATCAATACCCCAAACCTCTACGATGTTGGACACCGAATTTAGTCAATAAAGTACTAAGTTGTTTCTCTTTAAAATGCATTCCACCATCGCTAATGACAACCCTAGGGACACCAAAACGAGGGAAAATAATCTTTTTAAATAGCTTAATCACGGCTTTTGCATCGCAATGGGGAGTAGCGATAGCTTCTACCCATTTGGACACATAATCTACAGCTACGAGGATATATTTATTACCTTGACTGCTCGGAATAGGTCCTTGATAATCAATGCCCCAGACATTAAAAATCTCAACCTCTAGAATGCCTACCTGTGGCATCTCATGTCTCTTTGAAATATTCCCCGATCTTTGACAAGCATCGCACTCAGCAACAAAATTGCGACTATCTACATGCAAAGTTGGCCAATAGAAACCAGATTGGAGTACCTTAGCCACAGTCCGGGACGGACCATGGTGACCACTATAGGCAGAAGAGTGGCAGGCTTGTAGGATATCCTTCACCTCCCATTGAGGCACACTTCTCCGGATAAGACCGTCTGCGCATTCCTTGAAAACATAAGGATCATCGACGATAAGCGAACCGCTTCTTCACGCCCATGAAAGCTCGGGTGGTATCTTACCCGTCACAAAGAAATTAGCGTAATCAAAGAAACCACGGAGGTGAATAAGACCCCGAATTAGTAATAGCTAACGAGACTCTCATCAGAAAAGAATCATTAATGGGTAACGAATCCTCCTTTCTCGTCACCGCAGACGAGATAAATGGTCAGCCACCACATTCTCTGCACCTTTTTTATCTTTGATCTCCAAATCAAACTCCTGCAAAAGGAGTATCCACCTCAAAAGCCTCGGCTTCGCATCCTTCTTAAGAAAGAGAGTCTTCAGTGTTGCATGGTCACTATAAACAATAACCTTAGAACCTAACAAATAAGACCGAAATTTATCTAAGGCAAAAACTACAGCTAGAAACTCCTTCTCAGTGGTGTAATAATTGACTTGAGCCTCATCCAGAGTTCGGCTCGCATAATATATGGCATTCTAAACTTTATTTTTCCGCTGTCCCAAAATCTGCGCCAATCGCAAAATCGCGGCATCACACATAATCTCGAATGGGAGGTCCCAATCAAAGGCGGCCGAATGATTGGCGCTGAAACTAGAGCCTCCTTTAACCTGTTAAAAGCTAAAAGGCACTCATCGAAAACTCAAAGACAAAGATCCTTAAGGAGCAATTGTGTAAGTGGTTTAGCAATTTTTGAAAAATCCTTAATGAAACGCCGATAAAAACAAGCATGACCAAGGAAACTCCTCACTCCTTTAACATTCACGGGAGGAGGCAATTGGTCAATCACCCGCACTTTTGCCTTATCAACATGTATACCCTTATCGAAATCGGATGCCCCAACACAACTCCCTCATTGACCATGAACTGACATTTTTCCCGATTTAAAACAAGATTAACATCAATACAACGCCGCATGACTTTATCAAGATTAGCTAAACAACGATCAAAGTCATTACCATAAACCGAGAAATCATCCATAAATACCTCCATAATGTTCTCTATATAATCGTAAAAAATCCCCATCATGCACCTCTGAAAGGTAGTCAAGGGCGTTACACAATCCGAAAGGCATTCTCGGTATGCAAAAACACCCTATGGACGGGTAAAAGTGGTCTTACTCGATCATCCTGGATGAATAGGGATCTGAAAGAACCCCGAATATCCGTCTAGAAAACAGAAAAATTTGTTAGAAGCAAGTCTTTCAGTCATTTGGTCAACAAAAGGGAGGGGAAAGTGGTCTTTCTTGGTGGCGGCATTCAACTGTCTATAATCAATGCACATCCGCCACCCTGTCACAACTCGCGTTGGTATTAATTCATTTTTCTCATTTTTAACCACGGTAGTCCCTCCTTTCTTCGGAACTACCTGAATCGGGCTAACCCACTTGGAGTTGCCAACGTATAAATATTACCCGCATCGAGTAGTTTCATCACCTCGGCCATAACAACTTCCTCGCATCTTCGGGTTCAACTTGCGTTGACCCCATCCGTAAGGCTTGTGGCCTTCCTCCAGCTCTATCCTGTGCATACAAATATCAGATCTGATGCCCTTAATATCATCCAAAGAATAACCTAAAGCTTTCCTGTTTTTCTTAAGCACACACATCAAAACAGAAAGCTGGTCATCATTAAGCTTAGCACTGACAATAGCTGGGTACTGCTCCGTATCATCTAGAAAAACAAACTTAAGATTGGGAGGAAGTGGCTTACACTCTGACACCTTTACCTCTACAGCATAGGCAGAATCAGCTTTAATGGTATAGCAAGTGTTTACCAAATTTTCGTTGGCCAGGCTTATGAGCATCTCATCTTCTTCCTCTATGAGCTCGTAGCTTTCCATTGAGGCTACCAAAACATCTAGCTCCTCAGCATTCTCCGATGTATTATCTGTACACTCATCTAAACGGGTTAGATCAGCTAGGGGATCCTTGGCTAAGGATTCCCTCCAGTTACAATTAACAGCCCTGTCAACAATATCAACGGAATAACACGTATCATCATCAGTGGGTTCAGTCGCCTTACGAGCAAGACTGAACTCAATGGTGTCATCCCCTACCTCTAAGGTTATGATTCCGCGTTTGACATCTATTACAGCCCCAGCTGTATGTAAAAATGGTCTACCTAAAATAATAGGTATCTGACTGCCCTCTGCAATGTCCAAAACAACGAAATCGACAGGAATAAAAAACATACCCACTCGAACGGGTACATCCTCTAAAACTCCTATAGGTCTCTGAGTCGATCTATTTGCCATCTGAAGGGTAATATCGGTCACCTTAAGTCTACCAATATTTAGCTTTTCGCAAACAGAATATGGCATGACACTGACACTGGCCCCTAAATCACAAAGTGCCTTTCCAATTTCGTGGTTACCTATAGTGCAGGGAATTGAAAAGCTACCCGGGTCCTTTAATTTAGGTGGTATGTTAATTTGCGAAAGAGCATTACATTCTTCCACAAAAGCAACAACACCATCATCATGAAAATTTCTCTTACGATTCAAAATGTCTTTCATAAATTTAGCGTAAGAGGGTGTTGGGAAATGTGTCCTCAACAATAGTGCGATCACATGATTTAAATATCATTATTAAATCTCATTTTAAGAATACATGTGGGATGTAATATTTTACGAACAACCGGTCCACACATATCGGTAATGATTGGCTGACTAGAGTTTGACATTACTGTCGTGCGACGGTGGTGATCAGTTGATCCCCTTAGGTCATACCTATAGGGAAATACTCTTAATTGATTATTTAATTAATCGTATACTGATACGAGTTAATTAAATTGCTTAAAATTGACGGATGATTTTGTGAGTATAATTTACGTATCTTATTGTAAATATGATTAAATAAGACACGGTCTAAGTAATCGAATTATTTTATTACTTGGATTAAATTATTGTTTACAGAAACAATTGAAACGGAATGAATAAATTATTATAAATACAAAATGTTGTAGTTTATAATTTGGAAACCTTTTTGGTACGAGTAATTACGAATTACTAGTCAATTTTGTAAATGACATATTTTATGAGTATGTTGATTTTTAATATGATAAAAATACATTGCATTGTAACATGTCATGTAACATGTTACATGTGACAAATTTGACAAATGACAAAATAAAATGGTTTCTTCATTTTATACTTAAAACCGAAAATATGGGTGGGTTTATAGTTTATATTGTGTTATTTATTTTAAATGGAAACACAATCATGAAACTAGGTAGTAGGCTTTGCATGCTTGGTCTCTTGTGAAGAGCAAAAATGAAAGCTATTGGGCAACCTACCCAATGCCATTTTTCGGCCAAGATGAAAGAAAAGAGATGTTTTTCTTTTTCCTAATTAATTCATTCATTCAACATGATAATTTTCTAGTGTGAGAAAATTAATATACTCTCTAAATATTGTGAATTCTAGAGAAATAAAATCACACAAAAACACCCCTCTTGACCGAAATAATCAAGAGCCCAAATACAATTTATTTGTATCAATTTTATTGTAAAACCATTATTATTACTAGATCTAAATAGTATTGGTTTATTAAGATGTATTCCTTGGGTGTATGCTTTTGGGAGGGATTCTACTCTTGAATCCTTGTTCTTCCATTTGGAAAGCTCAAGAACAAAAGAAAAGGAGATTTCTTTTGTGCCCATAAAACCGAAAATAACAATGTAAGAACATGATTTCTTCTCTATTTGTTTCATTGTTTGCATGCATAAAATCCGTATTTAATTTTATGACAAATTAATTTAAACATATATGAGTATGTTAGTATGTATATAGATCTACATTTCCTTCAATCGGTATCAGGAGCCACGGTTTTTGCATGCAAATCGGTTAAAAGTTTTTCCGAGTTATAAAGAATAACATATAAAACTTGTATATTTTGTGTTATTATGATATATCACGAAATTCATCCATGCATGTTAATATTTCTGGTCCTAAAATGTTTTAGGATATTTTGGTTAATTTTACGGATTTTTATTGTTCATATTTTACAATAATGACATTTAAATATGATTTTATGAGTAAAAATGTCATTTTTGGTCTAAAATTTGCTATACTTCGAATTTTAAAGTGATTTTTGGATATGTTGTCACATATATTATTTTGAGGTAACCTGTAAATTTTCATAATTTTTGGACTTGTTATGCTCGAAAAATGGATTTTTCATCATTAAATTCGGATTTAAGTGAAAAATAGGTTAATATGAGTTAAATTTCGAATCTGGTCATAGAAAATTAATATGTTGTCACATGCAATTTTACAAGATGTGTGTAAAATAATTGGCTATAAAGAAGTCTTTTTGCATGATTTATGAATTTTTGAAGAAAAATAGCATAAATAGTGACATTATTAGTGGAAAATTAATAAAACATAATCTATGACTTAGGAAAAACGTCTAATGTTGCATTTTATTATCTTTTTCAGATATAAAATTGAAAAGTTAGTAAAAGTAATTTTTCCATGTTTTTATGATTATTTTATTAAAACATCGATAAACCGCAACATTGTTTTTCCGGAAAAATTTCGAAATTTTTAACCTAAGATTTTGAACATTATGAGTGTCATGGAAATTTTCCAGAATGTTCAGGAGTTTAAATTTCAAATTTCAAATTTATTTGAAATTTTGTGATTTATTTGAAGTTTAATAGCTTATTTTGTAATTTTTAGTCCATTTATGAACAATTTTATAAAATATGGGTTAATTATGGTCAATTTATCAGTGAAGACTAAATTTTGAGTCCTAAGTGGTTAGGGTAATTAACTAGTGCATAAATATGATTTTTTGTAATTTTTGTGATTATAAAATGTTAAAATCACGCAAATCCGTAAAAACCGAGTAATATACGATATTGGCTAATTAAAGGCGATTTGGCATAAAATGAAGCATGTTCATTCATATTATAATGCTGCATTTTTCTTTATGATTGTCATAATTTTAATTTATGTAATTTTAGAATTATGTAATTTTTCTTAGTATGGCCTTAGATTTTAATTGGTATTTCCCGAAATGTATGGGAATATCGATTCGGTTGTAATTTTTATTGTGATCTCGTATCACCGTTTTGTAATTTAATAGATTTATTTTATTTTAGTTACAAATGTATAATAGGAAATTATGTAATTTATTATGTAATTTTATTCATTCCGGAGTTCCCAAAGACGGATTTCTTCAAGAATGGCGATACATAAAGACGGTGTTACCTCGAAATGCGTGCCTCAACCGAAGTACAAGGGACCAATGGAGTTGGTTTCCGAATATGTAATAGATAAAGAGTTTTTCTATTTTAGGAAAGGCCATACTAGGATTTATTTATTTTTATGCTTGCATTTTATTTATATGTCACATGCATCGCTAAATCGCCATAACTAAACATGCATTGTCTTTTTATCGAGTTTATCGACCGTGTCAATTAGAATTATCGTAGTTCACCGCTTTAGTTCACTTAAAACGTGATAGATAATAAATTGACATGACCTCTCGCTAAAACAATTAATTGAGACATAGCCTTACCAAATAGTAGAAACCATGAAAACCTATTTCGTGAGGGAGTGCACTCGGCCGGTACAAACCTTGTTACGTAGGGGAAGTGGGTGATAAATGTCTATCCACCGAATTCATGTTGATGAGGGTTTCATCGGCCACACCGTGCCCAAGTTAATGTGGGTTTGGATCATGGACACATTTATTCGAAATTTGGATTGAACTCAACAAAAGTTTTTCGATAAGGGTTTTATCGGCCACACCGTCCCATTGTTGAATGTGTTTTGGGCTAAAGATATATGTTAATGTAATATTATCGAC
The DNA here is from genome assembly GCF_048544455.1 of Silene latifolia. Taxonomy (NCBI): domain Eukaryota; kingdom Viridiplantae; phylum Streptophyta; class Magnoliopsida; order Caryophyllales; family Caryophyllaceae; genus Silene; species Silene latifolia. The sequence continues at coordinate 50,772,988 of NC_133529.1, read as the reverse complement.
CAAGAGTTCTAAAAGTAGAATCGATTAAAGCGTTAATCCACCGAGTTATATTGATAAGGGTTTCATCGGCCACACCGTGCCCAAGTTAATATGAATTTGGGTCTTGGAATCATTTATCATAGTTGGGTAGAGGTCACTATGTAAATGCTTTACTTGTTATTTACAAGTATTAATAAAACGATGAATGTTAAGTTTTCCATTATTCCGTTATAATATTGTTCTATTTCTTTACCACAATTCATATACGATATCATTTCGTTTTTGATTCAAATCTCCATTAAAATATCGTAACTAAAGACAAATATGAATTTGCTTCTAAAACCTCAAATGGACCATTGCTAAGGATCTCTTGTAAAGAGTATAGATTAAAGTTATTCATTATCAAACAGGTTTTTGATTATTGACTAACACTTCTACTTACAATGGACTATGTTTCATATACTTAATTGAATTAAGTACCTTGAAGCGATAAATTGTTTTGGTGATTAGATTTTCAGAATTCGTAATTGACCAAAATAACGCAACCACTTCAATAAAAGTTTTAAGACTAAAACGAACAAATGAAGAGTAATCTTCATGAATTCAATTTTGCTTCTCAAAGCAAAGACTCATTGAAATCAGTGGGAGCATTCTCTTAAACCGTTAAGATGAGGACGAGGTTCAAGAAGTAAAGATAATAATGAAATTGATACAAGGTTATGTTAAAAGTAAAGTTGTTGAGAATGACGATACTAAACCTATTAATTCCGACCGATAAAGTTTCCATTGTCTTAAATGTTGGACACAAGAAAGGAAACTACCCCAAATTATTGAAGAATCAACAAATTAGTTGTGGGACATCTAATAGGATCTTCTTCTTTAAATGTTTATATGATTGGCATAAATTTTGCTAGTACCACTTCGTCAATATTAGAAACCGGTGGTGGTTTACATCGTTGTACTTGATACATAGAATGATTAGTATATGACGACTAGCATCAATGATGTCGAGAGATAGAGTCATTGTGTACTCAATCTAGTTTTCGGGTTTGGAGTTGTACTTAATTGTGACTATTAAGTACATAAACTCTAAATAAGAATACATACTTGTTAAGATACAAAAGAGGTTTCACTTTTGTGACCCTTTACACCACGATTTGATATATGGCTAGCCCATTATCAAGGTGATAATATTCTAAACCAAACTAGAACGATATATCATGATGATGATGCAAGACTCAAATTGGTAACCCAAGATTAAACCTTAAATTTTGGAATGATGAACGCAAAGAGTTATCGAGTACTCTTGAAACCATTATATTGTTAATGGTATATGCGTATCTTGTATTCAAAGCAAGATGTCTCGTGCCTTTTGGTTGAAAAGGAGATCGAGGTTGTAAATCATCGATCCAAAATAAGTTGATCATTTTCTTTTACCAACGATTTAAGTTGACACTAGTGTGTTCACTTAATAAGGTAAATAGAGAAATCTTTGAAGAAGTTCAAAAGTTCAAGGAATCACGATTTAGTCGTGATGGGATTATCAAAGTGAAGACTTTGATATAAGCCAAAGGAAATGTGATATAGTATCACAAGTTAATCTCTCTTAGCACGCATCATGGAATAATGTGTGATTGGATAAGAATTCAAACGCTATTCAATATGGTTTGAACTTCGATCAAGTTACTTTGAGTCACTTGATCCTTTAGGGGATTTTATCATTTTTGTCTAAATTATTTTTCCACTAAATCAAAAAATATGAGATATGAAATGGTAAGGGTACCATGCTTGTAAGTTCTCACAAGAAACAAATGCTCATTTTCCCCTTTCAATTTTCACGAGTACGACGGGTTTTGCGGCTCATGAAGTCGTCTTTCTAAAATACAAGTTTATTTTTAGAAGACAGAGTGGGAGAAATTATTCAAAGAGCCACAAAGATGTTATGTCGCAAGAAACTGGTTTTTCTTGGCTACGTGAGATGTTTTGTGTAAAACGTTGTCGCAAGAAACTGGTCTTTCTTGGCTACATGAGACGTTTTGTGTAAGACATTGTTTCTTCAAAACCTAGGAGGTTAAAATTCGCCACTTGTTAAAAATGATGAATTCATGTTACTTTTAAGAAAGTAAAGAGCTTATAACTTACAAAGAAATTGTTTGATTCAAGTTGATTACTTCTCGAAAGTAATGAACATATGACTTACATAAGAGTGTTTAAGTCACAACTCAATACAAGGCTTAGAGCCATTAAATTCCGAAATAAAAGGCTTGATTAGTGACAAAGGGTTTTGCACTAATAAAGAGATATTTCATAGCAAGATTGGTTGATTAGTGACAAAGGGTTTTGCACTAATAAAGACAAATTTCAAAGTTTGATTGGTTGCAAAGGGTTTTGCACTAATTGAAATGCTTAAGTCTATTTGGATCTTCTTAGGGATTGTGTTTCATTATGAGGTTATGAAATACATAGCAAGTGAATCTAAAACCCACTTCTTCAATAGAAGGAATGTATTCAATACATGTCTTGAGTTTAGTAGATTCTTGCAATCCTATGATAATGTGAAACTTAAGAGAGGGTCTTAAGTAGGACATCAATGAGTTAGAATCAACATTTTGATCATGTGATAAAACATTTCTCGATAAGTCGAGAAGTTGTGTTTATACATGAAGTTTAGTGGGAGTTACGGAAATTTTAATTAGTCCGATATGTGGATGACATATTGATCATTGAGAATGATTTAAAACTTTTGGAGTATTATAATACATCTTGAATATCCGGATTTATGAAGATAAATCCACATGATATCAGCGTCGAAGAAGTCTTATGTTGATAAGATTCATGACTAGTTCAATTAAATTGAACATATTTGATTGATTCCATTTGCTTCCGCTGCCGGATCAATTAAATGAGTAATGATGTATAACACTTCATATACTTTGAGTATGATGAATTGTTTTCAAAATCGAATTTAAGTAATCTTTACCAAGTAAGCCATAAAGATTACCCTTAAGTGCTTGCAGAAGCATTAAGGCTATGATGCAAAGTGTTTATGATGCAATTTTGTGTAAGGGTGTTACACAAGTGACAATTGACAATTGAGATTGCGCATGGTTTCCGACAAAACCATAATCAAAACACATTAGGATGGTTAAGATACCATTGTGGCAATGTTAATTAAGAAGTAGATTTTCTAGAATCGTTCTAGGCAATAAAGAACAATGAGAGATATTTAAAACGGAAATTGAGTACACTTGCGATCATGAGATGTGCAAGAAAGATGAGTCATGCACACTTTGAAAACAGTGGGAGCTATTCTTAGGCTAGAGGGCCTATGTCTTGATTGGATCTCGACACGTACTCAGAAAGTTTTGTAATGCAAATGTATACATTACAAAGGAAAACGAGTATGTAGTAAGGTTGAGTAAGGTACAAGAAGTTGATAAAACCTACTAACCAAAGCCTTCTCAAAGGCTAAACATGATGAGTCATGTCATTTCAAATTGAATTGAAATGAACAACTACGTACAAGATCAAATTAGATTATAGAACATGAATAGTAATCAGGCATTGACTATTCATATGTGATAATCGCATTTGTCGTTCGAGTTTTACTTTAAAACTCTTTTATTATACTTTGTTACATCCAAACGGGTTGTGGAGACAATTGAACCCCGTTAAAGTGAACACAGATTAGCATTGTATTCGCCCATAGTCACTTGTATGAGGTGACGTCTCGAAGTGACTAGAGTGTGATGCGATTGATGGCAAGTTCAAGTGCCATACAGCCATGTGAGATGACTAGTCGATCACATAGGCAGATTGTTAGGAACACTTTGTCGGGCCTTATGACCGCTTATAGAGTTCTCGCAATTTATATAGCCTGGTCGTGGCGAGAGCTACTATAGTATTCTAATGAGTCGATTCTTTTGACTAAAGACTATTCACCTAAGATGGCACAGTTTGATTAACTTTGATTTGTGTTACTACGACCTTCGTAAATGGGGTCAAATGGGCATATTTTGGGTTATGATGGCTGTGGCTAGTCGAAGGAATGAGTGCGATAGGAATTGTCCATCCCCTTGTCAGGGTTAAAACAATATCTCGGGGCCACTCGAGGAGTAATGAATCGAAATGCGTGGCCACGCTCGGAAGGTATCCGAGTGGATAAATCCGGTCAATCGCTTATTCTCCGGATCAAGGAAACCACTCTCGATATGATCACTTGCAAGTACGACCCGAAAGACACCTTGCATTGAGTGGGAGATAGTAATAGGACAAGAGAATTGGTGGCGCACACTTGTCGAGGACAAGTGGGAGATTGTTGGGAAATGTGTCCTCAACAATAGTGCGATCACATGATTTAAATATCATTATTAAATCTCATTTTAAGAATACATGTGGGATGTAATATTTTACAAACAACCGGTCCACACATATCGGTAATGATTGGCTGACTAGAGTTTGACATTACTGTCGTGCGACGGTGGTGATCCATTGATCCCCTTAGGTCATACCTATAGGGAAATACTCTTAATTGATTATTTAATTAATCGTATATCTTGATTCAAGTTAATTAAATTGCTTAAAATTGACGGATGATTTTGTGAGTATAATTTACGTATCTTATTGTAAATATGATTAAATAAGACACGGTCTAAGTAATCGAATTATTTTATTACTTAGATGAAATTATTGTTTACGAAACAATTGAAACGGAATGAATAAATTATTATAAATACAGAATGTTGTAGTTTATAATTTGGAAACCTTTTTGGTACGAGTAATTACGAATTACTAGTCAATTTTGTAAATGACATATTTTATGAGTATGTTGATTTTTAATATGATAAAAATACATTGCATTGTAACATGTCATGTAACATGTTACATGTGACAAATTTGACAAATGACAAAATAAAATGGTTTCTCCATTTTATACTTAAAACCGAAAATATGGGTGGGTTTATAGTTTATATTGTGTTATTTATTTTAAATGGAAACACAATCATGAAACTAGGTAGTAGGCTTTGCATGCTTGGTCTCTTGTGAAGAGCAAAAATGAAAGCTATTGGACAACCTACCCAATGCCATTTTTCGGCCAAGATGAAAGAAAAGAGATGTTTTTCTTTTTCCTAATTAATTCATTCATTCAACATGATAATTTTCTAGTGTGAGAAAATTAATATACTCTCTAAATATTGTGAATTCTAGAGAAATAAAATCACACAAAAACACCCCTCTTGACCGAAATAATCAAGAGCCCAAATACAATTTATTTGTATCAATTTTATTGTAAAACCATTATTATTACTAGATCTAAATAGTATTGGTTTATTAAGATGTATTCCTTGGGTGTATGCTTTTGGGAGGGATTCTACTCTTGAATCCTTGTTCTTCCATTTGGAAAGCTCAAGAACAAAAGAAAAGGAGATTTCTTTTGTGCCCATAAAACCGAAAATAACAATGTAAGAACATGATTTCTTCTCTATTTGTTTCATTGTTTGCATGCATAAAATCCGTATTTAATTTTATGACAAATTAATTTAAACATATATGAGTATGTTAGTATGTATATAGATCTACATTTCCTTCAGAGGGTACCTGGGTAATTAGATCAGTGAAAGGAATGGTTACCTCAAGATTCTTGACCATCTCCAAAAACTTACCAAACTTGCGCTCCAGTTTAGTATTCTTTAAACGCTCCGGATACGTGATCGCAACATCAAGTCAGTAGGATCAGCAACCTTCGGCTTCCGTAAATTTAAAACCTCCGTCAAATCATCAATGAGTATAGAATCATGCAAATTAATTGACGGATTTGCGTCCTGCGCTGGAGACCTAGTCGATCGACCATTGGGCTCGGTCGATCGACCAAATACATTGGGTTTGAACAGTTTCTAGTCAGAAACTCCTTCGTCAGGAACTTCGGTCGATCGACTGATATTGTTGGTCGATCGACCACATGCGCTGGGTTCAATTAGTTTCTGGTCAGAAACTTTTTCATCAGAGATTCCGTCGATCGATCGATGTTGTTGGTCGATCGACGACCGGGCATTGCGAAAGCTCGTTTTTCGCACTGAATTTAAATTTGTCTTTTCATCATTTCCCGAGTCTTCTCTTGGCTTGTCGGGACCATCAAAAGAAAGGCCACTTCGGAGATTAATGGCATTAATGGTTTCAATTGGCCCCTCACATTTGCTCGAAGAATTGGCGACTTGGTTAGCCGCTAAATTCTCTAACTGCTTCACAAAATTCCTTGCAGATTCAATCCCAGCTTCTTCTATTTTCGTGACTTGAACCAAAAGAGCTCGGATTATTTCTCTCAATTCCGCGGTCTCATCTGAGTTATGAACAGGAGTTTCAATTTCTCTCTCGGAAACCTTAGAAGTCTCGAGCTTTTCGAGCCGGGCTGTAATAGAAGCTATGAGTGTCGCAACGACACTCATTTCATCACTTTGCTTTCGCGAGTTTCCACGCGAACTCCCAAACTCAGCTCTATGGACTGCCATCTCCTCAATAGTGTTCCAACCTTTATCCTGACCAGTATTATTTTGGAACCTACCATTCGCAGCTGCATCCAGGATAACCTTGTAGTCATCGTATAAAGAATTGTAGAATAAGTTGCAAAGGTACCACTGCTGGAAACCGTGGTGAGGGACAAACCGAACCAAACTCTTGAAACGTCCCCATGCTTCACAAAATCCCTCATCAGGTCTTTGCTGGAAATTTGTAATTTTGCTCCTCAAGGCATCAGTCTTTGCGAGTGGGAAGTATTTTTTGTAGAAAGCTAATGCTAGAGATGTCCAATCTGTGACTCCAGCTGCCACCCTATCAAGGTATCGGTACCAATCTCGCGCCGAATCCTTCAAGGAGTATAAGAACATCATCCCCTTTACTTCATCTTGGGTCACCCCGGTAGAACTACAGTATGGAACAGCAGTGAGTCCGTGAAAATTTCCATATGCTTCAAAGGATCCTCGCCGGTAGACCAGAAAGAACCGATTTCGCTCCACTAAATCGATATAGGAGGAACGGAATTCGAAATGACCATGAGTAGGGGTGGGTAAATCGTATCCCTTTGGAACATGCTGCACTTGTGGCTGAAGATTATCATATATTGTAGTCATGATCGCGAAACGGAGAGTACTCAAGCCTTCCTCTCAAAAATCTGTCTTCTAACTGTGCAAAAGCAAAACTAGAAGCAAGAGTAAGCAACGGCCTCAAGGAACCAAAGTTCCTTGAGACAAGAAAAATAAACTAAAAATAAAGCAAACAGAATTACACCGTCTCCCCGGCAATGGCGCCAAAATTTGATACCGCCGTTTTGTATCAAAATTAAATTTATAATCCAAACTAAAACTATAGCTAGTGATAGTAAGGGTCGAACCACAGAGAGACAAGATCAATTCTATTTGCTATTTTCAGTCTATTGAAGTAACAATTGTGGGGGGGGGTTTGGTTGATTGATTCTCTACTAACTACCGAAAATTAAATGAAGTTTAAGTAGATAATAAATGGTAGCTAGGAATTTCGGTTCATCATGGCTTAAGGGTCAGTCTAATAAAGTCAAGGTCTGTCCAATACCGTCTCAGGATGTCAAATAGGTCGTCTAAGTCCCTATTCAAGTTAAGCCTTTCGGTCTCTTTTTCCACCCTAGAAAGAAACTAAATTACTTTCGCTCTATAGTTCTTCCAATTACATGTAAGAAATATAACTCCGCTAATTTCTCAATCTAGCAAAGGGGTAAAATCTCACAGTAGTAAATAAGACCGGTACGGGTTCAACCTAGACTTAATAAAATCATCTCATGATGCCATGGATTCCCTAATTCCTAGCATAGGAGTTTTACCTACGCATGATTAAAACTATAACAATTGCAAACTTAAAGACATACAATGAAATTGACATGATTGAATTTAAAATTAAATAGAAGATTAAAACTTAATTACTTGAAAATAAATTGGTAACAACAAGAATTAAAAGGACAAGAATAAAGGAAGTTTGAAATTAAATTAAAGCTTACTAAGGAAATTGATGAACAAACAATTAATTCGAATCCGTGCCTCCACTTCGTGTCTCCAAAACTAGATCTAAAACTTCAGTTGTTGAATAATAAAAAGCATAACCTAAATTATTGTTGCCTTCTACTGATAAACGTTCTCCCCAAAAGTTAATTACAAGTGGGCTTTCAAAAGTCTAACGCATAAAGTAAATCACAGGTTCGCGGCCTGGTCGATCGACTAAGTGGCACGGTCGATCGACCAGCCAGTACAGTGCTGCCTCCTCTGCTGAACTTCCACGGTCGATCGACTGGAGATGTTGGTCGATCCACCAACGACGCTGTGCAGTAACTTCTTTTCTCTTCCAATCAGCCTCTTCACTCCATGCACGCATCCCAAGGTGAACAAGTCCGAACTCCCATCTTCCAAGTTTCCATGAAGTTGCCTCCGGAGGACGATTTAAGCTTGATTTAGCTCACTTTCACTCATTCCTACAATAAATCATAGAAATTCCAAAGTAAACCGTTTCGGGAGAAATAGTAGCTTTAAGCTAACAAATACGCATAGAAATACGTGCCAAAACTGCAAATAAAGTGTATAGAATATGCAGTATCACAAGGATTCTTCATCTCTTTGCTTAAAACCCGTAATTTGAGCTCTTAGCATGTTAGTCTTCTCCGGTGGATAGAACTTTTTGTAGAAAGCTAGAGCCAATTTCTTCCAAGAATCAATTCCGAGAGTAGCCTTATCAAAGCCTTTCAACCATTGTTTGGCGGTGCCAATTAGAGAAAAAGGAAATAAGACCCATCGAATTTGGTCTTGAGTTACACCGGTTTGAGAAATCGCATCACAATAGTCACAAAAAGTCTCCATATGAGAATGAGGGTCTTCACTAGGCATCCCCCCAAATTGGCTTCTTTCGACTAATTGGATAAATGCGGATTTGGCAATAAAATTTCCGGTTAGATGTTGTGGTGTGGGAGTACCATTAGGTAGGTTCTCCTCGGTTGGTACGGAATGTGATGAAAATTTAGGCATTGTGGGTTTATTTTGTGTTGGATTTTATGTTGGGTTCTCCTCACCTTCTCTTGCAAATGGGTTGATGAACTCAATAGTGTTTGGTTGAATAACCTCACCAATACCTCTCAAAGTTCCTCTAGCAAGTCTTCTATTGGTTGTCAAAGTCCTTTCAATTTCGTGATCAAAGGGTAACAAGTTACCTTGTGATCTTCTAGACATGCAAAATATCAAACAACTCGAAAATAATTAGAACAAACCTTGAGGAGTTTTACTTCCTCAAGGCAAAGAAAGACACAACTAATAACAATATAAGAAAATCTAAATCAAGTTAACACCGTCCCCGGCAACGGCGCCATTTTTGGTCGGGTTCCCTCGATGGAGGGTTTAGTTTTCAGTACTTGTCGTTAGGAGCACCTAGACCAAAACACATTTTATAACTTCACCAACAACTGTACAATTAGTAAAGAGGCAAGTAAAGGTCGGATCCCAAGGGACTGGAATTGAGATGAGATTTTCTATTGCAACTAGTGGTGTCTAAGGGTGTCACAATTTGGGGTTTGGTGTAGAAGATCACTAAACTAAATAGCAATGAAAGTAAACAAGCAAGATGATTAAAAAGGGATGTAAACAATTGATAAAAGGCACTAGGGTGTCATGGGGTCATAGGGGATTCATGGGAATTGATCATACAAACATATTCTAAAATTATAAGCAAGCAATTATTGTTGTGATGGATCGAGTTGGTTTATATCTTACAATCCTAGGGAAGTTTGGGTCCCGCAGCCGAATCGATTAGATTGTACAACACCTACAAGTCGACTTAGTCTCCCCTACTCAACTACATGCATGGTCTAATGAGACTCGAGTTGGTTTATGTCTTACAAGTCTCATTGAAAAGATAGGTGATGGGTAAAAAATGCAAGGATTCATAGGCTCGCATTTCATCAAACATAACATGTGCATGAGTTGAGATTCACAACAAGCAAGCAAATAAACTATGAAAGCATATTAATTTAAGCATGAATAATTCCCCATGTTGGTTTCCCCTAATTACCCATTAACCCTAGCTAAGGAAACTACTCACTCATTATCATGTTGAACATGCTAGCAAGGTTGTCAATCATACCAACAAAGTGAAACATGATGAATAAATGAAGATAATTAGCAATAATTAAAAAGGGATTAAGAGAATACCTACTAATGATTCCAATAATAAAGCAAAGAATAATAGAAGTACTAGATGCTTGATTGGAAGGTTGTCAATCTCCCAATAATAACCCAAATAATCTTCAATTACCCAAAATGAAAGATGAACTCAAAAGAGAATAAGGAAAAGAAACTTGTATTAAAAACTTGATTAAATGTTGATTACAAGATTAAAGAGAGATTTGATTGATATTAACTACACTAAAGATTGCTAAGAAGAACATGCTCTTCTAATTAGACTAATGGGGTATTTATAGTGGGGATTAGTTACATAGATTAGGGTTTACTAAGGGCTTAAATGACGATTAAGTCCTTGAGGAATCGCCGGTCTCTAGGGAGACTCCGGTCTCCTTTTCGCCGGTCTTAGAAAAAGATGCGCATCCTTCCTTGAAGCTTGTAGAAGACGAAATGGCTTTAAGGGAATCCGGGCGTCTTAGGCACGGGACGGGCGGATTTGGGTGTGTCTGGACGGGCGTCCAGAAGGGGAAGACGGGCGGATTGGGCGTGTTTTGGACAGGCGTCTTGTGGAGGAAGACGCTCGGATTGTGGTTGCTGGACGGGCGTCTTTGGGATAATCCGCTCGGATTGTCTTAGAGCTTCTTTTCTTCTTCTTTTCTTCCTTTTTCTTCATAAAATCCTTGAGGATTTCCTCGGGGATGCAAGGATCTTTTCTCATCATTGCCCATCTACTATAGTATGTACAAAGGCCTTCTAGTCTTGTCTCTCCTTGATGCTTGGTCATTGAATTCAATCAATTTAGCTCTATTTTGCCATGAAAATGCAAGGTTTGCACTCCTTTCCTACCAAGGACACAAAACTTCAAAGAATATGCAAAACAAAGGACTAAAGATAATAAATGACCCAAATATGCACTAAAAAGCAAGGGAACAAGGCTAATTCGGGGACTAAATATGCTCTAATTATGGTCACATCACCATGCTAGCTCAAACCATAGGAAAAGAAGAAAGAGTCATCTACTACCTTAGTAAGAAGTTCTTGGAGTACGAGTGCAAATACACACCGCTCGATAAGACATGCCTCGCTCTTGTGTGGGCAACGAAGAAGCTACGCCACTACATGCTTAGCTACTCCGTCAAAATATTCTCCAAAATGGATCCTGTCAAATACCTCTTCGAGAAACCCGTTCTCAATGGACGTCTAGCGAGATGGACTTTGATGCTCTCAGAGTTCGATCTTAAGTATGTGCCTTTGAAAGTCATAAAGGGACGCGCCGTTGCCGAATTCTTCGCAGAAAATCCCATCAATGATACACAAACGATAGACACCTGGTCATTTCCGGATGAGGATATGCTCCAAACAGATGTAGACTCCTGGGACCTCTATTTTGATGGAGCATCGAACTTAAGAGGATTTGGAATAGGAGTGTTGCTCATTTCTCCTGAAGGCGAGCATACACCAATCTCTGCCAAACTCGACTTCGAGGTGACAAACAACGCTGCAGAATACGAAGCTTGCCTCATTGGATTGCAAGCGACAGTAAGTTTAGGCATCAAGAATCTTCGAGTACATGGGGATTCCTCTTTGATCATCAATCAAGTTACGGGATCCTGGAAAATACGAAGCGAAAGCTTGGCACCTTATCAAGCCAGGATAGACCAAGTAGCCCAATTCTTCGATCAAGTAACCTACTTACATCTACCTCGAAAAGAAAATCAATTTGCGGATGCTCTTGCAAAACTCGCATCTTTGATTAACATGCCGGATAGTATGGTAGAAATGCCTTTATGCATCGAACGACGGTCAGAGCCAGCTTATGTGCACCAAATCACTGACGAAGAGGAAATTACGGAGGAACCTTGGTTCCAAGCAATCCTAAATTTCAAACTCAACGGCACCAATCCACCAGAAATGCACAAAAGGGGACAACACGCTATCCGTTTACTAGCTTCCCAATACATCCTCATGCAAGGAGAGTTATACAAAAGAACACCTCTTGGTGTCATCCTACGTTGTCTTGATCATTCACAGGCACGGAAAGTGATGGAAGAAGTCCATGATGGAGAATGTGGCCCTCACATGAGTGGACCCATGATGGCAAAGAAAATCACACGTCTGGGGTATTATTGGACCACGATGGAATCCGATTGCATCAAATATATGAGACATTGCCATAATTGTCAGATCTTTGGGAATGTGCAACATGTTCCTCCCTCATTGCTTTACACCATGACATCTCCCTGGCCATTTTCTGCTTGGGGAATTGACATCATCGGCAAGATCACTCCAGCCGGAACAAGAGGTCACTGTTTCATCCTAGTAGCAATCGATTATTTCACCAAATGGGTAGAAGCGGCTTCCTACACCAGTCTTACAGCCAAGAACGTGGCAAAGTTCATACAAACCAATATCATCTGTCGATATGGTTGCCCACATGAGATCATCAGTGACAATGGGTCACATTTCCAAGCTGAGACTGAATAATTGCTAGCCAAGTACAAAATCAAGCATCACCACTCCTCGCCATATAGACCACAAACCAATGGCGCGGTAGAGGCAGCAAACAAAAACGTTGTCACAATTCTCAAGAAAATGATTGACAACTTTAGAGATTGGACAAGCAAGATACCCTTTGCTTTATGGAGATACCGTACCTCCGTTAGGACGCCCACTGGTGCTACTCCTTTCTATTTGATATACGGCATGGAAGCCGTACAACCAGTCGAGCTAGAAATACCATCCTTGCGTATTTTACTCGAAAGTCAAATCCCCGAAGCCGAGTGGAAGAGGGCTAGATATGAAGAACTCATCCTCCTGGATGAACGAAGGTTACGTGCATTACATAATGTGCAGACATATCAGGCGCGTATCAAACGAGCCTTCAACAAAAGGTTTAAGCCAAGGAACATCAAAGAAGGAGACTTGGTCCTCAAATCCATTAGGGCTCTTTTACCTGTCGATCCACGAGGAAAATTCAAACCCAATTGGGCCGGGCCATTCCTAGTCAAGTCCATACTTCCAGGGGGTGCGGTTAGGATAACAGACCTAGACGGGAACGAATTTGCCAACCCAACAAACCTTGACCAATTAAAACGTTATTATGCCTAGAATAGGAGAAAAAACGCGCCTCGCGTGACCTCACGTGTCGCTCTTGTGGCACGAAATAAATGGCCCATGGCCAAGCTGAATCAAGCTAATGTCATCTTGCTCTTGCATTTTGACAATTTGTCATTCTCATATCATCAAATAAACTAAATTGCATTTTCGGCGTAAGTAAAGCACATGCTTATTTTCTAAAGTTCAATACAAGCTCTTGCTTAGAACAATTATTCTTTACATTTACTCGAACTACGCGCAAGGGTTTGATTTCATTTTTAATAAATACGTAGGCAATCCTTCACGGGATACAACCCACTTAATCACTTTAAATGTAAATAGAAGGACATTTGCAAATGCATTTGAAATTCGACAAGAATAATGAAAAGAAAACCACAACGGTCTCATAACCAATCATCCTCTTTTATTAATAATAATAATAATACGTTACATAATAAAAAATCGTAAATAAAAATAAATAGGCTAGGATTCTAAAAACCCCACCTTCTTATTACAATAATAATAATAATAATAATAAATAATAATGAAAGACTTAGGCTACTCTTCCAATTTCCCTTTGCCTTTGTCATTTCTATCATACTTCTTGTCACGACCTCAAGCCGGACGCTCTTGCGCCACTTCCGACCTAATCACCAAAGATCTCTCTCGTGGTCTTGCTTTGCCATTCTTGTCAACCACCATCTCGACCGCAGGAGAAGTCTTCGGTTTCTTCGAAGGATGAACAACTCGAAACCCGGCCTCTGCCTCTCCCTCAGTCAGATGCTTCTCCTTCTCCTTTTCCACCTGGCGAACCTTGTAGTCAACAGGTTCACGCTTCCTCAGTCTCTCGCGCTCCTCCGGAGTAGCAGCTTTCCTCCACCGCATATAGGAATCTGACACCCATAGAGCACGGACAGAAGAATTCAATAACCAAATGTTCCTCTGAGCCCATTTGATGGCCCATTCTCTTCGACTCTCAGCAGTAAGCGCCACGGCAGTCTACGGAACTGTGTCTAGCTTCGGAATCCTTTGCTTCAATCCAACCTACCTCATCAACCTCTCCGGAAAAATGCATATCATAAACTCCAAGCCGGGAATGCGAACAGATCGGGTAGGATCCAGGGAAGATACTCCAGTGACAGATTTGAGGTGCCACCATGGTACGATCCATCTAATTAAGGGGCCATCTTCACTTTTCAATTTGTTTTCCCAGTAGTTGCACACTCGGGTGAAGTCCACCATGTAAAGCCTGGTCCTCATTGCAATCGAACGGGCATGATAAGCAGGAACATTAACTGGGGGCTCGATCAATCGAAGACGCTCCATAAGCCAGACCTACCAAAAGCGGGTATTTAAAAAAAAGGAAAAAAAAGAAAAAAAAGAAAAGAACGAAAAAAAGAAAAGGAAGAAAGAAAAAAAAAAGTTTATGTTACCTGCAAAATAATGGGACTTCCCAAGTAAGGTAGGTCGCGATTGGCTTTCCTGTTATCTAAACCCAATAGGATCTCTCCTAAACACAGACAAGCTGGGCTCCTGCGCAGCTTCATTTGCTCAATCAGACTCAAAAGACGAGGATCGCCCCTCATATCCTCATCAACAAGCCCTTGAAGAACATATACATGTAATAGGCAAAATCCGAATGCCCTTCGCCTCGCAACATAAGAGACAGTAGGATCAGCCCTATTGATAAAGCAATCAATGAAATCCAACATTCGCACTCCTTTAGAAGTCACAAGACGGTCAACATCAACTCTGGCCAATCCGAGCAAGTCTGTAAACTTGTTCTTATACCCTTGAGCAGTGGAGGGAATAGCAGGCAAATGTTCCGGATCCCAACCACCAATCGCAGCAATCTCTTCGGGAAATGGGCAAATGTCTCCTCCAGGAAAGGCAAATACGTGATAATTAGGGTCCCAATAGTCAAGACAAGCATCTAGGAACGGTTTGACTAACTTGATCAATTTCAAGCTCAAAAGTGCTCCAAAATTATAAGCACCCATGTCATACTTCTCCACACTAGAGAACTCATTTGTCCATTCTTTTAGACGAATCTCAAGAGTATTCATGATGTAGACTTATTTTGGGAGTTTTGTGTAATAAGACAAAGAAAGGCGGAAGGATTATGTGAATAAAACCTCCCTCGACGCCTCTATTTATACTAAAAGTTGATTCCTAAAATCCGTCAGAACGGACGCACTGGGGAACAGGCGCAACAGGTGCTGCGCCTCTTCGAAGGGACGCAGCTCTTGCTGCGCCTCTTCCTCAGCACTTTTCCTGTGATTTTCCGCGTTGGATCTTTCCTAAATTCCTCAACGAATAATTTCCTATTCATACGGGTTATTATTTTGGGTAAATGCATCAGGTTACCATATTTCGTGTTTCCTAATTTCGCAGGCACGCATCTCGAGACGATATCGACATTTTCGCCATTTTAGCACACTTGTACATTTATTTTTTTAATTTTCTTTTTGGGGAATCATTTCACCAATTCAATTTAATTTATTCATTTTTCTACTTTTTTGTATTTAATTTAATTATATCATTTTCTTTTCGAACTTTACATTTCTCTTTTAGTTTTGGGGGAATCATTTCACTCTCCATTTCAAACATATATGTTTTTATTTTTTCCTTTTTTAAGGGGTAACCCTCCCTACTGCCGGTCATTTCCGACCAAAATTTTTGCCATTTCCGACCATTATTTTTGCATTTTCATTTTGTGCATTTTCGAGTCATTGTTTTGCGCTGATTTATGCCATGTGTACAAATATATGTTCTATGATTTCTGTGTAAATTTCGGCAGCATGACGGCGTAAACCGTCATCTACCAAACCTGTTCAAAGCTAACCTGTAGGTACAAACAAAGCAACCCAGCAGCAAAGGCACGCATGCCATCATATATACAACCAAAAAGGGGATATGTACACCAAACTGGGGGCTCGAGCCCCAAAACAAAATCCAAATGTCCAAAAATGTATGAATGTACAAAAATACGGCCAAAAAACAAGAAAGCAACGCGGAAGCTACTGCCGCTCGCCGTCGAGCTCAGCAACTCTCGCCTCGAGAGCAGCAACCTCGGCGTCACGGACTTCGAGTTTCCTCAACAGGCGAGTCGTCTCCTCCCGGGACTGGGCAAGCTCTCGGTCCAGCTCGCGCTCCCTCTGCAAAAAAAAAAAACTGGCTCATGTAATTCATTTCAAGCATAAAGGAAGATTAGAAAGATAAAAAATAAAGTAAACGGAAGGTTCATACCTTACATCCCCGGCCACCAGCAAGTGCCTCTACGGCAGTAGCCCGCAGCCGGTTGGCTACCCTCCACAAAGCCACGAACCGGGATGGCGCAACCTGCATTTCAAAAGGAAAATTATTAGCAATTGGACAAACTCGAGCAAATGAGTTCTTACACGAAAACTATACAAGCTAGAAGGCTCACCCTCCGAATCAGATGCTGCCAATCATCCAAGCCAGAATCCCTCACCGCCACGTCAAAGTCACGTAGCTCGGAGATCGTCGTCATCCCCGTCGTGTCGGTATACTCAAGGGTGTCGAGGTACTCTGGGGGCTCGATGCCAGCCGCCTCAACCTCCTACAAGATCAGATGATTTTAACCGATGATCTTTCATCACATGCTCAAACAATCAAAAATGAAAGAGGGTAAATCACTTACCACAACCGGCCAGTACGCCAACCTCCCGTAGAGGAACGCCGAGTAGTCCTCACCAGGAAGGAGGAGGGCGTCGCCACCGACGCCAGCCAAGTCAGCCTCCCTATCAGCCTCAGATGGCTCCCTAAACATCGTCCGAGGAGGATCGATGGGAACCGTCAAGACGTCCCGAGAGCACTGTCGAGTCAGGCGCTCGCCCAAGTTCCACACAGGACCCATCGACGTCCTCAGCAGCAGCCGGCTCGAGCTGCTAGGTCGAAGGACCTCAACCACGAAAGGAGGAGCGCCAGCGTACTGCTCCCAAGGCCTAGGCACCCACTAGAAAAGCAAACGAAGTGTCATTCTTATGATCAGTTCTAAAAGAAAGAGAAAGAAACACAGACAAATGTAAGGCAAAATACTCACGCCGTCCAGCTGAAGAGCATTCACCTCCCGCCGACAGACGTCGTGGAAGGAACGCCGACTCCTCGTGCGGCACATCACCCAATCCCTCACAACGGGATAGGTCTTCTCCACCGGCTCCGTCCTCTTGGGCGCTAGGCCCGAAAAGTAGGAGTACACCCACGCCTGTAAAACAAGATAATCAACAACGATCTTTCGTGATCTGATAAGAAAAGGAAATGATCTTTCATGAAATGAAGTGAAGGTTAATACCTCCAACAGTAGTCCCGGGCCGACAGAAGCATGAGAAGTCCCCTTCTCCATCAACTCCGGACGAACCATGGCCCTCATGAAGCGGATGAGGACCGCAAAACCAGCAGTGACCCAGGCCCAACGGCCTAGGGAGCTCAGGTCAGAAAGAAAGGGAAGAAGCTTCGTCGAAAGCCTCTCCCCCTTGTCTTCGAGGTAAATCGAAGACAAGAACCACCAGAGCCACAAGCGGACTCTCTGCTCTGCAGTGCAAGGAGGAGGATCCGTCTCCCTCCCCTTGATCACCACCAACGCCGGGGTCTTCCCCGCGAAGTAGTCTCGAACGTAGGAACTAGGCACCAAACCAGGTACCGCAGCCGCCTTCGGCGCCAAGTTTCAGCCGATCCGCCTCCTAGCCTCCGCCGAGTCAACCCTCATGGCCATCTTTGGCCACTCCACCACCTCAGTCTCAGACGGCAGACCGGAAATCATGCCGTAATCCTCAAATGTGACCCCCACCTCACCAAAAGGCATGTGAAACGTGGAGGTCGTGTCCCAAAACCGGTCCAAGAAAGCTCGGACGAGACTGAGGTTAGCCTGAAGCTTCCTCCTCGCAATATCCCTCCAAGCCTGCACCAAGGCGCCGAACGCTCCTCGCTCGATCATTGCCCGCTCCTCAGCCGACAGCCTCTCGTAGCACCCTATCGCCGTCGTATAGCCCGAGAACGACCAGATGTTCCCGGCCTCCTATGATGATTTGAAACAAGAGTTATCTTTAGCTCAAATGGGAGAAGGAAAGGAGTGACAAACAGAAATGAAAGAAGATGAATGAAGAGTGATGAATCCTATTTACCAAGCTCTTCACCGTCCTGTATGACAGGTGACCCTCTGCAGCCCAAAGCAGGTGTCTACTGTCCCAAGTCTCAACCTATGCAGGTGCTCCCATCAGCTGGCGACAACCTCGTCCAATGTTGGCCCGCCTCGGGGCCTCCCCCTCCTCAGCAGCCTCTTCCTCGTCCTCAGCAGCCGTCACCGCAGCGGTGAAAGCCTCCTCCAACGCCTCCTAAAGCACCTGAGAAGGATCGAAAACAGTGTCCACATCCATGAGACCCTTCCCATACGTAGAAGCCTCGTCATCTTTGGCAATTTTCCCACAAACCCGTCCGCTCCTGTGGTAATTTGAGTCAAGTTAAGCCTATGTTGAAGCCTAGTCATGGGTTCGAGTCGGAATTTCGGCAACATTTCGTTATAACGGCGATTATGCCCTAGAAAGTGTCCTGAAAAAGCCGTCACAAACCAAAATTTCGAGATGGTAGCAAGTTTACCCATCATACACGGATTCCAAATATCAAGTTTCGTCGCAAATGGGCAATCCTAAGGCTATTTTTGAAGCAATTTACGGTTTAGCTGTGAAACCGTCTCAAATTCACTCAAATGCTCAAAACTCAACCAAAATTCAAAACAAATACATGGTTATGATCCTTATATTACCAATTAGCCGTTTACAAAGTAAATTTTAAAAAGCAAAATCATTTGGGGGAAAAGCCCCAAATTTTCGACTAATTAGGGTCGAAAACCCTAATTTTGTCGATCCCATTTGATCAAATACGGAAGATAAATGCAAGATTGACACACATACCTCGATTAGTCATGGCAAATGCAAGCTTTTGGATCACGTTTTGACGGAAATGGTTGGAATTTGAGAGAGAAATTGAGGAATTATGTTTCGAAATAATGAAATGAAACCCCTGTTTCATCAGGTTTTTACGCAGAATTGCCACACCCAGGAATAGACGCAGCAGGCGTTGCGCCTCTTCCAAGGGACGCAGCTCTTGCTGCGCCTCTTCCTCAGCTTCCCTTCATACGAATTTTCAAAATTCGTTGTGAGTTCGTTATTTTGTGGGCCCATCTTTGGTGCGCCTCTTCCTTGATGCTATATCGCATATTTGGTCCGTTTGATGTATGCTCTTCGCCCGGATCCACTTCTTCCAAGCCAACAACAAATTGTGGCCTTTTTTATCCAAGACCTAGCTTGTCACAACGATCGTTCCTTCTCTGACAGGTGTTTCGACACGCCTTTATTCTGTTCCCCCAGCGAGAGTACACGGATAGACGTTCCCTCTCGAGACATAGAGATCAATTCCCGATGATGTTCCCCCAGCGAGAGTACACGGATAGACTTTCCCTCTCGAGACAAGGAGATCAGTTCCAGATTATGTTCCCCCAGCGAGAGTTCACGACCGACAGTCACTCCCTCTCGAGACATGGAGATCAACATCGACCCCAAATCCTTCCGAAGTTTGCTTGAAGCTGAACACAAGCAGATTTCTCCCAGCAGTTCCAGACTGTGTCCTGCTGTCTTCTCCCAATATTGAGTTTTGTTTTCCCTGAAGTTTCAAAGAATTTCAGGTATGGTCTCTTCTTATGGCTGGCGAGCTTCCTTACGTAGTCTAATGGACTTTAAACGACCCTCCCCGATAGTCGACAGACTCTAAAATGTTCCCGACGACAGGTCCTTGGCTCAAATCCCTTGAGCCGCCTCGCGTCTCCATAGTCGTCATGTTGTAATCTTCGATTGACCTGATGGCTATACTTTGACTTTCGCCTTGTCCAAGCCTCACTCAAAGTGGGGGCTCTGTAGATACCTCATTTCTGCACCTCCCGCAAACCACCCGGTGATGATTGGGCCGCATGTTTGGTATGCGGAACGATTTGTGATAGTTCGTAAGTTTATCGTCAAGTGATCGCTCAAATACATGTGTCTACCTCTTAATTGTCATCTACGTGCCAATACGGTCGTTTTGGCAGTAATTAGAGTACATTTGGAATCCGAGCCTAAAACCGTCTTCATTTTCTGATAACCATTAAAATGCCGAGTCGGAATATTCTGGAATGTTCCGGATATTTCTATTCCATATTTTATAAATCTTTTAATCTTTGGTAAACAATTTCCCGTAATATTCACACAAAGTATTAAGGAAAACCAAATTATTCCGTTATTCCATAAACTAAACACGGAAATCTTTCTTCCGCAGGAGGAAACCACTTGGGAAAGGACGCAGCAGGTGCTGCGCCTCTTCCAAGAGACGCAGTGCCTGCTGCGCCTCTTCCCAAGTCCTTTTCTGCGTATTTTTTCGTATCATTTCATATCTTTTCGAGATTCACTTCCAAAGTTTCTCCGAAAAACCCTACTTCCTCCGTGTGATTAGTATAAATAGAGACCCTCGGTCTCACATATTTCTCACGCTAGTGTCCGCCCTTCTCTTCTCCCTTTGCATTTTAAGACCACGTTATTACTTTTTGGCGTCTACGTGCTTGAACTTTCGACCACGTAAGCTCGGATCTTTCTGAGTACCAGCCTCGTTTTGCATGACCGACCAATTTGACCAACTCCACCATAACCAACTTTAATCAATCTTAGTCTTTTTCCTCTTACGAGGGCACTTTCGTCTACATTCGAGTCGAGCATCACTAATCGTTAACTTAGTTCATCTCGTTTCGTCAAACATGTAAGTCTAAGGGTGTAAATCCCTATTTTATTTATTGTTATCTATTTATTGTAATCATATTGTAAGGTTTATGTCGAAAGTACACTTAAAACCGATTTGTAAAACCTTGTTTTAAAAACCCTTTTTACGGATTATCATAAGACAACCGTCGAGAAAGGACGCAGCAACTGCTGCGCCTCTTCTAAGGGACGCAGTACCTGCCACGCCTCTTCGTGAGGCTGCCGCAGTTCCTGCTTCCTTTCTTCTTCCTTCGTCTTTTGTTAACTTGTTTGTTTTTCTTTTGTTTTCAATCGTTCGTTGTTTCTTTGACATAATAACTTAAGCATAATAATCTGACATGTCATTAATAATCATTAGTAATTAATTCATCTTTTAAATCCCGACTTAAATCCCAAGTAATTCATATTTGCGGGTTTTCGTCATTAAAATCAATTCGGGTTTTAGAGGTTCGATTTGTTCATATTGAGTCTCTGGAATTCGTCATTGATATATTTTTCACCTTTTGTTTATCATATCCATCATTAGTTCGTCATTAATAACCTGTTTAACCTAATTAATTTGTTTAGTTTATTAATTTGTAATTAATAATAACCTTATTAATCTTGTAATATTTGTTCTAATTCCGTTTCATCCATGTTTATTGTTTTTATGACCATTAATCACCTGTAAATAACTTGTTAATCACTTCCATCCGAGTAATTAATATTAATCAATCATTAAATTCACCAACGAATATTAACGATTTGCAATTCCGGCTTCACAGCCAGAACTGAGTCAAGGAACAGACGTAGCAACTACTGCGCCTCTTCCAAGGGACGCAGCTCTGCTGCGCCTGTTCCTGGTTGATTTCTGTCTCTGAATTCCCGTGTTGCTTTGACCTTGTTCATTAGTTTACGCATTTAATTTACTACTACTCGTATTATTGCCCTAATTCCTGTTCGTTCATTTGTTTATTTATTCTTTCTCAAATTATCCGTTTTAAAAGTATTTTCGACATAAATCACTAATCCGATGTAATTATTGTATTATTTATTATTGTATTATATTTCTTGTATCACTTGTATGCCTTCACATGTAATTGAATTTAAACCCTACTTCCACATCAATTGTATGCTAAATTACGTGTTTACCGACTTAGTATTAATTCTCACATGCTAGGATTAATCTAATGGATGTTGCATTGCATGCATATAATCGACAATCTATCAACTATAGACAATTTACCTAATCATTAGTAGAGGCCGCTATCGAGGCGGGCGGGATTAGGTGTTCGATCAAAGGAGCTTCTTAATACGTACCCTCACCCCTTACTCCAGATCTCTGTGAACATCCGTGTTCATTGGCATCCACGAGAGTCATTCTAGACATAGAATGCTAAGGGTAACGAGTTCTTGGTGTTCATGTCACTACTTTGTGTCTTGACATGGCATGAGGTATTCGAACGGTTTCAAATTTTCCACAATAAATTGGTGGCGACTCCACAAATGAAAACGCTTGTTCTGCCCCCAAGCACCCCCGTGGGCCCGCGTCCACAAGACTTCGAAGATCTTTGAGTGTAGATGGCTCAGGCATGTCTTGTATTGCCTTGATTCTGGATTGGTCTATCTCAATTTCTCGATGACGAACGATGAATCCCAAAAATTTACCCGAGCTAACACCGAAAGCGCACTTCAAGGGATTAATCTTGAGTTTACACTTTCATAGCCTTTCAAAAATTGTTCAAAGATCTTTCACATGATAGACTCTCCTCTTGGATTTGACAACGAGATCATCGACATAGCACTTAACAATGTCATGCAGCATATCGTCGAAAATTTTCTTCATAGCTCGTTGATACGTAGCTCCCGCAATCTTTAACCTAAAGGGCATCACTTTAGAGCAAAATATGTCCTTAGGTGTTCGAAACGCAATGGCTTCTTCATCTTCTGGCGCCATCTGGATTTGATTATACCCAGCGGTACAATCCATGAAGGACAATGCTCCATGTCCTGTCGTAGCATCGATCATGATCTCTGTGACAGGAAGTGGAAAATCATTTTTTGGGCAAGCATCATTCAAGTCACGAAAGTCGACACAAATACGAAGTTGTCCATTCTTCTTTCTCACGGCCACAACGTTGGCAATCCACGTGGGGTACTTGTCTTCTCTTATGAAGCCTGCATCGATCAATTTGTTTACTTCTGCTTCAATTTCTGGCAACATTTCTGACCGAAATTATTTTCGTGGTTTCTTCTTCGGAGAAACGCCTTTCCACATGGCAAGTCGGTGAACTGCGATCTTTGGACTAAGGCCAGGCATTTCTTTGTAGCTCTAGGCGAACACATCTTTATATTCAGAGAGAAGATTGACATACTCTGTTTTCTCTTGCTTCGTTAGAAGGGCACTTACAAAGACGAGTCGTGGCTCTTCACTTGTACTTAAGTTGATTTCTTCCAAGTCGTCAACCGTTGCTTGGACACCATCTTCGAGAGTTTTAGGAGTTTCACCAACTTCTATCTCATCATCCGAATCTTGGCACTCTTGTGCCGTCACATGGTTGGACGCAACAAAATCCTGAGCAACAAAATGCTGAGCGTCCTTTTGTTTTCAGTGACCCATCCATGGTTATTTCTACTTCAAGATGACGTTTCATTCGAGAGGGAATGACACTATGGGTATCTTTGCTGAGGTCGACTGCAACTTTTGCCTTCAAGGACATCTTCTGCTTTCGGCCTCGAACTGGCCCGGAGAACGTCGTAGTAACCCATGCAAGTCGAGAAGCCTGAGAAAGTCCGCATGGTAGCAATATCCTGAAATTGGGAATCGAACAAAGTTAGAACACCTATTCAGGTCTGAAATAACAAAAATAACAAAAGCTCAACAAAGGAACAAACTCACCAGACCCTCGTGTGCACGGTAGGAAATGTGAGTGTCAAGCCGCAACAGCAGCTGGCTACCGTCAAAGCCCTCAGCCCAAGCAGGCCCTGCCCGCAGGTTCATCCGTCGAGGAGCCTGAACCCGCCTAGCCTCCCAACTATCAATAAAGGCGTCGTCCGCCTCCGTCTCTACCCTTCTCCTCATCGCACTGCGAGACTGCAAGGTACAACGAGAACCCCTCTCCACAACCCGCACAACCTTCTCGAGCTCATGTCTGGAGGCTCGAGGACCGCTCCTCCTGGTGCTGATCCTCCTCCCATAGGTGCCCACCTCGGACCCCGTCTGAGTCCTACCAACACCAACAGCCCCAACAATGGGCTCCTCCCGAGCCTCTGTGGCTGCCCCAGCTCAAATAGTCCCAACAACGGACTCCTTCCGAGCCCTACGGCTCCATCGGCTCTAGCATACTCCGCAGTGGGCTCCTCCTCAGAAGCGTCCTCCACCACTACCTCGGACGCACTCCCCGGAGTACTAACTGGTCCAGACCCGAACAAAAGCTCTATGGCCTAGGCCACAGACCCAGTGGGCCCAGAAACCCTGGGACACTCACCTAACATAAGGGAAAATAAAAAACAACGTCAACCGAAATTTCGGCATTACAACGGCACAAAATGGACAAAATTCAAACCCATACACCAAAACATTTCACAAAAAAAAAACGCACAAAAAACGACTCGCCCTTCTTTTCGAGCAAAAGACGAGTCAAAACAACGAAAAAAAAAAAAAAAAAACTAACACCTCGGACCCACACAAGGTCCATCAAAATCTGCAACAAAAATCCCCGACACAACTGGCCATTTTTTACAGCTCTAAAAAGGTAATTTTACGCCAATTCAGGCACAAGTAGGTCAAAAATTCAAATTAAGACCACAACAAAACAACGTCATTTGACCACGTCTCAAAGTGACCTAAACTACCATTAAGGTCCCTTTCAAAGCAAAACGGCTCAGTTTGAGCCACAAACAGACGCTTATTTCGTCAGCATAAGACCGTCTGACAAAGGTAAAATTCAAATTTTGTCCCTCAACTCCCAACGAAGGTCCAACGTGACAAAGACGACCTTCCCCGATTACAGTGCGACCTAGTGGGGCACACACCTTAAGCAAACAAACATGACATTGTGAGGATACGACGATCTTTCATCTACTCACATTTTTTTGCTCCTAGGGAGCGGGAATGAGGACCAAAATGCAAACTAAAAGCACCCTTATACTCCTAAATGGGTTTCTAACCTAATGCAATCATCAATTTCACTCGAAAATGGGATAAGCAAAAACGCCCAAATCGATTTCAATGGGGTTAGGGTTTCGCCCTAATTCAATCAACAAAAAGACAAACAAATTCAAATGGATTCAAGAGGATTAACATACCTTGAGATGACATGATGTTTGTAGCACGAAAGCAAGCAAAGAAAGAGAACAAAAATGGTGATTTTGGTTGAAATAGGGTTTTTTTTCGAGGAAGATGAAGATAATGAGAAGCAAGCCTTCCTCGCATCTTTTTACAGAAAAAAGGGGAAGCCCCTTATATTGCACGATGGCTTGCACCTCTTTGAGGTGTTCTCAGCTTGTTTAGCGAAAATTTTTGGCTTTGGCCCAATTTCCACTTAAATTCGCTATTTTCACAAATTTCAAACGACGAAATTAAAAACCGTTATTTTTTCAAACAAATACAAAATTGTGAAATTCAAATTCGCTATTTTCACACATTTCAAACGGCGGAATTAAAAACCGTCATTTTTCAAATAAATACATAATAGTGAACTTCAAATTCGCTATTTTCACAAATTTCAAACGACGGAATTAAAAACCGTCATTTTTTTCAAACAAATACAAAATAGTGAATTTCAAATTCGCAATTTTCCCAAATTTCAAATGGCAGAATTAAAAACCGTCATTTTCCAAAACAAACGAAATAGCGAGATTCAAAAAGTCGTTATTTCCCCACAAATTCAATCGACGGAATTAAGAACCGTCCTCTTCGAACAAAAAACGAGTAGTGAAATTTAAATTCACTATTTCTCACAAATTTCAAATTACAATATGACGGAATTAAAAATTGTTATCTCCCAAACAAACATCAAATGGCGGAATTTACATTCGCTATTTCTACAAACTCCGAACAACGTCAGCAAGAACCATTACCTCTCTTCGAAATTCGAAATTACGAATGACTATAATAGAGACCGTCGTCCACCGGAGCCAGACTTAAACTACAAAAAGCCTATCTCTTTCCGGCACTACAAACATCGAATATAAACACCGAAAATTCTCAGCAGGATACCGGAGACCTTCCCACGGAGCCCGCTAACTCAACAAGCTCTCGAAATAAGCCCATCCAACGCGGCTATTTCCCACAGTCGATCATTCGACCTCCGATGCGATTGGCGAGCCCCATCATTTCCGCAACATGGCTGGCGAGCCTCAAAACGCACATTCAACATGGATGGTGAGCCTCAAAACGCAACTTCGACATGGCTGGAAAGCCTTAAAACGTACCTTCAACATGTCTGGCGAGCCTTTGCGCGCAAACAAGAAACAATTCAAGGGCATATCCCAAAGATGCCTCAGGTATGACTCCTTCCTATGGCTGGCGACCCTTTGTACGCTCTCTAACGGACTTAAAATGACACATACGGACAGTTGACAGACTCTGAACTGTTCCCGACGGTAGGTCCTTGCCTCGTATCCCCGAGTCTCTTTGGCGTCGTCGTTCCCGATGGCAGCTCCTTGGCCCGAATTCTTTGGGGCCGCCTCCACATCGCTTCGGTCTCCGGGTTGTAATCTTCGATTAACCTAGGGGCTATACTTTGACTTTCGCCCTGTCGAAGCCTCTGTCAAAGTGGGGGCTCTGTAGATACCCAATATCTGTTGATTCCCTAACAAACACCCGATGATTATCGGACTACAACATGCTTAGGAATCGCTACGTTTAATCGACAGTTTGTATAAATTTACGTCGAAAAACTCAAAACGATTTCGAAAAAAAAAACATTTTTATAACTTTTCTAAAGTACCTGGACTGTTTTATGCACGACGATGGGGTCGCAATGACAATAACTAGAGTCAAAACCGACACCCGACCAAAAACCGACTCAAAATTCAAAACCCGACTCCAACAACGAGTCAAACACAAAAAACAAACATCACAAAGCTTCCTTGTTAACTATACCCGGTATACTTGAATGGTCAAGTACAACAATTATGACATCAAAAACCTAGTATAGAACAAATCATTATTTCAATTGCGTGATAGGGACAAGACAGCTCGAAGACCCGCGAAATGGCTCGCGCCACTTGGAGTTGCCCAGATGGCCACGTCTCTCAAAACGCACACAACCTCCGCCCCCTCATTTCTTCCTTCAAATTCTAGCCTCTTCTTCTCAAGTCATAAACCGACATGTATTTTCGACCTACCGATCGAAAATACAAGCCATACACATTGTTTGGTACCGTCATCGTGCATTAAATCACTTGACCGACCATTTCGACCAACTGCACATCACTAAACAAAACAAACACTCTTTACATTGCTAAAACGGTTTTCAACCGAGTTTTCCGACCTAACAAGTTTTTACACTTCCGTCGATTTCTCTCCTTCGACCTAGCATGTAAGTATGAGGGTGTAACAACCCGGATTATAAAACAAAGGGCAAACGTATATTAAATGGATTATCAGAGTATACCAATGATAAAAGGGTCAAGGCGGCAGAAACACTTGACCACTCCGGTTCGCTACTAAATCCAAAACCAAACTAATACATTATTAAAGAGTTCTCAAACATAAAAACAAACTCCTGAACGATTTATTAAACTCGCTTCGCACATTCCTCAAGCAAGCATCAACCAATCAGCAACAATCAGAACAACCTGAGAATGGGGGGTGGACAATCAGTCAGGAGTAACTAGATGCTCTCCCAATCATGTTTACAACAATGGAATATAACCAACAATCAATAACAATTGAAATACAAAACTAGTAAACATGTGAGACCATCTATACTCATGAAGACTCAACACAAACTTACCATCAAACCAGGACATATTAGGACAACCATCTAATTAATAACTCCAAATTAAACCACATGAGACAACACATGACAACAACCCATGTTACAACACCATGTAGAAACTAAGGACAATCAAACTCGATGTAACCACAACCAAACCAAACCACCCTCAGAGCGTATAACAAACTGCCTCTGACTAATGGAGCGTATAACGAACTGCCTCCAACCAGTAGAGCGTATAACGAAATGCCCCTAGCTACAAACACAATGTATAGAATGAATGCTGTTAGAGCGTATAACGAACTGCCTCTAATCACTAGAGCGTATAACGAACTGCCTCTAGATATGGAGCGTATAACGAACTGCCCCCATAGTCGGTATGGACCGTGTAACGAACTGCATCCACTGTGGACCGTATAACGAACTGCATCCACACTACATGCCTAAGACCTAGCCAGACCTCTCGGTGAAACATAGAGCGTATAACAAACTGCCTTCGGTACAACGAACGACACACGGGGACCAGAGCGTATAACGAACAACCTCTGACCAATCCCGAACATAGACCTTAATAATCCCCTAAGGGTAGCGTTTGTTCATTTCGATAGTATATAACTGATACTATCGTCATCTACACAACCAACCAAACAAATAAATGCACAGTATAACCGACTGTACCGTAACGCGTGAACAATACCATGACTCAACTCATAGGATAGTATAACTGACCATCCTACTTGTCATATGAACAAGAGTAACCAAAGACAAATGCAACACAAGCATTATATAATAACAACTGGACATCACATAACATATGAAACAAGTATAAACAACCAAGGTTATAGTAACCTTAGTCATAACATGAACTCTGGATGCGAGGTTATACTAACCTCGATTATAACTTCAATATATATATAATTTGAAGTTATACTCACCTCAACCATAACCTTGAGACGAAACTCAAAGTTAAACTAGTTACAATCATATCCTTGAGCCATAAATCTCAGGGTACGTTAGTTCCAGCTATAACCTTAACTCGCACTTCAATGTTATAGTAGATTCAGCTATAACCTTGAATTCATATTTCCAAGGTTATAACTGAAACAACCATAACTAGAGCAACAACCCAAAGTTGTACTAACATCAGCTATAACACTCGAATCATCATCAAGGTTATACTAGCTTTTGCTTTAACTTTGGAGAGCATTCTTGGCCGTCTATCATGCCCCCACTAGGGTTTGATTCGTAAACCCTAATTGCGCTCATGATACCTATATTTAACGCATATACAACACATGATATATAATTAATACATTAAAACATATACAAACATGCGAAAACATAATTAACATGATAATAAAAAATAAAACACGTACCAATCATACAAATCAATCATTAAATCACATTAATTACATCAATTGGCATAAACACAATTAAAAGAGAAACACCTAGTTAACTTTTTGCAATTAACGAAACCTCCATAAAGAAAACGACCAACAAAGCCTTGTCTCCAACACGTGTCAACATCCCCAAAACTGACATCAAAGATGCACGAATCCAAATCCATGAAAACACCATAAAAGACTCTTCTTCTTCTTTACCCATTAAAATAATAGACCTTAAAGGTAGGTCTAAAGGTCCATACAAATAATCCCCATAAAATTATTTGGAGATGAATATGTTGTAGAGGTAAGGGCAAGGATTGTGGAAATATATTTTGTGTATGAGTTTGGAAGAAGGAAAGATATTCAACAATGAAGTCAAAGAGAGAAAAGAAGAACAAAATAGAGAAAAAGAGGAGAGAGGCGCGTCAGAATCTCACGCACAAAAAAAAAAAAGAATTGACCTAGTTGCCTGCTAGGTTAAATTCCAGTTATAGGGGGATTAACTAATGGGCTTTTGTTCCATTAGCTCACACAATGGATTATCTTATTACAAATTGGATTGAACCGTATTAAAACGGTTGGAGAACTTATATAAGAAAAGTAATTATTTAACCCAATCAAAAGTAGGCCAAAATGAGAATTAACAAAATATTGAACGGGCGCGATAAATAAATAAATATATATATATATATACATATATATATAAATATATATATATATATATACATATATATATATATATATACATATATATATATATATATACATATATATATATATATATAGATTCGGGATCCTATGAGAACCAACAAGATAATGAGAACCATAAGAACCACTCATAGCCCTTAGATCAAACTACAATTTGACGGTGAGATGACAGTGATTAAACATATTTCAATTTTATCAAAAAAATGTCGCACCCCCAAATTCAACTCAGTCATTTTACCAAATATCCTTTCTCTCTCCTAATTTTTCTCCATCTTCGACTATCAAATCTTTCAACGCATCTGCTTTCTCTACTTCGATCGTTAGAAACATTCTAATCAAACTTCGACGATCGATCAAAATCTTCCACCTTCTTCTAGCAATGGATCTTGGTACTTCGATGAGGTAAACTTTCGATAGTGATGATTATTTTTTGCGAAATTAAAGTTTATATATTCTTGTGTTTATATTTAACTAACAAGGGAATGGTCCTATGTTGTGCTTGTGCACATAAGTCATAGTTTAGACATCGACAAATATTGCAATCGATGAGGCCCCAAGGGAAGGGAAGTAGTGGTTGATTAACGTTGTATGGATTAAATATATCTAGTTACGAGTTTTTAGTGGTCATAAGGTGTCTCTAAGTAGATTTTAAGATCTTCAACTCATTCTAATAGTCATGAATGGTGGTCCTTCAAAGCCGAATTCGAATATGCAATACATTCTCGTTGCTCGCTATGACATCATAAGGCACGTACGTTTAGGAGAGTTTTCAGGGGGGCATGTACCCTTTGTGGTTCATGGATATTGGAGTTTCATAGTGCTGTTTTTGATCTTTTCCTAGTCCTGTAGTTTTAATTGTATAATTGTGTCGGAAACTGGGTTGAACAAGTATTCATGTACTCGTATTAGGGTTAGTTCAAGGTGAGTTTGGGTTTTTGTCCGGCCAACAACTATATTAGGTTAAGCCATGTATAGTTTTACTCTGAATTAGATTTGATCATCACCAACTAATTATGCTACCATTTCTAACTTGTTCTTCTCTCTATTTTCCCTTTTATGGATAACAAGGTTTCCTCCTTATTTCATCTTTATAAAGTACTTGCTCCGTCTCAATCATTTGTTTACGTATCTTTAATCAAAGTTAAACAAATTATTGGGACGCAGAGAGCCGTAAAGTTGTAGACTTTATTATTCATTGATTGATTGATTGTGGCAATGGGTTTGCAGCTAATTGAGCAAGTACTTGAGAATAACGGACATGATTTGGATTTAGCTATCAAAAGCTTGAATGACCTTCGTTTAGGATTCATTGTTAATGACCTGTCTCCTCCTACTGCCTTTACAAACACCCTCACCCAACCGCCCTCAGGTAATGCTCATCATTTCAGCTCATCATTTCAATACAATATTAATATTTACGGTTGCTAATACAATTGTTTACGGTGTTTATTGTTTGTGATATGTATTTTAATCAAAGGTAAACAAATGAATGACTCGGAGGAAGCCTTTGATCACACTCCCTCCATCCCATTTGTATTCTCCCTTCCTGTTTCATCTTGGTGGTTTTACTAATTGTACCTTACTTCATCTTACTTGTTCAGCTCATGGGGATGAAGGTAGTGTGTAATACTCCGTATTTATAAGTCTTGGGGTACTCTATCGAGTAGGCCTTACTCTGTCGAGTAAGGGTAAGTTGCGTTTTAGAAAAGTTTCGACTGTTGGGTACTCGATCGAGTAGGGGGTACTCGATCGAGTAGGGGGTACTCGATCGAGTATCCTTGGGTACTCGATCGAGTAGCCTATTTACGGGGAATTTTCTCGGGTTTTGTTAAATATGCGATTAAGGTATATAAGCTTTGTCGTCATTATTCTAAATCACTTTTGCAAAACCTAAATTACTGTTTAATAGAGAAAGCAAGCATGTTCATCTTCTTAATCGCATTATTAGCAATCCCCGGAGTTTGGAAGGTCAGTTCTTAGCATTGATTATACCGTTGAGTTCCTTGCGTCGAGGGTAAGATCTATGTACCCTTTTCATTGTCTTTCCTTTGATTTGGTTAAACCCTAATTTAGAGATTTGGGGGTTTTATGTGTAGTATGTGATTTGGTAGCCTTTATGTGTTGTATGATAGGAGGAGGGTTCATAGAAGAAGCTTTTTGATTCAGCAGTAGAGACCGTCTGATTGTGTGCTTACTAGGTAGGATTTCCTACTCAGTATTAGTCCCATAATGGGATATTGGTTGATGTGTTGAGATTAATTGTTGATGTAATAATTGTATTGTGACGGTTGTGATTGTGATTGTGATTGTAACTGCTGTCTGTGGTTCTTGAGGCGTGTCCTCTACCGAGTGGGTCACTTGCGGGAGTGACTTCACGCCCTAGTTTCGCCTTACATGGAACCCGCCACGAGAAGGGATGTGCACATTAATGGACAGGGTTATCGCTCACTATGTGGAGCGGGGATTTGGTGGGTACGGCTGCGGTCCCCCACTGGCGGTGGCTGGTCTAGTGGACAAATGATTGAGATGATTGGATTTGGCTTGATTGTGTGTGTGACGATTAAGCTAAGTATGTTTATCTTATTGTTGGTATATATTGAATTGTGTGATTAGTACTGACCCGGTGTTGTTTTGTAAACCTGCGGTGATCCATTCGGGATGGTGAGCAGATATTGAGCGTATTGAGATGAGTACTTGGGATAGCCGGGGATGGCCACGACATGATGATAGGAGTCTTCCGCTGTAGCTTATTAGTTATTTACATTTCAGTTAGAACAGTCAGTTTGAGAACATGTATCGTACTTTTGGTTTGGTTTTGAGAATTGTAACTCTTCGCTAAGTATTTATAATTAAACGTTGTTTCTTCATTGTTTATTTGATTATCATACCTCGGGCAACCGAGATGGTAATGTCTTCATACCTGAGTGGTCCTGGTAAGGCACTTGGAGTATGGGGTGTTACAAATGGTATCAGAGCGACGATCCTGAAACCTGTAACCAATGAACCTAATGAACATAGGGAGTCAACTAAAATGAATCCGGGGTAAAAGTTGTAGGAGCTAATGCAAAGGCTTGGGAGACGTCCTAAAGTCGCGAAGTCGCCCTACAATTTTGAACCGGTCACATGGGGGGAGTATTTGTCGAGTCGTATGTGTGTTTGGTTAACTTGTGTAAGAATGTGATGAAATGTGTGTGATTGTTGGGTGTTGAAGAAGAAAGTTGAGAATGTGAAAGAAAAGTGATGGTATATGGAAACTTGTTGATGGAATGATAACATGTTGGATGTTTTACAATGTGGCGTTTAATAACATGATGAAATGATCTCGTAGATCGTATGAAAAGATGCGTAACATGTTTAGTTAAGATATAATATGTGGTTTTATAAAGTTTAGCATGTTAGTATACGATATAGCATGTGGGTAGCGTTTCTGAATTGGCATGACTCGATCGAGTGGGACTGACTTGATCGGGTGGGTTTTTGATGATTTTGAGTCCAGAATCGAGTTTTGGGGTACTCGATCGAGTAACTAGGGGTACTCGATCGAGTAGGGGTCACTCGATCGAGTAGCCTAGCTACTCGGTCGAGTAGGTAAGAGATCGGAAGTCCGTTTGGGGTCCGATGTTTGGGTACTCGATCGAGTATGTTGGGCACTCGATCGAGTAGCCCGTTACTCGATCGAGTATGTTTGGACACTCGATCGAGTGGGTTCTGACAACGTGTTTTTCGTGTTTTGAGGTTTAGTACGTGTGTTTATGTCTACCCTTTCTTACATATAGTTTCAAGATGCCGCCCAAGAAGACTGCTTTGTATGCGAGAGCTGAGCTTATGAACATAGATGACATCGTTAAGATGTTGGAGCATCAGGATGCTCTCACTGAGGCTTTAAAGACTGTGGGGAAGGATAAGGATAAGGATAAGGAGAAGGAGGTTGATCATTCTAAAATCAGCCTCTATATCGCGAGGTTTAACCCAAAAGAGTACAAGGGAGTTGGGAGCCTAACCTTCTTGACATTGGTGAGAGAGATGGAGAACATATTAGATTTGGTTCACTGTCCTGATGAGATGAGAGTGGAACAGGCTGCGTTCTATCCGAGGGAGGCAAAACCGTGGCAAGTGGTGGGATACAAAGAAAGTGAGTCCTAAGGAGATATATACAAACCAAGGGTTACCTGCTATACCTTGGGAGGAGTTTCGTAGGGCTGTGAGGAAGGAGTTTGTACCGGAACATGTGAGGAGTAAGTTGAGGGAATAGTTCGACAGCTTTAAGATGACCGCCGAGATGTCTCGTGGGCCGAGTACTACAGGCAATTCAATGAGAAGTCTAGGTATGCTGAGGATATGGGTTTGAGTGAGGAGAACCTGGCGTTGAGGTTTGAGAGGGGGTTGACCCCTAAAATTATGGATAAGTTACCCGTGGGAGTCCTTATCGATGTTAAGGAAGCTTATGAGAGAGGCGGGGAGCCGAGAGGTTGGTGGAGATGGCTCAGGAGAGGTTAGGTGGTGAGAAGAGGAAGTCCGAGAGCGAGGGTGGTGGCCAATCTAATCACAAGAAAGGCAACCACAATCGGTCTAAGGGATTTTCTTCCTCGGGTCGTGGTTCGATCTTGGGCTTCCTTTGGGCGTGGCCGTGGAAGTGTGAGTAATAGTTGGGGAGTGACCTGCTATAGCTGTGGTGGTGTAGGCCACAAGAGACATGAGTGCACAAGTGCACCGGGATCTTTCCAGAGACCTGCACAGAGCTTCGCGAGCAACAGACCGGCTGGATCATGGCCAAACCGGGAAGTCGAGTTACCGAGTGGAGGCAACCGCAACGGCGGTAATTTTATCGAAACCACCAACGAACAACAACAACAATCAAGGGTCGGGTGCTAAGCCGACCACATCAGCCAGTACTGTCCAGGGAGGTGGGCAGAAGACCAGTGGCAAGTTATTCATGATGGAGAAGAAAGCAGCTGAGGAAGATGCGCACGTTATCACCGGTACATTCCTTGTTAATGGTATTCCTACCTTTGTTTTGTTTGATTCGAGGGCTTCTCAGTCGTTTGTGTCTTCGAGTCATGTTAAACAGTTGGGTTTGAGGGTATATGAGTCTGTTAGTGAGAGAGTTTTTATACCTTCGGGTGACTCTGTATCATGTGGGAGATTGTTTAGAGATGTATCTATGATAGTTGGGCAAGTTGATCTACCTGTAGACTTGCTAGAGTTTCCTATTGACGGTTTTGAGATGATAGTCGGGATGGATTGGTTAGGAAAGTATAAAGCTAAGATAGACTGTCATCAAAAGAAAGTGTCTTTAAGAGGTCCTAAGGGTGTTAGTGTGTCTTATCGTGGGTTTCTAGTCAAACCCAAAGTTAAGTTGATTGGGTATTTGTCACCCTTGAAATCTTATCTCGAGGAAGGGATGTCCTTTGATCTTGTGCCATGTGAGAGATGACCGGATAGAGAGTCCGACAGTTGATGAGATACCATTGGTGGGAGAGTTTGCAGATGTTTTTCCAGAGGAGATTCTGGGGTTGCTACCAAAGAGGGAGATATATTTCACCGTTGAGTTAAAACCAGGGACGGGGCCAATCTCTAAGGCACCGCACCGTATGGGTCCTAAGGAGATGGAGGAGCTTAGGAAGCAGTTGGATGATTTGATAGAGAAGGGATACATTAGACCAAGTGTATCGCCGTGGGGAGCCCCAGTTCTTTTTGTGAAGAAGAAAGATGGGAGTTTGAGGTTGTGCATAGATTATAGGGAGCTGAACCGAGTGACGATAAAGAACAAGTATCCTTTGCCAAGGATAGATGACCTGTTTGATCTGTTGAGTGGTGCATCAGTCTTTTCTAAGATTGATTTGAGGTCGGGGTACCATCAGGTGAAGATTAGAGAGGTGGACATACCGAAGACAGCTTTCACGTCGAGGTATGGCCATTATGAGTATGTAATGATGCCGTTTGGGTTGTCTAATGCACCGGCAGTGTTTATGGATTTGATGAATAGATTCTTCAGACAGTTCTTGGACCAGTTTGTAGTGGTATTTATCGATGACATCTTAGTCCACTCTAAGACTAAGGAGGAGCATGAGGAGAATCTGAGGATCGTGTTGCAAACTTTGAGGGATCATGAGTTGTATGCTAAGCTATCCAAGTGTGAGTTCTGGTTAGAGAAAGTTGCTTTTCTCTGGGGCATGTGATCTCTAAAGATGGGGTAGTGTGGGATCCGGCGAAGATAGAAGCAGTGACAAAGTGGGAAGCACCAAAGAATGTTGCCGAGGTTAGAAGTTTCTTGGGTTTAGCTGGATACTACAGACGGTTCGTGAAGGATTTCTCCAAGATAGCTAGACCTATGACAGCGTTGATGAGGAAAGAGAACAGGTTTCGTTGGGATAAGAGTTGTGAGACGGCGTTCCAAACATTAAAGGAGCGTTTGACCACAGCTCCTGTCTTAGCATTGCCTGAAGGGACCGAGAACTTTGAGGTTTATACAGATGCCTCGAAGAATGGGTTGGGATGTGTGTTGATGCATAATGGTAAAGTGATTGCCTATGCTTCTAGGCAATTGAAGCCTTATGAGGAGAACTACCCTACTGTGGACAGCGGGCCGCCCACGGGGGCGCTTGGTGAAGGTCGAATACAAGCGTTTGCATTTTGTATGGAGTCGCCACCAATTTTTATGGGAAATTGGAACCGTTCGAATACCTCGTGTCATGTCAAGACACAAAGTAGTGACATGAACACTAAGCAATCGTTACCCTTAGCATTCTATGTCTAGAATGACTCTCGTGGATGCCAATGAACACGGGTGCTCACGGAGATCTGGAGTAAGGGGTGAGGGTACGTATTAGGAAGCTCTTTTAATCGAACACCTAATCCCGCCCGCCTCGATAGCGGCCTCTACTAATGATTAGGGAAGTTATTCGTACTCGATATATCGTCGGCTATATGCATGCAATGCAACATCCAAGTTTTAATCCTAGCATGTGAGAATTAGCTAAGTCGGTTGACACGTAATTCAACATACAATTGGGTCGAATTGGGATTTAGATTGATTGCATGTGAGAGCATGTAAATACTAGTGCGATAAATAATACAATAATAGAAAATTACAATAATTACATTGGATTAATTGATTTATGTCGAAAATACCTTTAAAACGGACAATTTGGTAAGAGAAAGAATAAAGGAATTAAACGAACAGGAATTAAGGGTGATAATACGAATAATAGTTAGATTTAATACGTAAGCTAAACTAAGTCAAAGCAAAAACGGAGTTCAGAGACAGAAATCACCCTGAACAGCGCAAAGAGATCTGCGTCCTTTGGAAGAGGCGCAGCGATTCTTTGCGTCTGTTCCAAAGGTGAGTTCTGGCCGTGAAGTTTAATCGCAAATCGTTAACATTAATTGGTAAATTTAATGGTTAATTACGATATGAACTCGGATGGAAGTGATTAATAGGTTATTTACATATGATTGATGGTCATGAAAGCGATAAACATGAATGAGATGGATGTAAACGAATTATTACATGAGATTATGATAAAAACATTAATGAGTCCTCTGTTGAAATAAATCAATTAGGCTAAATACGACGGATATACAACGAATATGCAATGAACATGCGAGTAAACAGATGAAAACTATATCAAAGACGAATTCCAGAAATTCAATATTGACGAATTGAACCTCTAAAACTCGGAATTGAATTTAATGACGAAAACCCGTAAATATTGGATTATTTAGGATTTAAGTCGGATTATGATGAATGAAACATGTGAATGAATGATGGATTATATACATGTGATTATTAAAATATTGTACCGAAGGATTAAAGAAAACAAGTGAAAACAAATAAGAAAGACGGAATTCACAGAGGACGAAGAAGAAGAAAAGAAGCAGGAACTGCGGCAGCCTCACGAAGAGGCGCAGCAGGAACTGCGCTCCTTCGAAGAGGCGCAGCAGTTGCTGCGTCTTTTCTCGACTGTCAGTCTTCTGAAAACTTGTAAAAAGAGGTTTTGATGTACGGTTTTAGAAATCGGTTTTAATGAGGTACTTTCGACGTAAACCTTACAATAATGATACAATAAAGATAAAATACAATAAATAAATAAGGATTATACACCCTCAGACTTACATGTTGACGGAACGAGAAGGACTAAGATAACGATTAGTGAATGCTCGACGCGAATGCAAAGAGAGTGCCCTCGTAAGAGGAAATCGATTGATTAATTTAAGTTGATTAAGTGTAGTTGGTCAAATTGGTCGGTCATGCAACGGAGAGGCTGGTACCCGGAAGGATCCGAGCTTACGTGGTCGAAAGTTCAAGCACGTAGGCGCCAATTAGTAAGAACGAAGTCTAGAATGCAAAGGGAGAAGAGAAGGGCGGACACTCGCGTGAGAAATATGAGGAACGAAGGCTCCTATTTATACTAATCACACGACGGGATTAGGGTTTCGGAGACTCTTTGGAAGTGAATCTCGGAAAGATATGAAAAAGATACGTAAGACATGCAAAGAAGGGCCTGGGAAAAGGCGCAGCAGCCCACTCGTCTCTTGGAAGAGGCGCAGACTGGCCGTTGCGTCTATTCCCGTGAGGTTTCCTCCCGCTGAAGAAAGATTTCCGCGTTTGAGTTATGGTAGGACGTAAATAATTCGATTATCTTATGAATATTACGGGATATTATTTGCCAAAAGATAAAATTTATAAAATATGGAATAGAAATATCCGGAACATTCCAGAACATTCCGACTCGGGATTTAACAGTTATCAGGAAATGGAGACGGTTTTTGACCCGGACTCCGAATGTACTCTAATTACTGCCAAAACAACCGTATCGGGACGTAGATGACAACTAATAGGTCGACATTAATATTTGAGCAATCACTTGACGATAATCTTACGAACTGTCACAAATCGTTCCGCGTATCAAACATGCGGCCCAATCATCACCATGGTTTGCGGGAGGTGCAAAAATGAGGTATCTACAGAGCCCCCACTTTGACTGAGGCTTGGACAAGGCAAAAGTCAAAGTATAGCCATCAGGTCAATCGAAGATTACAACCTGACGACTATGGCGACGCGAGGCGGCTCAAGGGGTCTGAGCCAAGGACTTGTCGTAGGGAACATTTTAGAGTCTGTCGACTTCCGGGGAGGGTCGTTTAAAGTCCATTAGACTACGTAAGGAGGCTCGCCAGCCATAAGAATAGACCATACCTGAGACTTCTGGAGAACGACACCTTTGTCGAACTCCGCGGGGAAACAAGAAATATTGAAAGCAGCAGGACGTCGGTAGAAACTGCTGGGGAATCCGCTTGCGTCGGTCTCAAGCGAACTCTGGCAAAAACTTGAGGTTGAATCTGCTTGCGTCGGTCTCAAGCGAACTCTTGTTGGGGAATGTGCTGACGATTAGGAACATCTTGATCGTCATGGGAGAAATCTTGAGTGAGCAATCTCGCAAAAATATCGCTGCTACTGGGACAAATATTTTGACGACTAGGAACATCTTGATCGTCATGGAAGAAAATCTTGAGTGAGCAATACTGCAAAATACTGCTGCGCTGGGGACAAATGAATAGTAACATGCAACAGTCCGCTGTTGGCTGATAAAATGCGGGCCGGAACGAAAGAAAAAATCGTTGAATGGGCTAAAAGAGTAAAATAGCATCGAGGAAGAGGCGCACCAAAGATGGGCCCACAAATAACGAATTCATAACGAATTTTTGAAAATTCATGTGGAGGGAACCAAAGGAAGAGGCGCAGCAAGAGCTGCGTCTCTTGGAAGAGGCGCAGCGCCTGCTGCGTCTTTTCCCCAAAGTGCTATTTCTGCGTAAAAACGCGAAAATCAGACGGGATTTGTTCATTATTTCGAAACACAATTCTTGCAATTTCTCTCTCAAATCTTCACCATTTCCGTCGAGGGTTGATCCAAAAGCTTTCACTAAATATGACCAATCGAGGTATGTATCCCAATCTTGCATTAATCATCTACATTCGTTGAATTTTGAGCCGCGAAAATTAGGGTTTTCGACCCTTTTGATCGAAAATTTGGGGCTTTTTCCCCAAATGGTTTTGCCATGTTAAATTGATGTTAGAAATGGATAGTAGGCAATGTTAGGAACATAACCATGCATTTGTTTCGAATTTTCATCATGTTTTGAGCCCTTGAGTGAATTTTGAGACGGTTTTACAGCTAAACCGTAAATCGCTTCGAAAATAGCCTTAGGATTGCCCATTGGCGATGAAATTTGATATTTGGGATCCTTGAATGATGGGTAAACTTTCTACCATCTCGGAATTTTGGTTTGTGACAACTTCTCCAGGACACTTTTCTAGGGCATAATCGCCGTTATAACGAAATGCTGCCGAATTTTCGACTTGAACCCGGAACTAGACTTTGAATTGGACTTGACTTGACCCAATTTATCACATGAGTGATCGGGTTGGTGGGAATATGGCCAAAGATGGCAAGGAAAGGGTGTTTTCAGGGCTTCGAAGGCTCGAAAATTCCTTAACCAAGGCTTGTCGTCATGTGACGCGGCCTGAATTTACTTTAATGTCGCAGGTGATGAGGCTTCTACTTCGGGAGGACTCCCATGGAGATAGACGCTCATTCTCGTTGAGGAGGCTTTAGAGCAGGCCTTCACCGCTGCGGTGATGGCTGCTGAGTTTCACGAGGAGGAGGCCGTCGAGGAGGAGGAAGTCCCGAGACGGGCCAACGTCGGGCGAGGAGGTCGTCAGCTGAGGGGAGCTCCTGCGTGGGCCGAGACCTGGGAGAGTAGACACCTCGTGTGGGCTGCAGAGGGTCACTTGTCCTACAGGACGGTGAAGAGCTTGGTAAATAAGAATTCACTACTCATTACCTATTCTCTTTCGTTCTTTTTGTCCAAATTTCTTTCAAATTTCAGCCAAAACTAAAGATAGCTTTGTTTCAAATCATAATAGTGTAGGGAAATATCCGTAAAATTCCCTTAATTTTAAGGATTATAACGTAAATATAACATGCGATTTTATAGTCATAAACGAAATACAATAGAAAACGATAAAGATTAAGAATCAACCTCGGGTCCTTTGATGTGCGGCGTAAAGAACAGAAATCAACAGAGATTTCCTCCTAATCGTTGCACCCAAGACCGTCTGAGACTATGCCCTTGTGCTAGAAATGCTC
The DNA here is from genome assembly GCF_048544455.1 of Silene latifolia. Classification (NCBI taxonomy): domain Eukaryota; kingdom Viridiplantae; phylum Streptophyta; class Magnoliopsida; order Caryophyllales; family Caryophyllaceae; genus Silene; species Silene latifolia. The sequence goes on along the minus strand of NC_133529.1, from coordinate 50,731,767 downwards.
TCTAATTGACTTGCAATATCGAGAGAGCTATTGTGAGGTTATTCGATGTGAGATCTAGAAATTTCAGAGAAGAATGCTCTGAAACCCTAATGTTTTTGTCAAAATGATTGATTAGGTTAGAAAGGAGGAGAGGCTCTCCTTTTTGTTCCTCCATTCGGCCAACCGTGAGCCCTCATGGGGAAGTGGGCTTCCACTTCCTCTTAATTTTAACTCGTGGTCCGGCTCGAAAATTGCTAAATGTATATGACGCGGTTTTTTATTATAAATCGTCATCGGTTATCGGCTATTAAAATAGCAACTAATAATACGGGTTAGTTGAAATATTAATTCATGTCCGACAAAGACGATATTGTATAATTAATTCAATATACATCAATTAAATATGATCGTTTATATTTAATTTACGAATTAATCGCTTAATTCGCTTAGCCCATTTTATTTAATCCGTATTAAATAAAATATCTCAACATCGCGTTTTGACTAATTACTAGTCAATAACTCACTAATCAAGTTAGTCAAATTTGGCATCAACATGATCAGTATTTTCATATTGTCACATCTCTCAAACGTATCCTATAGGTGTGACTTTTAGGGACCAGTTGATCACCGCCATCTGTATGACAATAACGTCAAACTTATCTAGCAAGCCAACCGTTATTGATAAACGTGGATCAACTGATAATAATACCAAAAGTATGCCCTTTGATCCTTTTAGAGATTTGTAAGTCCTTGCACTAACTGTAAAGGACACCAGCCCCAACAAGCTCCCACTTGTCCGTACAAGTGTATGTGCAATGACGTTATCCGCACTAACTGGAGGACACAAGCTCAACAAACTCCCACTTGTCCGTACAAGTGTATGTGCGATAACCGATTCTCATATTCATTTAAAATTTCTCCCACTCAATGTAAAACAATTTGGAGATCCGGATCCGCAAAGGTCGTATTTTACAATCGATCTGTATCTAGAGTGGTTTCCCCGACTAGAGAGTAACTTAACTGATAAAACGAATTCGTATTCGAGCATGGCCATGCATTTCGATTCTGACTCTCTCGAGTGGCCCCGAGAAATATCGAGTACCTGATAAAGGCTGAATATTTCCTTCAACTCGAACTCCTTCCGATCTAAGCACAGCATGAAATGACCCAGAAACAATCTACTTGGCCCCCTGTTACGGATGACCGTGAGAAAGAAACCAAAGTCACCCAAAATCTGCCTTAGTCTCAAGAGACAGTCGATAGTCAAAAGAATCGACTCTTAGGATTACCATGGAAGTCCTATCCACGACCGGGCACCGAATGTTACAAAACATTTAGGACTCCACGTCGATGTCACAATCGTGTCCTACGAGATATCCGTATAACCCGCTTCTGTGATTGGTCACTCAACCAGTTGACTTTTGGCTTGTTGAACCCACCATCAACCAACGTCACAAAATAATTGCCAGAGTTATCAGCTCATGTGGGCAATTAAGGACCATAAATATAATGTTTGTTCAGTTCACTTTGTGGTGTTCAAAATTGTCGTACAAATCCACATGAAAAACAAAATATATAAAATATCAAAACGATGATGTCGTATAGAGTACAAAAGAGAATGAATCTAATCCATAAAAGAGTACTACAACTTAGGAACACGTTTAATTCCCATGGAATTAACATGCCCTTCATGCTTATCTTGTCGTAATGGTTTAGTGACAGGATCTATATGTTATCATCTCGTAGCAATCTTTTCTATCACTACTTCCTTTTGCTCCACGTAATCTCGGATTAGATGAGCTTTCCGTTGTACATGTCTAGATTTGTTACTAGACTTAGGTTCCTTAGCTTGGAAGATGACACCTCTATTGTCGCAATAGATGGTGATCGGGTCATTCGAACTAGGCACTACGGATAGCCCTTGTAAGAATTGACGCATCCATATCGCTTCCTTTGCGGCCCGACGCGACATAGTACTCGGACTCGTCGTAGAATCTGTGTAACACTTTGTTTGGAACTCTTCCGGATGATGCAGCGCCATTAAGAGTAAAAACGAATCCAGACCGAGATTTCGAGTCATCTCGATCCGTTTGGAAGCTAGCATCTGAATCCGGTTGCGCATAGCTTTTGTTCGCCTCCATAAGTCAAAGCCCAATCTTTAGTCCTCCGTAGGTACTTAAGAATGTTCTTGACAGCCATCCAATGTGATTCACCTGGATGTTTCTGAATCGACTTGTCATACTCAATGCATATGCCACGTCGGGACGTGTGCATATCATGGCATACATGATTGATCCTATAGCCGAGGCATAAGGAATCCGTGTCATGCGCTCTTTCTCTTCCGGTGTCTCGGTGCCTCGAGATTTGCTCAAATGCACCCTGGAGCCATAGGAAGAAACCCCTTCTTGGAGTTAGTCATGCTGAATCTCTCTAGGACTTTGTCTATGTAAGACTCCTGACCGAGAGATAACATCCGACGTGATCTATCTCGATAGATACGGATGCCCAAATTCTTTGTGCCTCTCCCAGATCTTTCATCCGGAAATGGTTTTTCAACCATACTTTCACCGAAGTTAAGAGAGGTATGTCATTCCCAATCAGGAGTATGTCATCGACATACAATATTAGGAAGACAATCTTGCTCCCACTCGACTTGATATAAAGACATGGTTCCTCGACTGATCGAATGAATCCATTTTCTTTTATCACTTGGTCGAAGCGATGATTCCAACTCCGAGATGCTTGCTTAAGTCCATAAATGGAACGCTTAAGCTTGCACACTTTCTTAGGATGTTGTGGATCGATGAAACCTTCGGGTTGTACCATGTACAACTCTTCCTCCAAAAAGCCGTTTAAGAAGGCGGTTTTCACGTCCATTTGCTATTGTGAGGTTATTCGATGTGAGATCTAGAAATTTCAGAGAAGAATGCTCTGAAACCCTAATGTTTTTGTCAAAATGATTGATTAGGTTAGAAAGAAGGAGAGGCTCTCCTTTTTGTTCCTACATTCGGCCAACCGTGAGCCCTCATGGGGAAGTGGGCTTCCACTTCCTCTTAATTTTAACTCGTGGTCCGGCTCGAAAATTGCTAAATGTATATGACGCGGTTTTTTATTATAAATCGTCATCGGTTATTAAAATATCAACTAATAATACGGGTTAGTTAAAATATTAATTCATGTCCGACAAAGACGATATTGTATAATTAATTCAATATACATCAATTAAATATGATCGTTTATATTTAATTTACGAATTAACTGCTTAATTCGCCTTAGCCCATTTTATTTAATCCGTATTAAATAAAATATCTCAACATCGCGTTTTGACTAATTACTAGTCAATAACTCGACTAACTCGGTTAGTCAAATTTGGCATCAACATGACTGTATTTTCATCTCACACATCTCTCAAACGTATCCTATAGGTGTGACTTTTAGGGACCAGTTGATCACCGCCATCCGTATGACAATAACGTCAAACTTATCTAGCAAGCCAACCGTTATTGATAAACGTGGATCAACCGATAATAATACCAAAAGTATGCCCTTTGATCCTTTCGAGAGATTTGTAAGTCCTTGCACTAATCGTAAGGACACCCCAACAAGCTCCCACTTGTCCGTACAAGTATATGTGCAATGACGTTATCCGCACTAACTCGGAGGACACAGCTCCAACAAATAGGAGGCCGGGAACATCAGGTCGTTCTCGGGTTACACGACAGCGATAGAGCACTACGAGCAGCTGTCGGCAGAGGAGAGGGCTATGATCGAGCGTGGAGCGTTTGGTCCTCTGGTTCAGGTCCGGAGGGATATCGTGAAGAGGAAGTTGCGGGCTAACCTTAGCCTGTCCGCGCTTTCTTGGATCGATTCGGGATACGACTTCCACGTTTCACCCGCCTTTCGGTGAGGTGGGAGTCACTCGGAGGATTACGGCATGATTTCCGGTCCGCCGTGGGGGACCGAGGAGATGGTATGGCCGAGACGCCATGAGGGCGGATTCGGTCGAGGCGAGGAGATTGATCGGTGGAACTTGTCGCCGAAGGCTGTTGCGATCAGGGTTTGGTACCCAGACTTACGTCCGAGACTACTTTGCTGGGAAGACCCCGGCGCTGGTGACGATCGATGGGAGGGAGACAGCTCCTCCTCCTTGTACAAACTGGTGGCAGAGGGCTCGTTTGTGGCTTTGGTGGTTCCCTGTCTTGATTTACCTTGAGACAAGGGCGAGAGGCTATCGACGAAGCTTCTTCCCTTCCTTTCTGACCTGAGTTCCCTAGGGCGCTGGGACTGGGTCACTGCTGGTTTTGCGGTCCTCATCCGCTTCATGAGGGCCATGGTTCGTCCGGAGTTGATGGAGAAGGGGACTTCTCCTGGTGTCGTCGGACCTGGACTACTGTTGGAGGTATGAACCTTCCTTTAGACCAAAGTAAATTCCTTTCTTTACCAAATCACGAAAGATCGTCATTGATTATTCTGTTTTACAGGTATGGGTGTACTCTTACTTCCCGAGTCTCGCGCCCAAGAGGACGGAGCCGCTGGAGAGGGCCTATCCCGTGGTGAGGGATTGGGTGATGTGTCGGACGAAGAGCAAGCGTTCTTCTCACAACGTCTACCGACGGGACGTGAACGCCCTTCAGCTGAGCAGCGTGAGTATCCCATTTGTATTCATTTATACTTCTTATCCTTTGCCTTTACTTGATCATAGGAATGATCTTTGCCTTATTTTGTCGCAGTGGGTGCCCAGACCTTGGGCGGAGTACGCTGGAGCGCCTCCTTTTGTCGCTGAGGTCCTTCGACCTAGGAGCCCGAGTAGGCTGTTGTTGAGGACGTCGATGGGTCTTGTGTGGTACTTGGGCGAGAGGTTGGCTCGTCAGTGCTCTCGGGACGCGTTGACGGTTCCCGTCGATCCTCCCAGGACGATGTTTAGGGAGCCTTCGATCTTTGAGAGGGAGGCGGACTTGGCTGGTGCTAGTGGCGACGACCTTCTTCTCCCTGGCGAGGACTACTCGGCGTTCCTTTACGGGAGGTTGGCGTACTGGCCGGTAGTGGTGAGTATCTTTTACTTTTTCTTGATTTGATTTTACGACGAAAGATCATCGATTAATGAGAACTATTTGTCTTTGCAGGAGGTCGAGGCGGCGGGCATCGAGCCCCCATTGTATCCCGAGACCCTTGAGTACACTGACGCAACCGGGAGGACGACGATCTCCGAGCTGCGTGACTTTGACGTAGCTGTGACGGATGCTGGCTTAGATGACTGGCAGCATCTGATTCGGAGGGTAAGCCTCCAACTTGTATGACTTTTGTGTAAGAACACATTTGATTGAGCTTACTCAATTTGCTGAGAATTTCTTTTGAAAATGCAGGTTGCACCGTCTCGGTTCGTGGCATTATGGAGGGTGGCCAACCGGCTGCGAGCTACTGCCATCGAGGCACTCGTCGGTGGTCGAGGTCGTCAGGTATGAACCTTATTTGATTTCTTTTTATTTTGGTTTTGATTTTCGATCTTGCTTGAATTGATTGACATGAGCCAATTTCTTGTTTACAGGGTGACCGCGAGCTGGAGCGAGAGTTGGCCCAGTCCCGGGAGGAGACGGCTCGCTTGTTGAGGGAGCTCGAGGTTCGGGATGCCGAGAATGCCGTTCTTGCGGCAAGAGTTGCTGAGTTGGAGGGCGCCCAGCAGTAGTTTTGTGTAGTTTTGTAGACTTGTACATTTGGACATTCGGTTTTGAAACATTTTTGGCCTCTGTTTGGGGCGCAAGCCCCGATTGCTGGACATTTGGACTTTGTTCGGTGCAAGCCCCGTTTCTTGTACATTTGTATATACGATGGCCTGAGTGCCTTTCTTTGGGGGTTGTGTTGCTTGTACCGCAGTTAGTTCTTGAACAGGTTTGGTAGACAACGGTTTACGCCATCTTTGCGCCAAGAAATATACATGGAAATTACGCAAAACATGCATTTTATATACATATGGCCTTAAATCAGCGCAAAATGAGACTCAAAAGAGCACAAAAATGCAAAAATGCAAAAATTGTCGGAAATGACCTGGCGGTAGGGGAGGGTTACCCCTAAAAAAGAAAAAAAAGAGAAATCTATAAGTGTAGAAATGAAATGTTGAAATGAAAACAAAAGAAAATTATTTCCCAAAAAGAAAATGAAATTTACTTCCTAAAAATGAAAAAAAAAATGAAATTTATTTCCTAAGAATAAAAAAATTTAAGTGTCATGAAATGGCGAAGGTGTCGATGTTGCCTCGAAATGCGTGCCCGCGAAAATAGGAAACTTGAAACATGGTAAACTGCTCGTATTTACCAAAATAAAATCCCGTAGGAATAGGAAATTATTCGTTATAGAATTAGGAAAGATCCAAACGCGGAAATCATAGAAAGTGAGCACGGGAAGAGGCGCAGCATGAGCTGCGTCCCTTTGAAGAGGCGCCGCAGCGCTGCGCTGTTCACAAGCTGGTCCGTTCGCGGACTTTTGAAACAAAATTAGTATAAATAGAAGCGTCGACGGGGCGTTAATTCACACAATTCTTCCGTCTCTTCCTCGTCTATTTACATAAAACTCTCGAATAAATCTTCAAGAGAAAATTGTCATTATGAATACTTTGGAGATCCGCTTGAAAGAATGGACCAACGAGTTTTCGAATATGGAGAAGCACGACATGGGTGCTTATAACCTTGGGTCTTTATTGAGTTTGAAACTCATTAAGGTAGTAAAACCGTTCTTGAATGCTTGCCTTGACTATTGGGACCCGAATTATCATGTTTTCGCGTTCCCGGAGGTGATATTTGCCCGTTTCTGAAGAAATTGCTTTGCTATTGGTGGGTGGGACCCCGAACATTTACCTGCCATTCCTTCCACTTCACAAGGGTATAAGAGCAAATTCAGAGACTTGCTTGGAGTGACTAGACTTGAGGTGGATCGCTTAGTTACCCCGAAAGGCGTGAGAATGTTGGACTTTGTAGACCGATTCATTAACAGGGCCGACCCTACTGTTTCTCATGTTGCCAGGAGGAGGGCATTTGGCTTTTGTTTGCTGCACGTGTACGTCTTCCAAGGACACGTTGATGAAGATTTGAGAGGTGACCCCGTCTTTTGGGTCTTATTGAGCAAATGGAGTCACGCAGAGCCCACTTATTTTTGCTTAGGGAGATTATTTTGGGCTTGGATAATAGGAAATCCAACCGTGATCTGCCGTTTCTGGGGAGTCCCGTCATTTTGCAGGTAAAAGACATCTTTTCTTTTTTTTCTTCTTTTTCTTTCTTCTTTTCTTTTTTTCGTTTTTTTTTTTGTTTTTTTTTTTTGTTGTCGTTTTATGTTTTTTTTTTTTTTTTTTCTTGGTGTCTAATACCTGCTTTTGGTAGGTTTGGCTTATGGAACGGCTCCGATTGATCGAGCCCCCAGTTCATGCACTTTCCTATCATTCCCGTATGATTGCGATGAGGACGCGGTTGTACATGGTGGACTTCACCCGGGTCTGCGATTATTGGAAGAACAAGCTGAAAAGTGATGATGGCCCGTTGATTAGGTGGGTTGTACCGTGGTGGCACCTCAAGTCTGTCACTGGAGTGTCTTCTTTGGATCCCACTAGGTCCGTGCGCATTCCGGGATTGGAGTTCATGGTATGCATCTTTCCGGAAAGATTGATGAGGCAAGTTGGGCTGAAGCAGACTATCCCTAGGCTTGACACCGTTCCGCGATTGCTATGGCGCTTACTACGAGAGTCAAGAGAGTGGGCCATTAAATGGGCCCAAAGAAACATGTGGTTCTTGAGCTTCTCCACCAATGCTTTGTGGGTGTCGATTCTTATCCGAGGTGGAGAAAGGCTGCAACTCCGGAAGAACGCGAAAGACTGAGGAAACGCGAGCCTGTTGACTACAAGGTGCGCGAGGGAGAGAAAGAGAAGGAGAAGCATCTGACAGAGGGAGAAGAAGAAGCCGGGCTTCAGGTCATTCGTCCTTCAAAGAAATCAAAGACTACTCCTGTCGCAGAGATGGTGGTTGGCAAGAATGGAAGAGTCAGGCCTCGAGAAAGACCGTTGGTGATTAGGTCTGAAGTGGTACAAGAGCGCCCAGCTCGAGGTCGTGACGGGAAATATGACAAGAATGACAAGGGCAAGGGGAAGATGGAGGAATAGCCCGAGTCTTTATTTATTACTTGATTATTATTATTATTGTTGTTGTAATAAAAAGGAGGGATTTTTAGAATCCTAGCTTATTCTATTTTTATTATGTAACGTACTACTATTATTAGAAAGTGAATGAAATAAAAAGGTTAAATGGTTATGAAACCGTTAAAATTTTCCACTTATTATTCTTTTCGAATTTCAAATGCAAAGCAAATGTCCTTCTATTTACACTTTTAGATATAATGGGTTGAATCCCGTGAAAGATTGCCTACGTATTCACTTAAAAAGCGAAATCAAACCCTTGCGCGTAGTTCGAGTAAATGTAAAAGAATAATTGTTCGAAGCAAGAGCTTGTGATGAACATAGAAAATAAGCATGAGCTTTTGCTTACTCTGGAGGTGCGAATTTAGTTTATTTGATGATATGAGGATGGCAATCTTGTCAAAATGCAAGAGCACAGTGACACTTAGCTTATTTCGGCTTGGCCAGGGGCCGGTTATTTAGTGCCACAAGAGCGACACGTGGGTCTACGCGAGGTGCGTTTTTGTCCTATTCTAGGCATAGTACCGTTTCAGTTGGTCGAGGTTTGTGGGGTTTGAAAACTCATTCCCGTCTAGGTCTGTGATTCTAACCGCAACCCCTGGGAGTATGGATTTGACTAGAAAGGGTCCGGCCCAATTAGGTTTGAATTTTCCCCTTGGGTCGACAGGTAAAAGAGCTCTAACCGATTTGAGTACTAAGTCTCCTTCTTTGATGTTTCTTGGCCTAACCCTTTTGTTGAAAGCTCGTTTGATACGGGCTTGATATGTTTGGACGTTATGTAAGGTGCGTAGCCTACGTTCATCCAGGAGGATGAGTTCTTCATATCTATCCTTCTTCCAATCGGCTTCCGGGATTTGACTTTCAAGTAGAATACGCAAGGATGGTATTTCTAGCTAGACTGGTTGTACAGCTTCCATGCCGTAGGTCAAATAGAAAGGAGTAGCCCCAGTGGGCGTCCTGACAGAGGTACGATACCCCCATAAAGCAAAGGGTATCTTGCTTGGCCAATCTCTGTAGTTGTCGATCATTTTCTTGAGAATCGTGACAACATTCTTATTTGCCGCTTCTACCGCGCCGTTAGTCTGTGGTCTATAGGGCGAAGATTGGTGATGCTTAATCTTGTATTTGGCTAGCAATTGTTCGGTTTCGGCTTGGAAGTGCGACCCATTATCGCTAATGATCTCATGTGGGCAACCATATCGACAGATGATGTTGTTTTGTATGAATTTTGCCACATTTTTAGCCGTAAGACCAGTGTAGGAAGCTGCTTCTACCCATTTGGTGAAGTAGTCAATTGCCACTAGAATAAAACAGTGACCTCCTGTTCCGGCTGGGGTTATCTTTCCGATTATGTCAATTCCCCATGCGGAAAATGGCCAAGGAGATGTCATCGTGTAGAGCAACGAAGGAGGGACATGTTGTACATTCCCGAAGATATGACAATTGTGGCAATGTCTCACGTATTTGATGCAATCGGATTCCATTGTGGTCCAATAGTATCCCAAACATGTGACCTTCTTTGCCATCATAGGTCCACTCATGTGGGGACCGCATTCTCCGTCGTGGACTTCTTCCATCACCTTTCGTGCCTGTGAATGATCGAGGCAACGTAGGACTACACCAAGAGGTGTTCTTTTGTATAATTCTCCTTGCATCAGAATGTATTGGGAAGCTAGTAGGCGTATAGCACGTTGTCCCCTCTTCTCCATATCCGGCGGATAGGTACCATTAAGCTTGAAATTCATGATTGCTTGAAACCAGGGTTCCTGTGTGATTTCCTCTTCGTCGGTGATTTGATGGACGTAAGCCGACTCTGACCGTCTTTCGATGCACAAAGGCATGTTCATCATGTGATCTGGCATATTTATCAAAGATGCAAGTTTCGCAAGAGCGTCTGCAAATTGATTTTCCTCCCGAGGTAGGTGTAGGTATGTTACGTGATCAAAGAATTGAGCGACTTGGTCTATCCTAGCCTGATAGGGTGCGAGGCTTTCACTTCGGATTTTCCAAGATCCTGTAACTTGGTTGATGATGAGTGATGAATCCCCATGTACTCGGAGGTTTTTGATCCCTAAGCTTACTGCCGCTTGTAGTCCAATGAGACAAGCTTCATACTCTGCGGCGTTGTTTGTCACCTCGAAGTCGAGTTTGACAGCAATCGGTGTATGCTCACCTTCAGGAGAAATGAGCAACACTCCTATTCCGAATCCTCTTAAGTTTGATGCTCCATCAAAGTACAGATCCCAGGAGTCTACATCTGTTTGAAGTATATCCTCGTCGGGAAATGACCAAGTATCTATGGTTTGTGCGTCGTTGATAGGATTTTCTCGCGAAGAATTCGGCGGCGCGCGACCTTTTATGACTTTCAGTGGCACATATTTAAGGTCGAATTCTGAGAGCATCAGAGTCCATCTTGCCAGACGTCCGTTGAGGACGGGTTTCTCGAAGAGATATTTGACTGGATCCATTTTGGAATATATCTTGACGGAGTAGCTAAGCATGTAGTGACGTAGCTTCTTCGTTGCCCACACAAGAGCGAGGCATGTCTTTTCGAGTTGTGAGTATTTGCACTCGTATTCCAAAAACTTCTTACTTAGATAGTAAATTGCTCTTTCTTCACTTCCTACAGTTTGAGCCAGCATGGCACGCATGGCAGTTTCAGTTACAGTGAGATATAAACCAAGAGGTTGATCTCGTTGTGGCGACATGAGCACTGGTGGTTTAGTCAATATTTCTTTGATTCGGTCAAACGCCTTTTGACAATCATCATCCCACATGGTGTGGTCCGTTTTCTTGAGTTTCTTGAAGATAGGCTCACAAATCATTGTAAGTTTCGATATGAATCGACTTATGTACTGTACTTTTCCCAGGAATCCTCTGACTTCTTTTCCTGTTTGAGGTTGTGGCATTTCGATCAGAGCTTTGATTTTGGAAGGATCTATTTCTATACCTCTTTGACTAACGACGTATCCCAGGAGTTTGCCAGATGTTACCCCGAATGTGCATTTCTGAGGATTGAGTCTCATGTTGTACTTTCGTAGCCTTGCGAAGAACTTGCGAAGGTTCGCAATATGTTCTTCTCTTTCCTTGGTTTTAACGATCATGTCATCTACATATACCTCAACTTCTTTGTGCATCATGTCGTGTAGGAGTGTAGTTGCGGTGCGTTGGTATGTAGCTCCGGCGTTGATCAATCCGAATGGCATTACCGTGTAGCAATATGTTCCCCATTGTGTGACGAATGCGGTCTTGTGCATATCTTCCATGGCCATCTTGATTTGGTTATAACCCGCATATCCATCCATGAAGGATAGTAATGCGTGGTCTGCAGTGTTGTCCACTAATATGTCAATATGAGGTAGAGGAAAGTCATCTTTTGGACTTGCTTTGTTCAAGTCCCTAAAGTCAACACAAACACGGATTCTCCCATCCTTTTTGGGTACGGTACTATGTTAGCTACCCAAATCGTAAATACTCGGAAACTTTGATGAACCCGGCTTTGAATTGCTTGTCAACTTCTTCCTTAATCTTTAGAGCCCATTCTGTTCTCATTCGTCAAGCTTCTGTTTCACAGGTTTGAAACCCTACTTAATTGGAATCCTATGTTCGGCGATATCCCCGTCGATCCCTGGCATGTCTTTGTAGGACCAAGCGAAAACGTCTTTGAATTCATTTAGGAGGTCTATGAAGTCGGCCCTTTCGGTTGAGCTCAAGGTAGTCCCTATCCTAAGTTCTTTAGGTTCTAGTTCGGTTCCTACATTGATAGGTTCGGTGTCCTCTATTACAGGTCCCCCTTCCCCTTCCCGTAGTATTTCTTTGGCTACGTAGGGAGGTATTTCGGTCAAGTCCGGGTCTTGGTCATCCTCGATCATCGTAAATGAATTGCACTCAAGATAACACAAAGAGTAAGCGAAACCCGATTTATTCATATTAAGATTTGAGTAAAGTTGAAACAAAGAAGCCAACCGATCCATGGTCATGGCGGAAAAGGACATGAATGGGGCATTTCCCGAACTACTGTGACTACTCGAGGCTAAGCTAGGAGAAATAAAGGGAGTGGGGATGACAACAGGAGTAGGTTCTCTAATGACTTCTCTAGACTCCGACTCTGACTCTGACTCCGACTCCGACTCGAATTCGTTGTCTTCTGGTTCTCCTTTGAACATCTCTCCTTCTCCAGTGGTGAGCTTGAAGAGTCTTCCTTGGTTGTTAGTCCATTTGATAGATTTTCTCCACCCTTTCTTCTGCTTTGTGTCGATTTCTGTGATCAACGCGGTGGGGTTGAAGCGATCGTCCTGAAGTATCATAGTAATGATCTCATCCTGCGCGGCCCTAATGAATCGATCTTCTCCAAACAATAGGGTAACAGCTTGTTCGTCTAAGCAAGGTGCTTGACGGGTTTTGACTGTAGGAACCGTTTCTGGAGGAATGAAGTAGCAATCGTGAAAGATCTCGATTCCGGCTAACTTCCTCTCAAGATAATGCCAAGGTTCGGGAAATCCATAAAAGGGCTCCGAACTTCCTTCTTGAACAAAGTATCCATTTAAGGTGGGGAGATAGGGCCTCATTTGGACTCCCACGTGCTTGCGGTTTTGGACTTGGGCCAGCATTTCGAGAACTTCTTCTTTTGTGGGTTTGTACCCTAAACCAAGTGGTATTCTTGTTGAGTTGCCTTCCTTGTATGGTGCGAAGGTATTCTTCCGAATTGGGTTCAAAGGCATTCCAGGGAAGTATCCCTGGGATTTGAGTATGTGGTTGACCACCAAGTTGGAGTAGGGATTATAGTGTAAGGGTGCCAACTCGCTTTCTATGAAATTTACACTTTGGAAGCCCCTAAGTTTGTATATGGGATCCGCCAGGACTTGATTGTTTGATTGTTTCTCGATTATTGCCTTGATGGGTGACGAAGTGATCGTCACTACTTTGCCATTTAGTGGGATCTTGATCTTTTGATGAAGGGTGGATGTTACCGCTTTGGAAGCATGAATCCAAGGCCTTCCCAGAAGTATGTTGAATGAAGCTTCGATGTCCACTATTTGGAAGTTAACCTTCCGTTCGATTGGTCCCGTGGCTATGGTTAGATTAGCAAGTCCTACCACTTTTCGTCGTGTACCGTCATATGCACGAACACCTTGATTTGTAGGAGTCCAATCCGACTCTTTCATACCTAGTTTGTATGCCGTTTTGAGGGGTATGACGTTGACCGCGGAGCCATCGTCTACCAAGGTCATTGGCACATTTTTCTTTAGACAGATGACAGTGATGTATAGAGCAAGGTTGTGACTAGCACCAAAAGGTGGCAAGTCTTCATCCGAGAAAGTAATAGGATTACTTAGCTTAGGTGATTCTTGGAAGACCAAGTTGACTACATCTTCAGGAGTAGAGTTATGTGCTACATTCAATTTGGCCAAAGCTTGCAGTAAAGCTTGGCGATGTGGAAATGAGCTTGCTATTAATTGCCAGACTGAAAGATCAGCCTTGGTTTTCTGTAATTGCTTGAGCAAATGATCAGTGGGGTCATCTTCGTTGTCATTTGGTGTGATGACGTTAGTTGGACCGTTTTGAGTAGTGCTTTGATATGGGCGACCCGAACGAGTTAGGTGATCCACATCTTGGTCTTCACCATATTGGACTATTTCCTTGACTAGGGAGTTTTCAATGAGATACTCATCCTCATCGTCATCGGCCCAAACCCCATTAACTGCAGCTAGTTCCTTCATTCTCATGATATCACTTTCTAGTCGTATGATTTGATTGACTAGTTTATCAACCACGGTGACTACTTCTTGCATAGTGGCATTTTGAGAGAAGACTAATGGTACACGTTCTTTAGGTATTGCGTTGGGATTGCGCAAGGTCGTTACCATGTTTTCTAGTTCCCACACTTGTCTATCTACACTCCTTGCCCATGTGATGAAGTCGGAAATGGTAGGGGAGATAGTAGAGTAGAGCCTTTCTTTCTCAATTGCATGAATTTCATTTTCGGTGGGAGAAATGAGGTGTGAGCAATCTAAGGTAGATTCGTCACTTGTAATCACTAGAACTCAAAGAGGATTCTGAGTGTTGTTGGGCTTACCTCCTGGTGGTATTGGGAGTCGACCATCTTCAATCATATCTTGAAGCACGTGTTTCAACTTGTAGCATTTTTCTGTGTCGTGCCCTTTGCCCCTATGGTATTCACAAGTATGAATTTTCATCCCAAAACTTAGACTTCTTTTTCGGGTTCGGGAGTAGGTCCAATGGGTTGGAGTTTACCTTGCTTCATTAACCTTTTTAGAGCGTTGGAGTATGTATCCCCAAGGTTTGTGAATTTCCTTGGTGCAGTGGTTTTCTTAGATGGCTCGAGAAGGTTAACTTCGTCGGTCTTGCTAGTAGAGCCGTATGAACGACTTGTGGTCCCTTGATATCCTCGACCTACCGTTTTGGACAAGAGTCCTTTACGGATGTCATCTTCAATTCGTGTTCCTAATACGGTTAAGTCCTTGAAAGTTTTGATGTTTTGATATCTCAAATGGTTGGCATATATGGGCTTGAGATTATCCACAAACTTTTCCACAAGAGTAGCCTCATCCGGGCGTTCAACTAGTTGAGTACTAGTCTTCCTCCACCTACTTAGGAAGTCGGTGAATCCTTCTTTGTCATTTTGGGTAAGAACCTCTAGAGTACGCATGTTGACTTGGATCTCGGCATTATCCGCATACTGTTTAGAGAACTCGATTGCGGCGTCTTCCCAAGTAGCGACCTTCTTGTGATCTAAAGTGTAGAACCATTGCTTCGGGATGGTGTCAAGAGATGAAGGAAAGATCCTTAAGAACATCTCGGGTTTGATGCCTTTGATAGACATGTAATCCTTGAAGGCACGGATGTGGTTCAAAGGGTTCTCATGTCCTTTGAACTTAGGGTCTCCATCATGCTAAAGTTAGTTGGCAATTTGGAATTGACGGCTTCATACTTGCGATTGTTTTGCCTATAAATGTCATCCCCCTTAAGGTACATCAATTGCTCCTCTAGGTATTGGAGTCTTTTCTCAGCTGCAGTCATCCCTATGATAGGATTCTCATCTCTAGACTCGTCATCGGAAAAACGTAGTACTTCACTTTTAAGGGGAGGCAACCTTCCCTCTACATCAAAGATACGGCCTTCGATGAGCTCAAGGCGGTCATAGGTTTGGTTTTGGGTAACTTGCATTTGGGCTAGCGCGGCTAGGATTCGATCATTACTATCTTGAATTTGCTGGAGATTTGTTTCATCACTTGATCCGGGCATCTTGGAAACTGGATAAGAGATCGGCGACGAATCAAAACACGATCGACCATTCTATCACACTTGCTAAAAGAGGAAAAGTTTTGACTCGTGAAGTGGGTGTGTGCCACTTGTGTTGAGTGAGTTTTGAAGAAAGACAAGGTCTTTGAAAATGTGTGTCCTAGTCAACTGTAGTGTAGTTGTAGGAGTGGACTCGAAGTGAGGTTTTGAAATGGGCTTGTGGCCCGAATTTTGACACGACAAACGGACAGGGTTTTGACCGGATTTTGCGCTAATTGAAGGCCTCTTTTTTTTCGAAATTTGTTTTAAAATTGGGTTTTGATTTTTGAAAATTCGTCATGATTTGTTTAGAAATGGTGATCACATACGGTTTACACATTTATACAAGCCTTATAACGGATGCTTGAGTGCATTTAAAAGGGTTTTGGTTTAAAGGGTGGGTTGCCATACCGAACCATCAAACCCGAAGTCTGTGGAGAGGCTCGTGCCAAACAAGAGTAAGGCCGATTCCTAGTCCATTTCCTCAAGTAGTGAAGGCCCTTGATACAAACAAGAGTAAGTATCATGGTATGGATGACGTCAACCGCTATCCATCCTTAGGCCCAAATAAGAATTAGGACCGTTTAGACGGGACGATTGGTCGAATGGGTTGGGTTGGGCCTAGGAAGGCCGAATAAAACGGTCTAGGAAGACCGAGTTATGAAAACCGACAATTGTCTTGTACAAACTATTCCCTAACCTTGTTCAAGTTTCACCCTAGCTACACGTAAGTGTATTATCCCCAGTGAGTCGCCAAACGTGGACAGGGGCCGCCACGGGGCGCTTGGTGAAGGTCGAATACAAGCGTTTGCATTTTGTATGGAGTCGCCACCAATTTTTATGGGAAATTGGAACCGTTCGAATACCTCGTGTCATGTCAAGACACAAAGTAGTGACATGAACACTAAGCAATCGTTACCCTTAGCATTCTATGTCTAGAATGACTCTCGTGGATGCCAATGAACACGGGTGCTCACGGAGATCTGGAGTAAGGGGTGAGGGTACGTATTAGGAAGCTCTTTTGATCGAACACCTAATCCCGCCCGCCTCGATAGCGGCCTCTACTAATGATTAGGGAAGTTATTCGTACTCGATATATCGTCGGCTATATGCATGCAATGCAACATCCAAGTTTTAATCCTAGCATGTGAGAATTAGCTAAGTCGGTTGACACGTAATTCAACATACAATTGGGTCGAATTGGGATTTAGATTGATTGCATGTGAGAGCATGTAAATACTAGTGCGATAAATAATACAATAATAGAAAATTACAATAATTACATTGGATTAATTGATTTATGTCGAAAATACCTTTAAAACGGACAATTTGGTAAGAGAAAGAATAGAGGAATTAAACGAACAGGAATTAAGGGTGATAATACGAAAAATAGTTAGATTTAATACGTAAGCTAAACTAAGTCAAAGCAAAAACAGAGTTCAGAGACAGAAATCACCCTGGAACACGCGCAGCAGGACTGCGTCCTTTGGAAGAGGCGCAGCAGTTGCTGCGTCTGTTCCAAAGGTGAGTTCTGGCTGTGAAGCCGGAACTGCAAATCGTTAACATTAATTGGTAAATTTAATGGTTAATTACGTTATGAACTCGGATGGAAGTGATTAATAGGTTATTTACATATGATTGATGGTCATGAAAGCGATAAACATGAATGAGACGGATGTAAACGAATTATTACATGAGATTATGATAAAAACATTAATGAGTCCTCTGTTGAAATAAATCAATTAGGCTAAATACGACGGATATACAACGAATATGCAATGAACATGCGAGTAAACAGATGAAAACTATATCAAAGACGAATTCCAGAAATTCAATATTGACGAATTGAACCTCTAAAACTCGGAATTGAATTTAATGACGAAAACCCGTAAATATTGGATTATTTAGGATTTAAGTCGGATTATGATGAATGAAACATGTGAATGAATGATGGATTATATACATGTGATTACTAAACTATTGTACCGAAGGATTAAAGAAAACAAGTGAAAACAAATAAGAAAGACGGAATTCACAGAGGATTTAAGAAGAAGAAAAGAAGCGAGAATCTGCGCCCTCACGAAGAGGCGCGGCAGAACTGCGCTCCTTCAAGAGGCGCGATTCTTTGCGTCTTTTCTCGATTGTCGATCTTAAAACTTGTAAAAAGAGGTTTTGATGTACGGTTTTAGAAATCGGTTTTAATGAGGTACTTTTGACGTAAACCTTACAATAATGATACAATAAAGATAAAATACAATAAATAAATAAGGATTATACACCCTCAGACTTACATGTTGACGGAACGAGAAGGACTAAGATAACGATTAGTGAATGCTCGACGCGAATGCAAAGAGAGGCTGGTACCCGAAAGGATCCGAGATTACGTGGTCGAAAGTTCAAGCACGTAGACGCCAATTAGTAAGAACGATGTCTAGAATGCAAAGGGAGAAGAGAAGGGCGGACACTCGCGTGAGAAATATGAGGAACGAAGGCTCCTATTTATACTAATCACACGACGGGATTAGGGTTTCGGAGACTCTTTGGAAGTGAATCTCGGAAAGATATGAAAAAGATACGTAAGACATGCAAAGAAGGGCACGGGAAAAGGCGCGGCGACCATCGTCTCTTGGAAGAGGCGCAAAGACTGCTGCGTCTATTCCCGAGAGGTTTCCTCCTGCTCAAGAAAGATTTCCGCGTTTGAGTTATGGTAGGACGGAAATAATTCGATTATCTTATGAATATTACGGGATATTATTTGCCAAAAGATAAAATTTATAAAATATGGAATAGAAATATCCGGAACATTCCGAACATTCCGACTCGGGATTTAACATTATCGAAAAATGGAGACGGTTTTTTACCCGGACTCCGAATGTACTCTAATTACTGCCAAAACGACCGTATCGGGACGTAGATGACAACTAAGAGGTCGACATTAATATTTGAGCAATCACTTGATGATAATCTTACGAACTGTCACAAATCGTTCCGCGTATCAAACATGCGGCCCAATCATCACCGGGTGGTTTGCGGGAGGTGCAGAAATGAGGTATCTACACCTACTCATGATCTGGAGTTGGGGGCTGTGGTGTTTGCTCTCAAGATTTGGAGACATTACCTTTATGGAGCAATCTTTAAGGTATTTTCTGATCACAAGAGTCTCAAGTACATCTTCACTCAGAAGGAGTTGAACATGAGACAGAGGAGGTGGATGGAGCTGATTGGCGATTATGACATAGAAATCATCTACCATGAAGGGAAGGCCAATGTTGTAGCTGATGCTTTGAGTAGGAAGAGTGTACATTCTCTGTGTGGCAACTCTATCTTTGATGAGGCCGAGAGATGAGGTAGCGAGCTTTGGGATACATATGATGCGAGAAAGGAGATGCCATGGGTGATATGACAAGATGCAATGGAGTTTTATGATGATATTCGAGGTAAGCAGGCGTTGGATCCTAAGATAGTGGAGTGGAGAGATGGAGTAGAGAAAGGGACAAAGTGTCCGGTTTTCTATTCATACAGATGGTAGTTTGAGGTTTGATGGTAGGTGGTGTGTTCCTAATGATGTGGAGTTGAAAAAGACTATCATGACAGAGGCACATTGCACACCATATTCAGTACATCCGGGTGGTGACAAGCTATACAAGGATTTGAAGAAAACGTTTTGGTGGCCTGGGATGAAGAAAGAGACAGCTGAGTTTGTGTCCCGTTGTTTGACATGCCAGAGAGTTAAAGGGGAACAGCGACGACCACAAGGTAAGATTCAGTCTTTAGAGGTACCTGAGTGGAAGTGGGAATCCATTTCCATGGATTTGATCGTGGGTTTGCCAAAGAGTCAACAAGGTAACAACATGATTTGGGTAATAGTGGATCGATCCGACCAAGTCGGCTCACTTTGTTCCAATGAAAGATACATGGACTAAGGCACAATTGGCTATGGCCTATCGAAAGAACGTGCTTAAGTTACATGGAGTCCCTAAGGACATAGTGTCTAACAGAGATGCGAGATTTATATCGAGGTTTTGGAAAGAGTTGCAGGAATCGTTGGGAACAACTTTGAAGATGAGTACAACATTTCATCCTGCGACGACAGGGGAAGATCGAGAGAACAATCAAGACTCTTGAGGATATGTTGCGAGCTTGTGTGATGGATTTTGGTGGTAGCCGGGAGCAGAGGTTGGACTTGATAGAATTTTCTTACAATAACAGCTATCACACTAGTATTGGTATGGCACCGTTTGAGGCTTTGTATGGGAGAAGATGTAGGAGTCCAATCTGGGGACGATAAGGCCGAGGCAAGGTGGTTTTAGGACCGAGATGGTGCATGAGATGGTGGAACAGTTAAGATGATCGGGGAAAGGATGAGAGCGGCTCGGGATCAACAAAAGAGTTATGCGGATCTACATCGCGGGATATAGAGTTTCGGGTTGGGGATAAGGTTCTTCCAAAGTGTCTCCTATGCGTGGGGTTATGAGATTTGGGAAGAAAGGCAAGCTAAGTCAGAAGTTTATCGGTCCTTATGAGATCTTAGAGCGAGTTGGAGAGGTTGCTTATCGTCCGGCTTTACCTCGCCGCATTAGAGAGAGTGCATAATGTGTTTCATGTATCGCAGCTGCGGAAGTATGTGAGTGACCCGTCACATGTGTTAGAGGCCGAGAACTTAGAGCTAGATGAGTCCTTATCATGTCTTGAGGTGCCTAAACAGATTCTAGACCGAAAGGTTAGAAAGACTAGGAGTGGTGAGACAGTTCTGCTCAAGATCCTTTGGTCTAACCACGAGACCGAGGAAGCTACATGGGAGCCAGAGGAGGCTATGAAAGAGCGTTACCCTTTCCTTTTTGATCAGGTATGTATGGTTACGGGGACCTAACCTTGTTTCTTTTAGGGGGTAGGAGATGATCGCGAACAGTTTTTAAGAGTTTTATACCCCTTTTATATGTTGTGTCGGGATGTTTGTCGGGATGAGTTGGGTTAGTAACATGTTTTATGTTGAATTTTGTATGGTTGTTGAGTCGGGAATGTTATGGGAGTACCTTTGTTTAGTAGTAGTTTGAACTTCGGGGACGAAATTCCTTTTAAGGAGGGAAGACTGTAATACTCCGTATTTATAAGTCTTGGGGTACTCTATCGAGTAGGCCTTACTCGTCGAGTAAGGGTAAGTTGCATTTTAGAAAAGTTTCGACTGTTTGGGTACTCGATCGAGTAGCTGGGGTACTCGATCGAGTAGGGGGGTACTCGATCGAGTATCCTTGGGTACTCGATCGAGTAGCCGGTTTTACGGGGAATTTTCTCGGGTTTTCTTAAATATGCGATTAAGGTATATAAGCTTTGTCGTCATTATTCTAAATCACTATTGCAAAACCTAAATTACTGTTTAAGAGAGAAAGCAAGCAAGTTCATCTTCTTAATCGCATTATTAGCAATCCCCGGAGTTTGGAAGGTCAGTTCTTAGCATTGATTATACCGTTGAGTTTCTTGCGTCGAGGGTAAGATCTATGTACCCTTTTCATTGTCTTTCCTTTGATTTGGTTAAACCCTAATATAGAGATTTGGGGGTTTTATGTGTAGTATGTGATTTGGTAGCCTTTATGTGTTGTATGATAGGAGGAGGGTTCATAGAAGAAGCTTTTTGATTCAAAGAGAGAGACCGTCGATTGTGTGCTTACCGGTAGGATTTCCTACTCGCATTAGTCCCATAATGGGATATTGGTTGATGTGTTGAGATTAATTGTTGATGTAATAATTGTATTGTGACGGTTGTGATTGTGATTGTGATTGTAACTGCTGTCTGTGGTTCTTGAGGCGTGTCCTCGGCTGAGTGGGTCACTTGCGGGAGTGACTTCACGCCCTAGTTTCGCCTTCTGTGGAACCCGCCACAGAAGGGATGTGCACATTAATGGACGGGGTTATCGCTCACTATGTGGAGCGGGGATTTGGTGGGTACGGTGCGGTCCCCCATCGCGGTAGGTCCAAAGGGACGATCGATGATTGAGATGATTGGATTTGGCTTGATTGTGTATGTGTGATTTAAGTCGCATGCTTTTATCTTAATGTTGGTATATATTGAATTGTGTGATTAGTAATCGACCCGGTGTTGTTTTGTAAACTGCGATGATCCATTCGGAGATGGTGAGCGAGATATTGAGCGAGTATTGAGATGAGTACTTTGGGATAGCCGGGATGGCCACGACATGATGATAGGAGTCTTCCGCGGTAGCTTATTAGTTATTTACATGTCAGTTAGAACAGTCAGTTTGAGAACATGTATCATACTTTTGGTTTGGTTTTGAGAATTGTAACTCTTCGCTAAGTATTTATAATTAAACGTTGTTTCTTCATTGTTTATTTGATTATCATACCTCGGGCAACCGAGATGGTAATGTCTTCATACCTGAGTGGTCCTGGTAAGGCACTTGGAGTATGGGGGTGTTACATAGTGTGTCTGCAAAAGATACATCACCCTCAGAAGATTTACCTGTTGACGATGTAGAGTGGGTAAAACTTTTTGTAAGGGAAATGAGTGTTGCATCTGATGTCAATGATGCAAGAATTCGTGCCACCAGGGCCCTTGAGGCTTTTGAGAAATCTATTTGTGCTCGTGCCAATGCTCAAACTACACAAAATTTTCAACAGGTAAATTGATTGGTACAGAATTGGAATTGTATACTTGTAGTTGTATGCAACTGGCAATATGTTTACTTCTTAACTTCTATGTTCAGAGAATTTGATCTTTGAAGGAGCGAGTTGAATCGTTTTCAGGAGAATGGAATCCCGAAACGTCTTTGTGTCAATTCAACATGAGCGCCAAAAGGAGTTTGAGGCTAAGTCAGGTGAGGTGCAACAACTAAAGCAGCTTCTGTCCCAGTGCCAAGAACACATACGAACTCTTGAGGTCAGATTCCGAACCTCCATGTTTGTATTTCAATTAGCTTGATGTTGGGACCATTTAACAATTAGAGTTATTTGGATGAAAGAAAGGGAATAATTTAGGATGTGCATAAAATAAGGTTCTATGTGCATAAAATAAGGTTCTATGTGAATTAAAAAGTGAAAGGGGACGGGTATCCTAAAATATAGGACGGGATTAAAAGTAGTGGATGGTATCCTAAAATTTAGGATGGGAAAGGATTTAGGGTTGGATTAGACGGACCGGTCCAAATTTGGAGAAACAGTGATTAAATTAATCACATTTTAGTGTTGGACTATTTTCATTTTAGCTTTAATTACAGAATTTCGAGAAACAATAATTAAATTAATCACATTTTCAGGTTTCTTAATACTTGTCTTATCTGTGCATGAAATAACCTTGTATGTGCATGAAATAACCTTTTATGTGCATGAAATAACCATGTGCATGCATGACATATTAAATGAGATTAGGTCGTCAATTCGAATTTTAAGGCATGAAAAAGCATGAAAAAGCAATATATGTGCATCAAACAACCGTGTACATGCATGAAATAAGTGTGTTATATGGGCATGAAATAAGAATATATGTGCATGAAATAAGATTATATGTGCATGAAATAAGGTTACACGTGCATTAAAATGTTCTCCACTTGCATTACAGACATTATTATTATTATTATTATTTTGACAGTGTGCGTAGATGAGCTCAAAACGTAGCATTACGAGCTAGATTATGAGCCATCCTATAAGGACATTAATTATATGTTTTGATTTATCTCTTTGGAGCAATTGTGTTATGTACAACCCTCATTCCATCTTTGTGTAGCGTATATTAAAGGCTATTAGCTCAATGGTAGAGCGAGGTGCTAATTTTGCACAAAGATATGGGTTCAAATCCCATATAGCCTATTAAACAACAAATTCCATGATTGCATCCCACACATGCCATACTTGAAATAGAAGAATTCCCACAAAGAGGATTTTTAGAAGATAGTTGTACTGGCAGCAAAAAAAAATAATCAAGAGAACAGCTGGAGAAGGGGTTCAAAGTGCAATACCCATACAAGGTATAACTATTTTACTGTGAAACTTTTCTTCCAGTCACAGTAAGATAGTAATCATCAGTTAGTGCATTCAAGTAATTAGGCTACATATCCTAGCTTGTTAGTTTTTGTAGGAAACTTGTATTTGGGACTTTTTAAACCTTAGTTAGAACTTAGAAGGGCTAATAGGAAATTTTCTTGACTGCAAAAAAAAAAAAAGTAAAAGAAAGAATGGTGTTTCAGAGCCAATATGGGAATCGAACCCATATATTGTGCATTGCACAATGCTCTTCCATTTGAGCTAATTGGCTTTCAGAGTTGGACCCAAATGATGAGCTTTCTAAGTCTATGTTGTAGCATATCAAGTTTCAGAACAATTAAAGCTGATATTTTGTGCACTTTTCTCTTCTTTATGCTAAAAAGTAGTACAATAGTCTAGTTGATCACTTCATATACCTTAAAGTGATCCTGGATGGTTTCCTTCTACCCCGTCGAGTCATGAACCTCATAGCTGCATTAGCAATCACTTTTGGCCTTGTTATAAAATCTTGGTATTGTGATTTCTCTTAGCCTAAGGGAGACAATATAACATGCAATTCTTCTTTCTTTGTCTTCAAGCCAGAGAGTACACCTGAAAGTCAATTCTCAATGATGCTCAATTCACAATAACAAAAAGTTACTAGAGAGAATATGCCTCATGTACGCCTGGAAAAATTGAGAGCAATTCAACCACTTTGAATCACACCATCTGACAAGAACCTTTCTACATCTACATAGACGTATTTACAGATTAAACTCAGCTTGACATGTACGTTGTGTTCACAGTTTCACACTTTGCAAGCTACTTGGTCACTTAAGTTACTAAATTTAAACTAGCCATAGCCTTGTGCACGTAGAAATAAGCTTCGGTATCCGGCTCATTTGATTTATTCTCTTCACACTAAGCGAGTATTATGCATGTTCAAATAAGTTTAGGTGCATAGAAATATTCAGTAGATGCACCAAAATAACCACTACATACACAAAAAAAATAATAATGACATTTACAAAGAAAGTGAGGTTATGCATTTCCTGAATTCAGGTGCGCTACATATTAAGAAAAAAAAAAGAGGACAAAAAATTACAAACGGTGAGGTAAAAACTCTTCCAACGGTCCAGCCCGAGTGATACACAAAAAAATACAAGACATATAAGGATAGGATGGAAAACTATAAGCCTTTCATCAAAGAACACAGGAAAGGAAGACAAACAAAAAAATCTTCCTGATGGAGTTGTTGTTTTAGTTTCTTTTCCCTCTTGTTCTTCTGGTTCAGCTGCGGGTGAAGCAAGGGAACCAGCTCCGGGTGAATCAAGGGAACCGGTGAATGGTATCATCCAGGGCACCTACTTTCTTATCCTATACTATAGAAAAGGAACAAAATCCAGATGGTAAGCTAATCGTGGAAACAAATCTTTGGTCCTCACATTATCTGACTTTCGCGGAATATTTCTATGTAATAGTTTGTCTAATGGACAATCCCTGGAAAGGTACATTCGAAGAAGACAAATATAGAATAAAGAAGCCTGATCATGATAAAAAAAGAAAAAGAAATAGCGTTTCATCAATTATCATTCCTGAACCCACGGATGCTTACTCTTTGTGAAGCATCTATTTTGGAACAATAACAACAATAATAAGCAGTCGCCAAGGAAAACCAAAAAGAAAAGGGAGCTTCTTCAGAATAAGGTCCCGAAGACATGGAAATTGATGGTGTTGCAATCGAAGCTATTGATGATAATGGAAACAAAGGTCCAACATTATATAGGTAGAATATGAATCTATCCTTTAGGCACGGACCTTTCCAGCAGCTACTTCGGAAAAAGCTACAAGCCTAATCCAACAAAAGCCTAATATACTGATTTCAATCGAATTATTTTACTGATATTACAGTCAAAGTACTTCTGGATTGTACTATTTATGAACCGTAATTTACTTCTATTACAATCAAACTAATTCATTGCTTCTTCAATTTAGGTTAAAATCGAATCAATCATACAAATTTTATATAAAATCCTTGTTCTATTATTATAAGACGGAAATAATATCTTCTAATTACAAAATTAAATAAATTTTAACAGGAAACTTACCTTTGTCAATGGCGGTGAAGTAGGAGTATGACGGTGGTCGATGACAGTGAAGAAGGAGAAACGTGGTGGTCGGCGGTGGAGAATCCGGAGATGTGCGGTGATCGACGACGGAGAATCTGGTGATGTGTGGTGGTTGGTGAAGAAGAACCTGGTGATGTACGGTGATCGAATAAGGAGCCATAGAAAGAGGTGAAATAAATGTGTGGTTTGTAATGATAAAGACTACAGAGTATAAACTTTTATATGTTCCCGACAAATCTGAATATCGGAATTGTGTATGATCCAGCGGTCCTTATAGGTTCTCATGGTTCTCAATATATGGGTGGTTCTCACTGGATCCCGACCCTATATATATATATATATATATATATATATATATATACATATATATATATATACATATATATATATATATATACATATATATATATATATATATACATATATATATATATACATATATATATATATACATATATATATATATATATATATATATATACATATATATATATATCTTCAAAATACATTATTAAACTACGAAATAATCAATTTAATAAAACACTTTTATAATAAACTATTATTATATACGGATCGAATGAGCCAAAACATGCATAACATGGTCCAAAATACGGATCGAATGAGCCAAAACCGAGTTTCGACCTGGAACAGAAGCCCCTAGTCACAACTAGGTGACTCGCGCCTAAATGGGCTATCCAGGTCAGAACTCAAACGTATTTGAGTTCATTCTTTCCATTTTCATTTCATTTTACAACCGCTTTTTACCGTTTCAAATTATTTTTTATGATAATATTTTTAACCATATTTATGTTCACACTTGGTTCCTCATACCATGACGGTTTAATCCGTGTTTCGGTGATAATATTTAGTTAATTAAATTTTCAAAGGTATTTTAAAACCTTTTCTTCATTTGTTTACATTTAAAAAACAACTATATTAGTCATACATGCATAATCATCCTTGTTTCTACATATCATGTCGATCTAAATCCGAGTACGATGATGAACATTGACTAATTACAAAACAATGAACTTAAAACAATTAGTTCATAATAAATATTTTTCAAAACTATTCATGTCAAGCTTTCAAAACCGAACCCGACATCGAACATCATCAATACAATGATGATTATTCAAGTCCCGTTCTTCATATTAGAACAAAAGCGGTCTAAACGACCTTTTCAACAAAGATGGGTTCAAATACCCTTTTACAAACCGTTTCATAAACGTTTTCAACGAATAGGACACACCCCTTTTGATTGTCTGCTTACTCGCGCCTAAATAGGCTTACTGATTTCCAGTTTTTAAACCAGGATAGGCCCCTTTGCGTCGCCCAAAGGCTCGCGCCTCAATAGGCTACTTGGTGCAGGTCCTCCTTCTTTTCCACCACTTGTCTAGGACGATCCCGACTTCGGTTAACCTGAATACATGACGGGACAGATTGACGAGTCCGCCTTTTTATTTTGTATTTGCAAAAACGCCTTTCTAAGACAAATGAATCACATTATGCACCATAAACCTAACTCGATAAATGCATGTTTAATTTCCCTCTTGCATGCAAATCAACACTAAATCCAACTCGACATCAATTACTTGATATTTAGATAAACAACCGACATAGTAAGCTCATATGATAGGTTTAAACTTGTGGATGCGCATTCATGCATTTACCCGTTTTATCAACTTTTACATTAAACCAACCAAGATCGATCAGTAGAGGCCGCTACCGCGGGCGAGATTGGGTGTCCGATTAAAGGGCCTCCTAATACGTACCTTCACCTCTTACTCAGAAACTTAGGAGAGTGGACGACCTTATCCAGGGCGAACGAGAGTTATTTTAGAG
Organism: Silene latifolia; assembly: GCF_048544455.1. Classification (NCBI taxonomy): domain Eukaryota; kingdom Viridiplantae; phylum Streptophyta; class Magnoliopsida; order Caryophyllales; family Caryophyllaceae; genus Silene; species Silene latifolia. The sequence goes on along the minus strand of NC_133529.1, from coordinate 50,704,371 downwards.
ATAAGATGCTAAAGAAGGATGACTCCTTATCTTCAATACCTATGTCAAACACCGCTTTTTGCCTTGGTGGACCTAGGTACAAAGTGGATTCAAACGGTTTACAAGCATCCCACAATTGCTTGGTGGCGACTCCAAAAATCTCTAACATCGTTTCTAGACCCTTGCCGAGACGAAACCAACCGATCTAAAATGATCCGGTGGAAAGCATTTAATACGCCGCCGAGCATGGCTTTACGACGGCCGGATATCCACAGATAGGATTGGCGTTGTGGGTGGCCTATATCCACAGACGTGCATTTGTATGATTGGATGCGGTACAACGGGTTGCGATAAGGTAGGGTTTTGTTACTCACTTGATTGTGTAATTGATTTGAGATTGATTATAATTGATTATATAACATGTTTCATTGGATTGAGATTGGTTAAGATTATATTGTTGATTGGTACTGTTGTTTTGGGACCATTTTTGGGAGATGGTTCTAACCCCATGTTTGCCTCTTGTGGCACATTAACGATCTGGGTTCGCTCGTTGTGATGAGCGGGGTTTAGGTGGGCAAGGCTGCGGTCCCCCACTGGCGACAAGTGTTGCCTGTTGTGATGGGTAACCTGGCAGGGCTACACACTTTGGTGTGTAGTCGGTTACTGGTTACTAATGGAGTTTGGAGGATGGTTACTACAACTGGATTGGATTATATGTTGGTTTGTGTCTGTGATTTCTTATTTTGGTTATGCGGTTTACTGACCCCGTTATTGTTTTCAAAACTTTGGTGATCCATTCAGGATGGTGAGCAGTTGGATTAGCAGGGTTTGGATGTGGATGTAGCTCGCGGGATATGGACGGGGCAGAGTCATCACATGTTCTTTAGCTACCTTCCGTTGTGGTCTTAAACATTAGCTTTTATGTTGGTTTCTTTTCGGAGTTGTAAACAGTTTTGGTTTGGTTTTCAATTTGAGTTTGGTTAAACAATTTGAACTTTTAATAAACGTTCTATTATGGTCCATTTAATATACTTAACCTCGGGCAACCGATATGGTGGCACCTCGATATGCTAAGATGGTCCTTGGTAAGGCACCTTGGTGCATGGGGGTGTTACACTTCTCGACTTCTAAACATCGTATAAAACACCTCAAAGACGCCCTGAACTACCACCTTAAGACTACCCATTGACCCACCACAAGCCTGCCCAAAACCAACCCAAAACGACTCAATAGCGAGCCTATAAGAAGAACAATACGTTGACGATTCTCCGCCGAAATCGTACAACAACAGAATAGCCTACCGCCCTCTTATTTTGTTTTCCCTGACACAAACAAGCCTCTATGGATGATTATTATCGACTCAAACCAGACCTTAAACAATCTTAAAAAACCTGTAAGATTAGGTGTGACCTAACTATGAATTCTGTCGTAAAACTATTCAATAATTTATATAAAACATCTAATTTCCGAATAAAAGGTGGTACCTTGGTTGATTATAGAGGAGTTATGACAATGCAGAAGGTGAAGACTCGGTGGCTGTCGTGATGATGACAACCCTCTTGTTCACGCTGACGCTCTCGCTCTCGCCGTTCCCCTATATCTTTCCTTTTTGTGCTTGGGGAACGATAGGACACGGAAGGGAATATAGAAGGGTGTTTATCCGTTTATTAGTTTATTAACTTGGTACTATGTATTCTATTCTATTATTAAAATAACATAAAATATAACACAGTTATTATTATTATTATATTCTATTCTATCTTTATCAATACTTATTTTCCTTTTTCGGTATGTCATTGCGCTAACAATATATAACATCATATCTTTATATCGTATAACATCCTACCAAGTAATTACACTACCAACGTTTATTAACATAATTATTCGTTTTAAGTTCTAAAAATACAGGGTATTACAAAATGTATACATAAGTTAAGTTAAATTGGTTATGGTTGTACGTTGCTCTTGTATAAGCAGTTTGTTAATAGTATTTGTGCCTATCACATCGTGACTAACAAATTTTCGTGAATTAATCGTCGAACTTGGACAACAGTTGAATTTCAATGTCAAATAGGAACTATAATGTTATTGGAGATGTAATACCCCATAGTTTATAAGATCTATACTCGGTCGAGTAAAAAATGTACTCGACCGAGTGAGGGACCGAGTGAGACCTGTAGCTCTATGAAACATCATGATGTCGAGTCACTCGATCGAGTTGCGGTTCACTCAACCGAGTGGATCTTCACTCGACCGAGTGAACCGGGCACTCGACCGAGTCCCCTGACGTTATCTATGTTTACGCGTGTAAGCTTGTGGTGGACCTTATCTCTTTTAAGACACTCTTTTCAGAATTTCCTCCTTTATTTCACTCATCCCTTATCCTCAAACTCCCTCAAACACCCACAACTCTCTAGAAACTTCCCATGAACACTAGCTAGAAGACCAAGCCTAGATTTGGAAGGATTATTCACTAAGTTTGATTCCTCCTCTTTTCCTTCCACTAGTAAGTTGATATTCATCCCTTCCCTTTATTTTTATGTTGATCCAAATGATGTGACTCATATTTGTGTACATTTAGTCCCCGAACTAGCCTCGTTCCTAGGCTTTCTTGTGCTTATTAGGGTCGTTTTTTATCTTCAGTTCCCTACTTTGCATATTCTTTGAGGTTTTGTGTCCTTGGTAGGAGAGGATTTCTAGCCTTGCATTTATGGAGCAAAGTAAAGCTAAATGGAGTATATCTAATGACGAAGCATCAAAGAGGAGACCATTACTAAAGGCCTAATTGAATAAATCAAGTAGAAAGGGCAATGATGAAGACCCCCACGACCCCTCAACGATCCCCATGGATCCTTAGGCAATCAAAGAAGGAGAAGAAGAGCCGATCAAAGATCCGGGCATCCCAAGCTCAGATCGGGCATCTCGAGCCTCAATCCGGGCGTCTCACCGCCAGGAAGAGCGGATCCCTGGGCAGCACGAGCTTGTTTCAAGGCCAAGTTGGGTGGCTCTCTATAGGACTTGTAAAGCACTAATCTTCTTCTTAGGGACTTAATCGTCATTTAAGCCCCGTCATTTAAGCCCTTAGTTAACCTTATACTTGTACTTAGTATAAATACCCCCATGGTGTTAAGGGACTTATCACCAAGTTATAATTCAGCTTTAATCAAGTTTATACATTATTAATCAAGTTGTATTACTTAATTCAATATTAATCAAATCCTAATTCCTCTTTAATCATTCAAGTGTTCTTTGTTTTAGTTGGGTAATTTGAAGACTATTTGGGTTTATTGAAGACTTGCAACTCTTCATCATTCATCAAGTGTTCTTCTATTATTCTTTGCTTATTATTTGGATCATCCTTAAGTTGGTATAATCCCTTTTACCCTTGCTTAATTAGTTCTTTACTCATTTACCATGTTTAATTTTGCTAATATGATTGACACCGTTATTAGCATGTTTACCATAGTCATGAGTGAGTAGTCTCCTAGCTAGGGTTAATGGGGGATTAGGGGAACTAAAACATGGGGGTAGATCCATAGTTAATCTAATATGTTTTCATATGACTGCTTGCTTGTTGTAGTTTCAACCTATGCACATGTTATGCTTGATAAATTGCTTGATTGAAAACCTTGCATGAATACATCTCTTATCCATTCAACAAGACTTGTAAGATATAAACTAACTCGAGTCTTGTTAGACCATGCATAAAAGTTGAGTAGGAAGAAACTAAGTCGACTTGTAGGTGTTGTACAGTCTTGACCGACTCGGCTCCGGGGCCCAAATATTCCTAGGAATTGTAAGACATAAACTAACTCGATTCCACTATAACAATAATTTGCTTGCAACTATGTAAACATCTTTGTATGTTCACAACCATGAATCCCCTATGAACCCATGATACCCTAGCACCTTAATCAATTGTTTACAACCCCATTTGTTTACTTGCTTCATTTCCTTACTTTTCATTGTTAAGTAGTGTAGTTTGATACCTAAAATCTCAACCCAATTTGTGACACCCTAAGACATAGCTTTCTTCAACCGATAACTTCATTCAATACCCGGCCTTTGGGATCCAACCTTTACTGGCCACTCTACTAAGAGTAGTTTTTTTAGTTTATAAATATTATTTTGGTTGGTTGACTTAGACGACAAAGTTAGAACCGTACCAAAAATGGCGCCGTTGCCGGGGACGGTGTTCAATTGATTTGTTATCATTTGTTGTTTTTAGTTGTGTCTTTCTTAACCTTGGGGAAGTCAAATTCCTCAAGGTAGTTTTAATTGTTTTCTAGTTGTTTGCTTTTTGCATGTCTAGGAGATCACAAGGTAGACTTTTACCTATTGATCCTGAGATTGAAAGAACCTTGACCAATATTGGAAGAGTTGTTAGAGGAACTTCGACAAGTGTGGGTATTGGAGAACTTGTGGACATTGGTAGCATCCAACCGGATAGTGTTGAGTTTACTAACCCTTTTGCAAGAGAATGAAAGGAGAACCGAATTCCAAACCAACCACAAAATCAACCTACAATGCCTAAATTCTCATCACATTTCGTACCAACCGAGGAGAACCTACCAAATGGTACTCTAACACCACCTCACTTTACCGGTACTTTCATTTCCAAATCCGCATTCATACAATTAGTTGAGCGAAGTCAATTTGGAGGGATGCCTAGTGAAGATACTGACCTACATATGGAGACTTTTTGTGACTATTGTGATGCAATCTCTCAAATCGGAGTGACCCAAGACCAAATTTGAGGGATGTTGTTTCCTTTTTCCTTGATCGGAACCGCAGAGCAATGGTTAAAGAGCCTAGATAAGGCTACCCTTGGTATTGATTCATGGAAGGAGTTAGCACTTTTGTTTTGGCAGGGATTTCACTGAATAGAAGCGTCCTGCCAGGCGCCAAGCCAGGAGTGATTGTTACTATGATTTTAGATAGCCTGACAGAGTATTTATGTATCAGGCGTGACAGGCAAAGATATTGCTTAAGAATACAAGGATGAGAGTTGTAGTGAGTGTGTTCCAATGTCCCCTCTGTTTTTTATCTTCTCTTCTATTTATATTAGCCTCTAAAAGTAGCTTTTTTCCTTCCGTTTAGGGTTTCCTGGTAAATAGGACTCATGCCCTATTTACCCGGAAGTAGTTGATTGACTTCAACAATCTTTCAGCCGTTGCCTTTGACTCTTTCTTCTATCTATTCCTTTTGAATTGGTCTTCCTTGTTTGTAGAGATTTTACTTATATGGCCTGATTGTTACCTGCTCAGCTTGGACAACGTTTCCCTTGTGCCTGATATAGTCTCCTCTCAGGCTAGAGTTAGTAATTGTTTGTCTTGTATTTCTCTCCTGCTTGGTGCATGTCCATATGGTCTTAGTGCCTGATTTTAGGTATTCTTTGCTTGAGCCCTGGCTTTGAACATTGCCTGGCCTTTGTCAGGTCAGGCAGGATAATTCTGGGCCCAACAATTGCCCCTTATCTGCTTATTCCATCATTGGGTCCGGCCAGGAATAAGGAGATAAAAATTTGGGCGAGGCAAAAAACTGTGTAGGAATCTCTAACGGGTTAGAAGTTGTGTTTGGTTCAGCTTCTGTAACGGCTATATTGCCATAAATAGGGTAGATTCACAAAACCCTAGGAGAGTCATGATTAGCCTCGACCACTTGTTTTCTTGTCTGTTTTATTTAGCGGCTATAAATACCTTGCTTTGTTTCATCTTGCTTTCACATTCCAATCTCAAAATTTCTTTTTTCTCTTTCTAGAATTGTCTTCTTGCAAAAAATCAACTTTCAGCAAAAATAAAATATGGCTGGTGGTAGAAGAAAGACAGCTGCTTCTAAGGCCCCTGCTGAGGCTGAGAAGGTTCCTGCTGAAGTTGAGAAGGTCCCTGTTGTTGTCGATGTCCCATATATCATCCCTGAGAATGAAGTGGTGGAGGTGGTTGCTGCCCCAGAAATTTTATCCATGTCATATAAAGGGGTTGAATATACTCCTGTTAAGGCTCTGGCTGCTTCTTTCCACGAAGCTTATCAGTTGAAACCAACCTTTGAGCATTATCTAAAAGGCAGGGGTCTCATTCCTGCTGAGGCTGAAGTTTGGATCCCTGAGAGTGGTCCAGTCAGGGCTAATTGAGGTAGTCCAAGCTGGTTCTATATTTTTGAATGGGCATTTAAGGGTGGATGCCAGCTTCCCCTTTCTCCTTTTATGGCTGAATTGATTTGGGCTATTAGGGTTCCTCCATTCCAACTCATGCCAATGGTTTTGAAAATTGTTCATTCAGTTGAGCAGTTATGTTCCAAACGTAAGCTGGTTATCACCCTGGAAGATTTCAAGAATGTCTACCACTTGAAAAGTCATTCCACTGGCCGGTTCAACCTTCGAGTCAGATAAAAAATGGCTCATCTGATTACTAATTTTGATTCAGGGGGTGATAAGGGATGCGCTCAGACTTACATGTTCATCAAGACTGATTCTATTGCCCCTGACCAGGATTACCTTAATTATCAGGCGGTTGAAGGAGGTAATTTCCTTTTTTGCATTGTATTTTGATTGGAGATGCCATGTTTTGGGAAGTATACTTACTTGCTTTTATCTTTGTAGTAAATGACTGGGTGAATAATCCACGATCTTTGAGAGAGTCGGTTGATCGGATTGCAGCTTTTATGGCGTTACTGAGGAGGAGAGGACATGGCTTGCACATGCAGGGGCGACCACCTATGCCTCGTTTCAAGAAGGCTAATCTAAGTACTTATAAACCGGCGAAGAGTGCTAATGTTTCAGGGGCTTCCTCGTCAGGGAGTAAGTTTTTGTTTTTTTTTTATTTTGAAGATTTTTGTTTTGGACATGTGTTTATATTGCTGATGTAGAACCTCGTCGTGCAGCCACCAGGGCTTCTGCCAGGATAGCTAGTTTTGGTCTTTCCTTGGTGAAGGCAGGGGTTTCCCAAATCACAGGGGAGAAGTCTAAGAGTAGTGAGGCCACAGGGAGTGACAGTGCTGTACAAATTCAAGAGCCTGTGCAGGAAGTACAATTGGCATCCCCTGAGAAAGTTGTGGATGAGGGTGGTCGTCCTGAGAAGAGGAAAAGGGTAGATGAATCACCAGGAGGGGTTCATGAGGTTAGGGGGTTAGGGCTCGGTTGGATGAGGTTCAGTTTGCTAAGGAACAAATCCATCCCCAAGATTTTATGGTTGATGACCCTTATTACCAGTATCAGGCAGAGGATTCTTCTGTCCGTGCCCTTGCTGCCATGTATCGTACCAGGGATTGTGCTGCCAACCTGATCACCATGCTTCATGAGGTATTTTCTTTTTTGTCATGTTTTGTGTGGGTATTTATGTGTGTTTGTTTTTTGTTTTGTGGCTTAAATGGGTATGTTTCCTTTGCCAGAATGTCAATGATATGATGAGGGGCCCCTGTCAACTGGATTCTGTACATAGCCTTATAGATACCCTGGATTGGGAGGTGCGGATTTTGAAGAAAGATACTGCAAAGTTTAAGGCTGAATTGGAAGCGTCAGAGGCTGAGAACCATTCATTAAAGGAGGACAATGAGGCAGGGAAGGCTCGGTTGGTGGTGGAGTCTTCTAAGCTGAAATCTGCTCAGGATGCCCTAAAAGCCCTTCAGGCTAAATTTGATACTGTTCAGGAAGAGTTGAAGGCTGAAAAGCAGGTTATGCAGGAGCAGTTGAAGGTGAATGAAGAACTGGCTGTTGAGAGGGATCTGGTGCAGGCCAGGTATAAGGATGCTAGAACTTATTTCTTTGGCGGAGATCGTGTGGATGCCATGAAGGAGCCTGTTGAAGTCAGGCCTTTTTGGAATCCTGGCCAGGAATTGGCTAATCTCAACACTACTTATCCTGAACTTTGCAAGCTGTATGTTGATGAGGAAGTGGACTCTCCACCGTCCAAGGAAAAAGGTGGTGATGCTGAAGAGAGAGGAGATGAGGACGAAGAGGAAGAGGAAGAGGGAGAGGAGGCTGCTGATGAGGGAATTAGTTCTGCTACAGCTTCCAAGGCAGTCTGATCTTTTTTGTTGCTTCTGTGATATTTTGGTTTGTGTGATTTTGGCCTATCCAGGGGGGGATGTTCCCTGGACAAATAGTTAGTTTTTGGTTTTGTTTTTTGAGGTTTGTTTTGTCTTTCCCTAGGAGGGATGTATCCCTGGGTAAACATTTTGTTTTGGTATAAATATATCATCTTCTTTTCCCTTGATTTGTTTGATTGGCTTGATTTGTACCTGTAAATAATACATTTGACGTTTTTTGTTACAATAATGCCTGTCAGGAGGGCTTATGGCCCTCATTTCGTTTTTGGGAAATGATGGCTCTGTGTTGCCTGTCAGAGGGCTTTTTCTGAGAGGAGGGTGGTTGCCAGTCAGGGGGGCTTATGGCCCTCAGCCTGTCAGGAGGGCTTATTTGGACAAGTAATCTGGTCTATTTCACCATTGTACTTGTCTTTTATGTACTGAGCTCAGTCTAGTTTTTAGGTTGGGCAGGCAGGTGCCAAATTTGTTGTAGAGCATTTCAGGAATGCTTTTCAGGTTGGTGGAGTGGCCCTCAATCCTGAATATTTGTTTAAGCCTAAGTGCACTATGTAACTAATGAAAAGAAGGCGTAAAACAAGTTTTCAGGATTCTATATAATAGGACTTAAATAAGCAGACTAGGTAGAGCTAAAAATAACAGGCATGTTTTTAGGCAAATTGGCAAATAGCAGGAAGGATTTGTTATAAGATTCTAGTTAAACATATAAGGAGTTGATAGTTTTACCTGTTTCTGTTTTAGACATGAAATAACTTTAAGTGGGAAATGTTCCAGGATCTGGGGATCATTTCTCCGTCCAAAGTTTGCAGCCTGTAAGCTCCTTGTCCTACTATTGAATCAATTAGGTATGGTCCTTCCCATGTGGGAGCTAACTTGCCTGCGTTTTTCTCTCTGGTGTTAGGGAAGACTTTTCTTAGGACCAGGTCCCCTTCCTTGAATACTCTGATGTTGACATTCTTGTTGTAGCTTCTGGCTACTGTTTGTTGGTAGGAGGCTATCCTGACCTTGGCTGCATCCCTTTGTTCTTCAGTTAGGATCAAGTTATCTTGCAATAGTGGTCTGTGTTCCTCTATGGTATTCAGGCTGCTTCTGGTGGTTGGTACATGAATTTCTGCTGGGATTACTGCTTCATAGCCATAGACTAGGGAATAGGGTGTCTGGCATCTGGCTGTTTTAGGTGTAGTTCTGTCAGCCCATAGGACTAAGAGGAGTTCTTCAGCCCATCTTCCTTTTCTCCTCTTTAACTTTTTCTTCAGGCAGCTAATTACTACTTTGTTACTGGATTCTGCCTGACCGTTGGCTTTTGGGTAGCCTGGTGTGGATGTGACCAGGTTAATATTCCATTGTGCACAGAAATTTGCTGTCCTTTTTCCCACAAATTGTGTACCATTGTCACAGACTATTTCTGAAGGCATTCCATATCTACATATGATATTTCGTTTGATGAATGATATGACATCCTTCTCTTTGACTTGCCTGTATGAATCTGCCTCTATCCATTTGGAAAAGTAATCAGTCATTGCCAGCATGAAAACTTTCTGTCATGGTGCTTGAAGTAATTTGCCTACTATATCCATGCCCCATTTCATGAATGGCCAGGGGGCTGAGATGGAATGTAGTAGCTCTGATGGTTGGTGGATATAAGGGGAGTGAATTTGGCAGGCTTCACATTTAGAGTTGTATGCTATGCAGTCAGCTCTTAGGGTTGGCCAAAAATAACCTGTCATGAGAACTTTACTTGCCAGGCTTCTGCCACCTTTGTGATTTCCATAGTATCCATCATGTATATCTTCTATAACCTGCTTAGCTTTGTGTGGTTCCAGGCAACGCAGGTAAGGTCCAGCCTGTGACTTTTTAAACAACATGTTATTGATAATGGTGTTGGTACAGGCTTTTATTCTTAGGGCCATCGCTTCGTTTTTATCACTAGGGAGTACCCCCTGTAAGAACCAATCATAGTATGGTTTGGTCCAAGAGGTTGTGTCTTCGTGAATGGGACAAGTTTGGTCAGGCCTTTCTATGGTTGGTTCCTGATCTGATCAATATTTAAGCATATTTAGTCCCCGAAGTAGCCTTGTTCCTATGCTTTCTAGTGCATATTTGGGTCATTTACTATCTTTTGTCCTTTGTTTTGCATATTCTTTGAGGTTTTGTTTCCTTGGTAGGAGAGGAGTGCAAACCTTGCATTTTCATGGCAAAATAGAGCTAAATTGATCGAATCTAATGACCAAGCATCAAAGAGAAGACAAGACTAGAAGGCCTTTGTACATAATGTAGTAGATGGGCAATGATGAAGAAGATCCTTGCATCCCCGACAAAATCCCGGAGGATTGTTGGAGGAAGAAAAGAAGAAAAGAAGAAAAGGAAGCTGAGCTAAGATCCGCCCGTCCCGACCCTGGGACGCCCGTCTAGCAGCTCCCCAGGACGCTAGTCCAAACCACCAGGCCGCTCGTCCAGAAGCTCCCCAATCCGCCCGTCCCGACCCTTGGATGCTCGGATTGTCTTCCAGAGAGACACGTCCTCTTGTTTCTTCATTCGAGATGCGCATATTTTTGGACTTAGTAACCATAATTTGTGCACCTAATCCCCACTATAAATACCCCATTAGTCTAATTAGATTATCATGTTCTTCTTATCAATCTTTAGTGTAGTTTATATTATTCTAATCTCTCTTTAATCTTGTAATCAACTTCTAATCAAATATTAATACAAATCTCATTTCCTTAATTTCTCTATTGTTCATGTTTTATTTTGGGTAATTGACGATTATTTGGGTTTATTGGAGATTGACAACCTTCCATAAATCATCAAGTACTTCTATTATTCTTTGCATTATTATTTTGGAATCATCATTAGGTATAATTCTCTTAATCCCTTTTTAATTATTGTTAATCATCTTCATTTATTCATCATGTTTTGCTTTGTTAATATGATTGACAACCTTGTTAACATGTTAAACTTGATAATGAGTGAGTAGTTTCCTTAACTAGGGTTAATGGGTAATTAGGGAAAACCAACATGGGGGATGATTCATGCTTAATTTAATATGTTTTCATAATTTATTTGCTTGCTTGTTGTGATCCCAACTTATGCACATGTTATGTTTCATGAAATGCGAGCCTATGAATCCTTGCATTTTTTACCCATCACTTATCTTTTCAATGAGACTTGTAAGACATAAACCAACTTGAGTCTCATTAGACCATGCATATAGTTGAGTAGGGAGGATTAAGTCGACTTGTAGGTGTTGTACAATCTAATCGATTCGGCTCCGGGACCCAAATCTTCCTAGGATTGTAAGATATAAACCAACTCGATCCTATCACAACAATAATTGCTTGCTTATAATTTGAGAATATGTTTGTATGATCAATTCCCATGAATCCCCTATGAACCCATGACACCCTAGTGCTTTTAATCAATTGTTTACATCTCATTTTATTCATCTTGCTTGTTTACTTTTATTGTTATTTAGTTTAGTGATCTTCTTATCTCAACCCAAATTGTGACACCTCTAGACACCACTACTTGCAATCGAAAATCCTACATCAATACCCGTCCCTTGGGATCCGACCTTTACTTACCTCTATACTAGTAGTAGAGTTGTTTGTGAAGTTATAAATATTATTTTGGTCTAGGTACTCCTAACGACAAGTAACCGAAATCTAAGCTCAAAGCGGACCGACCAAAAATGACGCCGTTGCCGGGGACGGTGTTAACTTGATTTAATTTTCTTTGATTGTTATTAGTTGTGTCTTTCTTTGTCTTGGGGAAGTAAAACTCCTCAAGGTTTGTTCTAATTGTTTTCGAGTTGTTTGATATTTTCCATGTCTAGAAGATCATAAGGTGACTTGTTACCCATTGATCACGAAATTGAAAGGACTTTGACAACCAATAGAAGACTTGCTAGAAATACTTTTAGAGGTATTGGTGAGGTTGTAGACATTCAACCAAACACTATTGAGTTCATCAAACCTTTTGCAAGAGAAGGTGAGGAGAACCCAACACAAAATCAATTACAAAATCAAACCACAATGCCTAAGTTTTCATCACATTCCGTACCAACCGAGGAGAACCTACCCAATGGAACTCCTACACCACAACACTTAACCGGAAATTTCATTGCAAAATACGCATTTATCTAATTAGTCGAAAGAAGCCAATTTGGGGGGATGCCTAGTGAAGACCCTCATTCCCACATGGAAACTTTTTGTGACTATTGTGATGCGATTTCACAAACCGGAGTGACTCAAGACCAAATTCGATGGGTCTTATTTCCTTTTTCTCTAATTGGCACCGCAAAACAATGGTTGAAAAGCCTTGATAAGGCTACTCTTGGAATTGACTCTTGGAAGAAGTTGGCTCTAGGTTTCTACAAAAAATTCTACCCTCCGGAAAAGACTAACATGCTAAGAGCTAAAATTACGGGTTTTATGCAAAGGGACGAAGAATCTTTGTATGAAGCTTGGGAGCGATTCAAAGGAATTTGTCGCTCATGTCCTCATCATGGACTTAGCGAGTGGTTCTTGGTACAACAATTTTGGAATGGTCTTTATGAAGACTCAAGAAACATTCTCAACATGGGATCAAATGGTATGTTCACCGAAGTTGACGATAATAAAACTTGGAACAAGATTGAGGAAATGGCGCTCCATAATTCACAATATAGTAGACCTCGCAAGGCTACTAGAGGAGGAAAGCATGAAGTGGACTCTATTACTCAATTGGGTGCTCAACTTAGTGCTCATATTGATACCATCAACTTGAAGTTTGAGAAGGCTATGGCTAAGCTTGAAGAAGCCTCAAAATCACCAAAGCATCATGTTAATGCCATGGTGACATCTTCATCAATCCCAAGTGGGATATGTGAGAATTGTGGAACTTTGGGACATGACCAAAGTGAATGTAGTGGAACAAATGAGCAAGTGAATGTTTTTCAAGCATACAAAAGTGGTACCCCTTATTCCAACTATTACAATGAAAACACCAAATTCCTGTTGGAGCTTGTGTCCTCCACAAATTAGTGTGATAACATTTGTAAATCTCTTACAGGTTCACAAGGGTATACTTCGTATATTTAATCAGTTGATTAACGTTTACCTAATAACGGTTGGCTTGCTAGAAAGTTTGATGTTATTATCATACAGATGGCGGTGATCAACTGGTCCCTAAAGGTCACACCTATAGGATGTGTTTGAGAGATGTGGTTATAGAAATATGATCACATTGATGCCTAATATGACTAAACAGTTAGTCAATGTGTTGATGAGACAATTATTTAATGAAGATTAAATAATAATAGTTGAGACAATTAATCATCAATTCGTAAATTGAATATAATAAGTTATATTTAATTAAATGTATGTAATGTTAGCTTGGACGAATTAATCTGTTAATTCGTAATTAAATGTAATCGGTTATATTTAATATCAACAAGTTGAATGTGTCATAGTGGTAATAGTGAGGGTACACAAACCAAGAGGTCATGGGTTCGATCCTCACTAGATGACAATTTACACATTTTATACATTTTTGTATACTACCAAAATATTTTTGGTAGGTAAATAAAAAAACCGAAAATAAGAGAAAGAGATCTCTTATTTCGGTTAGGGTAGCCGAAAAATAGGAAAAGAAATATCTCCCCCTTATTCTCACTTAATTTCGGATATAATAAGTGAGAAGGAGATCATTTCATAACCTAATTTTTCAGCATTTTCTCTCATCTATCTACACACACAAAACACTAAATATTTTACAGAAAATTGGGGATCTCATTCTAGCAATTTGAGGGTTATTTCTCGGAGCATCTTGGGTGCAACTAATAGGCGAATATCATTGCGATATTGTTCTTAGGCCGAATTAGCAAGGACTACAGGTTGATTTCTTCATTCTCTATTTTGTTTATGTAATTTAATTTTATGACTAGCAATCATCGTCATTAAATTCGTTATAATCCTTGAATATAAAGGGATTCATACAGATTAATCCCACAAGTGGTATCAGAGCTTTAGTCACGATTTTTATTTTGATGGTTTTCATAAAATTGAATTTAAACAATAAAATTTGAAGGATCGAAAATTTTTTCCAGCCGTGAAAATTTTTTTTTTTTTTTTCTTAGTATGGATTTTTTTGAGATGAAAATTTTGGCGGTGTGTTTTTGTTCTTCTTTTGATGCGATATTTCCATTTTGATTTTTCATATTGTTGTTTTAATCAGTTAGAATGATTATATGAAGAATTGGTAGATGCTTTGATTTAATTCGGATTAAATTAAACTGTAAATGGAATCGTCTTGTTGATGATATAAAAATTTGTTTTTGCTATATAGTTTTGGCATATACAGTTAATCATGTTTCATTAATCCATTTTCTAATCTCGTTCTAATAGAATCTATAAACGATTTTTGTTCATCTTAATGTTTTTGTTTAGGGCATGTTTGCCGCAAAAAGAAAAAAAAAGGGGCATTAGGGTTCCTGTTTTTTTTAAACCGTGGAATTTTTTTTTCGTTTCTGTACTGTTGACGTACAGCAGATACAAAAAAAAAAAAAATTTGTTTTTTTATTCGGTTTTAGCTGTAAAACAGAGAAAAGTTTTTTTTTTTATTGGGTTTTCGGTTATTGGCCGAGAAAAATTTTTAAAGGAAAAAATTTTTTTGTTGTTTTTGGCCAATAATTAAAATTATACATTTTAATGTATGATTATTTGTAGTGAAAAGGTTCACATATAAAGATACCTAATTATTTTATAAGCGGTTTAAAATAATGATAGGATTAAATTCATATTACAAGTTTAATATGAATTAAGATTGAAATTAATGTGATTAATTGAGGAATTGTCACTTAATTTGATTTAAATAGGTGGTTTGGATAAATTAATCAACATAATTAAGGAATTGTGTCATGTATGTTTAATTTATTTTTAGTTGATGCATTTTAATTTTGTTGAATGAATCGAATGAATGAATTTTATTTACTTATTTATTTTTGCAATCGGTTGTAAATTGTAATACTTAGTGTGGCCTTAGTCAAATTATGTTTTCGTAATGAAGGAAACATGATTTTTTATGTATTTATGAGATCTCGAATCTCCTTTATTTTTAGTTTTGGGTTTCGAAATTAGATTGTAATAAATAGGTTTATTATGTAATTTTAATTATTGTAATTTCAAAGAAGACTAAAGATGGAGATTGGAGCTCACTCCCGCTACATGGATCAAGATGGAACATCAAGACAAGTTTCTCGGGTCCAAGGATGGATTCCAAACTTGTATTTAATGTTCATTTTGATAGGATAGGCCACACTAGGACTTTTATTGTTTTTACGTTTTTCATTCTATTGTTTTTCATTCACATGTTAGTTTATGCATCATATTCCGCCTAAAACCAAACCACCTACTATTAAAATGCATGAAAATTGACTCATATAGGTTGTATGTTAGTTTTCATGGACATACAGATGTCACAGACTTATTAAGCCATCACCTTAATTTATTCATTCTCGCATGCTAGATATTAGTTCACTTAAAATGAATTAAAATAAAGTTGATGGGATCTTCCTCTAAAACGGAAATTGAGATTAGTCTTTATACGGGCAAACAACTATGAATCCCTTCTTCGTCGGTAGGCATAATATGACCCCTTCTACGTTGGGTAAGTAGTTGTGTTGACTTAGTTTACCTCAACATCATAGTCCGAAGAGTTTCTCGTGATTATGATGGACTATAGATAGAATTTACAAAATTTATCGACCAAGAATTCTAACGGTAGAATTAGCTAAAAGGTTAGCTTATCAATTTACAGAGAATTGAGTCTTGGGATCATTTATATAATTCTTGAGGGAGGTCAATTGTATAAATGTTTTGAGTCTTCGCGTTATGAAAGTAGTTCATTAGACTTAAAAATATAAACGATGCACATGCTTATTATTTTTATTCTTCTTCTCGCATGATGTAGAACACGTTTATTTTCATAATCTTTATTACAACGAAATGGCTGGAAATAACGCAATCCCAATGCCTAGTGCCACACTTGATCGCGCGTCCTGGCTTAAAATGTTTATGGACCAGATGAATCGGTTCACACGCGTGCGAAAAACGATGGGTCCAACTTTGCGGATCGGGAGGCGGCACTACGGAATGCTTTGCCATTGCTGACGGTAAGCTCAAGTACTTAATTGAGCCAATACCGGTCAACCCAGGCCCCAATGCAAGAGTCAATGAGTCACTCGCTTATAGTGACTTCGTTATGGAAGCGGGTGCGATAAAGAACGTACTCATCTTTGCAATGGAAACCAATTTGCAGAGACGCTTCATTGCCCAAGGTGCAAACAAGATTTTCACCACGCTCACTAACGAGTTCTCAAAAGCACCGAGAATCGTTACATATGAGCATACCTGTCGCTTTATGATGCGAAACTCCAGAAGAGCCAACCGGTTAGCCCACACATTTTTCACATGATTGAGAATGTCGAGAAGCTGGAGGCACTCAATTGTAAAATCAGTGAGAGCATTGTCATTGACCGAATACTTCATTCTCTTCACGATGGTTTTGCCTTTTTCAGGGCGAACTACTACATGAATGACTTGAAAAAGAGTCCTCATGAGCTACACTCTCTTCTCGTACAGACCGAGAAGGACATGAAATTGAGTGGGAGCATGAAGCAGGATGTTCTCACGATTTCAAACAAGGGTAAAGGTAAGGGCAAGGCTCATGGCGACCTAGCTGTAGGTAAGCCAAAGTTTCAGAAGCCAGGAAACGGTAAGAGTGCGCCTGGTGAGACTAGTGGCTCACAGGGCAAGACAAAGAGCAAGGGCGGTGACATTGAGTGCCACCATTGTCACAAGACTGGACATTGGAGGAGGAACTCCCCGTCTACCGTGAGGACATCAAAGCGGCCGCGTCGTTCCTGTTGGTATGTCATCTTATATTCATATGATTGAGATTAACCATGCAAGTTTCGGAACTTGGGTACTTGATACTGGTTGTGGTTCTCATCTGCGTAATCATTTGCAGGGCCTAAAGAACATCATACCTCTCGAAAAAGGTGATGTGGACCTGTGAGTCGGGAATGGAGCACAAGTTGCTGCAGTCTCGAAGGGAACATATGTAATCCAACTCCCTAGTGGTTTTGAGTTATTTTTAAATAACGGTTACTATGTACCCAGTTTGTCTAAGAACATTATTTCTGTTTCCGTACTTGCTAAACACGGTTTTGCATTTTCAATAAAGGATAATAGCTGTATTTTCTCTTTTAATGAAATGATTTATGGCAAAGCAGTTTCCATGAATGGAATTTACATCTTAGACCAAACCACGGAAGTATTACACGTGAATAATAAGAAAATAAAGGTTGGTGACAAAGATCAAACCTATCTATGGCATTGTCGAATGGGACACATAAATGAGAAACGCGTGAAGAAACTTGTCGATAATGGGACTATTCCCACATTCGAATTTCCTACATATGGCACGTGTGAATCATGTCTCATTGGCAATATGACTCGAATTTCCTTCAAAGGTGTTGGAATGCGCGCTAGTGACCTATTAGGACTCATACATACTGATGTTTGTGGACCTATGTCAATTACCGCTAGAGATGGCTATAGATATTTTATCACTTTCGCGGACGATTTGAGTAGATACGGATATGTCTACTTAATGAAGCATAAAAGTTAGTCCTTTGAGAAATTCAAGGAATACCAGAACAGGGTACAGAACCAACTGGGTAGAAAGGTTAAAGCACTCCATTCAGATCAGGGTGGCGAATATCTTTCAAATGAGTTTGATCAACACCTTAAAGACTGTGGAATCGTACTACAGTTAACTCCACCTGGAACACCTCAATTAAATGGTGTGTCCGAACGGAGAAATTGAACCTTACTTGATATGGTTCGATCCATGATGAGTCACACGGTAGTGCCTGATTCATTATGGGGTTATTCTCTTTGTCATTTGCTCTTATACTTAACCAAGTCCGACTAAAGTCATTGACAAGACTCCATATGAAATGTGGAAGGGAACGGTCCACAACTTGTCCTTTATTCGGGTTTGGGGCTGCGAGGCTTATGTCAAATGGAGACACGAGGATAAGCTCGGCACGCGATCGGTCAAGACATACTTTATAGGTTATCCAAAAGGAACATTTTGTCATTACTTCTATTCGCCTGCCGAACATCGAGTTTTTGTTGCGGCTAGTGCGACGTTCTTAGAGAAAGAATTTCTCGAGAACAAGTCGAGTAATAGAACCTTCGAGCTGTCAGAGATTCCAGAACCAACAACCGAGGAATGGATGGAGGAAGATGTTCCTCCAACTGATGATACGGTTAATATTCCTGAGGAACCTAGGAGGTCGGGTAGAGTCTCCCATCCTCCGGACAGATACATTGGTATGGTCGAGGAGAATGACGTTTTACTCCTAGACAGTAATGAACCCGTTACCTATAAGGGTGCTATGACCTGTTCTGACTCAAAGCTATGGCTCGAAGCCATGCAATCCGAGATGGACTCCATGTATGAGAATGACGTGTGGGATCTAGTTGATTTACCTAATAAGGTAAAACCTCTACAGTGCAAATGGCTTTACAAGATAAAGCGTTCTGTAGACGCGCAACCAGATACCTATAAGGCACGACTTGTGGCCAAAGGTTTCACTCAAGTGCACGGATTGCATTATGATGAGATTTTTGCACCTGTAGTCATGCTACGTTCCATTCGGATAATCTTAGCGATTGCCGCATTTCATGATTATGAAATTTGGCAAATGGATGTGAAAACCGCCTTCTTAAACGGTTATTTGGAGGAAGAGTTGTACATGGTGCAACCCGAAGGTTTCATAGATCCTGAACATCCTAAGAAAGTATGCAAGCTTAAGCGTTCCATTTATGGACTTAAGCAAGCTTCTCGGAGTTGGAATCATCGTTTCGACCAGGTGATAAAAGAGTATGGTTTCACTCGATCGGTCGAAGAACCATGCTTATATATCAAGTCGAGTGGGAGCATGATTGTATTCTTGATATTGTATGTCTATGACATACTCTTGATTGGGAATGACATTCCTCTCCGATCTTCGGTTAAAGGATGGTTAAAGAACCATTTCCAGATGAAAGATCTGGGTGAGGCACAGCGCATTTTGGGAATCCGTATCTACCGAGATAGATCACGACGGACGTTATCACTTAGTCAGGAGTCTTATTTGGATAAGATTCTTGAGAAGTTCAGCATGACCAACTCCAAGAAGGGGAACCTTCCAATGACGACCGAGATGCGGTTGAGCAAGTATCGATCACCCACGGCGCTTTGAAGGGATTGAGCGCATGAGTCGTGTTCCTTATGCATCTGCAATAGGATCAATCATGTATGCCATGATATGCACACGTCCAGACGTGGCATATGCATTGAGTATGACGACTCGGTACCAAAACAATCCATGTACCTACGGAGGACTAAGGATTGGGTATTGGCTTATGGAGGAGATACTAAGCTATGCGCAACCGATTCTGCAGATCTTTGGCTTCCAAACGGATCTCGATCCGGTTCGTCTTCACTCTTAGTGTGTTGTAGCGATTCTACTCTTTGAATCGTTGAATTATGATAAGCATGTAGGGCACGTCATTTCCATGGGAATTAAACGTGTTCCTGAGTTGTAGTACTTGATTATGGATTTGATACATTATCTTTTTCATATACTATTTATAACTTCATCGTTTTATTATAATAATTTGTTTTTCATGTGGATTGTCTTGTGACATTGAACGCATACAAAGTGAATCAATTACATTATATTTGTTTTGGTCCGTAATCTCCAATGTGAGTGATAACTCCGGGTATTATATTGTGCAGTCGATTGATGGTGGGTTCAACGAGCCATAAGTCAAACGGTTGACTGATCGATCACAGATGCGAGATTATAATGATAACTCATAGGACAACTTTTTGTGACAACGTAATGGAGTCCTAAATGTTTAAAACATTCGGTGCCAGGTCGTGGATATTGTTGGGAAATGTGTCCTCAACAATAGTGCGATCACATGATTTAAATATCATTATTAAATCTCACACCAAGAATACAAAAGGGATGATACATTACATATATATATAGTCAACTGGTCCACACATATCGGTAATGATTGGTGGCTAGAGTTTGATTCATTGTCGTGCGGACGGTGGTGATCAATTGATCCCTTGAGGTCACACCTAAAGGACGATTCCCTTAATTGAAAAGGTTAATTAATTGTATACCGTCTGATTAATTAATTCCTTAAAATTGAACAAATTATTATAAGAGAGAGAATAATGACATCTTATTATAATGTGATTAAATGAGATTTCATTTAGTAATTTAAGAAGTTATATTACTAAAATTAATCGGTGTTTGCGAAACACGCGAGATGAGAATGATAAGTTAGTTATAATTACAAGATATTGTGAATTATACTAACTAGTAATTAAATGACCATTTTATGAGAAAGTAATTTTATATTACTAGTCAATTTGTTAAATATGATTTATTTAATTTATAAATGATATTTAATTTGTTAAATATGCATTTTAAATTAAAACAAGACATAAGACATGTCACATGTCACATGACATACAATTGTACAATTGACAAAAATAAAATGGACTCAATATTACAAGGAAACCCGTTTTTATATGTAGTGAGTGGGTGTTGATGGTTTTTGTTATTTAAATAATAAAATAAACATCATGATGACACCTACTACTAGCTAGCTTTTCTTGTGAAGAACAAAAAGCAAATTGGGAAGAAAAATTTGACTACCCTATGTCCTCCCAACCGGTTTTCCATATAGAAAATTAGAGAGAATTTTCTCTAATAAATTCATTCTTACCTTTTTATGAAAAAACCTCCTTCTCTCTCTTGTTCTTCACAAAATTCATTTTTGTGAATCTAATTTGTTTAAATCAAACACTAATAATACTAAAAGTAGTATATGAGTATTAGTAATAGATTTTAAGGTAAACCACAATATAAACATCTAGTACATGTTAGTTTGTGGGATTAAGGGATAGTTTTGGGTGCAACTAATTGGAGGGCTTCTATTTTGAGGTCATGTATGTTCATCCATTAATGGAAAGCTCAAGAACTAACAAGAAGGAGATCTTGTTGGTGCCCAATATGACCGAAATTATTATGGTGAGAAAATGTTTTCTTATCTTCTTTTATTAAAGTTTGCATGCATAAAATCCACATTTAATTTTATGACAAATTAATTAAGATATATATGAGTATGTTAGTATGTATAAAGATCTACATTTCCTTCAATCGGTATCAAGAGCCACGGTTGTTTGCATGCAAATCGGTTAAAAGTTTTTCCGAGTTATAAGAATAACATATAAAACTTGTAAAATTTGTGTTATTATGAGATATCACGAAATTAATCCATGCATGTTTATATTTCTGGTCCTAAAATGTATTAGGATATTTTGGTTAATTTTACGGATTTTTATTGTTCATATTATACAATAATGGCATTTAAATATGATTTTATGAGTAAAAATGTCATTTTTGGTCTAAAATTAGCTATACTTCAAATTTTCCATTGATTTTTGGATATGTTGTCATATATATTATTTTGAGATAACCTGTAAATTTTCATAATTTTTGGACTTGTTATGCTCGAAAAATGGTTTTTTTTCATTATTAAATTTGGATTTAGGTGAAAAATAGGTTAATATGAGTTAAATTTCGGATCTGGTCATAGAAAATTAATATGTTGTCACATGAAATTTTACAAGATGTGTGTAAAATAATTGGCTATAAAGAAGTCTTTTTGCATGATTTATGGATTTTTGAAGAAAAATAGCATAAATAGTGACATTATTAGTGTAAAATTAATAAAACATAATCTATGACTTAGGAAAAACGTCTAATGTTGCATTTTATTATCCTTTTCAGATCTAAAATTGAAAAGTTAATGAATATAATTTTTCCATGTTTTATGATTATTTTAGTTAAAACCGATAAACCGCAACATTGTTTTTCCGGAAAATTTCGAAATTTTTAACCTAAGTTTTTTTTTTTTTGAACATTATGAGTGTCATGGTATTTTTCCAGAATGTTCATGAGTTTGAATTTCAAATTTTGAATTTATTTGAAATTTTGTGATTTATTTGAAGTTTATAGCTTATTTTTTGTATTTTTTAGTCCATTAATGAACAATTTTCTAAATATGAGTTAATTATGGTCAAATTATTAGTGAAGACTATATTTTGAGTCCTAAGAGGTTAGGGTAATTAACTTATGCATAAATATGAATTTATGTAATTTTAGTGATTGTAAAATGTTGAAATCACGCAAATCCGTAAAAACCGAGTAATATACGATATTGGCTAATTAAAGGCGATTTAGCATAAAATTGGGCATGTTCATACATATTATAATGCTGCATTTTTCTTTATGATTGTCATAATTTTATTTTATGTAATTTTGAATTATGTAATTTTACTTAGTATGGCCTTAGTTTTTAATCGGTATTTCCCGAAATGTATGGGAATATCGATTCGGTTGTAATTTTATTGTGATCTCGTATCACCGTTTTGTAATTTAATAGATTTATTTTATTTTAGTTACAAATGTATAATAGGAAATTATGTAATTTATTATGTAATTTTATTCATTCCGGAGTTCCCAAAGACGGATTTCTTCAAGAATGGCGATACATAAAGACGATGTTACCTCGAGATGCGTGCCACAACCGAAGTTCAAGGGACCAATGGAGTTGGTTTCCGAATATGTAATAGTTAAATAGTTTTTCTATTTTAGGAAAGGCCATACTAGGATTTATTTATTTTTATGCTTGCATTTTATTTATGTCACATGCATCGCTAAATCGCCATAACTAAAACATGCATTGTCATTTTATCGAGTTTATCGACCGTGTCAATTATAATTATCGTAGTTCACCGCTTTAGTTCACTTAAAACATGATAGATAATAAATTGACATGACCTCTCGCTAAAATAAACAATTGAGACTTAGCCTTACCAAATAGTAGAAACCATGAAAACCTATTTCGCGAGGGAGTGCACTCGGCCCTACCGGGGTACAAACCTTGTTACGTAGGGGAAGTGGGTGATAAATGTCTATCCACCGAATTCATGTTGATGAGGGATGAATCGGCTCTACCGTGCCCAAGTTGATGTGGATTTGGAATCATGGACACATTTATTCGAAATTTTGATTGAACTCAACAAAAGTTTTTGATAAGGGATGTATCGGCCCTACCGTGCCCTTGTCGGATGTGTTTTGGGCTAAAGATAATTGTTAATGTAATATTATCGACCAAGAGTTCTAAAAGTAGAATCGATTAAACGTTAATCCACCGAGTTATATTGATAAGGGATGAATCGGCCCTACCGTGCCCAAGTTAATATGAATTTGGATCTTGGAATCATTTATCATAGTTGGGTAGAGGTCACTATGTAAATGCTTTACTTGTTATCTACAAGTATTATTATAACGATGAATATTTTGTTTTCATTATTCCGTTATCATATTGTTCTATTTCTTTACCACAATTCATATACGATATCATTTCGTTTTTGATTCAAATCTCCATTAAAACATCGTAACTAAAGACAAATATGAATTTGCTTCCAAAATCTCATGTGAACCATTGCTAAGGATCTCTTGTAAAGAGTATAGATTAAAGTTATTCATTATCAAACAGTTTTTTGATTCTTGACTAACACATCTATTTACAATGGATTATTTTTCATGTACTTAAATGAATTAAGTACCTTGAAGCGATAAATTGTTTTGGTAATTAGTTTTATCAAGAATTCGTAATTGACCAAAATAACGCAACCACTTCAATGAAAGTTTTAAGACTAAAACGAACAAATGAAGAGTGATCATCATGAATTCAATTTTGCTTCTCAAAGCAAAGACTCATTGAATTAAGTGGGAGCATTCTCTTAAACCGTTAAGATGAGGACGAGGTTCAAGAAGTAAAGATTATAATGGAATTGATACAAGGTAATGTTAAAGGTAAAGTTGTTGAGAATGACGATACTAAACCTATCAATCCCGACCGATAAGTTTCCATTGTCTTAAATGTTGGACACTAGAAAGGAAACTACCCCAAATTATTGAAGAATCAACAAATTAGTTGTGGGACATCTAGTAGGATCTTCTTCTTTAAATGTTTATATGATTAACATAAATTTTGCTAGTACTACTTCGTCAATATTAGAAACCAATGGAGGTTTTCATCATTGTACTTGATACATAGGATGATTAGAATATGACGACTAGCAACAATAATGTCGAGAGATAGAGTAATTGTGTACTCAATCTAGTTTTTGGATTTAAAGTTGTACTTAATTGTGACTATTAAGTGCATAAACTCTAAATAAGAATATAAACTTGTTAAGATACAAAAGAGGTTTCACTTTTGTGACCCTATACACCACGGTTTGATGTATGGCTAGCCC